>NC_047038.1:54746968-55384083 GCF_011762595.2 Tursiops truncatus | reverse complement strand
TAAAGAAAAACAGAAACTTTTGTATAGTGAATCAAGCTTCCATCAAAATTCAGTGCTTTCCTTAACCAATCACAATGAACAGGATTTGCCTATCACTAAACCAACATATTAAGGTGTTATTCTATTTAAACTGTACTACTTTTTCTTTCATACTTCTCTGTAACATTTTTAGATTGAACCCATTCAAAACACCTGAACTGTATATTAAAATGTATACCTTCATTTAAGAACCAGCTTAAAAGTCAGCACCCTCTTAAATCAAGCCATTTCTACCTACAAGTGTGAAAGTACCTCAGTTCTCTGTAGTTTTAAAGAATGTAGTGACATTTATTTTGCAAGACATCATCATCATCATCATCATCACCATCATCATCACCATCATCTTCATTCTCCATAATTATATCTTATATTGCAGTTAATTCTGAATTTCTTACCTCTACTCTTTATCAGGGATTTGTCTATCCAGTGGTTTACATTGCTAAGGTTTTAACATTTGTGGTCAAATTATGACCGATATAATTAGCACTCAAACATTTGCAGATTTTTATTCAAATAGTATCCTAATATTTCATTTCAACCAAATCATTTGATCATGGTTTATAGACCCTATTCTCATAATCACTGTCATGTTTGCTTGTCTTCATTCTGAAGGCCAAATGATCAGATGACCTTTATTATGGCATATTTTTAAAAGATTTTTTTTGTCTATCTAGATTAGAATCACAACCATCATGCAAAACTAACAGTCATCCTGTTAGATATCATTTATGTGATTCCATGAAATAAGTATGGCTTTTGAGCTAGAATATGAAGAGTTTATATTTTGAAACAGTTTTCTCTAAATATAATATGAGGGAAATATCTAAGTATAAAGAACAAGGCACCATACTAATTCTACTCACAAATTATATTATAATTTAAATATATTTACTGATGTACATTGTTTTCTAATAAAACTATTGTTTGTAAGATTTCTTGCTTTAAAATTAAAGTGAGATTTTTCTTCTGGGCTCTTCTGATTATTATTATTTAATATTTATTACAAACCCATAACATTCCTGTAAAGATAAATTCAGTAATAGACACAACTGTTTCACCTAAAATGCTTACTAAATGAGAAAAATACAGAGAGAACAGGCACATATAGTTTGATATTTTTCTCCATTGAGATTTCTAAGCCTTACATTCAATGGCAAGTAATGAATTCTGTTGATTCCGTACATTGTAGATTTATAGCTGTGCTGATGCTGGCTGAAGGATAACCTATTGCCCAATAAGTTTGCTCTCTCCAGAGGGAGTAAAAAATCATTTTACAAGAATCCCTTCCTTATTTCATATACAAACAAAAGGTTAAGTTCAGAGCCTGAAATCCTACTTTGTTTTATTTTTTTCCTTTTTAGAACATTTTTAGGGACCTAGCACTTGCATTTCACTTGCTCTCAATCTTACTATATTCTACATTATATCATGTGTTGATGCATGAAGCAGAAGACATTATAGTTTTAAATTCTAGAGTGTCTCAGTGGGAGGGATAAAAAAAGAGGAAAAAAATCTTTATATAAGATCTCAGTGTTTACATGTATTGTGCTTTTCACTTGAAATGTAATTGAGTTCCATAAGGGATTTGGCACACTTTCAGATGTAATAAAAATCATTAATGAGCTAGACAATTAAGGAAAGATATTTATTGAAAAACTTGTTTCCCGCTGAGTTGCTGAAGTGCACAAACCCTTGTTTGGAAGATGTGTCTGCCATGTGGTAGTTCGGCATACAAAGGAGTTGTCGTGCTTCTGATTTGAAAGTATACAGAAGAATACAATAGGGAACACTTAAGTATGCAAAGTGTAATGAAATGAGATCACATTGTTTCTAGTGAGTATTAATGCTCCACATATTGTCAACTTAAAATAGTTTCCACATTTTAGGGTTATTTTCAATGAACTGTTGCTATTAGATCAATCACAAACTTCACATATTTTTTTTCATGTATTCGTTCAGCAAACTATTATTATGTGGACCTGGCTCCATGACAGACACGGGGTATACAAGAGTAGACAGAGAGGGGCACCGATGTTACGGTTCACACTCTAGGGGACAGCAACCTTTTATCTTCCATCCTTACCCCCACCTGGCAAGGTAGGTGAATGGGGAGGACTCCATACAGGTGACTGGAGGGAAGGTGTGCTCATTTCTGATTTAGGGAACACAAAGGAACCGGAGGACAAAGCAGGACAAAGCAGAACAGCAGTGTGATGGATGGCTCTGAAACTGAAGAAGAATGGAAGTCCAGGCTTAAAATGAGATGTAGGAGCCATGGGCACACATGTAGTCAGATAAAATTCTCATCATTCCAAAAGACAGCTCTAAGAAGTAAGGGTCATAAGACATTGAATGTAAATGTGTAACATTCAAACAGGTAACGTAATTCAGTGAGCTGCCATCTGATTCTTGTACTCTTTCAGAAAAATAGTTCTTTGGTGGATTGAAACATCTCTTGATTCCTTTACTGAGGCCCTGCCCAAACCATTTAAAGTGTCTCTCTATTAAGAAACTGATAAGTTGAGCACACAGAAGAAGTAGCAAACCTAGAGTCAATTATAGTGCAAGTGTTTGATTTTGAATGGTGTAGAAGAGCGTTTTAATGATGGTTTTCAGTTAAATCAGTGTTTCCTTGGGCAAACTTTGAGCTCTGCACATCTTTTTTTCCATTTGGGTCTTGGCTGCCCCTTTACAGTTATGATGTCTCCGTAGGTATTCATTTGAATCTCTTGAAAAGTCCTATTATGTGGAAAAGTGGTTCATTTTTTATCACCCTGCTGTGTTCATAGGTCCTTTTCTGCATGTAAAACTGGAAGGAATGAAGGAAAGAAGCAAGGAAGGGGGGTGGGGAGAGAGAGAGAGGAGAGAAAGAAAGAAAGAAAGAAAGAAAGAAAGAAAGAAAGAAAGAAAGAAAGAAAGAAAGAAAGAAAGAAAGAAAGAAAAAAAAAAAAGAAAAGAAACTATAGACATGGTAAGAAATTAGGAATCAAACAGCCCAAATAAAAGACTGAATATTAGAAGGTATTTCACATCAATCTAGTAAAAATAATGTATAATCATTGCTGATTTAATACTTTAAAAAGCTAAGCAAAATTTATAGTGGAAGTCTATGTCTTACCGATTCATTCATTTTCTTCAAAGATACCAATATCTTCTTAAGGAAACTCTTCTCATCATAAACTAAAAAGATAAACTCTCAATTAAACATCAAAAAGAGACAATTATTATATTTCACGTATTATGCCTCTCCACCACATACACAAACATGCAAACCTGTGCTTGTGTTTGCAGAAATCATGCATCAGGAAACCAAGTCACCATGGATTCTAGTAGTGAATCTGACTCAGTTTGATTGCATGACCCTGAACCACATAAATTCTAATCCTTGGCTCTCCACTTCCTCTAAAATAAACGATTTAGTTTACAGGTTTTCTAATATTCTATAATTTAGCCTTAATACTCTATGTCTTAGGGTCCACGTAGTTGTCCATCTGATTTACAGAGTATTTTTATGCGGCCCTTGTTCCACTTTTGAGCTTTTTTTCACATCATTTCCTTCTCTCTTTGCATTCTCTCAGCCTTTGCTGCCTGTATAGCCTAAATCCAAATGCACTGATTTATCTGTAAGACCTTCTGGGCACTAATAAATTGTCACTTCCTCTTTCATACCTGGTCAATGGTTTTGTGTAGGCTACAATGAAAGAATCCCAACACTTTTACCTGAGAATCAAGTCATATTTGAAGGAAATTAATATGGATAGCAGAAGATAGTTGATCTTATCAAGCCCTGGCTTCTCAAATCCTCACTTGAGGATGGGACTAATAAATCCCACCATGTTTCTATTCAGCGTGCTCCTTTCCTACCTGCCACCTAAAATCCAAGAAGCTCTGTTATCTGTTCTCTTCTTATTTATTTCTTCTTTTCCTTTAGAGAATCAAGTGCAACTCACTTTTCTACCATACTGCCTGGACCTGCATCTCCTTTATAGACAAAATATACCCCCATACTTTTCACTGAGCAAGTTTTACTCCTTCTAGTTTTAAATTATAATGAGCTCATTCCTTTTCAAGTAGACTAGTTCAGTTAAATGTTACCTTTTGTTTTCATGAATAGAGGTTAGCATGCGGAAACTTAAATAGAATCAAAGTACATTTCTCTGGAAAGAAATAGCCCAGAATTAAGCAGAAGAGAGGTATCAGGGTTGCCAACTCTTTAGCCCTAGGTTTTACATTTCTGGCTTCAAAGCAGCTGCTTCCAATCTCATCATAGTTCTGCGATCAGGAAAGGGGGAATTTGAAGTAGAGGGCAATTAACACATTGTAAGTTTATTTCTGCTCACATCGCTTAAACCAAAATATGGCCATACCGTGTTGCAAAAGAATATAGGATATGTTTTTCTAGCTGAGCAGCCATATGGACAGCTAGATCTCCGGGGTGGTGGGGGTGGTGGGATTTAAAACTAAATGAAAGAAGGTGTAATGGATATTTGTGCACAGTTTCTTTTTGTTTTTCTGCCTCATATTGTTTCCCCTGGAAACTTCTCATTTTCACTCACTACAAAACATAGAAACACTCTCCACTTACTTCTAAACCAGTACTTTTTGCTAAAATCTCAAATACAATAACTTTTGTTTGATTGCAAATTTTTCTATATAGGATATCTGGATTATGTTGGCAAAGGTGAGAGTCATTTTCATGCTTCATCTTTTCTAGCTTCTTAAATATTTGACATGAACTACACACTTTTACTTCTTAAATCACTTTTTTTTCTGAATTTATGTAACAATCTCTCCTTTTTCATGGATGAGAAGCTCTGTTACCTGTTCTCTATTTGTGCATTTGAACATTATGAACTTTAGATGGCAATCAATCTCTCAATCTTCTCCACAAATATCTTTGCATAAATAGTGATGTTAGCTGAGATGTAGCCTCAATATAAACAACTTATAATAAAGTAACTTGTAAGCATTGAGTAACCTTGTGTACATTATAGACTTCTTTACTTGAAAGTCGAAAATCCTAAAATCTAATTACTGCAGTTGATTATTCAAATGTCTAACTCAAGGGCCTCTTGAGATTATAAGATCCCAAGTGGAGGGAAGCACACATCACAAGCAGAGAATATTTTTTGAACTGGTTGTAGAGCTCAGTCAGTTCTTTTAGAGGCTAATAGCTCCCCTGCCCCCCCCCCCCCCCGCCCCCGCCAACCCCAGCCATCCTAAACAAAGTAATCCTCCCCACTTCCTCCTTCACAATTGACTGGGCTACAGATGGTGATCTAAGTTGGAATGATCATCACTTGATACCCAGGTATTTGGAATAAAAATCGTGGAGGAGAGAGTCTAAGAGAGACAAGGGGAGATAGAAAGCTAGAGCACAAATGAACCAGTTCCACTGTGCAGTAAAGCAGAGAGAGACAGTTTGCAGAAAGAGAGAAGGAGCGCATGACAGGAGAAGCAGAGACAAAGAGGGAAATTAGCATATCCCGGTTCCCTCTCAGCCTTCTAGTTCCCTGTTCCAGTCTTCCCTTAGTCCTGGCTGGACATTGAGGACCCTGTGAAACATTTCTGACTTCTCTTTGGAAACTGACATCTTTATTTTGTTCAAGTTAATTTTTGCAACCTGCAAGTAGAGATCCATGTAAAAGTTCAAAATTCTGCATATAATATAGTAGCTACATATCTCTACAGATGAGCTAAACACAAAATAGATACTTAAATGGGAATTTGTGTGTGTTGTTCTGGGTTAGTTTCAGCACAAAAGGTGAAGAAACTTTTCAAACTTTTCTGAGAAATAAAAGTAACAAAAAATATGTGGTGATTTATAGCAGCTGGGTATGTTAGCATTGAAGGAAATTTAATGAATTTTTCAAAGAGTGGATATTTTGATGATATAATTAGAAATTAGTTACCTACTACAATAATTACAATGAGTCAATAACTACATTTCACAACACATTACATAGATTTGTTCAATTCTGAATAAGAAGGAATAGAGTGACCTTTTTCTTCCTTTTCTTTTGGCCACTTGTTTTGGGAACATAAAACATGGATTCTGCCTTTTCACTTTCTTGCATTATAAAATCACTTCACTTATGGTTTTATGCTAGTTTAGTCATTTAATTCTATTGATCACCTCAGTTTTCCCCATACACAATCATAATTATGCTGAAATAATTATTAGTTCTACTGATAATTATAAGGCACCTTTGGCATCAAAGTCATCAAGGAAATCAAATTAGGATGTGATAACAAACATTACTTTTCTTTCTTCTTACTATTGCTTTTCAACAATAAATCTTTGTTATCAGATAAATGGTAAAATATGCAAGCTAGAAAGAAATGGCAAGGAGGTGACAGCAGTAAACTCTGTGTGTATGTGTGTGTGTGTGTGTGTGTGTGTGTGTGTGTGTGTGTGTGTGTGTCAGAGAGAGAAAAAGAGAGATAAAGACAGACAGCAATTAGAACTAAGAAAGGATGCCAACCAAGAGGAAACATAAGAACATAAAGGCACATTGGAGAATATAGCCATTATATGACTACATGTATAAAGATTATGAAGGCTAGCAACTGGCCTTGCATGACAGAATATTCAAATAAATCTGTGCCACTGAGAATGTAAGCTTTCCAGAAACGAGTTTGGGATAAAGACATTTAGTTCATTTTAACTACACCATTTAGTTGAAACATTTGTATAATTTCAAATGATTAATTAAATCATTTATTTGAAGTTATTCATGTAGCTGGATTATAAAAATTGAAGTGTATATTGTTTAAAAGGTTTCACTGAACATGAATTCTTTGAAACAAAAAAAAGATCTTTTTTTCCCCATTTACTATGCAAAATAAAGTGTAAATCACATCTTATTTGCTCCTTGGAATTACAGTGACTTTACTGGTCATCAATTTTATCCTTTTATGCTGATATTGTACAGTCATAACTTCATCTTAGTGCAACCCTTGACCTATGGCACTGATTTAAATGTATATTCATGAGTGCCTTTGTAGTGATACAATACCAATGGGCATAATACTGTCATTAAACTACAAGTCTAGAAATTGGTATCTTGACTGAATAGTAATTTAGTCCAAATTTAAATATATAGAATTCAAGATTTAAGTATAACAGTGTCTTTCAACTGAAGGCAAAATGGTCAAAGCATGTTACCTAAGAATAACAAATGACATAATATAAATTACTTTGTACTGGCTAGCATGTTAAGCAAAGGGCAAGATGCCAACTACCTAACCTCTGGTGTAGCAGAATATGGTATACTTTCCATTGGGTGTGCTGATTGCATTTGCTTGAAAATTTAAAGGCACTCTGGAGACCATATTCCCACATATCACTCCCTTAAGTACACTGTGGTAGAGTAAAAGCATGGAAAATGAGAATCTTCCTTCTTAGATAAGAATGATGAATCTAGTGGGAAAAGTAGGGATGTTAAAAAGATGTGGGAAGTGATCTCACACCCTCAAAGCTCTTTACTCTTGCTACAAGGAGCTCTGGGGGAATACATTGGTGGAAGCTCCAAATCACCTTCCTGTTGTAAATCTATGGGAAAATGCCAGATGATTCTGTGGGCTACAAAAGAAACTTCTCTCTCTTAGCCTCATTTAAGAAAAAGTGTGGAATCTTATTCTCCATTTTCTGTAGCAGGTCATTGCTGTGGTTGTTACCTGAGGCTTCAGGAACATGGATGGTTTAATAAGAGAATCTGTCAACAGTATCTTTGACAGGCAATAATGATGATCTATTAGAAAAGAGAAATTGAAAATGTGAGGAGTAGAAAATATATAAACTTAATCCTTAGTCCTTAGAAAACAGGTGCTAAAAAATGTAGAACAAACAAGTCAAGATATCAGTTAGAGAACTGGAAAATAGAAGGAGGAGGGAAAAGAAGAGGAAGTATTTTTCAATGGTAACAATACAGCCTGTTAATTTTCTTCTCAAAATACCTCCAAAAAGCTATATATTGCCTACTAAATTTGTTGAACATGTAACCTATCAGATTTCACAGATGCATTCATATGGTCATTTTTATTTTTAAAAATAGATTGAAGAAGTCTGTATTTCAGAGTATTTGCTGGTATTTAACAGTAAGCTTGGATCAAAAATTAAAATAATCATAATAACTAGAAATGACTGAGAATGGAAAGAAGGAAAGTGAAAAAAGAAACTGGTTAAAGGGCTTCTAGGCAAGTTATAATAGAGTCACATACTCAAGGTCTTGGCCAACCGAGGCATAACAGATGATCTAGAAAGGAACAATAATGATTATTTCAACAATAGTCCACTAGCTTGTAATCCAAATTCTCTTTTATTTCATCCAGTTAAGTTTAAACTCTTCAAAAGTGGAAAAGATAGGACTAAATAATGGAATATGCTTTATTTTATTTTTATCTATTTTTTCATTCACAGATTCAATTAATATTGTTGACAACCTACCATGTACCAGTCATTCTAATGGATACTGAGATCAGGGTAGATAGAATAGGCAGAGTTCCTGCCGTTAGGAACTTATATTAAGCCCAATGAGAAAGACACTATTCTACTGATTACAAGTGTGATAACTGTTTAAAATGAGAAAAAAATAAAGATATAGTTTAATGTAAGAATGTCTGGTTGTATTCTGCAATTTTACAACTGCATCTTATAAACATCATCAATTGTTTACTATTGACCAATTTTCCAACATTTCTCCATTAGCATATTATAACATCTTTGCATCAGGTAAGGAGACCCTGCAATCTCCATTGTATAGACAAGGCCAGGAAGCCCAAGTTGCACAAGAGGCTTGCCTGAAATAATACAACAAGAGTCAGAGAACTACAGTCCATGGCACAAATCTAGCCTGTTCTCTACTTTTGCACAGCCCACAATCTAGGAATGTTTTTCTTTTTTCCATTTTTAAGTAGCTGAAACATATCGTTTGGAGAAGAATATTTTGTTATACATAAAAATATATGAAATTTAAATTTCAGTGTGCTAAATAAAGTTTTATTGTAAAACAAATATCCTTCTTCATCTGCATATTTTCTATGGCTGTTTTCACTCTGCAGTGGCACGTCTGAGCAGTTGGAAGAGAAATCACATGGCCTGCACAGCCTAAAATATTGATAATCTAGTCCTTCACAGAAAATGTTTTTCCACACCAGGTAATAAAGGAAACAGTCCTTATAATTTTCATAATATTTGAGTTTTATTGACTATTTAGTATATGTGAGTCCCTACCATTTACTCTTTGCACATATTAAATTAAACAATAAACATATTTATGAGGAAGAGACTCCATTTTAGAAATGTAAAAGTGAAAGATGAGATTTTTTTTAAGGGCAGAGAGTAAGAGTTTTGAGGAGTGGTTTTAACCTGGTAAGATTGGCTCTAAAACTTAAGCTGTTTTCCACTATTCTATACTTATAGTAGGAATAGGCTGAGTCCTCATGATTTTCAAGATCCTTTCAAACTGGAAATTGTGATAATTCCTTAATCTGAATCCCAATCAATTTTATGTAAATGAGTCACACTTTTCTGACATCTGTTTAGTATTTTAGATGCTAATGGTCAACTCTGATAGTTTTCTTTGCTGCTCTACTGTTTGAAGCTAAAAGTTAGTACAGTATCATGAAACAGTCTGCTTTTTGGTTCACATATTTTTACACCTTGGTGATTTTCTACAATTTCTATGGCCATTCATTCTTCAAGGTCCATGGAACTGATCGTATTTAAAGATGTGTGGTAAACTCTTAATTTCTAATCAGGCCAGACATCCTGTTTATTTTTTTTATTCTTGGCAATCTATTAAAGAGTTTGGAACAATGTAGGAACTTAATCCACATTTCTACTGTGACCTGAGTGGCACTATTTAAGAAATGAATCTTCATATTCAAGACCTACACTCAAATAAAGGGTAAATAATTAAACACTACCAAGTTGGATTCATTGTGCTCCATAGTCTACACACAATATCAGAACAACTGTCAAGAAAATTAACTTCAAATGATCTCACTGACTTTTGCCCTGAATTTGTTTAGCGAAGGGAACAAGACAGACGATTCAGGGAGCTTACTTTCAAGTTTAATTGTACATTGCAAACCTTGGCTCAACACTGCCCTTGGGGAGCTTTCAATAATCTGGACCAAAACAACAAGAGAACTGTCATCGAATCCACATGCATACTAATGTAGCTACCCCCAAATCTTTTTTTTCTAACGTCTTTATTGAAGTATAGTTGCTTTACAATGTTGTGTTAGTTTCTGCTGTATAACAAAGTGAATCAGCTATATGTATACATATATCTCCATATCCCCTCCTTCTTGCGTCTCCCACCCACCCTCCCTATCCCACCCCTCTAGGTGGTCACAAAACACTGAGCTGATATCCCTGTGCTATGCAGCTGCTTCCCACTAGCTATCTAAGCTGGGATGAAGAGTAGCATTGACATATATACACTACCCAAAAATCTTTAATCCTGTGCCGAATAATAAGAGACAGTAAACCAACAAAATTCAGTAAACCAACATGTTGAAGGTAAGCTTTATGTCAGTTTCTAAGCATTTCTTTCTGAATGAATAGAATCTAGATGAGCATAGAGTCTCTAGATGAGGACAGTATTGAGTCACTTCTTCAAAAGTCTCTTCCTTCAACTAATTCTTCATTACTCAGTGTCTTTCCCTTTCATTTTCAAAAATTATTAATTCCCTGTACTTGATTTTATTTCTAATATTATTTGGTCATGTATGTGTATATGTGTGTGTTTATGTATAAAGTCCATTCATCACTAAATTATAACTTGTTTAAAGGCAAGAGTCAAATATTTGTTTTTTTAGCTGTCTGACACTTATTTTAGCAGTATCAATTCTATAATTTTTGTATAACAATTTTGAAATAATGAAGTAAGAAAATAAATAATTTTTAAAAGCTAATTTCATCTTGAAATTTTAATAAAAAGCATAATATTGGGATATTTGTGATCTTCATGACAAAACTCAATATCAACATAATTACTGTCAATTTTAACTATAAACTATGTGCATTATCAATATACCATTACTTACCCTAGGAGGAGGCTGAACTATTTTATTTAATCCTCAGACTATTCTAGTAAAATACGTTCTATTAAAATTTTTATTTTTAGGGAAACTGAAGCTTTCCAAGAAGTCAGAGGTAGGAAACCAGCAGTGCACCAAGACATGCCTGAATCAAGGTGCCAACTTCTTTACTTCAGGGTTCTACTGACTGCATAAACAAATAGAGAGAGAGTAGGGTAGAAAAAGAGATAATTATTTAACACTAAAAGCATACACAAGATGTTAAAATTAAAAGGTAAAGGTAAAATTAAAGGTAATGAGGATAAATATGCATTGATCAGTGTATTTTTACTTTTTCTTATATTTTTAAGATGGCTGGATGAATAAGAAAGGAGCTATTTCTAGAAGCTTTCCTTGAAATCTAACTACAAATTGATAGAAAGTAAAGAAGAAATGGGAAGTGGTGAATGTAGATAAAAAAGGGAAGAAATTTCAGGCAATTATTTATTCAGTTAAGTTTCCCATGTGACCCTAGGGGTGGAAAAATGTTCTTCTTCACTTGTATGTTCTTTAGCTGGTCTAATAATTAAATTGATATATTAACAGAGAAGTTATATTTCAGGTTGTAATGAATGTCGGTAAATATTGTAGCCCTATTCTGTAGCTACTTTTTTTCCTTTTTTTCCCCACGTGGTTATTTCCACAGTCACTGATGGCAGTAAGACCCAGGGGAGGAAACAGATATAATTAAAAGAAGGTACTGAAGCACACAGGAA
The DNA here is from genome assembly GCF_011762595.2 of Tursiops truncatus. NCBI lineage: Eukaryota > Metazoa > Chordata > Mammalia > Artiodactyla > Delphinidae > Tursiops > Tursiops truncatus. The sequence continues at coordinate 55,372,237 of NC_047038.1, read as the reverse complement.
CTGAGGACTGACTCATCTCTCTCTTTTCATTGCCTCCTGGTGTTAATGCTTTCATTTAAAGTGTCAGAATTTGAGTACTTGTTATAATGATTGTACCAACATGTTAGTCATACCTTACAAATCATGTTTTTTTTTTTTAAACAGAGAAATACAACAAAATTTAAATGAATTGGTAGTAACAGTTAAGTGCCAAAAGTGTTCTACTTATTGGCCCTAACAGTGAAGTTTGTCTCCTATTAAGTAATTTTTAACATAGTATACATAATTTAGCAAAAGAGGGAATATTGGCATTGGTATTAGCATACTTGAATTTATTTTCTATTTTTATTTGAAATTGTATAAACATTTCTATACAAAACAAAATAATTTTTAAATGATGCAGAATAGGTTGAGCTCTTTCCTTCTGACAGTAAACAAAATCTGAATCAATATAAGGTTGTAAGACATGAATCTTCAACATTTGGACCCAGAGGCAGCTGTGATTCCAAGTGACAAAGGTGATTGTAAGTACTAGCTGAGTTCCTCAGAACTCTAATTAGTTCATCAGATTGTTCAGTTTTTACTTCCTATTGTATTATGTAGTAGTAAGACACAATAGGTGATGCATGTCGAGGTGATTACAGCATGCCTCTGGTAAAATTGTAAGGCAGAAGTCAGAAGAAAAGTTTACTGTTTCTTACCAGAATTTCAGTAATGACTCCATAATTCACTGTCTACGGTACGTTCTTGCTGTCATTATAAAAATAACAACAAAATAGTCAATGGACTTATCCTGGTGTAATGCGTGACATGACTGACAACAAATTACAAAGTTTGAATTGTTTATCTTGAGTTGTAATCTCAGTTCTTATTTAATAAAATTTCTTCCTGTGTCTACTATTGTTAAGAAGTACACACTGGGGGCTTCCCTGGTGGCACAGTGGTTGAGAGTCCGCCTGCCGATGCAGGGGACACGGGTTCGTGCCCCGATCCAGGAAGATCCCACATGCCTCAGAGCGGCTGGGCCCGTGAGCCATGGCCACTGAGCCTGCGCGTCCGGAGCCTGTGCTCCGCAACGGGAGAGGCCACAACAGTGAGAGGCCCGCGTACCAGAAAAAAAAAAAAAAAAAAAAAAAGTACACGCTGCATAAAAAAAAAAAAATTCTCAGAGATCAAGTTTTGTTATTGCCTTGGTCATTAAAAATACTTCTTTGCTTGCTCTTTTAGTTTGTAAAACCTGATGCTGTAAGAAGAAAAAAAATGCCCAATACTATTACTGAATATAACCCCCATTTGACCAGATAAATTCCTGGATACACAGAAGAAAACCAAGACAAACTAAAGGTTAACAGAGTCTTCTTAAATTTTATTGCCAGATGAATAGGAAATAGAAGAAAAAAATAAAACAAGTAGATGGGATATAATACTATTCAAATAAAATTTCTATAAGGACATAGGAGAAAGAATATAATGATCTTACCTGAATCCTATCCAGGAAACTGGGTTTAGCTTCACTAATCCCAATACAAATTTTCACTTTATTTTCTAAATCATGCAATTTGCCTCTTCTGAAGGACAGATATTAACATTAGCACATTTCCTTTATAGCCTTAATAGTACATTTAATCTGCCTTCCTGACTTTACTTAATGGTTCTCAATAACTTTATTGAAGTTAAGAAAATGCAAAATAAAGTAACTCTTTCTTCTATAATAAATTAACTATTTTAAAACATTTGGAGAGTCTGGAATGCTTTTACAAATTCTGCAGTAAAGAGATAGACTGACTTCAGCTCATAGCATCATCATAACATGAGAATTATTACTTGTCCATACAGGGAAGGCCAATGTTCATTACAATCACATTTCTAAAGTAAAAATATAGTTTTATTCTATGTTTCTGTTAAAATTAGACCTTAATTAGTATAATATCCTCATTTAATTATTATGATAGTGTAAATATTTATAAGTTACAGGACATTCTTTTGGATAATTAAAACATAATTTTATTGAAACAAACCATGAAAAATAATGTAACAATTTAGAGTTTTCCTAAACTTAGTCAAAATAATTGAAGTTGATGTAGGTGAGTAGAATTATCAAATCCATGAACCATATTGCTTATGTTCTCAGAACTCTGATTTTTGCACTATCATCTTTTCTTTTCCCTCATCACCAAAAATAATGTTTTCAATGTTCTTGCTCCTGGCTCCAAGTCTATCCCAAATGTCCAAGTTTGTCAGAAAAATGTTTGACAAAAAAATGTGCCTGTCAGTGACTCTACCATTAATCTGTCTTAATAGTCTGAGACGTAAATAATATTGAGAGAAAAGATTATGAGTTGCATTAAAAAGCAGACATAATATTTCTAACACCTTGTAGGTACACGTGAGATATGGGCAAAATTAAAAGGGTGATGATTTTGAATAATGTTTCTGAGATCCATAGTGACTCTCATCAGGAAAATAAATAAAAATTCAAGTGAAGATTTTAATGACAGAATATGAAATAATTTTCCTGTGGAATTCAGTTGATTCTATATTGGGTAGGGGCAATTGTGCATTTCTTACAAAGAGACTATGTATTATAGAGCACCTTGATCCTCAGGGAAATTGGAAACCAAACAACTTTCCTGGGTCTATGGTCTTTTAGATGTGTCTGACTCCCATATTTGCTCTCATGGAAACCTGAAGATATTCTTGATTTGTGCTACTTTGGAGCTACACCACTGAAATCTAAGTCTAAACAAAAATGCTCTCTGTAGTTTCAGGTGAAAGAAAAAACATCCTTAGATATTAGAATGAGGCAGTGCTTTATTATGATAACTTGGAAGAAGCAGATTCTGTAACAAGTATAGGCAGTAAGTAAATTTGGTTGCTTAGTAAGAATGCCCAAAACAACCAATTTTCCTATTTTATTCATTTAATGAGCACATATAAGTGATTTAAGTTCCTGACTATCATCAGGAACACATATAATTTCCTGACTATCATCAGGAACACAAGGAATAAAGCGATTCAGTAAAGTAGCCAAGGGTATTCATTCGATGAGTGGCAAAGCTGGGAAACCCAGACAATTCAACTTTAGAATGAGTCTGTAATTTATCACTATGCTATGCTGTCTCTATACTGAATAGATAAACATATTCAACAAATAATTTTTTCTAACTTTTATTTTCCTTATAAGTAAATCAAGGATAAAAACCCATGTCCTACTTATCTCTCTCAGTTAAAATAGTGCATGTAAATGCACTTCATAGAGCACATGCTATTGTTCATAGTAGCAATTAATCATAATGGTAAAGACATTCACTTCTCATAGTGAACCAGGTACATTGAAAAACATTTACACATTGATTATTTCAATTACTAAAACAACCCTATGAGTTTGAAAGAATCTGTTATCACCCTGTTTATATATAATGAAATTTTGCTGTAATTACAATTAATGTTTATAATACATACTTGTACTTCTTCCAATATTAAACAGAAAGTAATATAGAGATTTTCAAGAATGGTGTTATTATATACTTGTGTGTCACCATTAGTTTTGCAATGTTGTAATTAAGTTGTTACTAATAATAATTAAATTTCTGAATTTCTCCAGTGATTTTCTGTTAACAGTATAAATTAGATCAGAAATTAGTTTATTTCTATAATAACCTCAAACTTTTTCATTTGCATTCTGATATGCTTTTTTGAATGGAAGAAAAATAATGGAGGAACAGCTAGATGCTGAAAATTGCATATGTTAATATATCACAACAGAGGAATTATTCTGTAGGATGTATGTTGATGGACAAATCATAGCTTGGAAGTATATAGACATCTTCCCTAACCCCTTATTTTAGATGCTGAAACCTATAGAGGCCATTGTACTGTTACTTCAGCCTTGTTTCTCTGGTATTTATGTGCCTAACAACTATCTGGTACTTTTATCAATTCTTAATAATCTTCAGTATATTTAATCAGATTAAATTTCAGACAGAATGTAATCAGACACAAACTATAATAATAGCCAAAAACTTAGTATATCACAATGTTCTTTTATTTAAATATTTATAATTGTCAATTATAGATATTATAAATAATATAATTCATATTTTAGATATTTATAATTATAATTTTTAACCAACATTTTAGGGGCCAACTTTTTTTTTGTGCCATGATAGTTTCTGAGAAGGTGCTCATATTATCCATAGTCTAATTGGGAAGACAGGTTTGTATTTCATAGTGTGATAAAGACAAGAATAGAAGGACATCTATATAGAGTTAGCCCAGCAAAGGGATGATTAACTCTATTTGGAGAGATCATAGCATGCTTCCCTTAGACAATGATATTGGGATGAATTTCAGTGAACAGTAATTCCATATACAGTTAAAACTACCATAATATTAATAGAAAAGAGATTTTATGGTTTGTTATATTTTTAGAATAAAAGTAATATTACGTAGTGCTTTCTGCTGTCCTTCTCAAAGGCCACAAAATCTTGGGATAATCTTGTAAAAGTGAAGAATTTCACCCCCCCCAAAATAGCACAAGAATACATTAATTTAAAATTGTGCATTCATTGCAACACTATTCACAATAGCCAGGACATGGACCTAACCTATATGTCCATCAACAGACGAATGGATGAAGAAGATGTGGCACATATATACAATGAAATATTACTCAGCCATAAAAAGAAATGAAATTGAGTTATTTGTAGTGAGGTGGATGGACCTAGAGTCTGTCATACAGAGTGAAGGAAGTCAGAAAGAGAAAACAAATACCGTATGCTAACGCATATATATGGAGTCTAAAAAAAAAGTACTGATGAACCTAGTTGCAGGGCAGAAATAAAGGGTAGATGTAGAGAATGGACTTGATGACGTGGGGTGGGAGGGCGAAGCTGGAGCAAAGTGAGAGTAGCATCGACACATATACACTGCTGAATGTAAAATAGTTGGCTTGTGGGAAGCAGCAGCATAGCACTGGCAGATCAGCTCGGTGCTTTGTGATGACCTAGAAGGGTGGGAGAAGGAGGATGGGAGGGAGGCTCAAGATGGGGACATGTGTATGCATATGGCTGATTTGTTTTGTTGTGCAACAGAAACTAACACGGTATTGTGAAACAATTATACTCCAATAAAGATCTATTAAAAAAAATATTGTGCAGTCATGTTGAAGGGATTTATGGACAGGCTGATGATGCCTGCACAACATACTCTTCTCAGCTCTGAAGTTCTTGACATTTAAAGAAGTGTTATGGCAGGAGAGTAAATGAGATAGAAAACAGTAGGACCTTCTTGATCTTCATACCTCTTGATCTCTACTTCTCCCTTAAAGAACCAAAAAACAAAGACAAAAACACATACTCAGATTACTCTACTTTCTACCATAGTTCAGCTGCCTCTAAAGCTTATTTCCCAAAACTCAAATCAATTCATGCTGCTAAACTGCACAAAGACGTGTACTAGCTCCATAGTGTCCTCAGATTTAAGTCTGAACTTAAGAACCTGGTGTATGGAACTATTCGTAACCTGATTCTTAGCATTATTTTCTGCTCTTCCCACATATTCCCTTTTTGTGCATGTATGCTGATCATTCTGCCTATAATGTTCTGACTAGTTTTTTGCCCTATGACTTTACAAATTTTTAAAGGACATATCTCAAAGTTTTCATTTTACAACTTTTTGTGTTGTCTCACAATTGTTGCATGTTCCATTGTGGTTTTTCCCTTTCTTCATCTTTTTTTAAAATTTCGGTTTTGGAAATTTCTTAGCTTGGTCTTTTGGCAGCTCCTGATGTATCTTTATTCTTCTTACTGTGGTTTTGATTTCTAGCATTTCCTTTTTATTCTTTCGTAGAATTTCCATCTTTCTTCTTATAGTACCCATCTCTTTTGCACGTTGTTTACTTTTTCCATTAGAGAACTTAATATGTTAATTACAATTATTTTACATCTCCAATCTGGGAATCTCAAAATCTGGGCCAAAATTTTCTGGTTCTTTTGTCCTCCGGCAAAGCCCTTTCCACCACGGAGTAGGCATTTGCTATGGAGAAGACTCTAGGCGTGGTTTACAAGTGGTCATTTCCCTCCTCTGCCTCCTAGGATCACAAGGAGATTTTTCTTGAATCCCAACCTGGTGGAACTCTAAGACTATGGGAGTGTCTATCTCTCATGTTAGTCCACACATAGTCTTCAGCAATTTGTCAAAATTACCATTGAACTCTTCCTACCACCTACGACATCCAGTGGCCTCTGTTCAGGGTAAATAAATCCTGGGTGCTGTATCTTTATGCACCAGATCCTCCAGATTTGGGGATGGTAGTTTTCCTGCAACAGTCCAAGAGAAATCATCAATTTTCATTTTGTCCAGTTTTTTCCTCATTGTAAGTTTGAGAGTGTTGACTTTCAATCTCTTTATATGCTGGAGTTGTAATTGGAAGTCCACAGTTGCCTTTTAACTTTCCTCAGTTCCCTTGTAAAGGTCACTATCCACCATGATCTCCCATACTATTCACAATAAAAAGTTCTCCCTTAACACTGCTCATTATAGATATAAGATATGGCTTTTTATGTAATGTGGAAATAAACAAAGACAACTCAAATGAGAAAAAGCAGAGGAAACGCATTCAGAGCTTGCAGGGGAGTCCACCCTCATCACTTCCATTTGGCAGAGACTCAAAGGGAGGCAGGGGAATGTGGACTCTTCATGGTGAACAAAGGGAAGACTTCACATAGGCTCTGATTGGAGGTTGTTTGCTGGGGAAGCTGGAGGTGGGCTAATCAGCAAGGCAGACTATGTGATTGGTTTGGGTAGAATATCTGGCTTTCTCTGATTGGTCCCAGATTAAAAGTGAGAACAAAAGTTAAAGAAGCTGGCAACTACTGACCAAGATTTGACCATTTGCGGTCACCAGTGCTAGAGGTTTGACTTGGCTTACTGAACTCGTTGCTCCAGAGGTTGTAGGCTAGAGTTCCATTTTTACATACATTCTGATCATTGTCCTTTTGTGTATTTGGTCTCTCTGTAAACATTATTCATCTCTTTGTGGCAGGGTCTTTTTATCTTCCTAGTGACTAGTCCACAGCTAGAACAAAGTTTATGCATACCCAATACAAATTAATTGAAGGAATAAATTTGTTCATTTTAATACTAAATTGTATTGTCACAATAACTTTGCAAGTTTACCAAGGTTAATACTAATATGCCAACTTTTTTTTAGATTAAGAAACTGGGACCTAGAAAATTATATGATTTGCATTAAGTTATATGGGTTATAAATGTTAGAAAAGAACGCTAATCAATTTTTTTTTGTTCCTATTGAACACAGCTATTTTTTGCATATGTTATCTTTAATTTTTATCACTGATACATTAACTGTACAATTATTGCATACCCACTAAGTGCCAGTCCCAGTGCTACTTTCACTTTCATTATTTAAATTAATCTCATAAAATCTTAGGATTTTTATAAAAATAAAAACTATTTATATATAAATCAAAGGACTTTTAAATTTCACCAGTTATATCCATTTTTAATTTTAAAGTATTTGATTATTTACTTTAAATATTTTAAGCATTAATAAAAACAGTGTTATACTTTATTCTTGACCTCAACATTTTTCAGTCAAACTTTTCTTTAGACTTTTAATATGGGAAATGCTGTATATTATATAGTAAGCCTTCATAAAGTCATGTATTCCATATCTGAAGAATATTTTTCCTTTTTTATTATATAAATCTTGCCTTTTTCCACCATTTTCTTTCTTTCTGTCCTTTCCTATCCCCTCAGATATAATATATCCTCCTAGATTCCTCCATTAATGCAAAGATATTACAGATTGAGAAAATCTTGTCACCATAATATACTTAAAAACAACATTAATAACAATTACAAACACAACATACTAGTTAAGACTATTTGGGCTTTGCGATTAGTACTTTTGTCTTCAAACACTGTTCATTCCCATGTTTGATTAAAGTAAGACTGATGGAATGTTGTTGGGTATATTTGTTTATCTGTAGGATAACCATAACTTAAAACACTGCAAGGGCTTCTCTTTTATTAACTGAGTTTGTAGAAGATGTCCCAGGAAAGAAAAGATTGTAATACTAATAGCAAATACAGACAAACAAATTCTCATATCGATTGATTTATTTTTCTGATTTGTAAAAATCACCCATTCTGTGGAGCCCTGGGGCAAGCAAGTGATATAAAGACACAAACATTTTGAGCCAAAACAAAGAAAGCCAGCCTTGCAGCTCCATTTCATTCAAAAAGCTTCCTCTATAAATTAGAAAAATTTGGTCTAGAAGAAAGCTTGCGCTCTACTCCCAGAGGTTAAATGACATTATATTTCAGCACATGGAAGAAACTATAAGGCCTGAGGACTGTCCTTGATCAAATACCCAATATCCATTCCATTTATTGTAAACAGGTAAATTCTGGTTAATCCTAGATGGATTGAAAGCAGCAGGTATCTTGAATATGCAATTCACCCTGAAAAGACTGCTCCTGCAGGCAAACTCAGAAAAACAAATGTATGGATATTTATTTTCAGTAGGCTCAATATTCATTTTAGGGGAGCAGAGAAATATACATGTGAACGAACCACAGATAGACTATCTGAGAATACCTGTTTTCAAAATGGTTGAAACATTAAGGGTAACACTTTGAAATACGTAGAATATTTGTCCCCAGATAATCAGAAAACCCAAGAGTGTTTGAGTCTACTACCTCTGACAGAAGAATCTGGTAACCTCTTCCCTTCTGAAAGAGGTCTTCCCTTCTTTCAGATTTGAGCCATGGGCAAGGTGTGACACTTGCAATATTATGTTAAATCTTCTGGGCTGTGGAAAAGAAGTTTGGTTCCTAGAATCAAAGAACTGAACTCAAAGATATATGGGAGATTTCAAAGTCAAAATAACAAGTCTGAAATTCTATTAAAAAAATAATGTAAACTACTTGAAAAAGTATTAGTAGGTGCCAAGTGTTATTTGAGCACTGTATGTTAAAGTATCATCACTCTCCCCATTTTACAGATGAAGAAATAAAGGCTTAAATTACTGAAGATCATATATGCACTACATAACGATTAGAGCGACCAAGAATGAGCCATATTAAACAGATAAAATAGGTTCTAAAACTAGGAAATTATACAATAAAGGGCAAAAGAAAATAAAATTAGCCTGCAGCAATTCTGGAAATAGAATGTAGGAACTTAGAAGGCTATTAGCACCTAGACAAACAGAAAAAGATAGTAAAAAAAGTGATGTTTAGCAGCGAAGTTTTTTCACGACATCATGTTTTATATATCACCACTTGAAGATAATATATCTATAAATGATGAATCAGGGTCATGGAGAAACCAGTCTATTCCATTTTTATGAGTTTCTTAAAAGTGTAAAAATAATACAATAATATGTGTGGGTCAGAAATCCTGCCCTGTTTCTGTTCTTGGGCAACAACAACAAAACATTTTGGCTAATCTATTCTAGCAGCAGAACAGTCCCAAAATCTGCAGATATTCTAAACTTCTTTTTATCTATTGAAATGGTTCCAAGTGCTTGTTCTGCAGCCTACTTGAATTTATTGATACTTGAATCCAAGGAGACCAGAAAAAGATGTTATGTAAATTTTCAAATAATCATTACTAAGGAATATTTGAAACGAGAGTATTTTATGATTTCTGATCCAGATTTAGTTTAGATATTTATTAGCTATTTGAACTTGACAAATATGTGTTAGATATTGGAGGTTCCCTTTTTATTAGCATATAGGAGATGAGGTTGCTCTCTAATATATGGGGATGCTGTCAGAATGAAGTGATATAAAGTAAGTCAAAAAATTCTTTGTTTTAAAGAATATAGATGCAGTAGCTATTATCACATTGAAAATCTTCAGCGTTTTTACTAGCCAGACTTTAATAGTTTCTGGAAACTTCTCAAAAACAACGTCATTATTTAAAGAAAGAAAATAGAATGGAAAAAGAAGACATGTAAAAGAAAGATGTGTTGAATATTTTGATATAGCCATATATTCCATACATAAAATATTCCAGTCTTCTGGTTTATCTGAACTGAAAGGCAGTTGGTCACATGTAAATTTTTAAAGATCTTAGAGATATGAAGCCCTCCTGAGGATGTGCTATACCACAATTGAAAAATTTCTTCTAGAGAACAAAACTGAGTAAATAAACAAAATGAGAATTACAAATAGAAGAGAATGAAGTAAGACATAAGTAAGCAGTAAGGTAACTATTGATACAATATTTATACAGAAGAGAAAACAGAAATGCAGAAAGTCCATCCAAAGTCTCCTTGGCCCTGTGATTATTGCTTTAATTCAAAAGACATCCTATTCTATGAAAGTCCATAAGTAGAATGAGTGTGAAATCTTAGGCAGCTGATTCTCGGGAGCAAAGCTAGGTTTTTATTCAAGGTCTAGTCCTCTATTCAGTCACTGGTAAATAGTGGAGAAGGGTTTGTTCTTTCAGTTACAAAGAAGCAAACATCCTTCTCAACCTCATAGTTTGTGCAGCTACATTTGGTGTTCAAGGATTAAGCTTTGTAGAAGAGTTAGATGAAAGTTGAAAAGTTATTGAAAAAAATTACCCGCCCCCTACCCTGACAACTATAGTCAGCCAGGAAAAATTAAAATGTTCACTAAGAATTAGAGTGAAAGTCAGTGTTGATATTAAATTAATATCTTCAAGTTGAGTGAATTTTTTTAGGATAAAACTTGAACAGTGAATGTTGACCTTAATAGAGAAGAAATATTGAGTCCAAACTCTCTAAATGTTAACTTTTGAACCAAATTAGTGTTTAGAATGATTATAATAATTTGATGTTTCTCCTAATAGTTTTTGTATAACAGCAGCATATTTGACCTTTCTAAATGTCAGAAATAATATTTAATATTAATCTGCTCCTCAGCCACTTTAAACACTCAGGTAATACTTAATTTTAAAAATAATAATCTTGATATTTGTGCTCAAAATGTCATCATATATTGCTTGAAGGATGATTCAATGTCTCTCTAAAATTGATGAATTCAAATATTTCTTCCACAAAGTGGTTAGAAATTGGAAGAAGAGAAAAGTAATTTATTTTATAGAAATCAAGTAGAATCAACTCCACCTAATGTAAAGTACAATGGCACCCCGCTACATGAAGGCCACTTTTATTATGGGACTAACAGTAGTTTAGAGAATGAATGGCTGGGAAGAAATATCTATGTCTTAATGTTGGTAACAGGGCCTCTAAGTAAAAATTTCAGGGGAACACTGTAACAATGAAACTTAGGAGAACACTATTAAGCTGAAATGTCAAGAGATTTTTGTCTTTGTATAAACAATATATTGCATGAGCCCAGATTCTATAAGTTAGAGTCTGTTTCTCTTTCACTAGTTATTACCATAAACTGAAGTTGTTCAGCTATATCTGGAATAGATTGGAATATTTCTTACAATATGGATCATTTGTGCAGCCAGCTTGATCTTATTTTAATACTACTTTGAGTGGCAAGCACTTTAGAGGAGCAGACATATGATATTTTAAGAAATTCATACAAAGTAGTCAGAAATATTCCTCTTCTATATCTGACATAATGATGTATTTTTTTCAAGAAAATTTCTATGCAGTGTTTCCTTTATTACTATAAATGTGATAGCAGAAGATGTCTATGTGGCATTTGTACATATCTTTCAAGTCCTTGTGGAGCAGGAATATTAGCTACTCTCTCTCAGGGTGTGAAGATTAAATGAGGACATTCATGGACACATTTGGTATAGGATTTGGTCCATAATAGATGCCTCACAAAGAAGCAAAGATTTTGGGAGGCAGTGTTGACTACTTGAAAGAGTTCAAGCTTGAAATGATGCACAGGTCTGTGTTTACAACCTGTCTTTACAAATTAGTGATAGTATGGTTCAGGTAATGAAGAAAATGTATATTTAAAAAAATCATTTTGATTATAGTGTAGGAAACTCTATCAAAGTTGTTGTTCACTACTATGTTGGGTTCTCCTTCTCTAGACATACTGTAAGAATGCATTCCCTGACAATGCCATATGAGTGGAATGACCATACACCTACTAGTGGAAATCTTTTAAGATCCAAGGCAGAAGTGTCCACATTCTGTTCCCCCACGATTGACTGCAATACTCATGATTTTTGGAGAGTCTGTTTGTGTAAATCCCCACGTAAAAATATGTGAGCCAGAAGTTAGTGTGCTGGTTCAGACATATGTAGGATTATTTTAAGACTGGGCAGTGGGCACCAAGAAAACTGATGTTGAAGATTGAAAAGATGGCAAGCCATGCTATCAGGAGAAACCATTTTATTACTTATCTGCAGTAATTCGTATTTCTGATGATTATTTTAAAGAATTAATTTGGAGAGTTATATTAATTCAGAAATCGAAGTTTAAAAGTATAAGGGCTTGTGTTAGCTGTGGTTGGCAAGTAATTCAAATAAAAGTTGGGCACAAAAAAGTAATTAGCCAATTAGCAAACAGGAATGAAAAGAATAGAGAGATTCTATACATTTAGAGAACTTTAGGATTCAAAGATGCAACTGATTCTTAACCCTAATAGTTAAAAATAAAATAATTAAAATTTTATAATTGGAAATAATAATTTAAACTTAGCCTTCAGGGAAGGTTCAAATTAAGGTATTAGATAAGCAAGTTACATATAGGGAGTAGAATCATGGCCAAGAAAAGAAATATTCACTACCCCAGCTGATTTCAGAATTTCTGTAATCCTTTGCCTGTTCTGAACTATCTATTCTTGTTATTTATGAATCAGGAAGGGTATGGGTGTGTTTTAGTTATTATATATCCCATTCTACCATTGCAGCTTGTTTGTGCAAACAACCTCATACTTTAGTTTTTGAGTTACTTAAATCTTCTGGAGATCCCAGACTTTAAACTTGATTCTGTGACTGAGTAGTCATTTAGGTTATTGCTCTTCTGTTTGGTGAGGCTTTACATTGGTGTATAAAGAAGTTAGAATCATATGGTCTTTCTGACTTATTTCATTTAGCATAATATTCTTAAGGTCCATCTATGTTGTCGCATGTGGCAAGATTTCATTTTTCTATGGCTAAGTAGTATTCCATATATACTCCATCTTCTTTATCCATTTACTCCTTGATGGGCACTTAGGTTGTTTCCATATCTTGGCTATTGTAAAAATTCTGTGATGAACATAAGGGACATATATCTTTTTGAATTAGTGTTTTAGAATTCTTTGGATAAATACCCCAAAGCAGGATAACTGGATCATTATGGTAATTCTAAATATTTTGAGGAATATCCATACTGATTTCTACAGTGCCTGCAATAATTTACATTCCTACCAACAGTGTATGAGGGTACCCTTTTCTCCACATCTTCACCAACACTTATTATTTCTTGCATTTTTGATAATGGCCATTCTGACAGGTGTGAGATCATACCTCATTGTGGTTTTGACTTGCATTTCTATAATGATTATCAATGCTGAGCATCTTTCATATGCCTGTTGGTCATCTGTACGTCTGCTTTGCAAAATCTCTATTCAGATCCTCTGCCCATTTTTTAATCAGGTTGTTTGTTTTCATGTTGTTGAGTTGTATGAGTTATTTGTATATCTGGAATATAAAAAAATGAACAAGCAAACAAATATATCTAAATAAAACACATTAGGTACAGAGAACGAGTGGTGCTTACCAGAGGGGAAGCAAGCGGGGCAGGGGGAGTGACATACACTGATGAATGGAAACTAAATGTTTGGTGGTAAGCATGCTGTACAGTATATAGAAGTAAAAATATAATGACGTGCACATGAAACATATACAATGCTATACACCAATGTTACCTCAATAAAAAATAAATTAAAAAAAGAAGTTAGACCTACTTAATTGTTGAAAAACAAGGTGCACGTTGGAGGATTACACTTCACCACTCACTAGATACTAGTTTTGGCCAAGTGAGTCATCAGGGCCAGAAGTGGTATGTGCGGGTGTTGGACAAAACCCTGACAGAGGCAGTGCCTGATCATCTATATTCACTCCTTCCTTCTGCAGAGTGATGATATGGGAGGAGTTGAAGCCTTTACCATCTTATGCTCTGAAATAAGGATTACAAAGATCTGGGTGTCACACAAATATAAGATAAATAGAAAGCACAGATGAGAAATAAGCCTTTATAGATTTATATCAGTGAGAAAACAGTGTTGCTTGTTACCATGACATAACATATCTTTTCCTGACTGAAAATGGGGTGAGAAAGGAGGGAAAACAAACAGAAAAAGAAATCTAGAAAGATGTTGCAGTAAACAAGAAAGAGATGGAATGACCAACTAGAACAATGACTACATGAAAAACAGCAGAGGTATCTAAGATGCAAAATTAAATTAAACAAGGTAATTTGTTGGATGTGGGGGGAAAGAGGATGAAATCAAAAGCAATATTTAAATTTATGACTGAGTAACAGGGGTGAATATTGAAACTGTCCATAGAGAAAAGTAACATAGGAGACATTTGAGGCATCAAGATGGGGTGGGGAGGAGTAAGGGAAGATTTATATATGTGTAAATTTAGCCATTCAAAGAGAAATATTTAGTAGACACTTGGATACAACATCTAAATCTCAAGAGAGACAACTGTGCTAGAAATATATATCATCAGTTTAAACATGCTAATTAAGATGTAACATTTGTTGAGTCTGCCAAGGAAATTGTGTAGGATAAGAACCCAATGATAGACTCTGAAAAACACCTATATATAAATGATAGCTAGAATTAAAAAAGCACTTATAAGATGGCTGAAGAGCAGCCCTTATGATAGGAGAAAAAGTGTAAGATTCTGCACTACGGAACTAAAGGAAGAGTTATTTCAGAAAAGCAGGGTAAGTCAACAGAGTCAGATGTTCTTAGAGGCTAAACAATATAAGATAAACAGATTTTGCTTGTATTTAGTCACAACAAGATCATAAATGTGCTTCATGAAAGGCTTTTATTTTAATTGAAGTATAAATGACCTCCAATATTGTATAAGTTTCAGGTGTACAACATGGTGATTTGATATTTTATAGATTAGACACCAAAGTAATTATAATACTATCGACAATATTCCCTGTATTGTACATCTCTGTGACTTATTTTATAATTGGTAGTTTGTACCTCTTAATTGCCTTCATCTATTTCATCTATCCCCCCACCTCCCTCCTCTCTGGCAACCACTAGTTTGTTCTCTGTACCTATGAGAGGTCTTTAACTAGAGTGATACTTGTGGACACCAGATTAAATTTGGTTGACGAGTAAAAGGGAGGTGATAAAGTGGAAACAATACATGGTGGGCAACCCTCTCAGGCAGTGTGAGTATTAAAACAGGCCAGGGATAGCATTAGGTAGAACGAGATAGAGATTGGGAGTGAGATTTTTTGGTCTGTATGTTTACTGTATATAAGTAGAGAGGCTTAAACATATTTAAATGATAAGATGAAAAGATAAGTAGTAAAGAATAGAAGAAATGTGTTTGACAAATTCTGGAAGGAGAGAATCCAGTTTCCTGGTAAAATGTTGTATCTGAGATAGAAGGAAGATTATAGCTTTCCTTCAAATAGAAGGGGAAGAAATATGGTGAGTGCATATATTTTTATGTATTTATTTTATGTATCTGGATAAGGTAAAAAGAAGTTGAGAGATTATTTTCAGATAGTGTCTATTTTCTCTGTGGAGTAAAAGACAAAGCCATTATCTCAGATTGAGTGGGCAATGGTCAGATCACATGTTTGTATAGAAGTGCAATTGGCTTAAAATAATGAGTAGGAAATATAGAAGAATGTCCAGGCTGAAATGAGGGCTTGGATAAGGAGGGGACATATATGTCCATTGGGTCAGGTCTGCATGACTTAAGATTTTCTCTAGCGGTACTCAAACTCCTGGGTATTAATGCAAAGAGTGTAGACAGTCTAATTGTGCTAGGGTTGTGGCTATACTAGATGGATAAGACAGAAGGCCAGCAGGACAAGCGATTCATTTATGCTGGAAACTGAACTTTAGAACTGATGAAACAAAGAGTCTAAAATCGTTAAGGAAGAAAGGAGGGAGTGATATGAAGTCCAAACATGGAGTGACTGGAGGACTGAAATCTACACATAGTCCGATTCCAGTTATAATTAGACTTAATGAAAGAGACGTTTAGAAATAAAAGACCAACAGGTACATGAAAAGATGCTCAACTTCACTAATCAGCAGAGAAATGCAAATCAAAACCACAATGAGATTACCTTACACCTTATACCTGCCACCTATTACCTTACACCTGTCAGAAAGGCTATTATCAAAAAGACCACAAATAACAGATGCTGGAGAGGATGTGGAGAAAAGGGAACCCTCCTACACTGTTGGTGGGAATGTAAATTGGTGCAGCCACTTTGGAAACAAGTATGTAAGTTCCTCAAAAAACTAAAATAGAACTACCATATCATCCAGCTATTCCACTCATTCCTGGGTATATATCCAAAGAAAATGAAAACACTAATTCAAAAGATACATGGACCCCAATGTTCATAGCTGCATTATTTACAATAGCCAAGACAGGGTAGCAACCTAAGTGTCCATCAACAGATGAATGGATAAAGAAATCATGGTATATATATATATATATATATATATATATATATTCTAAGTTTCATTTTGAAAATCATTAGAAATATCTAGATATCACTTTTCATTACTTTTCATTACTTTGGAACAATTTAGCTTAGCTGTATGTTTTCAGCTTCATAAATGCAAGGTGACTCTCAACAATGTACACAATCAGTACATTGTAGACTACAAGCCACACTAATTTTTATTACATAAATATGTAAGAATAATAGGTTTTCACTTATAATTATTGCTAATTAAAAGAAATTTGTTCTCCTGTCACAAAACTAGAGATTTTATTCAACTTGTTTTCATCAAAAAGATTTTAAAAGACAGATGACAGTGAACATTAGAGGGAAAATTGTATAAAATTATTAGATGTGAAGTGTTGGAAAAGGTAAAGTGCAAATATAGAGAGACCTATGCATTTAGCCTAACAAAACTGGGGCAAGACAACTTATGTCCAAATTTGAAAAAGGCATGCTAAAAAGATAACAATTACAATCAAATTTACTGGCAGCAAAGGTTGTATATAAACTTTGCCATGCAAACAACTTGGCAAAAGGTAAAATTCATTAGATACTTTGCTATTTGAGAACTTACAAGACTGAACTCAAATTATGGCCAAATATAAATTCATTTTATTCTATCAATCAACACAGTTACCAGCATACTATAGAATGTATTTATTTATTATATTGATGGCATGTTGTTTTTCCTTGAGACTATCAACTCCATGTGAGTAGGAATGTTTCTTCTTCCAAGGTATGATTTTATATCTGTTTACCTCATCATATACAAGTTTCTTGTGACTTGATCCAATGCCAGCTGCAGTGTGATCTGTGTGGCCTCTAACCAAATTCACTTGTACACGACTCAGTAGTGACCCACTTTGTCCATGCTACACTCCTCTTATATCCTGCTCCAGATCTTCTCTATTGTTTTGTTTCCAGAATGATTTCCTGAAAGTGAGATTACATGGGGTGGTATCAGGTTAAGTGGAGTGGGGGTGAAGTGACAGGAGGCAATCTGGTACCAGGGGTAGAAGAACTCCTGGAGATAATTACTTCCCCTTTTCTAGTACAGCAGGGAAGTCCTGAGAAACAGTTACTGGAATGATTTTCAGATGCTTGATACAATGTGGGAGGCATGTTCACATTGGCTTTCTTTACTTCCCCCTCCTTGCCTCTGTTCTCTGAGATTACATTCTCTAAATCACTTGATCTTTCTTTAGGTTCTGCCCTCTAGGAAACTAGACTAAGATATTTAATGATTTCTAAAGCCTAGAAAAGTTTAAGGACATACGTGGCACTCAGTAAACATTTTTAGTGACAGAATAAGATCATAAATGATGCCATGGTGGACTTTGTTATTGTTGCTTTCTTAACATCTATTCCAATATCTTTTGGTAAATACATACTAGAATCTGTAAGCAGAAACATCCTTTCCAGTCTTTCAGGAAAGGAACCTTGATTGAGGCTATCCTCATATATAGTCAGTGAAGAATGAATGATTTAGCCCATACCAATCAATGAATATGCCTCTTGGCATCCAGAAACAGCATATTTCCTCTTAGCAGGAATAATTCGCTGACACAATGTATACATTTTATCTATCTCTCTATCTATCATGTATACTCCTACTAGAACATAAACTCAATGAGGCCAGAATATTTGATGTTTTGTTCACTGCTATATCTCAAATATTTAGTATACAGTACAGAGTAGATACTAATAAATTCATTAATTCATTGAGCAGAAACTATTTGCCAGCACTCTTCTGCGTTCTGGAGAAAAAACAGAGTACATGAAACAAACTAAATATACTTCTCACATGGAGTTTATATTCTGGTTGGGTGAAATAAACAAGAAAACAACAAACAGACAAATTTGATTAACATATATATACAATTTACCACTATATAAAATAATATCAATATAAAAATCATGTGTATGATGGTGGTAACATGAAAAATAAAGGAAGGAATGGGATAAGGAGTCTCTACGAAGTGAGTAGATTTATATAAGTAAATTATTTATCTATTTATTTATTTATTTGCAGTACGCCAGCCTCTCACTGTTGTGGCCTCTCCCGTTGCAGAGCACAGGCTCCAGACATGCAGGCTCAGCGGCCACGGCTCACGGGCCCAGCCGCTCCGCGGCATGTGCGATCTTTCTGGACCGGGGCACGAACCCGTGTCCCCTGCATCGGCAGGCGGACTCTCAACCACTGCGCCACCAGGGAAGCCCTACATAACTAACTTTAAAATAAATATATAAGCAAATAACTCATTGGTTCGGTATGGCCAAGGGAACTAACTCTGTTCATACTGGATATTCTTTCCATTGGTCTTGAATTTGAATAGGTAGGTTGTAATCATTCAGCTGCTGGCAGGCAATTTGATTCCTCAGTGGGAACTCTGCCTGAGGGTCTGTCCAATATGGAGGAAAATGAACATGGAGGAAGCAAGCACAACACCTAATGATAAATGATAAAATGAGAAGCTGTGGACCTAGAACCAATATTATTTTTCATGGCACTATTTAGTTATATGAAGCCATAAATATTCATTTGTTCTTAAATAGGTTGGAGTTAGATTGTGTACCATTCATACTATAATAAAAATCAATTAAGACAGACACGTAGGAAAAAATGGTCTACATTGAATCTTAATTTTTCAATAATTCAAGTGCACAATTTATGAAGAGGCAGACACATCTAAAATGGTATCGCAGCTACAAAATAATATTTTTTTAAAAAGAGCACAGTTAAAAAATTAAATGCTACCACATCTTTGGATTACTTAAATGCCATTAGTTTTATCTTTTAATCTCCCCATTGTCTTTGTCTTAACATTTCTCTTTTACTCTCTCAGGTGTTCTTTTTCTATATCTATCTGTCATATATTTACTCTGTTTCCTACAAGCAGAATACATAAAGAATTTTCAAGATTTTGCATATTATTTACCAAACAAAAAATTAAAAGTAACAATATATCTAAAATAGAAATTTAAAGACAATAGTTAACAGAAATTATGTACCAGTAAATATAATGCTTGGAGACTTATTTTAAAAGTCTAAGAGTAAAAAACTGATTCACAAAATAGGACTTGTAAATTATGGTAAAATATATTATAATTTAAAATAAATGAACATGGGCTTGGGATCAGACAAAAGGGCTTGAAATCTACCTTTGCCACTTTGTAGCTCTGTGTGCTTTGTCAGGTTACACCTACCTCAAAGGGTGGTTAGAGAATTAGCAAGTAAAGTAATATCTTCTTAACATATTTTTGTTTCTTAGCCCTTTAAACTATGGTTAGATTATGCTTTGGTGTTGTTTCTCTAGTGTTAAACAATATCTTTATCATCCCTTATATATGTCTATTTTCCTCAATTCTTTTGTGTGTAGCTATGAAAAATCCAACTATTTTAAAAATTATCCTAGAATTTTAAAACTACTTTCCCTTTCCTTTCTGCAGCATGTCATAAATCTGAGATATTATTCATGTTACAATATATGAAGCTGATGATATTGGTAATACTGAAACAACATGAAAAGTTTTCATTCTAGTTTTATCAAGTTGTTTGTTCAACAGTCAAGGAAGGAACTAATCATTGCTTCCATGGAATGAACTGTGTGAGGGATGCTGAAAAGATGTTTCGTTCTACTTTATTTTCTCTACTTTCTTTCTCATTAAGGAAGTAAGTAGTTTGTTCTCATGTTATTTTTCTATGGGTTTCTTTAATGATTTCTCATTTGGAAATTGTATTTTGTAGGAAAAAAATGGTTTGTGAATGGTGTATGAGACAATAGCATTTGTCAGTTTAACCAAGAAATATTAAAAATCATTAGAAAGATATGCTGAATATTCAAGAAATGAGATATTTAGAGACAGGAAATTAGCAGCTTCTCGAATTAGGGTGAAATATATGTACTAGATGCTGAAGATGCTTGAATCAAAATTTGTGCAAATAAAATGTGGCCAGTACAATAGACTTCTGGCAATAGTTTGAGAATAAGAGATTAAAATTGTATAGAGAAAATTGTATAAAGAGTACTACATATAAATGTATTTAATCTGCATTTTGAATTTTTGAAACTTTGTTTTTCTTTATAACATTATATTCTCCTTATATGTGTAAAATCATGTTTTGAAAAGCTGTAGTTTGGCTACAATTTATAGAGAGTAAGTTTTATGTTTCTGAAGATAAAGATTGAAAAAGTGTCATAACTTTCCATGTTCTCTGCATTAAATTTAGAGAAAATTACTTAGATTTTAACTGCAGGTAAAAAAAAAAAAAGTCAGTTCCATGGTATTGGCCCCATGAGCAAGCAGTCTTCACCCAAGAACATTTTATGTAAATAGAAGCACAAAATGGAGATACTAATAAAATGGCATTATTACCAAAAAAGGAGGAATGAAAGAAAGAGAATAAAGAAGGAAAGAAAGAAAGAAAGAAAGAAAGAAAGAAAGAAAGAAAGAAAGAAAGAAAGAAAGAAAGAAAGAAAGAAAAGAAGAACAGAAAAAAAGGAAGAACAGAAAAAAAGAAAAACAGGAAAGAAAGAGACTATAGACATGGTAAGAAATTAGGAATCAAACAGCCCAAATAAAAGACTGAATATTAGAAGGTATTTCACATCAATCTAGTAAAAATAATATATAATCGTTGTTGGCTTAATACCTTAAAAAGCTAAACAAAATTTATAGTGGAAGGGCTATGTCTTACTGATTCATTCATTTTCTTCAAAGATTCCAATATTGTCTTAAGGAAACTCTTCTCATCATAAACTAAAAAGATAAATTCTCAATTAAACATCAAAAATAGACAATTATTATATTTCAAATGAGTACTTCCTCTCATAAATTCATTTTGAAGGTTGAAAGTCACTTAACAGAATATAATGTAGTTCATTATGGGGAAATGCAATTTAATTATAGTGATTCAGTATCTAGAAAAAAAGGAAGATTTTCCTTAGAGAAGAGGCACATATAATGAGTTACCTGAACAATCACTTTGAATCTATCTGTCAGGATGAGGACTTCAGATGGTCTATAGGATTAATAAAACTTTGAAAAAATTGAATAATTTGGTAAAAATGGATACGTTATTCTCTTTTCTGTACTACCAAAACATTTTTAATAGCTCTATTATTAAACATAACACATTGCATTGTCATTGTTCTATTCACAGCCTATTTCCTATTAGACTGTATCCACTGCAAGGGCAGGGCCAATATCTTTTGGCCTACCCTAATTTCATGCCAGATGTGATGCTGAAATCTTTGTAGGTATAGCTCTTTGCTGAAGTCTCTGACACAGCAAAGTCCCAGCCACATCCAGCAGCTTTTTCTTCACTGGTCTGTTGAAACTTGAAGTCATTTCCTTTGTTACCCAAGATCTGGTAAGACTGGCCGTGAACAGGGCCATGAGTTTCCATGTGATTTTAAATCTCTGCTTACCCTCTGTCTGCTCAGATTGTTTATTTAAATCAGTCTTTAATCCTCATTTTATTACATTATGGCTTTTTACCCCCTAGGAGAGGATCCTGCTTCACTAGGCCTTGCCTTTAGAATCTAGCCTCTTAGCAATTTTGAAGCATGTAATCCCCACCACAAAAAAAGAAAAAATTATGTGACGTAATGGAGATGTTGGTTAATATTACCATGGTAATCACACTGCAATACATCAATGCGTCAAATTGTTCTAAACTTATACAATATATATGTCAACTATAGCTCAATAAAAAATAAGTAAAAAAATAAAAATCCTTGCCTTGGGGCTGATGATCTTTTCTGATTTAGAACATTCTCACCACCACAACTCTCTCACCATACTCATCACATAAAAAGCACTGCATGAACATTGTTCTATGAACATGTTATTTTAGTCTGCTGACCTTTCCTTTTGGGGAGGACTAACCAGTTGTTTCTCTGATCATCTCTCCAAAATGTTCCTGATTTAGTTATTTTACTTCCCTAAAGTTCTTGGCATGCTCTGAGTAATACCAGTCTGTGCAAATTAATGAGCTAAAGCAGCTAAATCAGTAAATCATATTTACTGATATGTTTCAAAGATTTACAGTTTATATCTACTCTTGAATTCCCAAAAGGCCTTTTTCTAACAAATCTGCATTATTTATATCCTCAGGTCCTCCACCCGAATATAATATTAAATTCTACCATGTAAATGGAGATCAGTTATAGCACACAAGCACACACAAGGCATGCCAAATATGGGACTTTGTTAATTCTGACTATGCACATCAAACAACTGAAGGAAAAAAGGATACAATTATAAAAGTTGTTAAGTTGAATTAAAAATTTTATAAGTGCAAAATACCCTTTCTGAATTCACTTAATATGATGTAATTGACAGCAGTTAAAAAATAACATTTAAGTTACAATATGTCACATGTTATGTTAGTAAGATGCTGTGGATGAAGTGGCCCCAAACTCTTCCTGGAGAATCTCAGAGAGATGCATGTCATCTGACCTAGATACATAGCATGTAATAAACGTTCTTAAGATGTGGTCTTACCTATTTTAACTCCACTTAATTCTCAGCAGCCACCATTGCACCACTTTAGGTCTCTAGAAGGACTGGTTTTCTAGATGTTTGGTAAACTATTGAAGTGATATCAGATTTTTCTCTTTTTTTTTTTTTGCAGTACGCGGGCCTCCCACTGTTGTGGCCTCTCCTGCTGTGGAGCACAGGCTCTGGACGTGCAGGGTCAGTGGCCATGGCTCACGGGCCTAGCCGCTGAGCGGCACGTGGGATCTTCCTAGACCGGGGCACGAACCTGTGTCCCCTGCATCGGCAGGCAGACTCCCAACCACTGCGCCACCAGGGAAGCCCATGATATCATATTTTATTCACAAAGATTACCCTGAAAGTAATGCAATTTGATAGGGGGTAAAAATAGAAGCAGAAGTATAAACTGAATACTTTATATAATGACCTAAGAAATAGATGTTGAAGACCAAACAATAGCAGTGAATATAGAGACTATATAAGAGATATTAGAAGGCATATTTGGTGTGACACAGTGGTAAACTGAAAGCTGGTGTACAGAATGAGAAAGAAATATTATGGGTTGTCTCCTAGGTTTCTGAATTAGCCAACATGATGACTGTATTACTATATACATCATGTTGTTGTTAAGAAGGATATGAACACTGGATTTTTTTTTTTATTCATGGATGCCACAATCATAATTATCTACTTAATTTTCTTATGAATCAATTTTGTAGTTAAACATGATGGTAGATTATTGAGTGTAAAAGTTTCATATGCTTATGTTAACTGTGAAATTTAGTCTCTCATTTAGACCAACTGATTACCTTATTTAGACCAAAGTAAGATTGCCTTACTTGGACCCCTTGGCATAGGAGGGAATATACAGCACTTGGTTGAAACTGCTCTTCTTTCTCCCCTAACTTGTCTTTATTCATTTGTTGAAAATAACTTGTCCATAACTGTGGTTCTATTTTTCACTTCCCTATTTTGTTCTGTTGATGTATTTGCTTATCTTGATTCCTGTAGCTTCCTAATAAGTCTTGAAGTCTCAAACATTGTTCTCTTTCTTAAAGTTGCTTAAGCTACTCTAGCTCCTTGGGCATTTCCATATTAATTTTAGAATTAATTCACAAATTTCTACAAAGAAAGTTGGCTGGAATTTTGACTGGAATTTTGTTGTATCTATGAATCAATTTGTAAAGAATTGATGTCCTAAAAATATTGAGTCTTCTGACCCATGAATACAGTTTGTCTCTCCATTTATTTAGGTCTTTAAATTCATTCAGTAATGGCTAGTAGATATTAGTGTGCAGATCTTTCACATCTTTTATCAGAATTACTCCAAAGTTTTTTTCATATTTTGAAGCTATTGTAATGGTATGCTATTATAAATTAAAAAAAAAAAACATTTTGTTTTAGAATGATTTTAGATTTGTGGAATAACTCTGAAGATAATGCAGAGTTACCATACAAGCTACAACCAGTTTCCCTACTATTCACATCTTACTTTAGTATATTATATTTGTCAAAGTAAGTGGATCAATATTGATACATTATGATCAACTAAAGTTCATACTTTATATTCCTTGGTTTTCCCTAAACGTACTTCTTTATTCTAGGATCCCATCTAGGAGATAACATTACATTTACCCATCTTGTCTACTTTGTCTACCCTCACTCTTGGCTGGGACCACTTCTGACACGTTCATTGTTTTTGATTACTTTGACAGTTTTGAGGAATACTGTCAGGTATTTTTTTTGTAAAATGTCCCTCAATTAGAGCTTGTCTGGAGTTTTCTCAAGATTAGTCTCCACTTATGGGTTTTGGAGGGGAAGGTCACAGAGGTAAAGTGCCGTTCCCATCACATCACTGGTACATACTAGCAATGGTATTGACTTTTCTTGATGTTTACCTTCATCACCTGAATGAAGTAGTGTTTGTCAAATTTCTCCACTGACAATTGCCATATTTCCCCTTTCCAACCTGTACTCTTTGAAAGTCTCTGTGCACAGCTCACACCTAAGGCATGGGCACTTATGTCCCACTTTCTTTATGGCAGAATATCTACATCCAGTATTTAAAATTTTTTGGCACAGAAGATTTAGCTTTTTTCTTCTATCTATCTATCAATCATCTATCTATCTATGTCATCTATTTACTTATTTATTTATATAACTATGGATTCATAGACATTTATTTTATGCTTTGGGCAATAATCCAATTCTCTTTTATTTATTAAGTTGCCCAAATTGTTCCAGGTTTGGCCTGTGGGAATTCTTTTAGTTGGCTGCTGTATCCTTTTGGTGTATACACACTATTGTGGGATTTACTTTTTTTTAGGCACTATCTTATTTTCTGGGTACTAACGGTTCCAGGCTGATCTTATTTAGTCTCTGTCTCAATACCAGATTTGGTCATTTCTCTAAAGATTCCCAGTTTCATTTATTGGTGAATGGAATATTATCCAAGATCTGAGCCCTGGGGAAGTTCATTGCTATTGGGATGTCATTGATACTAGTCTCACTCAGCTGACAGATAACCTGTTTATATACAGGTCTATAAATATTTACATATGTAACCACATGTATCTATATTAAGCTAAATGTGAGTTTATAGTGGTATCTCTAACTCTAATTTGTTATCACATGACTTATAGCCTTCTCCCTTGCTTATCACTAACCTCCAACTTCAGCACAAGAAGTCTGGTTCCCAACATTTGCCACCCATTTACCTAATTGTTCAGTTCTAATACTATCTTAATATGGTTTCAGAACTATTCATCTGTACCCATGTGGGAAATAACCTTATCAACAGCTACAGTGCTTAGGTGAAATTCCCTGTCCTTTAGTTTTAGAGACTCCACTTCCTTCCAAACAACCTTAGGTCAGCATTTTTTCCTTCATTCTTTTCAGTGAGATTATTTGGCACATTTGTAATAGAGTTCACTGTTTGTTATAGTCTGCCTTCCATCCTGGGATTCCTCAACCTCTATTTTTTTTTTAACTTGCATATATTTTTTTTGCTTTAAAGTCTACAGATTTTGACAAATGCATAGTGTCATGTATCCACCATTACAGTATAATACAGAAAAGTTTTACTGATCTTAAGAGTCTTCTGTTACTTAATTTTTCAAGCCACTCTCTCCCAAATCCCTAGAAACCACTGATCATTTTTACTGTCTGTATAGTTTTGTTTTGTTTTGCTTTGCTTTTTAGCTCATTCTTTTTGTTAGCACAATAGTATTCCATTATATGAAAGTAGTGCCTCCTGCTTAACCATTCACTTGTTGAAATATATCCTATTTGTTTCCACTTTTTGGCAATTATGATTAGACTGTTATAAACATTCTTATACGGATGCCAGTCCTATTGGATTAGAGCCTTACCCCTATGACCTGATTTACTCTTTACCACCTCTTTAAAGAACTTACCTCCAAATCTCCAAATCCAGACACATTCTAGGATATCAGGAGTTTGACTTCAGCATATGAATTTTGAGGGAACACAATTCAGTCCATAACAAGTATAGTATTTTCTGAGCTGTTATTAAAATTCTTGAAGATATTTCAGAATGCAAAAAAAAAATCTTCCTAGTACATTTCTCTTGTTTTCTTTGCTTTTTCTCCTAAGCTATTTCAAACCTTAGTGCAAGGAATAGTGTTTGCTGTTCAAAAGAGTTCTCTTATTGCTAGGTATTTTATTCCGAGATTTTTGATTGCTTCTCGGATTATAAGAGTCATGAAACCCAACCCGAGAAAAAAATGAAGAGAAACCTGGGAGAGCAGCTCTCTCTGGGATGGCTGCTGTCTCACCTGATTCATATCATGTCTATTACACACTCCAGGCCACAAAGGCATTCAATTTTATTACTTTTCTGGCCTTGTATTTCTAAATAACTACTATGATTTTACACTGTTTAATATGTAAAACATACTGTTTAACTACCATGAGTTACTTTTAGGTTGCAGCCATAGAGCTTGCCTGATGGTCTCAAAACCTGAGCTTGAGATTAAAGAAAAAGACAAGAAAAATGAAAACTTAACCCCATTTCATTTTTTTAAAAACATCTTTATTGGAGTATAGTTGCTTTAAAATGGTGTGTTAGTTTCTGCTGTAATAACAAAGTGAATCAGCTATATGCATACATATATCCCCATAACTCCCCCCTCATGCATCTCCCTCCCACCCTCCTTATCCCACCCCTCTAGTTGGACACAAAGCACAAAGCTGATATCCCTGTGCTATGTGGCTGCTTCCCACAAGCTATCTATTTTACATTTGGTAGTGTGTATATGTCCATGTCATACTCTCACTTTGCCCCAGCTTACCCTTCCCCCTCCCCGTGTCCTCAAGTCCATTATCTACATCTGTGACTTTATTCCCATCTTACCCTTAGGTTCTTCATGACCTTTTTTTAATTTTTTCTTAGATTCCATATATATGTGTTAGCATACGGTATTATTTTTCTCTTTCTGACTTCACTCTGTATGACAGATTCTAGGTCCATCCACCTCACTACAAATAACTCAATTTCATTTCTTTTTATGGCTGGGTAATATCCCATTGTATATATGTGCCACATCTTCTTTATCTATTCATCTGTCGATAGACATTTAGGTTGCTTCCATGTCCTGACTATTGCAAATAGAGCTGCGATGAACCTTGGGGTACGTGACTCTTTTTGAATTAAGGTTATCTCAGGGTATATGCCCAGTAGTGGGATTGCTGGGTCATATGGTAGTTGTATTTTTAGTTTTTTAAGGAACCTCCATACTGTTCTCCATAGTGGCTGTATCAATTTACATTCTCACCCACAGCGCAAGAGGGTTCCCTTTTCTCCACACCCTCTTCAGCATTTATTGTTTGTAGACTTTTTGATGACGGCCATTCTGTCCAGTGTGAGGTGATACTTCATTGTAGTTTTGATTTGCATTTCTCTAATGACTAGTGATGTTGAGCATCCTTTCATGTGTTTGTTGGCAATCTGTATATCTTCTTTGGAGAAATGTCTATTTAGGTCTTCTGCCTATGTTTGGATTGCATTGTTTGTTTTTTTGATATTGAGCTGCATGAGCTGCTTGTATATTTTGGAGATTAATCCTTTGTCAGTTGCTTCATTTGTAAATATTTTTCTCCCATGCTGAGCTTAACTCCATTTCAAAACAAATTTTCTGACAGTGTAGTTCAGTTATTCACAGACAATGAAAATCTACTTTCACGTGCTGTTTTGAGCAGTAGAATAGAATATTTGCTAAAATGACTACATTTTGATATCACACACGAAAAGATATTGGGTGAGTTTATTGGGGGAGCAAGCACAGAGTGTTTTCATTTTTACTTTAATCCCATACAATAAAGGACCTTGAACAGAAATATGATATATTGCTAGTCAGTTATGAGGTCTAAAATTTTCTATGATAATATCACTCAATAATAATGTTTTACTCAGTACTAAGAGATATATTTATTTGTGGAATTTTTAAAATGTTCTTATTGCCAGGAGAAGAAGAAGCATCGTGGGTTGTTTTATTTTTTTTTTAACTTTGTTTTTAAAATTTCCTAACTAGAATTATTTTCCTGGCAAGAACAAGGCAGCTTATACTGTAGAGCAGCTTTATCTATCTTGGGTCCTGAGTGGAAAAGGGAATTACCCCATTGACTGCGGTAGTTATTTATGTTAGATTTTCTAGGGCAGTCTGACAATCATTTACACCAACTGTCAGAGTGGGTTATGATTTGGGGCTAAGAAAATATGTTTACTGCGGCTTCTTAAGACATGCCCTGAATATTTGAGATTTAAAATGAAATCTAGGGATGGACAAGCATTTTCAAGTCACATCCACCTGAAAATCAAGGAAAAAGTCCAGTCAAAAAGAGCAGGACCTAGTGGGTATAAAATGTGTTGACATTATAAGGCTCACTGTTAAAAAAATATGTTTTAAGAGAGGAGTAAAAATTGGTAATCATAAACCAAAACACAGTGAGTCTTTAAAGATTCAAGCAAACAGACTGGTAATACGAACCACGTAAACCTGTCAACAGGTACTAATGCTCCTGTCACCTGACTGTAGTTTGGCAGCAGGACCTGAGTATCTAGGAGGATGACTAAGCCAAATGAGGCAAATTCTACTATGTCAAGAAATTTTTTTGTTTTAATGTGAGGTTCCTAGACTAGGCCCTATCCACCAAAAATAAAACACACACACAAAAAAAACAGTGGGGAAAAAAAAAATTCTCACCCTTGGGGACTATGGATTTTATAATTTCACAATTATAATCAGACCCAGATTAGCAGCTAAAACTGAGGATTGAATTTGATGCAGTAGAGATGGAGAATTGGGGAGAGTAGCCTTTGGCAGATATGAAGCTGAAAGAAGAAAAGATAAGGAAGGAAAATCTAGGGATTTTCCAAATTTTAACATTGCATGCAACACTTTGGGGAGTTTTGCAAGTTGTATTGCAATATTTTCTTGTAAAGTGCCCTCCAGATGTTGTCTCTTGAGCAAAGCAAATGTTACAGTGATAAGGGTTTAGTTTAAGCAGAAGCCCTTTGATGTGATAACATCTACCTTTCATCTGAGAAGTAAAAGATATGTTTCTGATGTGAATGCTGTTCATACTGTGTTGGCAGAGAGGATTTTTCAATGGAGCCAGCAGAACAGAAAGAACAGCCTCTAAAGATTGCTGCATAGGCTTTCATTCATAAAACTTCTGCCCATTTTTTTCTTTTTTACACTACACACTGTGAATCCTTGATGAAGAATATTTTGTGATGGCAAGAACAAAGTAAAAAGACAAACAGACAATAAACTAAGTTAACTTTATGCAGAAATGGATGTGTCAACTGAAATCAACTTCTTTCAGATTCAAGTTCCAATTCTGCCTTTTGCTTCTGAATTACTCCCACCTACTGTGACTAACATTCATGACTTTCTTCCTTGATTTACTGTGTCATTACA
The DNA here is from genome assembly GCF_011762595.2 of Tursiops truncatus. Classification (NCBI taxonomy): domain Eukaryota; kingdom Metazoa; phylum Chordata; class Mammalia; order Artiodactyla; family Delphinidae; genus Tursiops; species Tursiops truncatus. The sequence goes on along the minus strand of NC_047038.1, from coordinate 55,342,155 downwards.
TTTGTATCATATTATCAGTCTTCCAATTTCATATTTACCTCATTTGATCTTCTAAATACCACATTACCATTGAAATAAATAGGTCCTGATTTTTCTGCTACATTTATTGTCTCATTCACCATTAGCAATTAATAAATGCTCAATAAAAATAATTGTGTTGAGTTATGCATTTTGTAAATGAATGACTTCATTTGTTTTTTCTTTCTAAACTTCCTGCTGTTTCTCCTTTCGAATGTTATAAGGAATTTCAAGAGAGATTTCCCTCTTAGCTATTTGGACAAGTAGATACAAATTGCTTATTTATATTCTTTCTGGAATTTGAGTGCAGATTCATTTCTAAAATGTTTTTGCTTATTTCTCTGTGTCACAGGAATATTTTTATTTCAATGAGGTTCAGATTCTTCTAGTGTAGAAAAAATAAAGATAAAGTACCCTAAAAATTGCAATATTTTTAAAAAATCTATAAATATAAAGAAACAGCAACACAATATTTAATAGAGAAAAACTTGAAGTTACTGAATATCCAAGGAAATGAGTGATTTAATAAGTTCAAATCCATATAAAATAGCCATTTAATATGATACTTCAAAAACACTTAATAGCTTAGAAAATTGTATTCCATTCATTAGTAAGTAAAAAATCAGTAACACAAAGAGAATATCATATATACTTATTTTTTCTGGAAATATATATGTAAATTTGCATAAAAAAGAAGGAAGAAAAGAATTATTTGAAGCAAAATATCATTATTGGTCACCTGATTGGGGGCTATATGATTTTTGCTATTTATTTTCTTTTTTTGCTATTTGCATTTTCTAATATTTATTTTCAATAAACTATAATTGTTTTTTCAATAAGAAAATAGAAAAGAGCAGCCTTACTTTCAAATATCTGAGAGGTCAAAATGAAACAATCTGTAAGCAATTCCATTAAGATGCAATTCTTAAGACCACCATATACATACTGACCCTTAACTTTAATTCCTAAACTAGCAGATTTATGTTTTATTTTAATTTATGCCCTCTGTATTCAGATTCAGGCTTATTTTTTGTAATTATTATATTATGCAATATAATTTTGAGCTGTATTATCCAGGGAACATGTATTGAAGAAAGATCATTTCAACACTGAGAAAATGTTTGGAAAATCCAAAGTTTTTCTGCTTTCATTGTGAATAGAAAACTTTCTTCAATGTACCAAAGTAGAATTAGAATTTACCTCAGGGTGCTTCAGTCTATGGCTGCAATTTGATGCAGTTGTATGGAACTCTCCTTACTGATTTATCCTGCTTGAAGCTACTAAAAACTATAGGCTGACGAATGTTTTGGGAGATATATTTGAGAAGTGGAGTCTTAGTTTAGAGGATAAAAAGCAGTTTTGACTTGTGAGTTTTGTTTGCTTTGCTTAAAGCAAACATTGTAAAATCTGCTAATGGATGTCATTCACTGGTGGAAGTGTTAAGAAGTAGTCATTTTGTCTTCTTTTATAGTTTTTGTAGTTTTTCTTTTTTTAACTTCAATTTTCATGAGCTTCCTTTCAAAATATCAGATATCAGGAATGATGTTTTCTGGTTAGTTCTTCTTAACTAGGAGCAGAACAGAATAAGTCCAACAACAATTAGGGTGGTTTCTAATAGGAAAGAATTGTTGGCTAAGACAATTTATTAGCCCAGTATATTATTTTTATTACCACACATGATTTTCCATATCTTATTGTATTAACTATCACATTTTTTACCGCATCTTTTTGTGTGAGTTTTCCTGTAATGAGAGAAACATGTGCTCTTTGTCTCCAAAATGGATGTATAAGAATTTTAAAGTACATATCAGTCCTAATCTGTGTTATATTGCACAGTGTTAGTACAGTATTTCATATAAATAGTTGAAGTTTCATTTATTGCACATTGACTATGTCAGGACTGTTGTGGGAAAGAGCATGTTTGTATTAATCCCTTCAGTAATTATATGGCTAAGTGTTCACACATAGTTCTATGTGACTATTAAAACCATACAATATTGATAACCACCACAGTACTCTGATCCAGTAAATAAAATTCACTTCTAAAGGTATTTTTAGTTTAAAAATGGCATTTATATGTTACTATATGTATTATATATTACTATGATTCTTCCAATTAATTGAACCATTAAACATGCTTTTTATATTGACAGCTGTTTTATTTATTTTTTTGAATTTCATTATTTTTTTATACAGCAGATTATTATTAGTTATCTATTTTATACATATTAGTGTATATATGTCAATCCCAAACTCTCAATTCATACAACCACCACACCACCCACCCCGCTTTCCCCCCTTGGTGTCCATATGTTTGTTCTCTGCACTTGTGTCTCTATTTCTGCCTTGCAAACAAATTTTTCTGTACCATTTTTCTAGGTTCCACATATATGTGTTAATATACAATATTTGTTTTACTCTTTCTCACTTACTTCACTCTGTATGACAGCCTCTAGGTCCATCCACGTCTCTACAAATGACCCAACTTCGTTACTTTTTATGGCTGAGTAACATTCCATTGTATATATGTACCACATCTTCTTTATCCATTTGTCTGTCAAAGGGCATTTAGGTTGTTTCCATGACCTGGCTATTGTAAATACTGCTGCAATAAGCATTGGGGTGAATGTGCCTTTCTGAATCATGGTTTTCTCAGAGTATATGCCCAGGAGTAGGATTTCTGGGTCATATGGTAATTTTAATTTTAGTTTTTTAAGGACCCTCCATACTGTTCTCCATAGTGGCTGTACCTATTTACACACCCACCGACAGTGCAAAAGGGTTTCCTTTTCTCCACACCCTTTCCAGCTTTCATTGTTTGTAGATTTTCTGATGATGCCCATTGTAACCAGTGTGAGGTGATACCTCATAGTTTTGATTTGCATTTCTCTAATAATTAGTGGTGCTGAGCAGCTTTTCATGTGACTCTAGGCCATCTGTATGTTTTCTTTGGAGAAATGTCTACTGAGTTCTTCTGCCCATTTTTGGATTGTGTTGTTTGTTTTTTTAATATTGAGCTGCATGAGCTGTTTATATATTTTGGAGATTAGTCCTTTGTCCATTGATTCATTTGCAAATATTTTCTACCATTCTGAGGGTTGTCTTTTCATCTTGTTTATAGTTTCCTTTGCTGCACCAAAGTTTTAAGTTTCATTAGGTCCCATTTGTTTATTTTTGTTATTTCCATTACTCCAGGAGGTGAGTCAAAAAAGATCTTGCTGTGATTTATGTCAGAGAGTGTTCTTCCTATGTTTTCCTCTAAGAGTTTTATAGTGTCTGGTCTTATATTTAGGTCTTTAATCCTTTCGGAGTTTATTTTTGTGTATGGTGTTAGGAAGTGTTCTAATTCATTATTTTACAAGTAGCTGTCCAGTTTTCCCAGCACCACTTATTGAAGAGGCTGTCTTTTCTCCATTGTATATCCTTGCCTGCTTTGTCATAGATTAGTTGACCACAGGTGCGTAGGTTTATCTCTGGACTTTCTATCCTGTTCCATTGATCTCTATTTGTATTTTTGTGCCAGTACCATGTTGTCTTGACTACTGTAGCTTTGTAGTATAGTCTGAAGTCAGAGGGTCTGATTCCTCTAGTTCCGTTTTTTTCCCTCAAGATTGTTTTGGCTATTCAGGGTCTTTTGTGTCTCCATACAAATTTTAAGATATTTTTTTCTAGTTCTGTAAAAAATCCCATTGGTAATTTGATAGAGATTGCATTGAATCTGTAGATTGCTTTGGGTAGTATAGTCATTTTCACAACATTGATTCTTCCAATCCAAGAACATGGTATATCTCTCCATCTGTGAGTGTCATCTTTGATTTCTTTATCAGTGTCTATAGTTTTCTGAGTACAGGTCTTTTACCTCCTTAGGTACGTTTATTCCTAGGCATTTTATTATTTTTGTTGCAATGGTGAATGGGATTGTTTCCTTAATTTCTCTTTCTGATCTTTCATTGTTAATGTATAGGAATACAAGAGATTTCTGTGCATTAATTTTGTATCCTGCAATTTTACCAAATTCATTAATTAGCTCGAGTAGTTTTCTGGTAGCATCTTTAAGATTCTTTACGTATAATATCATGTCATCTGCAAACAATGACAGTTTTACTTCTTCTTTTCCATTTGTATCCATTTTATTTCTTTTTCTTCTCTGATTGCCATGGTTAGGACTTTCAAAACTATGTCGAATAATAGTGGTGAGAGTGGACATCCTCTTCTTGTTCCTGATCTTAGAAGAAATGCTTTCAGCTTTTCACCATTGAGAATGATGTTTGCTGTGGGTTTGTCATATATGGCCTTTATTATGTTGAGGTAGGTTCCCTCTATGCCCACTTTCTGGAGAGTTTTTATCATAAATGGGTGTTGAATTTTGTCAAAACTTTTTCTGCATCTGTTGAGATGATCATATGGTTTTTATTTTTCAGTTTGTTAATATGGTGTATCACATTGATTGATTTGCATATATTGAGGAATCCTTGCATCCTTGGGATAAATCCCACTTGATCATGGTGTATGATTCTTTTAATGTGTTGTTGGATTCTGTTTGCTTGTATTTTGCTAAGGATTTTTGCATTTATATTCATCAGTGATATTGGTCTGTAATTTTCTTTTTTTGTAGTATCTTTATCTGGTTTGGATATCAGGGTGATGGAGGCCTAGTAGAATGAGTTTGGGAGTGTTCCTTCCTCTGAAATTTTTTGGAAAAGTTTGAGAAGGATGGGTGTTAGCTCTTCTCTAAATGTTTGATAGAATTCACCCATGAAGCCATCTGGTCCTGGACTTTTGTTTGTTGGAAAAACTTTAATCACAGTTTCAATTTCATTACTTGTGATTGGTCTGTTCATGTTATATATTTCTTCCCGGTTCAGTGTTAGAAGGTTTTGCTTTTCTAAGAATTTGTCCATTTCTTCCAGTTTGTCCATTTTATTGGCATAGAGTTACTTGGATTTGTCTCATGATATTTTGTATTTCTGTGGTGTCCATTGTAACTTCTTTTCCATATCTAATTTTATTGATTTGAGTCCTCTGTCTCTTTTTCTTGATGAGTCTGCCTAAAGGTTTATCAATTTTGTTTATCTTCTCAAAGAACCATCTTTTAGTTTTATTGATCCTTGCTATTGTTTGATTTGCTTCTACCTCATTTATTTCTCCTCTGATATTTATGATTTCTTTCCTTCTACTAACTTTGTGTTGTGTTTGTTCTTCTTTCTCTATTTCCTTTGGTGTAAGGTTACATATTTTATTTGAGATTTTTCTTGTTGCTTGAGGTAGGATTGTATTGCTATAAACTTCCCTCTTAGAACAGTTTTTGCTGCATCCCATAGGTTTTGGATCATTGTGTTTTCATTGTCATTTGTCTCTAGGTGCTTTTTTTTTTTTCTTTTTGCGGTATGCGGGCCTCTCTCTGTTGTGGCCTCTCCTGTTGCCGAGCACAGTCTCTGGATGCACAGGCTCAGCAGCCATGGCTCACGGGCCCAGCCACTCTGCAGCATGTGGGATCCTCCCAGACTGGAGCACAAACCCGCATCTCCTGCATCGGCAGGTGGACTCTCAACCACTGTGCCACCAGGGAAGCCTTCTCTAGGTGTTTTTTGATTTCCACTTTGATTTTTTCAGTGCTCTCTTGGTTATTTAGTAATGTATTATTAAGCCTTCATGTGTTTGTGTTTTTTACACTTTTTTCCCTGTAATTCATTTCTAATCTCATAGTGTTATTGTTGGAAAAAATGCTTGATATGATTTCAATTTTCTTAAATTTACCAAGGCTTGATTTGTGACACAAGATATGATCTATCCTGGAGAGTGTTCTGTGTGTAGTTGAGAAGAAAGTGTAATCTGCTGTTTTTGGATGGAATGTCCTATAAATATCAATTAAATCTATGTGGTCTATTGTGTCATTTAAAGCTTGTATTTCCTTATTAATTTTCTGTCTGGATGATCTGCCCATTGGTGTAAGTTAGGTGTTAAAGTCACCCACTATTATTGTGTTACTGTCAATTTCCTTTTTTATAGCTGTTAGCATTTGCCTTATGTATTGAGGTGCTCCTATGTTGGGTGCATATATATTTATAATTTTTATATCTTTTTCTTGGATTGATCTCTTGATCATTATGTAGTGCCTTTCCTTGTATCTTGTAACATCCTTTATTTTAAGGTCTACTTTATCTGATATGAGTATTGCTACTCCAAGTTTCTTTTGATTTCCATTTGTATGGAATATCTTTTTCCATCCCCTCATTTTCAGGCTGTATGTGTCCCTATGTCTGAAGTGGGTCTCTTGTAGACAGCATATATATGGGTCGTGTTTCTGTATCCATTCAGTGAGCCTGTGTCTTTTGGATGGAGCATTTAATCCATTCACATTTAAGGTAATTAATGATATGTATGTTCTTATTACCATTTTCTTAATTGTTTTGGGTTTGTTTTTGTAGGTCCTTCTCTTCTCTTTGTTTCCCACTTAGAGAAATTCCTTTAGCATTTGTTGTAGAGCTGGTTTTATCATGCCGAATTCTCTTTGCTTTTGATTTTCTGTAAAGCTTTTGATTTCTCTGTCAAATCTGAATGAGATCCTTGATGGGTAGAGTAATCTGGGTAGTAGGTTCTTCCCTTTTATCACTTTAAATATATCATGACTCTCCCTTCTGGCTTGTAGAGTTTCTGCTGAAAAATCAGCTGTTAATCTTATGGGAGTTCCCTTGTATATTATTTGTCATTTTTCCCTAGTTGCTTTTAATAATTTGTCTTTGTCTTTAATTCTGATCAGTTTGATTACTATGTGTCTTGGCCTGTTTTCCTTGGGTTTATCCTGCCTGTGACTCTCTGCACTTCCTGGACTTGTGTGGCTATTTCCATTCCCACATTAGCGAAGTTTTCATCTAAAGTCACTTCAAATATTTTCTCAGTCCTTTTTCTCTCTCTTCTCTTCCTGGGACCCCGTAATGTGAATGTTGGTGCATTTAATGTTGTCCCAGATGTCTCTTAGGCGGTCTTCATTTCTTTTCATTCTTTTTTCTTTATTCTGTTCTGTGGCAGTGAATTCCACCATTTTGTTCTCCAGGTAGTTTATCGGTTCTTCTGTCTCAGTTATTTTGCTATTGATTCCTTCTAGTGCATTTTTCATTTCAGTTATTGTATTATCCATCTCTGCTTGTTTGTCCTTTAATTCTTCTAGGTCTTTGTTAAACATTTCTTGCATCTTCTCAATCTCTGCCCCCATTCTTTTTCCGAGGTCCTGGATCATCTTCACTATCATTATTCTAAATTCTTTTTTCTGGAAGGTTGCCTAGCTCCACTTCATTTAATTGTTTTTCTGGGGTTTTATCTTGTTCCTTCATCTGGTACATAGTCCTCTCCCTTTTCATTTTGTCTGTCTTTTTGTGAATGTGGTTTTGGTTACACAGGCTGCAGGATTGTAATTCTTCTTGCTTTTGCTCTCTGCCCTCTGGTGGATGAGGCTATCAAAGAGGCTTGTACAAGCTTCTTCATGGGAGGGACTGGTGTTTGTTAAAGCCATGTGTTACTCTGGTGGGCAGAGCTCAGTAGAACAGTCTGCTTGTCTGCTGATGGGTGGAGTTGAGTTCCCTCCCTATTGGTGTTTGGCCTGAGGCGACCCAGCTTTGGAGGCTACAGGCTCTTTGGTGGGGCTAATGGTGGACTCCAGGAGGGCTCATGCCAAAGAGTGTTTCCCAGAACTTCTGCTGCCAGTGTCCTTGTCCCCACAGTGAGCCACAGACAACCCCACCTCTGCAGAAGATCCTCCAACACTTACAGGTAGGTCTGGTTCAGTCTCCTATGGGGTCACTGCTCTTTACCCTGGGTACTGATGCACATGGTACTTTGTGTGTGCCTTCCAACAGTGGAGTCTCTGTTTCCTCAAGTCCTGTCAAAGTCCTGCAGTCAAATCCTGCTAGCTTTCAAAATCTGATTCTCTTGGAATTCCTCCTCCTGTTGCTGGACCCGTAGGTTGGGAAGCCTGATGTGGGGCTCAGAACCTTCACTCCAGTGGGTGGACTTCTGTGGTATAATTGTTCTCCAGTTTGTAGTCACCCACCCAGTGGTTATAGGATTTGATTTTATTGTGACTGTATCCCTCCTACCGTCTCATTGCGGCTTCTCCTTTGTCTTTGGATGTGGAGTACATTTTCTGGTGAGTTCCAGTGTCTTCCTGTGGATGAGTGTTCAGCAGCTAGTTGTCATTCCAGTGCTCTTGCAAGAGGGATTGAGTGCACATCCTTCTACTCTGCAATCTTCTAACAGCTGTTTTAAAGTGGCTACTTGTGAAGTTCCTCTTATAAAGGATTTTGTACTGGTCATATTTTAAGTAAAGAGAAAAATAATCAAGCAATTCCTAAGTGGACATTGAGCAAAAATATCCAGAATTAAAAAAAAAAAACCTGTCAATTTCTTGTATATCTTTGACCCTCATTAAATTACAAGATATTCCATGTAACAGAATTAGTACGTAAGTTGTGCCCTACTGTAAACTGTGAGTGGAGAGTTAATGGTTCCATGAGAAAATGCTCTGACTCTAAAATGTTTGTAATTTTATTGTTTACTCTTCACCTCTGATATAATGGAAGGAAAAATCAAAGATAATAAAAGACAACTATTCTCCTCATAAAAATGATATATGCATGTGTTTATCACTAATATTTCAAGACTGGATGAGATACTATCTTGCTCCAAGGTTTAGTGACTTCAGAAATGTCAACATGGCTGCCACACTGTAAGACATATTTGCTATTAATTCTGATGTGTTATATTGTGGAGGTGTACTGGGGGTAAGTCTGACTGGCTAATTAAAACTTTATTCTGTGTAAAAGTAAAAAAAAAATCACTCTTCATTCTTTTATGTTGTTTTCTGACACTGTGTAGATAACTTCAGACACTAATTTGAACTGCCAATATATATATATATATTTTAATGCAACTCAAGAAAAAGATAAAATTTTGCTTTGAATATGACATTTATATGCCAGTCCTTGATTTAGATATGCAGAGGTAGCAAGACATGTTAGTTGAAAGTAGCAACCCAGCATATTTCTAAACATGATGTCCCATTTATGTTCAAAATGATGTGGATGGAATCAATTAGGATAAACAAGTGAGTTCCAAGACATACTTTTAAAAAGCTGCAGAGTTGCTTAGTAACCTGATGTAATACTTCATTTCCAAAGACAGCTGTAAGGCTGTCAGAGTAGGTAATGGAGCACTCAGAAATGAATCAAATCTCATGGGCTCTGTCAAGATCACACTCATATTAAATATGTTTGATGCCCCCCTCCACCATCAGAAGTTGTATATATATGCTCAGTAAAACATATAGCAGACGGTGATCAGGAAATATGACTTCAAGTTTGCTTTGACATAAAAATCTTGTTTATTTTCTTTACATGCATTGTGTTACCATAAATCATCAAGCCACATATCTACCAGTACTCACGTACATTCAAGTGTTTCACCCTGCAGGATAACTTGCTATATCCTTGGCTCCTCTCTGGCAGCACTTACTGCAGTCTGCACCTAAAATGCTCTGCGTTTGAGGATTTCACACAGGAAGTCACAAGCAGTGTTACTTTTCCTTCACATTGTCCTGACAGCAATATATCCACCCATGTAAATTATATTCTTACAGAGGGACTATACTTATTGAACACTTTGAATAATTTTACTATCTCCTCTGCAAATAAAACCAGGATCATACATACACATAAACTAAGCTGTAAATATAATATAACTTAAAAATTATTTATGCTCATAAAACATTTGAACCTAGGTCCTCTAACAGATGATATATTTTTGTTTTAACTTTCTAAACTCTTAATTCTCCATTTTAATTTGCCAAGATAAGAAAAAAAATGTATATTGAGAAAATGCCAGAGTACCCTTCCTGAATTATAATAATTGGGATTTGAGAGTTCATAAGAAATAGAAAAAAAAAGGAAGGTAGAGATGCATTAAATGATTACCTTCATTGGTAAGAACTCATGACAGGTCTTGATTTTCAAGTTAAAGATCTAAAGAGAAGAAAATTCCTATTATCTCCTCCTCAGAGTTAGCTGACACATAATCATTACATTATTAATTCTTGTATCATCTTTGTGAGATATATTGGGAACAATCATTTTTCTCATTTTTATAAGTAGATTTTATAAATTTTTAGTTATAAGCTAGCATGTGACTGAATCTTAGGAAAATCATAAAAAAATACATATAATATTTATTGGAGTAGTCTGTAAATAGATATTATAATCAATTATCTGATAATAACCATGAATATAATTAGTAAAAAAACAACAACAATAAAACAACTCTATTGATTTGTATGCAACATCCCTGACTGTGCTTGGGCCCATTTCCAACAGTTCCCACTACTTATGATTTAGGACTAGAAATGTAACAGTAATACAGCTTTCATTAAGTCATATGGAATGAGCATATAGGACGTTCCTCCTAAAAGTAATCCTTTAAAGAGGGGAGACAAAAAAGTGAGCGATCAAGAGTGAATCACAAATCACCAGTTTTCTCTAGGATTGTTGCCATATAATTCTTCTGTGATGAGAAAAAACATTTTTTGAGATGCTGCCTAGGCATTTTACAGTATGACAATTCTGCTCATACCCAGAGTGTGAACATTTAGATAAGGACCCGAGTTTAGTATTCCTCCACAAGTTCCCACCTTGCTTTTCCTGGGCACCATGTAAAATGACCACTCAGTGTTGAGCTCTCCAAATAGTCGTAACCTGGAACCCAGGTGTCTCTTAAGTAACAGGTGGCTGCTCTCTATTTACTGCTGGCTAGTGACCTCAGACAGAAGGCTGCCCTCCCCTGGCTCATTACACCTCCCCTTCTGGGCTCTGTAAGTAATACACTTGTGACTTTACTTCCTTTGTGTGAGTGTATTGAAACTGCACCTTCAATCAAAACAGGTCCCAGGGTTTCCCCTTCCCCAAAGTGGGAGCTCCCTCTAGTGCTCAGGAAGTTACCTGCTGTACCCCACCCCCACCCCCACCCCAAGCCCTGCATGTGGATTGTGCCTCCTTATTCAGCAGGTCATAATTTGCATAATCTGCATATTCTTAGCTTAACACACCAGCTCCAGGGTTTCACACACAGCTTCACACTATGATCATCCTTTAAAACAAGAAAAAGGCACTTTTAAAAATCAAGAGATGTAAAATAAGGCTTAATACTGATTTTATTTTTGTTTTCCTTTGAACATCAAAAAATGCATTAATATTGAGGTATTCATTGCCAGCCACCCAAAAAGGATCAGGATCTAAGTGGTCCAACAGGCTAGAAATTATTGATTCTGATGTTATTATAGGCTCTAACAGTGATTTAAAAGCATACATCTTACTTACAAAGCAGAAATAGAGACACAGACATGGAGATCAAATGTATGGATGCCAAGGGGGAAAGGGAGGGGGTGGGATGAATTGGGAGAGTGGGATTGACATATATACATTACTGATACTATGTATAAAATAGATAACTAATGAGAACCTACTGTATAGCACAGGGAACTCTACTCAATGCTCTGTGGTGACCTAAATGGGAAGGAAACACAAATAAGAGGGAATATATGTATAGTTATAGCCGATTCACTTTGCTGTACAGTAGAAACTAACACAACATTGTAAAGCAACTATACTCCAATAAAAATTTAAAAAAATATATATTGCAGTGTTAAACAGCTTATCAGTAAACCCTGCAAATAGCTAGTAATTTATGTATGATGGCTATTCCAAGCATTCAGTTTGATCCACTCTGGCCTCAGAGAATATATTCATGTAATCTGCAAGATCAGAATGAGGAGAAATTTCTCTATTGGTTACTCTCATAGAGCAGCACAAAAAAGAAACGCCATTTACCCATCTGGAAATACATAAGTGCCCTGTCATAAAGTGTGTACACATAATTTTCTGAGTCATGAGTTAAAGAATTGAACTGCTTTGTGATAATTAGACTTATAAAAATGAGTAAATAAGTTACTAGAATTGTTAAGTTTGAAGACCAGTTAGTTATTCAACTGGTGAAGGAAAACAAACTGATATCTGCTGTCCTTTGCAGTTTACAGATAGATGTTGTCTAAGCCCAGTCAAACAAGAGCAGATACAGACCTCGTTCATATTTATTTCCTCAAAAAATCCAATCACACCAGCCTTTTATGATTTTTTTCTGACAGAGATTAGAGGTTTTAATCCCACATTTTAGAGGGCATACATTTCCATATCTCTGGCAGATAATTATTTTTATCCAAATTTCTTTTTGGGGAAGACACTATCTCTTTCCTCCTCTGATTCTTCCATCATAAACTAAAACATATGTCCGGGATCTCCATAGAGCTGGAATTTGTTCTGGACTATTCAGCATGTAGACTGTATGAGAAGTTTTCATATAAGTAATAACTATTGCATTTACAGTGCACCTTACACTGTAACCATCACATAGATTATTTTCAGCCTCATATAAAGTACTCAAAGTTGACATTTTTTTAACCTATTTTACAAAGGCAGGGATCATAGCTCAGAGAGTTTAGTTGAGATTTCTAAATCCTCTGAGCTAGTAATTATGGAGGCAGAATCGTCACTCTTATTTGTCTGAAAGCAAATATGCATGTTCTTTCTTTGGTATCATGCTGCTTCTCTGAGGGGGCAAAAAAAAAAAAGGAAAGAAAAAGGCATCACTGATAAATGTACAAAGTGGGGGCAGAGGAGGGGAGCTGTTTTAATGTGTGCTATTTCTGATGAAAGAATAAAGCTAGGTCATTTCCATCATAAGTATCCATGTCATTTTACATCTGATTTGATACTCAGAATCCAACTCTGATACTTAAATGATATGAACTTGATTTTAATAAGCTACTGTTTTCTCATCTGTCAATGACAATGGCTTCTAAATCAAAGATCCCTGGTGAGAATTTGAAGAGATAATTAGCACAGTGCTTGGCAAAAAAAGTAAATGCTCATAGAATTTTAAACATGATTATGGTTATGCTTGCCTCTAGAATCTGCCACAACTGGATGTTTTGAAAAGCTCAGTGTGTTGCAAGTGACAAGAGCCTTGTTAGCCCCCAATAGTTATCTCTGCTTCACCCCACTTAAATATATTTTTTTATCTGCCATATAGTCTACAAAGAAATGTGAGATTCAAGGAGGTTAAGTGACTTCTATAAAGTCATGAAAGTAGAGGATAATACTCTTCTAGAACCCAGATCTCTTGACTCACATGTCAGATCACACAGAAAATACTTTACAATCCCTACATTAATTCACTAATTATTTACCCTAAATTATGTGTTATGTGTGAAGGAAAACCTTGGATGAATCACTACATAAAAAAGAAAAGGTTATTTATCTGTTTAGAATAGTTGGTATGTATCAGAGGTTTTTTTTTGAGAATTAAAGTACAAAGAAGAAACATACAATACAGCGGATCACAACTTTATGTACCTCTTCTTAAATCTTTTTTTTTGTCAGTACAAAAGTCTATTAAAGAAAAACCACAATAGGTAAGAAAGAAAAATTAAAGAACTTATATCCCATTAAAGTCAAATATTTCTGTGTATATAAGACTGTAAAAGAGGTGTTTATTCAATAATGCAAAAGAGGGAAATATAGCTTCAGTAACCATTTTAACATAAATTTCTCATATCTAGGCCCACAAAGGAATAATGTACCTAACATAATTGTATGACAATGTGTTAGAAAACATAGGTGCTCAACTGACAAAGAATTAGTTGACTTAATATAAGGGCAGACTAAAAGGTGAGGTGAGGAAAAGAAGAGCAATTCTCTACGCCTCTGCATTTTGGCAAATATTGCTTTATAAGGTACATTGCCCTAAAGTTATTTTGAGTTTGGGATTATCTAGAGGAGGTCATAGGAAAACTAAGTGGAGTTCAGGTTTGTGATAAATTTTGTCCAATGCCATACATACATATAAAAAGCAAAACATGATACATATTTTCTGTTAAAGTTTAATTTTTTGATTATAAGATCATTAATTATGCTAAGTAAATGAGAGGCATACTTGAAATGATTAGCAATGATTTTATTCCTAATATGTAGTCTCCATGGTGTCTTTCATCTCAAAAGTCATCAAATACTGATATTAGATAGTGACATGTATGTTCTGTTTAGTCAGGCATTAATAAATAGGGCTAATGATGACATTCAAATATATCAACTTTGATTTGAATAAAATTATATAAATTTATATTTATTTTTAATGTTTACAATATCCATTAATGTCAAAGAGAGAGTGCACTGATTTCAATCTTGTCTAAACATGTAACTGTATGTTTATTTTTACTCTTCCATATGCAAACTTTTGTAAATTCAAAGCTGCATCTTGTCTTTTGATCTTCTAGAAAAAAGAAATTCAACTTTCTTTATCCCTCTTCCAAATCCTCACTTTAAGAATCTTGAGAATGTTAATTCCTATAAATGTACTATCCAAGTGTGTGTGTGGGAAAATGTCGGTTTTGCTTTTTACTTATTTTCTCTCCTCTCCTCTCCCCTTTCTTCTCCCTCCCTCTCTCCCTTTCCCTCTCTCTCCCTCTCTCCATATTACATGTGTTTGTACGTAAGGATTCCATATGTCTTCTTATTTTAAAAGGAGATTTTAATGACTTTTGAAATGAATAAATATTTTGTTATTTATTTATGGTAAGTATAAATTAAAAATATAAATAAATATAAATTGTGCTATATAAAGCACCAAGTACAATTGGAAGAAAAATGCAGATGGTGCCATTTATTAACTTTGAAGTCCTCAATTAGGAAGGAAAATAAAGTGTTTTAAGGCCAGAGTTGCAGAGAACCACCAAGTAGTAGATCTTGCCTTATAAAATGTTATTTAATTTAGTTACATGTCTATGCTTTTTTTTTTTTTTTGCGGTACGTGGGCCTCTCACTGTTGTGACCTCTCTTGTTGCGAAGCACAGGCTCCAGATGCGCAGGCTCAGTGGCCATGGCTCACTGGCCCAGCCGCTCTGAGGCATGTGGGATCTTCCCGGACCGGGGCACGAACCCACGTCCTCTGCATTGGCAGGCGGACTCTCAACCACTGCACCACCAGGGAAGCCCATATCCATGCTTTTAAAACCTAGTGCTGCATATTTATGATTTCAACAAAATACAGAGTCGCAAAATTATTGGCTTTGTCTATTCTAATCACTGGTCATTGGTATGACTAACAAATTGTAAACAAACATGAAATTTGAATTGTTATAGATAATATTATGTCTATAATGCTAATGAACTGTGGATTATCAATATATCTGGTTATTATACTATTTAGTTAGTTTAGGAAAACTTTATCATTTTTTTATAACAGGGAATTTTCTAGATGATTTCGATTTGACCTATTAGACTTTTTGATATACCTCTAGCAATTTTGAAATAAATCTCCAAAGTTGTAAACTCTTTTTATTTCTTTCTATATTAAAGATTTAGAGCTTAACCTATGTTTATGATACATTTGTATAATTATAAAATTGTGTGTGTGTGTGTGTGTGTGTTTGTGTGTGTGTGTGTGTGCGCGTCAGGCCACTCACTATTAAGAAACTATTTCCTAATGCTTGCTGTCACATAACTAAGATAAAAGGAAGAATTTATACTTAGGACTTCTGACATCTACTTTCAACTGGATGCTGTTATAGTCTATTTACTGTAACTACTCCTAGCTTACCACTTGTATTTGTTTATATGATGTCACTTTTATATATTGTGATTTTATATAGGCTACAACATTTAAAATGCTATTAACACAAAGTATCTCTAGAGTAAAATTTCCTACAGGAACTGAGTACATTGCAAAGTTATCTGTTGTTCTTTTCCACAGTATGTAGTGTGTGTGTAAAACGGAACATACAGGCATACCTTGGAGATATTCCAGACCACCACAATAAAGTCAATATCATAATAGAGTGATTCACACAAATTTTTTGGTTTCTCAGTGCATATAAAAGTTATGTTTACACTACACTTTAGTCTATTAATTGTACAATAGAATTATGTCTAAAAGACAATGTACGCACCTTAATTACACATACCTTAATGCTAAAAAATGCTAACCATCATCTGAGCCTTCAGTAAGTTGTAATATTTTTGCTGGTGGAGGGTCTTGTTAATGGCTGCTGACTCATCAGGGTGCTGGTTGCTGAAGGTGCGGCTAGCTGTGGCAATTTCTTAAAATAAGACAACAAGAAAGTTTAGTGCATTGATTCAGTCTTCCTTCCACAAATGATTTCTCTGTAGCATGCAATGCTGATCAATATCTTTTTACCTAGAGTAGAAATTCCCTTTATTCACCAGGAATAGATTCCCTCTAAAGAAACCACTTTCTTTGCTCATCCATAGGAAGCAACTCCTCATTCATTAAAGTTTTATCATGAGATTGCAACAATTCAGTCACATCTTCATGCTCAATTTCTAATTCTAGTTGATTTGCTATTACTACCATATCTACAGACAGTTACTTCTTTCACTGAAGTACTGAACCCCTCAAAGTCATCCACGAGGGTTGGGATCAACTTCTTCCAAACTCCTGTTTATGTTGATATATTGACTTCTTCCCATTAGTCATGAACATTCTTCATGACATCTAGAATGGTCAGTCTTTTCTAGAATGTTTTCAATTGACTTTGCCCAGGTTCATTAGAGGAATCTCTATCTACAGCATCCATAGCCTCACAAAATGTACTCCTTAAATAATAAGACTTGAAAATCAAAATTACTCCTTGATCCATGGGCTGCAGACTGGATGTTGTGTGAGCAGGCATAAAAACAACATAACTTTTATTGTACATCTCCATCAGAGCTCTTGGGTGATGAGGCATATTGTCAAAGAACAGTAATATTTTGAAAAGAATTTGTTTTTCTGAGCAGTTTTTCTCAGCAGTGAGCTTAAAATATTTCAATTAATCATGTTGTAAACAGATGTGGTATCATCCAGGCTTTATTATTCCATTTTTGGAACACAGAAAAGTAGACTTAGCATAATTTTTTAGAGCTGAAGGATTTGGGGAAAGGTAAATGAGCATTGGCTTCAAGTTAAAGTCACCAGCTGCATTAGCTTCTAACAAGAGAGGCAGTTTGTCCTTTGAAGATTTGAAGCCAGCATTGGCTTCTCCTCTCTAGCTATGAAAGTCTTAGGTGGCATCTTTTTCCAATAAAAGGCTATTTTATCTACATTGGAAACCTGTTGTTTAGTTTAGCCATCTTCCTTCACTGTCTTAGCTAGATCTGAATAACTTGCTGCAGCTTCTACATGAGCGCATGCTGTTCCCCTGTCACTTTTTTGTTATAGAGACAGCTTCTTTCCTTAACCCTCATGAAACAACCTCTGTTAGCTTCAGACTTTTCTTTTTCAGCTTCCTCACCTACTCAGCTTTCACAGAATTGAAGACAGGCCATTACTCTGAATTAGATTTGGCTTAAGGGAATGTTGTGGCTGCTTTGATCTTTGATCCAGACTGCTCAAACTCTCTCTATATCAGCAATAAGGCTGTTTCACTTTCTAATGAATGTTGTCTTCCTTAGAGTAGCACTTTTAATTTTCTTCAAGAATTTTTCCTTTCCATTTACAGCTTGGCTAACTGTTTGATGCAAGAGGCCTAGCTTTTGGCCTATCTTGGCTTTCAACATGCCTTCTTCACTAAGCTTAACCATTTCCAGCTTTTGATTTTAAGTGAGAGACTTGCCACTCTTCCTTTCACTTGAACATTTAGAAGCCCTTATAGGGTTGTTAACTGCCTAATTGTAATATTGTTGTGTCTCAGGAAATAGGGAGGCCTGAGGAGAGGGAGAGAGATAAGGAAACAGCTGGTAAGTGGAGCTGTCAGAATACCCACAACATATAAGGATTAAGTTCACCATGTTATATGGGCACAGCTGGTGGAGCCCCAAAACAATCACAATAGCAACATCTGAGAACACTGATCACAAATTACATTCCAATTATAATAATAATGAAAAGTTTGAAATATTGCAAGGATTACCAGAAAGTGACACAGAGACACTAAGTGAGCAAATGCTGTTGGAAAAATGGTGCCAATAGACTTGTTCAGTGCAGGGTTGCTGCATACCTTCAATTTGTAAAAAACACAGTATCCGTGAGATGTAATAGAGGAAAGCACAATAAAACAAAACAAGGTATTCCTATATATGGTTCTAATATAAATTTTTCTAAAAGTTAGTTTATTTATGAATTGTTGGTCCAAATCTCTTGGAGGAGTTTCCCAGTAGTAATGCAGATCATCAATTGAATCAGGGACTCATTTGTGGCCAGCAAATGAAACATCATTGTAGTCATTTACAAGTGTAAGAGAAAGGGATGATTTAGTATTAGATTACCATTATGAAACTTACCTCTGAAATTAGCATTGTCTTCCAACAATTGAAATATAATCAGAGATACTTGTCACGCAATGTCAAAAGTGGAAGGGACTCTCTCTCTACACCCAAGTATACCAGGTAGATTTTTTTCATCGTCAGTCTTTTTATTTCTATCACAGCACTTCATCCACCTTATAATATTTCTCCTCTTCCCCTTCCCTCTCTCTCTCTATTCCCTCCCCTTATTTCTTCCTTGTTTGTGTAATGACCACATATGTTTTATTTCTCTTATTAACTAGGAGCTAAGCACACATTTGCTGAACAAATAAACTCTGACTGCATGACTATTGTGAAAGATTTTACCAACAAGGATAGTATCATATGTTAGATGTTTTTATTGTTAGAGAATTGGTAGTTTTGAATAAATTATTTACTTCTAGAATTATGGGGCACAGAAATTAATATTAGATCATTTGAGTGTGTTTATTTTTCTCAGCAGGTATCTTTATATATGAGAAAAGCAAATGCTAAGAGGAAATTGCAATATAAATATTCAAATCTATTTAGTAAAACCAATAAATAAAATTACAGGCAATTGATTTAGTTTTTTCATTAAAGCTAACTGAATAGAGAGAAAATTTTTTCTAATTGTAGTCTAACTTTTAAAATTTCAAAGTACAAATGAGAATAATTTGAAAAGCAATATGTTTATCCCATTATTCTTTTAATCATTGCATAATTTCATTTATTATTATTTACATTGGCCATTGCTTCAGTATTTTCTATTTTCTACTCTTCAGAAATGTTGATAATAATTTTCTACTTTAACATCCAGATAAAAGGACACTTGACAAGTCAACCAATAGACGGCACTAACAATGGCATGTGCTTAAACACTGACAAGTTTGTTAAAAACTTGAGTTTTGTGGAAATGGATTTAGTTAGCTTTTAGTGAGTGTCATAATAACTGCAGTGTAATGCATGTCTTAAGTGAGCAGTTCATAGAATGTGTTCTAAAACTCATCCAGTTTCATTGGGAACCTGATAGGTTTTACTTCCACCTATACAGGTACAGTGACTCATTGGGAGCAGTGTAGGAAAAAAAAAAATCTTTGAGGATTCAGCCTTGAGTTTTCTGCTCATTGGAAGTCCCAATTGGGAACAAGACACATATGTAAGATTTATATTATGTCTTCCTATTTTAAAACCTAAGGTGACTTATACAGTACCTATTAGAACAAACAATATCCTTTGCAGGTTTAACCATAACTCTAAACAAAAGGGTAAGGATCAAGGAACTGACTTGCCTAAATTAGTCCATTGGAGAAAGATCAGTTGGTATTATGAAATATTATTGTGAGTGAAAGAAATAAACCAATGTAATTTAATAAACATTCAGGAAAGAATGTGGAGTAGCAGATCAACAGAATTTTGGCAGAGGTTTCTGAATGCCATTATGCTGTTACCCATGCCCTAGGCATGATTCACTGCCATTCTATAATATATATATGAATCAAATTGATGCTAAATGTCTTTCCAAGGGATACTTATTTAAAATTTGTATGTGTGATTTTGTACAAAATTTTACGTTTTGTAGTTACAGAGGAAAATATATTGTGAAAGTTGAGGCATCAAGTTCAGAGACCATTGGTTTAATTTTGAATAAAATATTGGCTCAATTTAGAATAAAGTAAACTAACTCACTTAAAATAGAGATTTTATAATTTGAACATTTTAAGTGTCTTATCCCTGAACATAGCGTGATATGTATTATCCAATAGAAAGCACATACATACATTTCACTTGCATACATTATCTTTGTTTTCCAGTTCAGAAATTTAAGGCAAAAGAAAAAATTATGAAAAAATGCACTTTATATATTATTTCCTTAGAAAGCTTCATTCATCTCTAATATCATCAACCATATTAGTATTCTAGATTTTATTGATTCCTCTTTGTTTTTGAAAGGGATTTTAAGAGAGCAGGTTAGTATTTCTTTCCTTAGAGTATGAGGATTAATACATTTGACTTAATGGAAGACACAGCAAATTTTAAGGTAGCCCCAGCTTTCTCAGTTCTGATGATGATACCCAGCTAGAAATACAGAAATGAGTATTGATTGAGGAGAAAATTCCTTCCATCAATGAAAAGTAGTGTAGTTTATCCTTTTATTGCCCTAAATCACGAATAAAGTCCTTTATCTTGTTGACACAGTTCCCCCTGCATCAAAATATATAAGTCTGGAGCCGGAGGAAATTGGGGCACGTAAGTGGAAAAGGGGAGCTATAACCTATGTCTTAAGAGCATGTTCTCTGTAGCTACAATACCTATAGCACAAATCTTGCCTCTACCAATGACTGACACCCTTTGCAAACTGCAAGCATCCTCTGTTCTTTAGTTTCCTGTATCTTTAAATAGAAATAATAACAGTAACTGCCTTTTAAGGTTGTTGTAAAACATGATATGTAATAATCTGTAACTTTGATCCTAGTTAATTACTATTATGTTCTTGATATTTTTTTCCCTAACAAAATCTTTAATGTACATAGTTAGCATGATTTTGTACTCTGCGAAACTTGGACTTGCTCTGCTTTTATAAGGGACACTGAAAATTACAGTCTGTGACACCTTATTAGAGCTGGCAAAATGTAGACAGTATAATGTTCTCTGAGTCTATGGTAGTACTTTGTTTAGATGCTCAAACTGATGTTGTTTATATATTTAATTTTTTAATTAACTGACTAAAGCCTACATGTTAATTTTCAGGTAATATGGCCAGTATGGTCTTGAATTAGCTAAACCAATTTCCATCATGTACCTCTCATTTGACTGGGCAGAAATGGCCTGGGACTACAGTACTATTCACACATTTAAGTTAAATACATTCAGCCTGACTACAGATGTCGCAGGATCAATTATTCTTCCATAGCTTTAATTGGTACTTGGATTAACTGATTACTCCACCAGGTTGAGTTTTTACAAAGTGGGTGGGTTTTACTTGCCTATTTTCTCCCTAGTGTTCACTGTAACAACATTATCATGTTAAGGTACCATTTCATTATTGTCATGAGACAAATCCTATACACACAAAAAAATTACCAAACCTCACTCATTGGCTAACTTGTTTAATTCTCAGATGAGTTTTACACTGGTTCTTGAAGTTTGTTATGATGGAATTTGTCTTTTCCTAACATCATTGAACATCTTACCAGGAGCTAAAGGGGAAAAAATGGTGTGTAAGGGCAAATTAAAGGACACCTCAACATGAGGTACATACTTCCATAACTGGAAGACTAAATTATCGATAACTGTGGAAGAAATAATGTTGGTCTTATAAGAGTTAATGAGCTACCATTGTATTTGCACAATAGTATGCAGGAAGATTGGCAAGATACTAAAATACATATACATAAGCAAGGATTGTGAGTTGTACTGGAAAATGCTTGCTAGCTTTTCATGTAACCTCTGAGTTCAGAAATGAATCAATAGTGTTTTTTTTTATAAAAGTTAATACTGTCTAGAGCAATGTGTGCAATAAAGAGTTAAAAGCAAAATTACAGAGACAGTACTTAAGACAGACCACTTTTTTGGGGTCAAAGGATGCTCAGAAGAGATGAAGGAGTAAGCACCATGGAGAAAATTTTGTTTCATTTTGTGAGGTTAAGGGCTAGGGTCGTTGCCCTAAAGCCTGAACTTTCTTACACTGAAAGAAGTGTTTCATATGGGGTTTAGAAAAAAAGAGAAGGGAAGAGTCTTCCACCAAAGAGAGAAGGGAAAATGAACAAACCAAGTTTGAAGAAACTCGCTTTATAATAAGTACCATCTAGGTTGAGTCATGAAGCTGGCAAGGAGTTAATGAAGTTGAGGAAGTAGCATACATCCCTTCAGGCAGAGAGAATCCCATGGTGATGTAAAACAACATGGCACATTCAGGGGATGGCAAACCATTGTATGTGGTTTGAATTGTTCCCAAATAATACTCTTTTGTCTAAACTTTCTATTTAAAAACCCCAACTAACTAGATAGCATTTGTAATGGTAGGAACGGCATCCCAGTCAACCACAATGTTCATGCTTAGGCAAGAGGACCAGTCTCTGTATAAGTTAATTTAACCACACAACTTCTTAATGCAACAGATGTAGGTAACAACTTATTACAGAATTGTTACCCAAATCCAGATGGCTACTTACATATTCAATATAAATTTGTTACTTGGTTTAAAAGATATTTTATTTGTTGAGTTAAGCAGAGCTTTGAACATGATAATTGAAACAAAACTATACATGAAAATGTGTTTGTGAGAAAACATTCAGTTGAGGCTAATGTCTATCATCTTCTTGAAAACTCATTTTACATGAAGTAAAAGGAACAGCAGAAGAGAGTGACAGTGACATAAAATTATCAATAGTAGAGTTATGTAAAAAGAAAATAAATAGTGATGAAATGGAAAAAAAATGTGTGAACCCAAAAGGGTCAGGAATCTGGTTCAAAACAAGTAAATGTTTTTCAGTTTGAAAAGTACAGACAAGTAGACCTGAAAAAAAAAATCTGAAGCACATCAACTGGAAATATAACCCGCAAAACAGTAATGTCAAATGAATGTGGCTGTGCCTCACCATAAACGTACCTCCTGGCTGGTGTCTGCAGGTATTTCCTTTTAAAAATTTGCCTACAGGTAAGTTATTGAAATCATTGCAAATCAGAGCATGTCTTTCCTGTGGCACAAATTAAACTATACATGAACAGAGACAAAAGTAAGGACAAGAACACTTAGGGGGCAGAGAGAAAGCTTTCTGTGAATCCCATGTTAACACTGAGGTATGGCTCTAAATAGTTACATTTGATATGAAACAAAATTTCATTTAAAAAAATGCTGTGATGAATTATCTCAAAATAAATGTGTCTGTAAGGTGGTTTTATGCAAAACTGTGAATGATTTGGTTGAGTTTTATTAGTGCTATTAGTAGGTTAGAGAACGTGCTCATAATTTATACAGGGGGATTGTTCTCTGCAGGTGCATAGGGCCAGTCCCAGTTTATGCCTGATGTTCTGACCTCATCATTAATAGGCCCCTCCTTCATCTCAAAACCTCCCAGTTGTAGGGTCTAATTATGTGTGCAAGTGTGTGTGTTTAACCTTATTCATGCCAGTATCATCTCTACCATGTCTTCAGCTATAGATTTCTTCTGATTTCCTTGCTGTTTTGTCTCTAATCCCCAACTCTTTTAAAGCATAGCTTCAAACTTAGAGAGACAGGTTAAAGGTAATGAATGAGTAACCAGATGATAATCAATGCCCTCAGCCTCCTGGAGAATTTCTATCTCCTTGGTTTCTCTATTCCTGTAGTTTCTGGAAAATGTATTCAATAATCTACAATCTACCTAATTTTCTAGAGCACATGAGCAGCAAATACTATGTAAGAATTTATTTCTTGGCTACAAGCCACATTTCTCCATTTAGTTCTTTCTCTCTTACCTTCTCCTGTTCTTCAATTTTCAATAAATTTTGATCAGTGGCTCCTGAACCCTGACAGCTTGTAAATTGCTTGAAAATACCCTGTGCTTTATGTGAACACCAAATATGAATACTAAGCAATGCTGCTTCTAGAGTGCCTGTAAAACTCTAACAGCCAGCATCCAGATGTGCTAATAATCATGTAAGGTGCTTATTGATTTATAGAAACTTAACTAAGTATGGAGCACTATCTGAATTTAAAAAAGGGTCCCTGGGAATACTTGACTTTCTCATGTGGTGCTTAATAATGTTTGATGAGGTAGGCTGAATAGTGAGTTCTCTTGATTTCCTAGGCAGACCTATGAAAATATGTTTAGCATACAGAAAAAAATCACCTTTAAGATATACAATCAAACTTCCAATCCATCCATACTTTTATATTGTTACACATTTTAACATAATTCTAGGTTGTTTAACAACTAGTCTTAACAAATGCAAAGACAAATTCCATAACAAGAAAGATTCCAGGTCACTGCATTTTCAAAGCAGTTTAGATAAATACTTTAGTGGAAATATTAATAGAGAAATGACAGACTATCATTGTTTTATCTGGGGTAATGGAAATTTTGCCAAGAAGAAAGAAATTGTTCAGGCAATTTCAAGAAGTGAAGACGTTACTTATATACAAATGACCTAAAGATGGAAAGATCAAGAGGTTATAGTGTTCCAACTTTTGAAAAAATTCAGCATCAATTGTCTATAAACTGCCTAGGTTTAGGTATGGATTTCAAAATTTAGCTATGTGAAAAATATCCATAATGTTGCATTCACCTCTATACATGCAGCATGCCACAGTGATGTTCCTCTAGGTCTGCCCCTGTGTCCACTGTGAGCTTAGTCCTTTGCATCCTATCCCTAGAGATGACCTGTGCATATACTTCTCACTGACAGCAGGAGAAGGAAACCATAAACCAGAGCACCTCAGTGGAGCAAACCCTTTGGACATATGTGCAAAGAATGATGTGCAGGATAAACTTAATTTTTTAGAAGAATAAATGAATGTATAAGGCCTTTTGTCAAGCCATAAAATTGTTTAAAATAGCATTAGAGACTCACACTTATTTGGTATTAGAGACTCTCTTTTTTACATGGTTTCAGTTTATACTTAGGTTATACTTTGTAGGGAGGAAGGAGGAAGCCTAACTTCATTAGGAAACTCATTCATTTATTTAATCCTTTCATGGAGATTTGAATGAATATGCATTACCAAATTGATCTTTATGTCTTCAAAGTCACAACCTATATATGACCTACATTTTACAGGTGCTGAACATGTCAACTCTAAGTGTGCTCAGAGAATCTCTTGTAAATGTTTTAACCTTAGAAATATAGATTTTTAAAATATACTTCTATGACACTCTAGTACATATAATAACACACTAAGAGAGTCTCTTTGACTATGTTGGAACTACATTAATAATTTCATAATTTACGTTATGTAAACATTGACAGTCTAATAATGTATATACAAGTGGATGTTGCTCAGGCAGTCCTACGAAGAAAGGTCATACATAACAAGAACAAAAACAGAATCAATAATAACAACGTGATCTTTATTAAGGAATTTCTCTGGACCAGACACCAGACTAAACAATGTATATACCTTCTTCCATTTAAACATCAGATTAGCTTGATACAAGTAGTATTATAATCTTTAGATTATAAATTTAAAATTTAGAGATAAAGCTATACATGAAAATTTAAAAATGAAGTTTTAAAAAAAGCTATGTAATTTGGCCGTTATAAGCTATAAAATGGCAGAATTATGTTCCTTGACTCGATGCTCATATTCTAAATGTGAGGTCAACAAACTTTTTGTGTAAAGGACTGGGTAATAAATGCTTTTGGACTATATGGTCTCTGTCATAAACTACTCAACTCTGCCCTACTCAACTCTAACCCTTGGTCAAGTGTAGGGTTAGTGTTAGGGTTAGTGTTAACAGTTAGGTTTAACTGTGAATCAATTCTGAATGTACATATAGACAATATGTAAATTAATGGGCATGCCCAAGTTCCAATAAAACTTTAATTAAAAGAAAAGGCAATGAATTGGCCAACCCCTCCTATAAATCATTGTGCCATATGGATTCCATTTTATACTATGATGAGAAAATGCAAAACAAAAAAAATCCATATTCTTGAACACACTAGTAGTTAATTTACTTAAAACTATGCCATAGTTATTTTAAAAGTGAATTTCAATTTAAATTATTTTATATAATGGCATCTTTCAAAGTGCTAGAATAGTAGGATAAATGTGTCATATAAACCAGATTCACGATTCCTAACCTGATGTGTATATTGACATGATTACATTTGTATTCCAAGTCTGTGATATTTTTATTACAACTAGTTTAATACTTATTTTAAAATTGCTTTAAAATTAAACATCTAAAGAATAATAAAACAAGGTTTTTATTTATTTAGCTTTGTGTAAATGGAACTGAGGATTATTCATTAAGGATTTTTAAGTGTGACATCAAAACCTCACTGCATTGTAGGGTAGCACAACATCAGAAATCAAGAGGATATGTAATTAATTTGTATTTTTGCTGCTATAATTATCTACATTATGTCTGACAAGATTAAACTGAGCTACAAAGACATAAGTGAGCTACTAAAACAATTGCATATTTAAACACATCTTTTTGTCATAACAAGTCCTAGCTGCACACAGTATGTTGAAAATTGCAAATCAGGCCAGGAAAAAAAAAATAGAACTTGAAGGCTACAAATAAATCAAATTATGCTTAAAAAGGATGAAATAAATACACCCTGGACTTTTGACTCCAAAGCATCTTGTAAGTTGGTTTTCAGGTGGAAAACATAAAGCTGATGTGCCTCAAAATGTTTCTCTTGTCACAGCACATTCAGAGAAGGTGGCCAGGTATTGTCTTGTCAAAGTGTAAAGGTGATAGAGAGCCACGTCTGATTCCAGTCTCATTAATATTGGAAAAGGTAGCAATGTGGTCTATGAGACCAGTTATCTTTTTTTGTTTGTTTGTTTTGTTTTATTCTTATCTAAACAAGGGCCATAAGCCTGGAGTCCTGACAGATGGAAGTGGGCATGGCAGACCATGTGCTGCCTTCTACCTAGAAAATGACATGTGTCTTCTCCTCACATTCATTGATCAGATCAATTTGTGGGATCACACTCAACTTTAAAGAATCTGTTTGCAATCTTGCCATGCGTGAAAACTTAGGTTCAAAGCTTTCGTGAACTATGCTTGTGTTTACCACCACAGCACCTGTCTTTACTGAATAATCTACTGTGTGCAAGATAGGGGAGTCAAAACTGTATATACATACTTTTTAAATGATTAATACAGCACAAACTCTTCCAACAAAGAGCATTTGGAAGAGTAAGGAAGATGAGCAGTACATAAAGTCATGATGGAAGCTAATAATATAGCAATATTTTTAAAATTCTATATACACTTAAAGAAGTATGTGTTGGTCATCTCAAAAATCGCAGGGAAGATTTATGAAAGATTTATTTTATGGAATGATTTTTACATTATATGTAGGAATTTGACATGTGATATTTGAAAGGGAAGAATTCTCTTCAAAATCTGGCCTGTAAAAGGGAGGTAGCAAATAGTTGATTTTGGATGAAATATGTGGTGAGGGGGATAATTGACATAAGCCTTTGCCCTCATGCCATAAATAAATACCATGAATAAATGACAAAAAGTTGTTTATATCATAAATCATTAGTAAGTTACACATGCATCTCTCTCTCTTTCATGTATCATCATAAAGCCATCATCTGTACATCTCATGTATCATCATAAATCCTTTCAAGAAATAAAGTCTTTTCTTTAAAAAAAGTAATGGCTTCTAGGTCATTCAGATAGAAATTAGGATCTAGTATTAATAGATATATGGCATTAAGCTATATAAGTTACACATGTGCTCTAAGTTTTATGTTTCTCACTTGAGTACTAGAAATATTAAAATACCTTTTTCAGGGAGGTTTGTGGGGGGAATTGTGTGAAAATATAAAATTCTTTGTACTCTGCCTGCCATGTAATAAGCATGTAATAAGCATTCCATAAATGGTAGCTATAATCATTAGCAAAGAGAAACATATACTTTGCTACAATTTATAGTATTGTGCATGTTTTAAGTACCTTCTAAATAAACAAATTTCCATAGGCCATTATAAAAAAGTTATTCTTATACTGAAGATTTATAATACTGTCTAAAAATATTTTTTCTCTTTATCCTACTCTCTCTCTCCCTTTCCTTCTCTTTATTTGAGTGAATGGTTGACGGGAAAGATTCATATTTAACAGTTTTTTAATGGTAAATGACAACACGAGACTTTCATTGCCCTAATTTCATTTCATTTTATTTAAAAATTAGAATCATCCAATGAAGCACAATAATTATATTTATATTTACACATACGAAGGTAATTTTAGGAGTAAATTAGGGTCTCTTCTTTCACTTTATACTGTGGTTATTTATATTGAATCACTTATATTCCCAATTCTATATCACTTCAAGAACACATCAGGTGGTGATGTCTGTTTCTTTCCACTGACTTCCAAAAAATGCAGAGATGACCTGCAGGGAGCACCAGTCAGCGCAGGCTACCCTGAAGAGCTGGGCTTCCTGGAGGCTAACTTGAGCATCAGAAAACAAAACAAATCAGAGAGTAAACTGACATTTACTGATTTCACTGTATGCACTTCTTGCTTGAATTATACTTAAAAAGGCCAATAAAGCTTTATTAATCCTAATATGTACAATCTGTAGATCTTAAGCGTTAAATAACTTTCCCAATTTCATGCATAATCAGTAAAATAAACCTCAGCTTTCAAGGTCTATCCTCTTTCTACTCTAAAAAAACTCTCTGTTTTCCTGAGTCTAAAGTATTTTTCCCTCAAAGTCTTACCTGAACACAATATTACTTGTTTTAAGATAATTTTTTAATGGAAAACAAAACACCAAAAAGGATATAAGGCACTAGGCAGTTTTTGTCCTTTCAAGTCTAAGTGTCTAAGTAGATCCAATCTACTTGCTCACATGCTGAGGAACAACATAGTGCTGCTCCTGGGTAGGAGAACTTTGTCTGCATCTTGGGTTGGTGGAGAGCAGAAATGTAACCTATTATGCATGGAATATATCCTTCAAAGTTTCTCTTCAAGGAGTTATAGTTTTGACTTTGCTAACACTGAATATCCATTACTATGTGCTTGTGCCGTCCTATCCACTTGGGCACAATCCATTTGCTAATCAATAAACATGAGCCTGGGGAAATTGAAAATAGTAACTTAAAATATCTTAATTTACTCCAGCCCTTGCTGTGATTCCCAGTTTCATTCTCATGTATGCCCAGGTTTTAACTCTACCTTGAGCTAGAATTGAGAATAGGAGTCTAGTTCTGTAGTTTCAATTCTCAGTACATGCCTTCCCCTCTAAACTTTTTCCCACTTCTGGTTCTTTCTGGTTGCTGTCCTGTCCATCTGTGACCCCCTAAATTGAAAAGTTGTATCAATGAGAGAAAAATCGGACAATGATCTTGCCTGTGTATACACAATGCCTTCACAGCACTGAAACTGAAATCTCCATCAGCAGTTAAGAGATCCCAAGACACAAATGATCTTGATAGAGGATTTTCCTTCCAACTATTCCCTCTAGATGGCATATTGCTTGCTTTCTCCTTAACACACACACACACACACACACACACACACACACCCCAAAGAACATTAAGTGTAATACGTTTAGAAAACAGCAATCAGATTGTCAAAGATGGCACAGATTTGTAAAACTTAGACTTATAATAAATACTATAAATATCTCATTGACTAATCTCTGGTGTCCACTGGACCCCAACTCTTTCCTCGTCAATACCTTGTGATGTTACATATCACTTACTTGGATATCTATTTTTAAAAGAATGATGAAAAGTTTTACAAAAATTGTTGACCCAATATTCGTGATGTGTCATATTTACAGACTACATAATTCCAACACAGTGGCCTTTAGAATGCTGGCTACCTTCAAACCATCGACTTAGATGTTTTTCAATAGTTTCACTCTCTTCTAATACAAACTTAAACAAGTTTTTTTCCCACGCTGCCTGAGGGATCTTAGCTCCCCAACCAGGGATTGAACCTGGGCCCCGGCAGTGAAAGTGCCAAGTCCTAACCACTGGACTGCCAGGGAATTCCCCCAAACTTAAACATTTTAAATGCTTGGCTTTGAGACACTTTTTCCTGCTTATTTTTCCCTTCTACTCTATCTCCACTTCCTTGTGTGTGTATAGATATAGATAAACATACAGATAAAAAATATTCATGTAGCAAGGGACGAATCTGAAAATAAAATAGCATAAATGGAACGTGACTCCTTTTTAGAAATTATGGACAAAGTTTAAAAAACAGATAAACTTCAACCCCTATTATAAATATCATTTTTTATATTTCCAATATTTGTGGCTGGAATCCTTATTCAGGTAAACATATGAGTAAAGTCATAAAGTCCATGGCATTTAAAGCACTAAAGATAAAACCAGTTTAAATTCTAAAACTATTCTGAGTTCAATTTCAAACTTCATGGAGCTGCCATTGCAAATTTTCTATTGGAGAAAGTTTGATCACTAAAACATCTGTTAAAATAATGAGGAAGATTTAGAATTACTTAGAATTTTCTACCTAAATCCCCTTTTTGACATTGTTTTGAGCAAATGTTGCCACAGACACACACTGGGGGAGCATTGCCCTAAGTGTTCCAATACATAGCGACTAACGGTCTACACATTTTTGCAATCACTTTATAGATTGGCACATGCCACCAAGATAAATTAAGTGATTGCATTAAGAAAGACTATCTTAGTCCATTTGGGGTGATATAACAAAACACCATAGACTGGTGGCTTGTAAGCAACAGAAATTCATTTCTGCAAATACCTTGCAGAACTGGGCTTAGAAGGTCTAGATTCAAGGTCTCAATCTGCAACTCTCTATTTTTGAAGTCTTGCAAACATCTTTTAACTTCTTTAATTCTTGGTATTCTCATTGGCAAATTTTTCATGTGTCTAGGTATGGTTGCCTTATGCTCACTCCTTTTCATTCTTTGGCATCATTTCATCAAGGTACACAATCCTTTCCTGGGGAAGAGAAATGAGAAAATTGGCATGTGAAACCTGTCCTAATTCTCTTAGTTCTCTTGAAAGCAGGCTAGAAAACAGACAATATATGCTCTGCTCTGCTTTCTGCCTTACAGGGAATGGCTGTCGCTCCTTGCATGAGTCAGTTTGACTAATTTTATGAAACCTAGTAATGCCCAGATATGAGCCTTATTCTTCAATATCATATTTTCCAGTTATAAAGCTGTTGTTTTCTAGTCTTCATATACTGATCCTTTGTGTCTTGATCAGTGTAGAACTTTGAAAAGGAAAATGGTACTATTTATCAGAACATCTCAAACACTACAAACTGGTGATATAGTAGTAGTAACTTTTTTGAGTTTGTTATAAATATTTAAATATCTAAAGAGATAATGAACTAATTCACATTAAAGCACACGTATAATATAAAGCACTAAAAAAATACCAAAATTTTATCAGAATTATAATAAAATTTTCATTTACCTTCCTCTGGAAAATTAGAGATTAGGCCAAAAATAATATATTCTCCTTCCACTGAGAGGTGAGATTTATTTTCCTTCTTTTTGAATTTAGACTGATCTGTGAGTGTGCAATCAACAGAGGGTGGTGGAAATAATGTTATGGCAGTTAGAGGTCAGAATTTTAAGAGGACTGGTAACTTCCAGTTTGATCTCAGGGATTCCCTAACCCAGCATGTTAGAAATATGAATATCCTGCTAAGAGATGACATGAAAAGCCCCTGATACTCCATGGGTGATGGGGACAGCTGAACCTAGTCTCCCAGCCATCTGTAATATCATGTCAGACATACATATGAGCAAGCTGTCTTGGATCCTCCAGCTCATCCCACCTGCTCTCTGAAGTCTGTCATGTAACTCCAGTTGACACCCAGAATTGCCCAGCAAAAATACAACCTAGATTCTGAAGCCACATAATAATATAGTGTAATAACTATTTTTAAGTCATATTTTTAGTATGTTATATTGTCATGGATGATCATGACATCTCTACAACACAGACAAAACTGAAGGCCATATGGATAATTGATGTGTGGCTGAAACAGACAACAAAAATCTTTCACAATTCAAAGGAAAGTGCCATGTCCAGAAAGTAAGATGATCTGGTAAGGCTTCAAGAATGTATTAGAATAATATGATGGTATATTTTGTAAAATTAGAAAACGGAAAATAAGCAAAACTGGCATAATCTAGTTATATAAAGAAAAACATTATATTGTATATATTTTCAGGTTTTATTTTTCTATGTAGACAACCCTTAACCTGGGGTTTTCATCACATTCTCTTTAGTAAACTTTTTATTTTACTTTTTCTTCTATAATATAAATAAACAATTTTTAGTGCTAATGTTATCATTATTTTATGCATTTAAATTTCATGCAATTTTTAATGGTTGTTAAATTTTCCATTATGTGACTATATGAAAAATTTATGTTTTAGTGATAAAATGTTACTGTAAGTAAGCAATGACAATGCCATAATTAATCTTCCCTCAAGCTTTTTCTATAAATCAAGACTGTATTGACAGAAATGATATTATATATTCATAACATTTATCAAACATTTATGTTATGTATAACCCTGTGATGAGTAATTTAGATCTACTCTTTTATTTAATTTTCACAACAGAAAACAAAGTGTATAATATTATTTCTCTCTTTCATAGACAAGAAAAATAAGGACCAGAGAGATCATTCATACAGTAAGAATTTTAACTAATGATGGAAGCCTACTAATATTTGACCTAAGGTCAGGAAAGATCAAAATGTGTTTGGGAGATAACAAAGGAAGAAATTTAAATAGATTATAGAGGTTTCACGAAGGTGAGAAACAAGGCTAAAATATTAAGTTTTAGCCAAACTGTGGAGTCTTTTAAATATCAGGTTTAGTGAGTAGTGTAACAGCATTTGATGCTGAAGTTCTCTCCTAGGAGATTCAATTTTGATATCCTTATGGCTGGACAATCTCCAAGAGTTTACATTGGAGAAGGAATCTATGTCTTTCTCAAAATAGTATGTGAGGGAAACACAACTGGGTTTTCTGCTTGTGCTCTCTCAGTTGTCTGAGGGCACCAATGAAGAACGTGCCTTGGCATGATATATATAGGATAGAAATCAACAGCACATCACAATGAGTAATTTCCACAGCCCAAAAGGTCATTTGCTGACACCCAGTGATATAAGTCCTAAAAGTAAGACCAAATATAATTTGCACCTTGATATGTAGGGAAAATCAGGTGGACTTGGAACAGTCTAACCACAAGCTCCCCTTCCTGCTCTGTTTCCACAGTTAAGTCCCCTAGCCAAACAAAAGTCCTATCCATGGGAATCAAACACTGTTCATGCTTATCACTGAAAAGTGGGCTTCAGCTCCCTGCCTGCCCATGGAATTATGCAAACAAGCTAATCGTATCCACCCATGGGAACCAGAGGTCCCTGACTCTCTCGACACTCTCTTGTCCTTGATTTTTTACTCTGTTCCCAAGTGCAACCCCAGTGGGGCCCTTTGTAGCAATGTAGTGTTCTTGTCCCCGGGGCTGTGAGTATATGTGACTAAAAATATCAATCTCATCTGCCTAGTATCTGATGTCATGTATTTGGTCATCCCCATAATCATAGGATAGGAATCTATCTCTTACCAATGGGGTGAATGGGATTTGACACATCCATAGGCACTTAACAGCAAAACAGGAACTATCTATGAGTGTCTGAAAGGAAATAGTAAAGATGTATCTACCTCTCTGCATATACAGAAAAATAAAGCATGTTCTAGAGTTTCAGGGAGTGTGCTATCTATTTAAGGAAAAGTGAAATGTAATTAAATGAATAGATAAGCTAACAAAGTATTACTGTACAAAATTCCAAATATGTGGTCATAAACTCTAGCAACTGTTGCAACTATAAAATTAGATTTCAATTATTTTACAGAAGTAGTTATATAGAAAATTATAGAACACTGTTCATAATTATTGGACACTATCATTTAGAAACCAACTCTTTCGTGAAACTGAGGCTGGATTAAAGAGATGGTTAAGATCAGGATGAAAAGAGAGACTGCATTAAGAAGTATCTGCATTAGCAAGAAAAACAGAAAAGACAAATAATGATCAATTAGCCATGTATTATATGACATTATTGGCTCCATGCTGTGCCTTATACAAGTATTTAAAATACGTAAGAATAAATATACTGTTAAATATAATTAAAAATTTTTCATCAGCAAATTAAAAGAAAAGAAATATTATTAAAATCTTGCAAGAATCAAAAGCCAATGAACGGGGGTTTCCCTGGTGGCGCAGTGGTTGAGCGTCCGCCTGCCGATGCAGGGGACTCGGGTTCGTGCCCTGGTCCGGGAAGATCCCACGTGCCGCGGAGCGGCTGGGCCCGTGAGCCGTGGCTGCTGAGCCTGCGCGTCCGGAGCCTGTGCTCCGCAACGGGAGAGGCCACAGCAGTGAGAGGTCCACGTACTGCAAAAAAAAAAAAAAAAAAAAAAAAAAAAAAAAAAAGCCAATGAACGAATGGAAGCTTCACTTTCAAGAACCACTAACTTTCTACCTAAACTTGTCCCCATATTGCTATGGAGTATACCATGATAGGCTTCTCCTACTTGTAGAGATACTTCAGAACACACTTCTGTTCTTTGACTGATATGAAATATTTTATTTTAGATTATATTAGATGCCTATACTGTCCTCTACCTACCTCTAGACTATAAGATTTTTTTGGATGGGCCTTTGTTCAAAAGTCCATGTCATCTGATTAAAGACTCTTAAGATATAAAACCATTCAAACTCCCAATGACAATTATAAACAATACTCTTAAAACATATTCAAAAGTTCATTTATGAACTTTCTACTGTTTTGTCACTGTCAATAACAAGTCTGATTATCAATATCCTATCCATCCTATACTGTTTGATTAGGGGGATGTTTACCATCACTTGAGAAACCTTTTCTTATCATACTTACTAGGTATAGTCACTACCTTCTCCAAAATCTTATGGCTTTATTATTTTCTCTATATTCATAGAACTTACAGATCATATCTTTTTTCCTCATATTTATTCAGGTATATAGTCTCTAACACAATTGTAAATTCCTTGAGTGCAGGAAATGTACTCTGTATAATTTTATAAAGTATGTTTCCACCAATTATTCATTAATTCATTATTTAATAGATCTTTATTGGAGTATAATTGCTTCACAATTATAATTGCTTCACCGTGTTAGCTTCTGTTGCACAACAAAGCGAATCAGCCATATGCATACACATGTCCCCATATCCCCTCCCTCTTGAGCCTCCTCGCATCCTCCCTATCCCACTCCTCAAGGTCATAGCAAAGCACTGAGCTGATCTCCCTGTGCCATGCGGCTGCTTCCCACTAGCTATCTATTTTGCATTTGGTAGTGTATATATGTCCATGCCACTCTCTCACTTTGTCACAGCTTACCCTTCCCCCTCCCCATATCCTCAAGTCCATAATGTAGTAGGTCTGTGTCTTTATTCCCATCTTACCCTTACGTTCTTCATGGCCTTTATTTTTTTCTTAGATTCCATATATATGTGTTAGCATACGGTATTTGTTTTTCTCTTTCTGACTTACTTCACTCTGTATGACAGACTCTAGGTCCATCCACCTCATTACAAATAGCTCAATTTCATTTCTTTTTATGGCTGAGTAATATTCCATTGTATATATGTGCCACATCTTCTTTATCCATTCATCTGATGATGGACACTTAGGTTGTTTCCATCTCCTGGCTATTGTAAATAGAGCTGCAATGAGCATTTTGGTACATGACTCCTTTTGAATTATGGTTTTTTCAGGGCATATGCCCAGTAGTGGGATTGCTGGGTCATATGGTAGTTCTATTTGTAGTTTTTTAAGGAAACACCACACTGTTTTCCATAGTGGTTGTATCAATTTACATTCCCACCAACAGTGAAGAATATTTCACCACACCCTTTCCAGCATTTATTGTTCAGAGCTTTTTTGATAATGACCATTCTGACCAGTATGAGGTGATACCTCACTGTAGTTTTGATTTGCATTTCTCTAATAATTAGTGACGTTGAGCATCTTTTCATATGCCTCTTGGCCATCTGTATATCTTCCTTGGTGAAATGTCTCTTTAGGTCTTCCACCCATTTTTAAACTGGATTTTTTGTTTATTTGATATTGAGCTCCATGAGCTGTTTGTATATTTTGGAAAGTAATCCTTTGTCTGTTGTTTCATTTACAAATATTTTCTGCCATTCTGAGGGCTGTCTTTTTGTGTTGTTTTTGGTTTCCTTTGCTGTGCCCAAGCTTTTAAGTTTAATTAAATCCAATTTGTTTATATTTGTTTTTATTTCTGTTACTCTAGGAGGTGGCTCAAAAAAGATCTTGCTGTGGTTTATGTCAAAGAGTGTTTTTCCTATCTTTTCCTCTAAAAGTTTTTAGTGTCTGGTCTTACATTTAAGTCTTTAATGCATTTGGAGTTCATTTTCCTGTATGGTGTTAGGTAGTATTTCATTCTTTTACACATAGCTGTCTAGTTTTCCCAGCACCACTTATTGAAGAGGCTGTCTTTTCTCCATTGTATATTCTTGCCCCCTTTATCAAAGATAAGGTGACCATAGGTCCATGGGTTTATCTGTGGGCATTCTATCCTGTCCTACTGATCTATATTTCTGTTTTGTGCTGGTATCATACTGTCTTGATTATTGTAGATTTGTGGTATAGTTTGAAGTCAGGGAACCTGATTCCTCCAATTACATTTTTCTTTCTCAAGATCCCTTTGGCTATTTGGGGTCTGTTGTGTTTCCATATGAATTGTAAGATTTTTTGTTTTAATCCTGTGAAGAATGCCATTGGTAGATTGATAGGGATTACATTGAATCTGTAGATTGTTTTCGGTAGTATAGTCATTTTCACAATATTGATTCTTCCAATCCAAGGACATGGTATATTTCTCCATCTGTTTATGTCATCTTTAATTTCTTTCATCAGTGTTTTATAGTTTTCTGAGTACAATCTTTCACCTCCTTAGGCAGGTTTGTTCCTAGTTATTTTACTCTTTTTGTTGCCGTGGTTAATGGGAGTGTTTCCTTAATTTCTCTTTCTGATTTTTCACTGTTGGTCTATAGGAATGCCAGAGATTTCTATATATTAATTTTGTATCCTGCAACCTTACCAAATTCATTGGTGAGCTCTAGAAGCTTTCTGGTGGTACCTTTAGGATTTTCTATGTATAGTATCATGTCATCAGCAAACAGTGAGTTTTAATTCTTATTTTCCAATTTGTATTCCTTTTATTTATTTTTCTTCTCTGATTGCTGTGGTTAGGATTTTGAAAACTATGTTGAATTACAGTGATGAGAGTAGATATCCTTGTCTTCTTCCTGATCGATCTTAGTGGAAATGTTTTCCATTTTTCAACATTGAGTATGATGCTTGCTGTGGGTTTGTCATATATGACCTTTATTATGTTGAGGTAGGTTCCCTCTATGCCCATTTTCAGGAGAGATTTTAAAATAAATGGGTGTTGAATTTTGTCAAAAGATTTTTTCTGCATCTATTGAGATGATCATATGGTTTTTAGTCCTTAATTTGTTAATGTGGTGTATCACATTGTTTGATTTGTGTTTATTGAAGTATCCTTGCATACCTGGGATAAATCCCACTTGATTATGGTGGATGATCCTTTTAATGTGCTATGGGATTCTCTTTGCTAGTAGTTTGTACAGGATTTTTGCATCAGTGTTCATCAGTGATATGGGGCTATAATTTTCTTTTTTTGTGATATCTTTTTCTGGTTTTGCTAAAAGGGTGATGGTGGTTTCATAGAATGAATTTAAGAGTGTTTCTTCCTCTGCAATTTTTTGGAAGAGTTTGAGAAAGATCAGTGTTAGCTCTTCTCTAAATGTTTGATAGAATTTTCCTGTGAAGCCATCTGGTCCTGGACTTCTGTTTGTTGGAAGATTGTTAATTGTGGTTTCAATTTCATTACTTGCGATAGATCTGTTTATATTTTCTAATTCTTCCTGGTTCAGTCTTGGAAAATTGTACCTTTCCAAGAATTTGTCCATTTCTTAGTGGTTGTCCATTTTATTGGAATAGAGTTGTTTGTCATAGTCTCATAATTTTTTTGTATTTCTGCAGTGTCAGTTGTGATTTCTCCTTTTTCATTTCTAATTTTATTGATTTGCCTCCTCTCCCTTTTTTTCTTGATGAGTCTGGCTAAAGGTTTATCAATTTTGTCTGTCTTCTCAAAGAACCAGCTTTTAGTTTTATTGATCTTTGTTCTTTGTTTCTATTTCATTTATTTCTGTTCTGAACTTTATGATTTCTTTCCCTCTACTGACTTTGGGTTTTCTTTATTCTTCTTTCTCTAGTTGTTTTAAGTGTAGGGTTACTTTGTTTATTTGAAATTTTTCTTGTTTCCTGAGGTGAGATTGAATTGCTATCAACTCCCCTCTTAGAACTGCTTT
This sequence comes from Tursiops truncatus, assembly GCF_011762595.2. Classification (NCBI taxonomy): domain Eukaryota; kingdom Metazoa; phylum Chordata; class Mammalia; order Artiodactyla; family Delphinidae; genus Tursiops; species Tursiops truncatus. Next base: position 55,303,669 of record NC_047038.1, on the reverse strand, counting down.
TGTTATGTCACATAGGTTTTGGGTTGTCATGTTTTCATTGTCTTTTGTTTCTATTTATTTTTTTTATTTCTCTTTGATTTCTTCAGTGATCTCTTAGTTATTTAGTTGCACACTCTGTAGCCTCCATACATTTATGTTTTTTACACTTTTATTCCTGTAATTTATTTCTAATCTCATAGTGTTGTGGTCAGAAAAGATGCTTTATATGATTTCAATTTTCTTAAGTTTTCCAGGGCTTGATTTGTGACCCAAGATGAGATCTATCCTGGAGAATGTTCCATGTACGCTTGAGAATAAAGTGTATTCTGCCACTTTTGGGTGGAATGTTCTATAAATATCAATTAGATATATCTGGTTTATTGTGTCATATAAAGCTTGTGTTTCCTTATTTATTTTCTGTTTAGATGATCTGTCCATTGGTGTAAGTGGGGTGTTAAAGTCCCCTACTATTATTGTGTTACTGTCAATTTCCCCTTTCATGGTTGTAAGAATTTGCCTTATGTATTGAGGTACTCCATGTTGGGTGCATAAACATTTATAAATGCTATATCTTCTTCTTGAATTGATCCTTTGACTATTTTGTAGGGTTCCTATTTATCTCTTGTTACAGTCTTTATTTTAATGTCTATTTTATCTGACATGAGTATTGCTACTCCAGCTTTCTTTTGATTTCCATTTGCATGGAATATCTTTTTCCATCCCTTCACTTTCAGTCTGTATGTGTCCCTAGGTCTGAAGTGGGTCTCTTGTAGACAGCATATATATGGGTCTTGTTTATGTATCCATTCAGCCAGTCTGTGTCTTTTGGTTGGGGCATGTAATCCATTTACATTCAAGGTTATTATCAATATGTATGTTCCTATTACCATTTTCTTAATTGTTTTGGGTTTGTTTTTGTGGGTCTTTTCCTTCTCTTCTCTTTTCTGCTTAGAGAAGTTTCTTTAGCATTTGTTGTAAAGCTGGTTTGGTGGTGCTGAATTCTCTTAGCTTTTGCTTGTCTGAAAAGCTTTTGACTTCTGCCTCCAATCTGAATGAGATCCTTGCTGGGTAGAGTAATCTTGGTTGTAGGTTTACTCTTTCATCACTTTAAGTATATCCTGCCACTCCCTTCTGGGTTGAAGTGTTTCCACTGTAAAATCAGCTGATAACCTTATGGGGATTTCTTTGTATATTATTATTTTTTCCCTTGCTGCTTTTAATATATTTTCTTTGAATTTAATTTTTGTAAGTTTGATTAATATGTGTCTTGGTCTGTTTTTCCTAGGGTTTATCCTGTACGGGATTCTCTGTGCTTCCTGGACATGGATGACTATTTCCTTTCCCATGTTAGGGAAGTTTTCAACTATAATCTCTTTAAATATATTCTCAGACCCTTTCTTTTTCTCTTCTTCTTCTGGGACCCCTATAATTCAAATGTTGGTGCATTTAGTGTTGCCCCAGAGGTCTCTGAGGTTGTCTTCAATTCTTTTCATTCTTTTTTCTTTATTTTGCTTCTCAGCTGTTATTTCCATCATTTTGTATTCCAGCTCACTTATTTGTTCTTGTGCCTCAGTTATTCTGTTATTGATTCCTTCTAGTGTATTTTTCATTTCAGTTATTGTGTTGTTCATCTGTTTGTTTGTTTTTTTGTTCTTTTAGATCTTTGTTAAACATTTCTTCTATTTTCTCAATCCGTGCCTCTATTCTTTTTCTGAGATTCTGAATCATCTTTACTATCATTACTCTGGATTCTTTTTGAGGTAGATTTCCTATTTCTTCTTCATTTATTTGGTCTTGAGGGTTTTTACCTTGCTCCTTCATCTGTGACATATTTTTTGCTCTCTCTTTTTTTTTTTTTATGAGTGAGATTGTGTTTCTGTTTTATTCGTTGTTTGATCTGAGGCTTCCAACACTAGAGTCTGTAGGCTATTGGGTAGAGATGGGTCTTGGTGCTGAGATGAGGACCTCTGTGAGAACTCACTGCAATGAATATTCCCTGGGGTCTGAGGTTTTCTGTTAGTCCAGTGGTTTAGACTTAGAACTCCCACTGCAGGAGCCTCCGTGCAACCCTGGGCTCATGAACCAAGATCTCTCAAGCTGCGTGGTGTGGCAAAAAAAAGAAAGAAAAAATAAAAGAGAACAATAACAAAATAAAAAATAAAATTAGACTAGGAAACTAATAGATATGTTAGAAAGAATGTGAAAATAAAAAATTGATGAATCAACAACTGGAAGGTATATCAGTATCATAATAGTAAAAAAGAGGAGGAGGGAAAAGAAAAAAACTGGTGTGGGGGGAAATGCCTTGGCTATAGGGGGCCTAAGCAAGAGCAAGGTTTGGGTGGTAGGTGGGACCCATGATCAGGACCCATGGCCTGGAAAATGCCCTGGGGGCTGTGGGGGCTGTGGCTTAAGCTCAAAGAACAGAAGGGCCCAGGCGTGCCCCCCACCCCTGGTCCCAGAGGGCAGGGGACCTCACCTGGGAGCCCAGCAGCCTTCCTGTCCTCCAGTGGGTGGGGCAAGTGCCCTTGTCTCCACTCCTGCTCCTCCAGTCTGGGGTCTGGGAGGAAACCTCCTGCCTGCCTCTCCCGATCTCCCTGGCCTCCCTCCTATGCCCCCAAGGACCCATGTGGCCTGGAGGGGGATTTGGAGGACAGTGGATTGGCCTGGGAGCTCAGCAGGCTCCCCATGCCCAAGTGGGCAGGGCAATCACCATCCTCTCCTCACTCACTCCTTCCAGAGGGCCCCTCCTGCCTGCCTCTCCTGTTCCCCTCTCAGCCTCCTTTCTGTGCCCCCAAGGACCCACATGACCTGGAGGGCTTTTGGACGGCTGGGGATTGGCCTGGGAGTTCAGCAGGCTCCCTGTGCCCGAGTGGGCCAGGCAATCACCCTCTGCTCTTCTCCTGCTCTTCCCAGAGAGTCCCTCCCAACTGCTTCTCCTGATCTTCCCCAGCCTCAAGTGTGGCGATCCTGTCTGGCCTCCATTTCTCCCCCCTCAGTTCCCCTACATCTTACCAGTTCACTCTGGGGTTCCTCCCATCTCCTTACATGTCAGAGTCCCCCACCAGCAGATGGCAGGTGCCCTAGTTGTGGGAACACACTAACTCCACATCTTCCCACATCATCATCTTGACTCCACCCTCCTATTCATTAATTCATTATATCAATCAGCAAACAAAAAGTAAAGTAAAGTATAAAGTATAAAGCAAAAGTTAGCCAACATGTTCAGAGCAGTAACTCCTTGCCAACATTTAGAAATTTTTAGCACACCTCTCTAAAGATTTGATAAGAAGAATTATCTCATAAAAAGAGGGTACAAATTATTTTCAAATGAACATGGCATATTTACCAAAATTGGTTCAAGGCTGGTATATTAAACAAGATTTGATGATTATCAATGGATGAGCATTATTTAGAGAGCATTCAATAGCTCAAAAGGAATTGAGCACTCAAGGACAATAAAGGTAAATCAATGACAATAAATGCAAAAACTACAAAAATAATAACCTCTTTCCACTTGGAATTTACCAGTATGTTTTTTAAGAAACCAGGGAATAAGAATATTACATTGAAAATATCAAAATTACATTTTGAATATCAGTGGAAATATTTTGAACTGAATGATATTGAAGGGAGGCATATAAAGATTTGTGGGATGAGGCTTACAGCATGAAAAAAAGAGAACTTTTAGAGTTTTAAATGAATAGGTTAGAAAAGCTGAAAACAGAATATCTGAGGTTTCACTTAAAAACAAACTCCATAAAGTGAAAGGAAGGAAACAATTAAAAAATAATGGATAGAAGTTAAACATGCAATAGATGAACTCGATTAATGTAAATTGATTGTACAATAAAGAAAATGATCAAAACTAAATGTTAGTTCTCTAAAAATATTACTAAAATTATAAAACCATAACAAGAGTAATCAAGGAAAAAATACAAGTCACCAATATCAGTAATAAAAAAACAGGGAGTATGAAGGTTTTAGTTACATGAAGTATGAATAATATTCAGGGAAAAAACAAAAGATGCCCAGGAATGTGTTATCAATATTTAGAATATTACAGAGGGCTCATTGAAAGATCTATAAGCGAGTGGAGAAATGAGGGGATAATCAATACAAATGTAGAGATGAGAGGAATTATTTATGATCAGAGAAACCTCCACACAGGAAAATATTAGATAATTACATCATAGAATGTTGAGTGCTCTAATAGAAAAATAAATGTAATGCTGGGGGCAGGGGGCAAGTACAGAAAGTGGTATCTAAGGCCAGCTTAAATGTTACTTATACCATAAGACAACCTCCCTCCCATCTAAGCTCCTAACATATTAATTTGAATATCTCAAGGTCTTATCAGTCATTCATTTACACATTTTTATCTCTGAATTCCATAGGAAAGTTCCTGATTTCTCTTTTAATTGCTATTTCACTGTCAGCATCTAACACTAATAAAATATTAACATATATTTATTTTTGAATGACCACATATTCTAAACTCTGTGGAGAGTATGATAATGATTAATCTAAAACTTAATTAATTCCAATACTGTTACTAGCTTAGTGATCAGCAAAATGAACATAGGCAACACATATTTGTAAATAAATGAATAAATAAATGATTCAGGAAATGTATTTCTCTATATGGGAGATGAGTCACATTTCCAAAGAGTTATCTCACTGAATAAAACTTTGAAAAAAGCAGAGGATGAGATTTTTAAATATTAGAAAACTGCATATTAATTTTATTTTTAATTTTTTGAGAGATTGCACAGTTCATTTGAAGACTTCATGGAAGTATGAATACACACTTGTTTTCCATGTGAGTGTGGATATTAAGCTGTGCAAACTTATGGATGCAAAACCATGATGTGATTGTTGATATTTCAGCATTTTGAATTAAATTACTGCATGGATAGTGTATATCAATTATTGTTTTCCAAAATGGCAGACAATGTATATTCACAAGTAATTTACAACACAGTTTGAAAAAATATTCTTAAAACTTACTTCAACTTTGAAGAATGGAGGTGTGAGTGATGAATAATGTTTCATATTTCTTTCTTCATTTTCCCTGTTATATTTAGGAAAGTGTCTATCATGGTTTTTCATAGTATATGCATGTTCTTTGACTATAAAATTAATGCATATTTATTATAGAAAATACAGAAATGCAGAAGTAAAAGATTAAATCCACCCATGTTTTTACCAACAAGGAGATAAACAGAAAACTGGGTTATGTTTTATTTTATTGATACATAATTCCATTCATTTTGTGCATAAACGTGCTTATGTATTTTTCTGCAGAAAAAATATAATGTATACATTGCTTTTTTGATTTATCAATATTTGATTAACATCTTTCCATTATTTTAAATAATCTTCAAGGAAATAATTTTTTTCTCATTAAAAATAACCCCTGTGTTCATCCTTATAATTCTATCTTTGTGCATTTCTGTAGTGATTTTATTAAAATTAATTCAGAAACATGGAATTAGAAGGTTCAAGATTTGGAATGAATAGTCTGATATATTTCCATGCACAAATAAAGTATTTGTACAAATTACATTACTATTAATCATATGGGCTTGATGCTGAAGGATAAAGGAAATATATACTATATTGAACTTATACTTGTTTGTGTATTTTGTTGGCTATTGGTATAAATTATTTATTCATATCATATAACATATTTAACTATCAGGAAGGAATGGTGCTGTTTATATTCTTCTGAGGGGTTATAGAAAAGAGTTTATGTTAGTGTGAGTCCTATAAGAAGCATATTCCAAAACAGGATTAGATGGATTAGAGATTTAGTGGGGAAATACCTGTGAGGGGGAAAAAAGCTGAGAGGGAGTCAGAGGAGGTAATAAAAGCTGTCAGATAGAAATGCTGGGCTGAGCTTCTGGAAAAGACAGAGAAATCTATGGTAGGGGAAGCTGGACTTTGATGATTTTACTTGAGCTTGGGTATCATTGAACAGAATTAATTGAGCTGAATTGAGATCGAAAGTTGGGGAAATGAGTTCTCATTCTGGTTTTGTTGTTACATTTTTAGTGTCTTAGACAAGTCACTCTATTTATGTAAAATTCATTTATTCATCTTTCAAATGTCAATGATGCAATTTATCAGTAGCACCCATTTCACAGAGATGGGTAAATTAATGACATATAAGTATTTGGCAAATGATGTCAGGGTACTGTCAAGGAGGGAAAATTTTCTCTCTACCACTCTTGGTTCTTTTGTCTGGCTTTAATAATTAAATTGACACAAGGCAGATTAGCAGGAGGAAAAAATAATAATTTCATACTCACAGAGGTCTCATAATGTCGAACCCAAGAAACGACCAAAGTAGGCTGTTTTTATACCTTTTATACAATGAAACAATACGTTTATGAAGAACTAATGAGACAAACAGGCTTGGGTACTTATTAGTGAAGAAACCAAGCAGAGTTTGTTTACACACCTCTTTGGCCCTTAATTCCCTATCTCTTGTATAAGAATGTCTCTCTACCTCCTGGTGCAAGAAAGGAGATATATTTCCTGATTTCAGGGGAACAGAGAAGAGGGTCAGAGTTTCCATGTGGCTGCTTCTCCAGTACTGTTAATTCAAAACAATCAATATGCCACCTTGTCATATTTTGGGTCACCTACCCTGAGCCTCATCAATACCTATGTAAATGCAAAATATTATTTTTGCAGGTTTTTACATGCAGTAGTCACTTGAAGAGTACATTTGACTAAAATGATAGCTAATTCCTGCTAACTAAATCCTCCAAACTCCCTGAGGTTATAGGAATATCACACACTGAAGAACCAGAAGTCAGAGGTGTTCTTATCTAAAGAGCCTTTCAGTAATGGAAAAAAAAAATAAAGTAAAGATAGGTTGATGGTGGAAAAAGAGAAAGAAAAAGTAGTACCAGTTCATTTCTAATCATCTTTGAGTCCTGAAATGTTTATTCCCAGTTGGAGTACAAAACTTCATAGAAATGTAGAATAGAGGAGGTATATGAGCCCTGTGTAGTCAAAGATTTGTATTAACATCCTGTCATAAGCGACTGAAACTGGAATTCTGGTAACTCTATTTTTTAAATGTAGTTTTAGTATTTGTTGTCCAAAATATAAGATTATCTATTTTTTGAGGAGAAAAGAAAAAACAATTTACAAGAGTTATTCTGTGAGATTCTTTCTATTTAAACACATAAAACCTTCATAATTGCCAAAGAGAGAGGGAGAGAGAGAGAGAGAGAGAGAGAGAAAGAGAGAGAGAGAGGGGCTAGTCTTATTCATTACTCATAGATTTTTAAATTTATCATCTTTAATCATTTGGGTCCAAAATTTTAAAGTAAAATTGTTCCAATGATTGTTCTCTGAATTATAAATCAATTCATCTTGCTCTTAAGTGCAAGTGTTTTTTTAATAAGATTTATGGAATGATAGTGATGATGGCATTTTGTGACATAAAAGACCACTTTTTACACTCTCAAAAAAAATATTGGCTCTTCCAAATGGAAAAGTCATTTGTTGTTGCTTTTGTTGACAACTATTTATGTTTTTACTTTTGCAACATATTTAATTCACATTTTTTGAATGAATCTTGAATGGTTAATCATAATTGAAGAACATACCTGACCATTTCAAATTTTATCATTTCCTCCATTTTGTAGCACAATTTTCTCTGCTGTTGAATGATATCGAAAAAAAAATAAACTTACATTTGTTGTTCATTATATATAATCTCCTTCTGACTCTTTGTTTTTTTATACCTGAAAAACTGCAGTACAACATAAGTGAGTAACACAATGCTTGGCTTATGAAACTGGATCATTACTTATGTTGGCTTTGTGATATTCTAAAAAATAATTTGTGAATTTTAAAAATTTGTTTGTGTAGAAATCAAAACAAATTTGTGTAGGAGAGGAAGGATGATAAGAATAGTTCAGAGAGATATTCTGAGTCATATTTTGAGCTGCTCTCTTGTAGTCTGAGGTCGAGGTCTGAGGTACAACCACATTCAGAGACTATATTATCAAATAGTAAGTAGGAGGAAAGTATTTTCATTGTTGTCAAAAATGGAGATATTTAAAACTCCTTGATAAAATATTAATTATTTTCTAAGCTCTTTTCGTTATGAAGGTAGAAGTATAACCTGAAGTAGCTAAATTATCAAAGGGAATCTATTGGCCCATATGAATTAACCAAAGAAGGTCAATGATGTCTCTGGCCTTGTGAACCACTGGACTAGCAGATAGAGTATATTTAGGATTTCCTATTTAGTTACTCCATTATATTAGCGTTAGATTTTACTTTTTAGTGATGACTGGAAATATGGCAATGGAAGTGGTTGCCAGCTCTTTTAGGTTTTTTTCTTAGCAGTTTCATGAGCAGAAATTGAAAACAGCTTCTCTTCTCACATAGAGATTAGGCATTAACAAGGGAGATCCTCTTCACCTATCACAGGCCCATTGACCAATCATAGATCTAAGGAACTGACATATTCTGACTGATAATGCTCAGGATGTATAACATGACCAATCCATTGACCAACAGGGCAGGTGAGTCTTTTATCATAAGAACATGTGGAGGCAGACCACAGTCATGGCCAGTAAAGATGGTGTACCCAGGAAGCTACTCTAAATTATGTCTACTGAAATCTCACACCAAATAACTTCCATGCTTTTACTCCTCAATTGATTAGAACAAACGCATTTTAAAAATAATTCTTCTAAAAATTAAGGAAATACAGTATCTTTAATTGAAAAGTTGCTATATATACACACCAAAAATTTCCAACAATATAAGATGATTTTTAAAAAGTATAGAATCCACCCACACCAAACCTCCAGTTGTCTCCCAAAGGGATTTGATAGTGGTTTGTTTAATCTTCCACAAATTATTCATTCAATAATATCTCTCTGGACTTGTGAAGCACAGAGAAATTTACATATTAACCCGTACTCACCAACAGTATTGTTATTACTGTTATCATCATTGCTGTTATTATTTACAACTATTATTATTTATTCCACTGCTTTTAAGCACCAAAATTTTCCTAATCATTTCTTGAATAATAATTGTGGGAAGCAGAATAATGTCCTCCAAAAGGTGTCCAAGTCCTAATTGCTATAACCTAAGAATGAAGAAGACAGACACACAAAAGTAAACACCAGTGAATTGATATCCTGAGAGAGATGCAGGCAGCTATTGCTGGCTTTGAAGGTGAATAAAGAGGACTATGGGCCAAAATGTGTGGGCAGCCTCCAGAAGATGGAAAAGGCAAACAGATTCTCACCTAAAGCCTTGAGATACATTGCTGATGCCTTGATTTTGGCCAGTGTGACCCACTTTGGATTTCTGACAGGCACAAGAAAATATGACTGTGTGTTAAGTCACTAAATTCATGGTAATTTGTTACAGCAGAAATAGGAAACTAAAACAATAGATTTTTGTGGGTTTTATTTTGTTTTTAAGAGCTATTTCTCAAGTACTCAAATCATATTATTACCATTTCTTTACTAAACTTCTCATGCATACCTGAAATCAAATACTGTTATGGTATACAAAGCATTTTTTGGTGTGGTCCCAATCTATTTATCAGGCTGTCTTTAAATATTCCATCCTTCTTTTCTTAATTAATTCTTCTGCTCACTTTCATCAAACGTGTCATGCTGCTTTCACTTTTACACATTTATTCTTTCTGCCTGGAATGTTTTTCCACCCATTTTGCACTCAATGCACTCTCCCCACACGACTCAGCTCAAATGGCACAGTCTCAGAGATGTCCCCTTGAATGCATATCTCTATGCATATTTTTTCCATAATACATATTTGTATATATATTGGGTAATTTTATATTTGATTATATCATACTATATTTAAAATGCAGTTGTTGTTTCTGGAAATATGCTGATTTCTACTCCAAAATTTTGCACTTTCTCTTACCTCTACTGAAGTTCTCCTCTTCTGGATACTTATTAGCCACTTAATATGTTATATGTTGTGCTCTGTATGATGATATATAATACATATTTATTTTATTGTTCCATAGCCCACAGCAAAATTGTACATTCTTTCTTACCCTGGATAAAATCTTGGGAAAAATCATATAATTTTACAATTTTTAAATCATTTTAATTTTTTAAATTAAATATCAAATTCAAACTACTATAGGAACTTCTACTCAATTCAAAGCTCCACTCCCAGCTGGATGTACCTTAGACCCTGAGTCACTATGGAGAATGGGAAGGGGCTGTATGTTTGATTTCTTTTCTGTTTTAAATTCTGACACATCCTATCCTCAGTATTTGCCCTTTTCAGTCTTGCCAAGGGTGAACTGAGAGAGAGGGAGAGGACATAAAAGAAATAAAATAATTTTTGCATTTGTTGTTGTTATAATCTGGCTTTGATACCTCCTGGGATTACCAGACTTCAAGATAGGACAGGAGGAGCTTCAACATGGTGGAAGAGTAAAACGTGGAAATCACCTTCTTCCCCACAAATACACCAGAAATACATCTACATGTGGAACAACTCCTACAGAACACCTACTGAATGCTAGCAGAAGACCTCAGACCTCCCAAAAGGCAAGAAACTCCCCGCGTACCTGGGTAGGGCAAAAGAAAAAAGAAAAAACAGAGACAAAGAATAGGGACGGGACCTGCACCAGTGAGAGGGAGCTGTGAAGGAGGAAATGTTTCCATACACTAAGAAGCCCCTTGGCGGGCGGAGACTGCGGGTGGCGGAGCGGGGAGCTTCGGAGCCACGGAGGAGAGCACAGCCACAGGGGTGCGGAGAGCAAAGTGGAGAGACTCCCACACAGAGGATCGGTGTTGACCAGCACTCACCAGCCCGAGAGGCTTGCCTGCTCACCCGCCGGGGTGGGCGGGGGCTGGGAGCTGAGGCTCTGGCTTCAGTCGGACCCCAGGGTTGGAGTTGGCGGCATGAACACAGCCTGAAGGGTGCTAGTGCGCCATGGCTAGCTGGGAGGGAGTCCGGGAAAACGTCTGGAGCTGCCGAAGAGGCAAGAGACTTTTTCATCCCTCTTTGTTTCCTGGTGCGCGAGGAGAGGGATTAAGAGCGCTGCTTAAAGGAGCTCCAGAGATGGGCATGAGTGGCGGCTATCAGCGCGGACCCCACAGACGGGCATGAAACACTAAGGCTGCTGCTGCAGCCACCAAGAAACCTGGGTGCCAGCACAGTTCACTATCCATACCTCCCCTCCTGGGAGCCTGTGCAGCCTGCTACTGCCAGGGTCCCGTGATCCAGGGACAACTTCCCCGGGAGATCGTACGGCGCGCCTCAGGCTGGTGCAATGTCACGCAGGCCTCTGCCGCTGCAGGCTTGCCCCTCATCCGTACCCCTCCCTCCCCCCAGCCTGAGTGAGTCAGAGCCCCCTAAACAGCTGCTCCTTTAACCCTGTCCAGTCTGAGCGAAGAACAGATGCCCTCAGGCGACCTACATGCAGAGGCAGGTCCAAATCCAAAGTTGAACCCCAGGAGCTATGCAAACAAAGAAGAGAAAGGGAAATTTCTTCCAGCAGCCTCAGGAGCAGCGGATTAAATCTCCACAATCAACTTGATATACCCTGCATCTGTGGAATACCTGAATAGACAATGAATCATCCCAAATTGAGGATGTGGACTTTGGGAACAAAGATATATATATATATATTTTTTTCCCCCTTTTTCTCTTTTTGTGAGTGTGTATGTGTATGCTTCTGTGTGGGATTTTGTCTGTATAGCTTTGCTATTACCATTTATCCTAGGGTTCTGTCTGTCTGTTTTTGTTTTTTATTTTACTTTAAAAAATTTTTTCTTAATAATTATTTTTTATTTTAATAACTTTATTTTATTTTATCTTCTTTCTTCCTTTCCTTCTTTCTATTTTTTCTTCCTTTTATTCTGAGCCATGTGGATGAAAGGCTCTTGGTGCTCCAGCCAGGCATCAGGGCTGTGCCTCTGAGGTGTGAGAGCCAAGTTCAAGACACTGGTCCACAACAGACCTCCCAGCTCCACATGATATCAAACGGTGAAAATCTCCCAGAGATCTCCATCTCAATGTCAAGACCCAGCTTCACTCAAAGACCAGCAAGCTACAGTGCTGGACACCCTATACCAAACAACTAGCAAGACAGGAACACACACCCATCCATTAGCAGAGAGGCTGCCTAAAATCATAATAAGGCCACAGACCCCCCAAAACACACCACCAGATGTGGACCTGCCAACCAGAAAGACAAGATCCAGCCTCATCCACCAGAACACAGGCACTAGCCCCTCCACCAGGAAGCCTACACAACTCACTGAACCAACCTTAGGCACTGGAGGCAGACACCAAAAACAATGGAAATGACGAACCTGCAGCGTGCAAAAAGGAGACCGCAAAAACAGAAAGTTAAGCAAAACGAAAAGACAGAAAAACACACAGCAGATGAAGGAGCAAGGCAAAAGCCCACCAGGCATAACAAATGAAGAGGAAATAGGCAGTTTACCTGAAAAAGAATTCAGAATAATGATAGTAAAGATGATCCAAAATCTTGGAAATAGAATAAATGCAAGAAACTTTTAATAAGGATCTAGAAGATCTAAAGAGCAAACAAACAATGATGAACAACACAATAAATGAAATTAAAAATTCTCTAGCAGGGATCAAGAGCAGAATAACTGAGGCAGGGGAACAGATAAGTGACCTGGAAGATAAAATAGTGGAAATAACTACTGCAGAGCAGAATAAAGAAAAAAGAAAGAAAAGAACTGAGGATAGTCTCAGAGACCTCTGGGACAACATTAAATGCACCAACATTCACATTATAAGGGCACCAGAAGAAGAAGAAGAGAAAAAGAAAGGGACTAAGAAAATATTTAATGAGATTATAGCTGAAAATTTCCCAAATATGGGAAAGGAAATATTTAATCAAGTCCAGGAAGCACAGAGAGTCCGATACAGGAAAAATCCAAGGAGAAACATGCCAAGACACATATTAATCAAACTATCAAATGTTAAATACAATACGGTATTTGTCTTTTTCTTTCTGACTTACTTCACTTAGAAAGAAAAAGACAAATACCGTATGCTAACACATATATATGGAATTTAAGAAAAAAAAATGTCATGAAGAACCTAGGGGTAAGGCAGGAATAAAGACGCAGACCTCCTAGAGAACGGACTTGAGGTTATGGGGAGGGGGAAGGGTGAGCTGTGACAGGGCGAGAGAGAGTCATGGACATATACACACTAACAAACGTAGTAAGGTAGATAGCTAGTTGGAAGCAGCCGCATGGCACAGGGATATTGGCTTGGTGCTTTGTGACAACCTGGAGGGGTGGGATAGGGAGGGTGGGAGGGAGGGAGATGCATGAGGGAAGAGATATGGGAACATATGTATATGTATAACTGATTCACTTTGTTATAAAGCAGAAACTAACACACCATTGTAAAGCAATTATACCCCAATAAAGATGTTAAAAAAAAATGTTAAATACAAAGAAGAAATATTAAAGGCAGCGAGGGAAAAACAACAAATAAACAGAAGGGAATCCCCGTAAGGTTAACAGCTGATCTTTCATCAGAAACTCTGCAAGCCAGTAGGAAGTGGCAGGACATATTTAAAGTGATGAAGGAGAAAAAACTACAACCAAGATTACTCTACCCAGCAAGGATCTCATTCAGATTTGACGGAGAAATTAAAACCTTCACAGACAAGCAAAACCTAAGAGAATTTAGCACCACGAAACCAGCTTTACAACAAATGCTAAAGGAACTTCTCTAGGCAGGAAACACAAGAGAAGGAAAAGACCTAAAATATTAAACCCAAAACAATTAAGAAAATGGTAATAGGAACATACAAACCAATAATTACCTTAAATGTATTTGGATTAAATGTTTCAACCAAAAGACATAGACTGGCTGAATGGATACAAAAACAAAACCCGTATATGTGTTTTCTACAAGAGACCCACTACAGACCTAGGGACACATGCAGACTGAAAGTAAGGGGATGGAAAAAGATATTCCATGCTAATAGAAATCAAAAGAAAACTGGAATAACAATTCTCCTATCAGACAAAATAGACTTTAAAACAGACTATTAGAAGAGACAAAGAAGTACACTACATAATGATCAAGGAATTGATCCAAGAAGAAGGTATAACAATTGTAAATATTTATGCACCCAACATAGGAGCACCTCAATACATAAGGCAAATACTAACAGCCATAAAAGGGGAAATCGACAGTGACACAATCATAGTAGGGGACTTTAACACCCTACTTTCACCAATGGACATATTATCCAAAATGAAAATAAATAAGGAAACACAAGCTTTAAATGATACATTAAAAAAGATGGACTTAATTGATATTTATAGGACATTCCATCCAAAAACAACAGAATACACATTCTTCTCAAGTGCTCATGGAACATTCTCCAGGACAGATCATATCTTGGCTCACAAATCAAGAATTGGTAAATTTAAGAAAATTGAAATTGTATCAGGTATCTTTTCCGACCACAATGCTATGAGACTAGATATCAATTACAGGAAAAAATCTGTAAGAAATACAAACATATGGAAGCTAAACAACACACTACTTAATAACAAAGAGATCACTGAATAAATCAAAGAGGAAATCAAAAAATACCTAGAAACAAATGGCAATGAAAACAAAACGACCCAAAACCTATGGGATTCAGCAAAAGCAGTTCTAAGAGAGAAGTTTATAGCAGTACAAGCCTACCTTAAGAAACAAGGAACATCTCAAATAAACAACCTAATTTTATACTTAAAGCAATTAGAGAAAGAAGAACAAAAAACCCCAAACTTAGCAGAAGGAAAGAAATTATAAAGATCAGATCAGAAATAAATGAAAAAAAAATGAAGGAAATGATAGCAATGATCAATAAATCTAAAATCTGGTTCTTTGAGAAGATAAACAAAATTGATAAACCATTATCCAGAGAAAAAAGGGAGAAGATTCAAATCAATAGAATTAGAAATGAAAAAGGAGAAGTAATAACTGACACTGCAGAAATAAAAAGGATCATTAGAGATTACTAAAAGCAACTATATGTCAATAAAATGGACAACCTGGAAGAAATCGACAAATTCTTAGAAATGAACAACATTCTGAGACTGAAACAGGAAGAAATAGAAAATATGAACAGACCAATCACAAGCACTGAAATTGAAATTGTGATTAAAAATCTTCCATCAAACAAAAGCCCAGGACAAGATGGCTTCGCAGGAGAATTTTATCAAACATTTACAGAGGAGCTAACAACTCTCCTTCTCAAACTCTTCCAAAATGTAACAGGACGAACACGTCCAAATTCATTCTAAGAGGCCACCATCACTCTGATACCAAAACCTGACAAAGATGTCACAAAGAAAGAAAACTACTGACCAATATCACTAATGAACGTAGATGAAAAACTCCTCAACACAATACTAGCAAACAAAATTCAAGAACACATTAAAAGGATCATACACTATGATCAAGTGGGGTTTATCCCAGGAATGCAAGGATTCTTCAATATATGCAAATCAATCAACGTGATACTCCATATTAACAAATTGAAGGAGAAAAACCATGTGATCATCCCAATAGATGCAGAGAAAGCTTTTGACAAAATTCAACACTCATTTATGATAAAAACCCTCCAGAAAGTAGGCATAGAGGGAAATTTCCTCAACATAATAAAGGCCATATATGACAAACCCACAGCCAACATCACCCTCAATGTTTAAAAACTGAAACCACTTCCACTAAGATCAGGAACAAGACAAGGTTGCCCACTCTCACCACTATTATTTAACATAGTTTTGGAAGTTTTAGCCACAGCAATCAAAGAAAAAGAAATAAAAGGAATCCAAATAGCAAAGGAAGAAGTAAAACTGGCACTGTTTGCAGATGACATGATACTATATATACAGAGAATCCTAAAGATGTTACCAGAAAACTGCTAGAGCTAATCAATGAATTTGGTAAAGTAGCAAGATACAAAATTAATGCACAGAAATCTGTTGCATTCCTATACACTAATGACGAAAAAATCTGAAAGTGAAATTAAGAAAACACTCCCATTTACCATTGCAACAAAAAGAATAAAATATCTAGGAATAAACCTACCTAACGAGACAAAAGACCTGTATGCAGAAAATTATATGACACTGTTGAAAGAAATTAAAGATGATACAAAAAGATGGAGAGATATACCATGTTCTTGGATTGGAAGAATCAACATTGTGAAAAAGACTCTACTACCCAAAGCAATCTATAGATTCAATGCAATCCCTATCAAACTACAAATGGCATTTTTCACAGAACTAGAAAAAAAAAATTCACAATTTGCATGGAAACAAAAAAGACGCTGAATAGCCAAAGCAATTTTGAGAAAGAGAAACAGAGCTGGAAGAATCAGGCTCGCTGACTTCAGACTATACTAAAAAGCTACAGTAATCACGACAGCATGGTACTGGCACAAAAACAGAAATATAGATCAAGGGAACAAGATATAAAGCCCAGAGATAAACCCACGCACATATGGTGACCTTATCTTTGATAAAGGAGGCAAGAATATACAGTGGAGAAAGGACAGCCTCTTCAATAAATGGTGCTGGGAAAACTGGACAGCTACACATAAAAGAATGAAATGAGAACACTCCCTAATACCGTACACAAAAATAAACTCAAAATGGATTAAAGACCTAAATGTAATGCCAGACACCATCAAAGTCTTAGAGGAAAACATAGGCAGAACACTCTATGACATAAATCACAGCAAGATCCTTTTTGACCCACCTCCTAGAGAAATGGAAATAAAAACAAAAATTAAAAATGGGACCTAATGAAATTTCAAAGCTTTTGTATAGCAAAGGAAACCATAAACATGACGAAAAGACACCTCTCAGAATGGGATAAAATATTTGCAAATGAAGCAACTGACAAAGGATTAATCTTCAAAACATACAAGCAACTCATGCAGCTCAATATCAAAAAAACAAAAAACCCAATCCAAAAATGGGCAGAAGACCTAAATAGACCTTTCTCCAAAGAAGACATACAGATTACCAACAAACACATGAAAGCATGATCAACATCATTAATCATTAGAGAAATTCAAATCAGAACTACAATGAGATATCATCTCACACGAGTCAGAATGGCTGTCATCATAAAATATACAAACAATAAATGCTGGAGAGGGTGTGGAGAAAAGGGAACTCTTTTGCACTGTAAGTGGGAATGTAAATTGATACAGCCACTATGGAGAACAGTATGGAGGTTCCTTGAAAAACTCAAAATAGTACTACCATATGACCCAGCAATCCCACTACTGGCCATATACCCTTAGAAAACCATCATTCAAAAAGAGTCATGTACCAAAATGTTCATTGCAGCTCTATTTACAATATCCAGGACATGGAAATCACCTAAGTGTCCATCAACAGATGAATGGATAAGGAAGATGTGGCACATATATACAGTGGAATATTACTCAACCATAAAAAGGAACAAAATTAAGTTATTTGTAGTTAGGTGGATGGACCTAGAGATTGTCATCCAGAGTGAAGTAAGTCTGAAAGAGAAAAACAAATAGTGTATGCTAACACATATATATGGAATCAAAAAAAACAAAAAACAAAAACAAAAAACAATGGGAGAGGGAAGGGTAAGCTGGGACAAAGTGAGAGAGTGGCATGGACATATATACACTACCAAATGTAAAATAGATAGCTAGTGGGAAGAAGCCACATGACACAGGGAGATCAGCTCAGTGCTTTGTGACCACCTAGAGGGGTGGGATAGGGAGGGTGGGAGGGAGGGAGATGCAAGAGGGTAGACTTATGGGGACATATGTATATGTATAACTGATTCACTTTGTTATAAAGCAGAAACTAAGACACCAAAGATGTTAAAATAAATAAATAAATAAAATGATAGGACATGTTCTTTCACAATACATTTTTATTAATTCTTCAATGATCCCCTGTCTCTGGGAATCTCCCAGCTGTACACACAGGGGAGAGAGGAGATCCTAATCCAGCAAATACTTTGCCTGCAAACCGTGTATCCTGTGATTTTATTTTATTTTATTTTATTTTTTTCCAAAAGGACGATATCCTGTCCAAACCTTGTCTGCATGGAAATTTATCCAACTGGTGAGTATACAATTTTCTAATTTGAGAAAAAAAATAAATCAAAATAAAAAAAGCCTCACTAGGTTGAAACCACCTAGGAGCTTTCAACTGCAGTTTCTCTGACGTTGGCAATGTGTCTCCTGCCTGACCTCTGAGGCCTGTCATATCAGGTCCAGCTATGCTAGTGATCTAATCCTCTGTTGGAGACGCTTTCCTCCAGTTGGATGTCTAAAGCATAGGAGTCATCAAAATGACTCAAATCCCATTCAGTTTTCAGGATACACATCCAGGTTACAGGAAACACATCCTGTTTCTCCAATGCTGCCTGTATCTTTGTTATGCCATCTGTATGCCTATCTAAATCCAGTTGTCTTTCACTGATTCTAATCTAAATTTACCCCATTATGTTATGTACTACTAAAAAATGTTGTTCATTGATTAAACAGGACAGTATAATGAAAAATAATTTCCCATGAAATAACAATTTAGGCTCTTATGATAGTCCTAGTAATGGTCAAAAGAACATATTTAAAGTTCAAAAGTAATACTATTAGAAATTTTGTGTTTAATATAAATGTTGGAGTGATTCTGCTCTCTATGAATTCACAAAAATTTAAACTGTTTATTAATTTTATAATAAGAATCTACATAATTATTAGTCATTAATAACACTAAAGCAGCAACTATAATTCATTGATCATCATTTAGTGAGAGATGATTTGGGGTACTTTGCTATATTATGCTTTTTTAGCCTCACAACAGTTCCATAATATAAGTCTTATTGTCAATATTAAACCAATGTGGAAATGGGCCTTCAAATTGCTTACATAACATGCCAAAATATACATATAACTCAGAAGAAAATATAACCCAACAGCAAGTATGGCTGATTCTAATGACCATACCATCGTCCTAGAAAATATTTTACAGTCTTAAAAACAGAATTTTTCCAGATTATTTATTTTTGCATGCCACAAGATTCTGTTGTCTAACTTTTAATTTTAACTACAAGTGTGAGTTTTATTACCTTTCTTCTGGATTCAAGTTGTAAGTATGCTTTATATCAGCCAGGAATTTTAATCAGTCCCAAATATAGTATAGGAATCATAGGAAAATAGTGATGAAAATTTTAAAAACATGATTTTATCTTATAGATGCATTAAATATAAATTTAGAAATAATTTTTGCTTACAGAAAGTATTCATATAGATCCTCTATGGGTAAAAAATTGGCTATGATTTCAGATGTATAGTCATATATTAGATGCTTTTATAGTTGTCAATCTGTCCTTGTCTGGTTTTAATATCAAGGCAATACTGTCATCATATAGTTTCCTAATTTTTAAGGTTTAATTAAATAATTTGGCTCCCCAGTTACTAGTTCCTCTAGAAGAATTTACATACAGTTGATTTGTTACTTCTGTGTTTAGTGCAAAACATCTGTAAAATCATCTGTGGCTGTGTGTGGGCAAAATCACACAAAGAAGCATACACATACACACTCATAAAAAGAGAAAAAGGAAAAAAAAATGTAAAAATAAATAAATAAATAATAAAAATGAAAAAAAATTAATAAAAACTAAATTATAAAGGAAGAGAGCAACTAAACCAATAAACACATCCACCAATGATAATAAGCACTAAAAACTAAACTAAGATAAACATAAACCAGAAACAAATTAGATGCAGAAGGTAAATTCCAAGTCTACAACTGCTCCCAAAGTACATTGCCTCAATTTTGGGAACATTCGCTGTCTAGTCAGGTTCTCTTCACATGCATAGTTTATCAAGTTGATTGTGGGGATTTAATCTGCTGCTTCTGAGGCTGCACAGAGAAATTTCCCTTTCTCTTCTTTGTTTGCACAGCTCCTGGTGTTCAGCTTTGGTTTTGGCCCTGCCTCTGCATGTATGTCACTCTCAGGAGTCTGTTCCCCACCCAGATAGGAGGGATTAAGCAGCAGCTGATTAGGACTCTCTTGCTCACTCAGGATGTGGAGAGGGAGGGGTACAGTAGTCATAATTGGAATGTGGGGCGAGCATGAGGTGGCAGAGCGTGGTGTGACATTGCAACAGCCTGAGGCACGCTATGTGTTCTCCCAAGGATGTTGTCCCTTGATCTCAGGACCCTGGCAGGGGCATGCTGCACAAGCTCCCAGGGGCGTGTGGACCCTGGCAGTGTCATGCTGCACAAGCTCCCAGGGGCGTGTGGGTAGTGACCTGTGCTTGCACACAGGATTCTTGGTGGCAGCGGCAGCAGCATTGGCAGTTCATGCCTGTCGCTGGGGTCCAAGCTGATAGCTGTGGTTTGTGCCCATCTTTGGAGCTCACTTAGGTAGTGCTCTGCCTTCTGTGGTCACATGTGGAATGAATTCCCTCTCCTCACGCACCCCGAAATAATGGTTTCTTGCTGCTTTGGCAGGTCCAGACATTTTCCCAGACTCCCTCTGGGCTAGCTGTGGCACATTAGCCCCTTTCAGTCGGTCTTCATGCAGCCAACCCCAGTCCCCTCCCTGGGGTCTGACTTCCAAAGCCTGAGCCTTGGCTCCCAGACCCCACCTGCCCCAGTGGGTGAGCAGACAAGCGTCTCAGGTTGGTAAGTGCTGGTCAGTACCAACCCTCTGTGTAGGAATCTCTCCACTTTGCCCTCTGCATTCCTGTTGCTGCACTCTCCTCTGTGACTCCAAAGCTTCCCCACGCCCATCCCCCATCTCCACCAGTAAAGGGGCTTCCTAGTGTGTGGAAAGCTTTCCTCCTTCACAGATCCCTCCCAGAGGTGCAGGTCCTGTCCCTATTCTTTTGTCTCTGTTTTTTCTTTTTCGCTTTTGCCCTACCCAGGTACATGGGGATTTTCTTGCCTTTTGGGAAGTCTGAGGTCTTCTGCCAGCATTCTGTAGGTGTCCTGTAGGAATTGTTCCACATGTAGATGTAGTTTTGATGTATTTGTGGGGAAGAAGGTGATCTCCACCTCTTACTCCTCTGCCATCTTGAAAGACGACCCCTCGATAATTTTTTACAACATGAAAACACTAGTGTAATCTCCACCCATATTAATAAATAGAACTTGAGATTCCTTATGGAAGCATCCCTTGTACTCCATCCCAATCACTACTCCTCAAAGAAAGTAATTAATTAAAGATGCTTATATTTATTTTAAAAAGAGAGAAAATAATTTACAGAGAAGGTCTCAAATAATTTATTATATTATGGAAATAGGTTTTTACAACTACCTATGATAATTCCTTGTTTTGTTAGCAACATGTATTAAAAGTTAACTCATTAATATTGTTGATTAATAGTTTTGAGCCCTGACTAGGAAATTTTAGTTATTTCAAATATTATAAGTATCTGTGTGTGCTCTGGTTTTTCCTACAATGGGTTCCCATACCTTTGAGAAATTTTGATAACATGCAAAGTCAATTTAACTTCAATTCATTTCACATTTTAAAAGTGCTTACTTTATGTCAGGTTCTGAACTCTGTTTTGGAAATTAGCAATATAAATAATGTCACTATCCTAAGAAGAATAGTTTGCTTAAAATTCTTACTTTGTCTACTGCCAAAAAAATAGCATTCTGTAACCAGCTGAAAGTTAACTATCTAATTAGACATTTAAAAAAATTTTTCTAGTATCTGTGGATAACCATGTTCTTTTCAGGTTTAACCCCAGCAACATGTCTCATACATCTTTACTCCCATAATCTCTATTCAGTTGTCTTACTGATCTCTTCTTCTTTATAGTGTCTATTTCTTTATATTGCAGATGCATGCATAAAGATCTTTTCAGTTGGTTATATGGTTTTAGCATCACCATCCAATCATTTTTATATAAAACACTTACTTTTCCACCCTGTGATTAAGTTCTGATTGTTCAAGATTGAGAGTGGAAGAAGGATAATGGGAACGGTGGGGCCCTTAACAGACTCTCAGTGTTGTAAGCTTTGGGTACAACTTGTGAACTTGAAAAGATTTCCCAGTCAAGTCCTTCCATTACACACACACCTACTGCACAATCAAATCCTCCAGAAACATATTTTCTCAGTTATCATTGAGGCAAAGAATGCATCCATGTTAAATGATTTAGTTATTTAGTTATAACAATTTCATGATTAAGATAAATGCACCCATGCAAACTCTCTGTTTGCGCTCTCATTTTGGTTCATTATAGACTAAGTTGATGATTATAATGAATGGAAATAGGCCCATTAAGGTAATAACCCACAAGTACATCAAGTATGGTATAGCTTCATGTCATACAAAACTAAGAATTTGTACAAAAAGTCAGAAACTTCTAAGATAGATACCTCAATATGTTAAAACAGATGACTATTTTCTGGCTCTTCAAAAACAGATACAAAAACCAAATTGTTAAAATGGACATAATCAGAAGATACTTATTTATGGTACAAGGCTATGGGCATTCTTCCTTATGTTTTTGTTTTTGTTTTTTTTTAATTTGACAGTTTCCTACATTACCTCATTCACTGACTCACCCATGACTTAAATGTAGATTCAATAAATAAATGCATGTCTTGTGCCTGAGGTACAGAAGGTAGAGTGTGTGTTAACACATTTTGAGATGGGAAAGATTCTATGGCATAGAAATTAAAAGTCTTTATTGAATTCAACCATAAGAGAGTGTTTTTGTCCCCTTAACTGTGAAATAATAAGAAAAAGTTCTGAAATCTGGTAAATTGTTTCCAACAGAAACCTTGAAAATTAACTAATATAAAATACCTTCAACTGAATAAATACTGCATATGTGAAAAAAACCTGTAAGTTCTTGACAGGCATATCCAAGTGTTTGGAATGACATAGTTAAGCTATTTTGTTCAGGGATATTGACATCTGTCAATTGACAGTTTAAATTTAGAGGGATAACTTGATCATATAGTAGCAGTACAGTTTAAATAGAAGGATTTACAACCAGAGAAAGGAAGCTAAATTAGGAGACAAATCAATTCAATAAAACAAATATGTGTTAAGATTGGTGCAATATTCTTGGTGATGGATCATGAGAACCTAAACTATGACAGTTTTCCGTGGACATAGAGAGGTTAAGGATGGAAGGGTGATAGTTCATATGTGTTTAAGAAAAAGAAACATCAAAACATTATGAAAGTTTGCGTGTCAATTAGAAGGATAGATGAGAGTGAAGAATAAAACTTTTTTCCTAGATATTTAAATTAGATCATCAAGTGAATGTATTAACTAAAGTATAATAAAGGTTTTGGGAAAAGGGTTAATTTTATGTATATTGAATTTGAAATACAGAAAATACAAATGGAATTTCAAATAAAAAGTTAGAAGAGCCTAAATATCAGAAGATAATTTTTATATGGAAATAAAAATTTACCAAAAATTAATTTAAAATTCAATATTGGCATATAAAGTAAAATATTATGGCTACAGGGGAAAGTGCAGTTGAGCAGATATGACTAAGGACAATTGAGTAACACCAACAATTTCCTATGGGAGTACAGAGAAAATTTGAAATGGGCACTTAGAATATTTTTGTTAAAAATGTAGATAAAAATGTAGGAGAATATAGGGGCATGGAAGCTAATGGAGGCAAATTTCAAGGAGAAAGAATGGATGAAAATGACAAATACATCAAAAACTTCAGCTGTGATTAGAACTGAATAGGGAACTGGTAATTATTAATGACCTTCAGAAGGACATTCACAATAATAGGTTGGGTAGGAAAGGACCCATTTGAGAAGTCTGGCTCTGAGTGGAAGTAAAAAGAGGTACAAAAGGCACATACCATAGTAGGTGCAGATCACACAGGTTTTATTAATTTATTTTTTAGGAAAATATTAAGATAACAACAGTTGTGGAGTCCAGAAGTATGTCATTGGAACATGAGCCAGAGGAGGTCATAAGGTCTGATCATAAAGATTTCAGGACAAGTTTTTTCCTCAGAGAAGACTCAGATGTCTGATAAGACAAGACAGTGGGAAATAAATCTGCAAGAGTTCATTTATACTGCACTGGGAACATTTATAAGGTTCAATAAATATTCATGGATGGATGAATGGCATCCATAGAGATAGAATGTATCTATGTGACAAAGAGGGGATCAATGGAAAAGAATATATAGCCTTCAGATTAATATAATTCTAAATATTGCTGAGATGTTCTTCTAATGCCATGAAGCAGTTTCTCTCCATGGTATTGAAAGAGCGTTCTAAGGATGCTGTCCCCAGTGATGTGGGGCTGCAGACCCAGAAATACAAAGGGCTCTAAACTCTCACTTTCTCTTTACCCAGAGACCTCCTCCGTGTGCTGAGGTTTTCTTTAAGGAATTTTTAAAAGAAAATAAACACAAATTAATAATAAGCTCTTAAACCACTCTAAATTTGGTCCTATAGTTTTTAATCATGGTACCTCTTATGGGTTGAATTTGGATTTGTGATTTTTGTTCCTTATAGCAGTCTCCATGGCCATGCCTCAATGGAGTAGTAGCAATTTTATTAACTATATAAAACTATACAATGTGTGTAAATTAATCAAAACTCACATAGATATGTGTACAAGCAAACTCCTGACTTTGTCTAATCTAGAATAATTTAAAGTCTTTTGTAACCATTGTTAACATTTGTAGTATCATTTTTAAATTGGCAAAAATATATTAAATTGAATGCAGTTGTATCTTATAAAACACATTGAGATATGTAGTGTCAACTATTATAACCACTCACATTTAACAGATAAGGAAACTCTGATTGAAAGAAATTAATTTGCTGGATGAAGAAAGAAATAACAGAAAAAAAATTGGGATCAAAATTAGGCATGACATGGAAAATCTTATGTGCTTCTGCCCTATAGCATCCTGCCTTGGACAGCTCATACAGGTGGTAACACAAATGCATGTATTGAAAAGAATGTGTCTTAAATTCTGATATCCCTTCATTTTCTCTACCTCCTAGGATATGTTATTCAGAATTTCTCTTAACCTTATTTTTTCTTTGTATTCTCATTTTTGCTCTAATTCACCCATTTTATTTCTGCTGCTAAATCCTGACTCCTCCTCCTGATCAATTCAAGCAGGACCAACCCACAGTGTTCTCTCTTCTATATCTAAACCCCTTTCAATTCTGGCAGGTCTAACCATGTGCTCCTTTACTCACGCTTTTCAGTGCTCTCCCAATGCCCTCTGGATCAAAAACCAGCATCTAACTATGGTGCACAAAGTTGTATGCAGCCTCTCAGCCCCACTCAAACATGACCTATATCTTCAAGCTTACCGTTTTGTGTTCTAAATCTCGTTGCTTGTTCTAACTCTTTCCTCTTCATGTCTGAGTTGTATCTTCACTCTCAATGTTTATGAAACAGCTTTGATACTCAGTGTCAAATTAGACAACTTTTCTTTCTGTTACCTGGTGAATAGCAGTTGTTTCTGATTGTCCACGTTATTGCTAGATATGGTCAATTCAATACCCATTCTTTTTCTACATTTTTATTCACTCTTGAACTGATTGTATATGTGAATGCTTATTACATATTTTCATGCTTTTTTGCTACCCTTGTTTTAAGCTTCCTAACTATAGATGTAATATCTGTCTTATATATATATATAGCAGATATTAAAGAATATTTGCCATCAGAGCACAATGTCACAGACATCAAAAACATAGTATTTATAACAAAATAAGAAATACAGAATATAAATATAATAGTTTTAAATTATAGTTTGTGAGTTGATACAAAAATTTTAAATGCATTGGAAATTATGAAATAAGAGAAAACATTTTAAGTGTTTTCAGTGTATCTAGAAATTATCTTTTGATTGCCTCCAGTTAATATGTTGAGTATTGTTATTACTGTCAAAATCATGAGGAAATTTATGTAATGACAATGTATTACATTTTATCCTTTGGAGCTCACAATGCAGAAACACTCTGTCTAATAATTTATTTAATGAGGAGAGTACTTTGTTTTCCAGGTGTGTGTTACTTAGATAGCTAATTACATGGTTGAAAACCAAAGTAAAATATTTGCTGAATAACTGGCAGTGAAGAGAATGAAAATAAAGAGAAAGTTTCTAGGGATCTGTTTACACATGTATATAAGAACTAAAAGTGACATCCGAGTGTTCAACCACATTTTTCTCTCAAAGATCTTAAAATTCTTTCAACACATGTAAAATATACGAGAAGGCCACTCTAGTTATTCTATACTTCTAGCACTCCCAGAGGTTTTAAAGATAGAATGAGTATGAAAACAGAGAAGTCATTTTGAAAAGAATGATCTCAGAAAATATGACAAATATCAAGAAATGCCTTTATCAATTAGCCATTCCTGTCTGGGTACACATAACTTGCATATTTATATTTTCACTTACCAAACATTACATCTTCATGTGGTACATTTCTAATACTTATTATAAAGGTAAAATGAAACTTTTGGTTACTCTACATCCAGTCACTCTCACTTTAGTTAGAAGATGACTTCCCTAAGCCAAACCTTGTTCATATAAGTTTCTCACTGGGAGTGGAGGTGGGGAGAGAAAGGAACTTGTAGAATAAAAATTAAATACAGAAGTTAATTTTTTCCCTTAGCAAGAATTAAGTCCACAGAAATAAAATATTTCCAGAATAGGTCTCCCTGAATAGAAGAATGAGATTAGGTTCTTCCTTCATATTTCAAGTAATAATAACTAAAACATTTAAGGTTAATTTTATTAATTATAGGATATATCAGGTTTCTGATGACTTTCATGAGGACAAAATTTGGGAAAATAACTATGCAAATAATTTGCAGTTCAAAAATCCTTCTACAGAAATCATAAATAAAGTCAAATTTTAAAAAGTCAATATTTCCTCCATTAGTACATATGGAAATTGCTTTAATGAATCATTAGGTTCCTACCACTGGTTATTGGTTTGTTTGTTTGCCTTTTTAATATTGTGATCATTCTAGAGTTTTATAGCTTTCTATTTAAACTGACTAATTGACGATACACTGTTATTTTTTTAAATGTTAAAAAACATGTTAAGAAAGGCAATCACCATATATCATATATCTAATTAGAGACAATATTTTTCATATCACACAAACTTCTCCCTCCCTCTTCTCTTTCTCTCTGTATCCCTCCCTCTCACTCTCTCTTCTCTGTCTGTATATGGTTGGAGGTTAGAAGCATCTGGGAATAAGTTGGTAGAAGTAGATTATTTTGTAAAATATTAGAATTCACTAATAACCATGTCTTTTTGACTCAGAAATATGTACTTAATACCTTACATAGCTACATCCTTTGATATGTAGATATGTAAGAGGAATACGTGTGTGAGCTAAATGTTAAGTTTTAACTTAGGAGAGGAAATAGAGCAGAAAGAATTGAAGTCTCTGGAAAAAAGCTGTCTTTTGCTTTAAATATACACAAAAACAAGCCTGAACTAATCATGAGTGGTTAAATGAGCCACTGCCATTGTCATGATTAACTGTCATTAAAGCCATCACTGAAATGAATGAGCTCCTAGTTAAAAGGGACACTATTTTCTTTCTGTTAAATGACAAGAAAAAAAAATTAATCTTAAATGATATGTTTCCCTATTCCTAAGTGCAAACTAGCACATTTACAAAATATTTTATTGCTAAACTAATTGTTACTACACTAAACAATGTTTGGAGACAGAATGTTTTCATTATTCCCTACACTTTCCATTTCCCTTTCTATCTTTCTCTTTTCATATTTTATCTTTTGCTCATTTGGGATCTTCACTGTGTATCATTTATAAATATATCCACCTCATTGGTTTCAAAATGCCTTTCTTTTCTCCATTTGTTTTTCAATTGGAATGTATAATAGAAACAAATCTTTCATATAAGACACACACTTCTGGTGTTTTGAAATCTTTATTAAATTTTCATCTTATCAAAGAGACCAAGGAGCCCAACAGTGTGTTTTCTTTTAAATGGTATTTGTCATAGTAATTTGGGGATGCACAGATTTTACTATTATGCCAAACATTTATATTTTTTATATCTAAAATTACTGTGTTAGATTGCTTTTTCCTGACTACACTTTCTTAAAACCTTTTCAATAGTGAATGAATATTATGTTAATAGATTTATTAAATATTAGAGGAAAAAAAGAACACTTAAAGGTAAATTATTTACTAACTTCTTACTTTAATTTCTTGTGGAATGCCACTGCCTCCACTATAACCCCAAAGACTTCCTCCTCAACTACTGCCAAGCTAACTATTCAATACATTATGTGGTAGCGCTGGTTCTTAGCCAGTCATATAGGTGTGTGTGTGTGTATTTTTAATTAGTTATTTTTTTGTATATATATATATCTATTTTTTAATATCTTTATTAGAGTATAATTGCTTTAAAATGGTGTGTTAGTTTCTGTTGTATAACAATGTGAATCAGCTATATGTGTACATATACCCCCTTATCCCCCCCCTCTTCTTGCATCTCCCTAACACCCTCCCTATCCCACACCTCTAGGTGGTCACAAAGCACTGAGCTGATCTTCCTGTTCTATGCAGCTGCTTCCCACTAGTTATCTATTTTACATTTGCTAGTGTATATATGTCAGTGCTACTCTCTCACTTCATCCCGGCTTACTCTTCCCGCTCCCCGTGTCCTCAAGTTCATTCTCTACGTCAGCATCTTTATTCCTGTCCTGCCCCTAGGTTCATCAGAACCATTTTTATTTTTTTTTGATTCCATATATATGTGTTAGCATACAGTATTTGTATTTCTCTTTCTGACTTATTTCACTCTGTATGACAGTATCTATGTACATTTACCTCACTACAAAAAACTCATTTCGTTTCTTTTCAAGGCTGAATAATATTCCATTCCAACAGCTTTTGCTGCATCCCACAGGTTTTGGGTCATCGTGTTTTCATTGTCATTTGTTTCCAGTTGTGTTTTGATTTCCTCTTTGATTTCTTCAATGATCCCTTAGTTATTTAGTAGTGTATTGTTTAACCTCCATGTGTTTGTATTTTTTACAGTTTTTCTTCCTGTAAATGATACCTAGCCTCATAGCTTTATGGTTGGAAAAGATACTGATACGATTTCAATTTTTTTAAAATTTACCAAGGCTTGATTTGTGAGCCAAGATATGGTCTATCCTGGAGAATGTTCCATGAGCACTTGAGAAGAAAGTGTATTCTGTTGTTTTTGGATGGAATGTCCTATAAATATCTATTAAGTCCATCTTGTTTAATGTGTCATTTAAAGCTTGCATTTCCTTATTTATTTTCATTTTGGATGATCTGTCCATTGGTGAAAGTGGGGTGTTAAAGTCCCCTTCTATTATTGTGTTACTGTCGATTTCCCCTTTTATGGCTGTTAGCATTTGCTTTATGTATTGAGGTGTCCCTATGCTGGGTACATAGATATTTACTATTGTGATATCTTCTTCTTGGATTGCTCCCTTGATCATTATGTGGTGTCCTTTTTTGTCTCTTGCAATAGCCTTTATTTTAAAGATTATTTTATCTGATATGAGAATTCCTACTCCAGCTTTCTTTTAAGTTCCATTTGCATGGAATATCTTTTTCCATCCCCTCACTTTCAGTGTGTATGTGTCCCTAGGTCTGAAGTGGATCTCTTGTAGACAGCATGTATACAGGTCTTGTTTATGTATGCAGTCAGCCAGTCTGTGTCTTTTGGTTGGAGCATTTAATCCATTTACATTTAAGGTAGTTATCAATATGTATGTTCCTATTACCATTTTCTTAATTGTTTGGGGTTTGTTTTTGTAGGTCTTTTCCTTCTTTGTGTTTCCTGCCTAGAGAAGTCCCTTTAGCATTTGTTGTAAAGCTGGTTTGGTGGTGCTGAATTCTCTTAGCTTTTGCTTGTCTGTAAATGTTTTAATTTCTCTGTTGAATCTGAATGAGATCCTTGCTGGCTAGAGTAATCTTGATTGTAGGTTTTTCCCTTTCATCACTTTAAATATGTCCTGCCACTCCCTTCTGGCTTGAAGAGTTTCTGCTGAAAAATCAGCTGTTAACTTTATAGGGATTCACTTGTGTGTTATTTGTTGTTTTTCCCTTACTGCTTTTAATATTTTTTCTTTGTATTTAATTTTTGATAGTTTGATTAATACGTGTCTTGATGTGTTTCTCCTTGGATTTATCCTGTATGGGGCTTTCTGCACTTCCTGGACTTGATTGACTATTTCCTTTCCCATGTTAGGGAAGTTTTCAACTATAATCTCTTCAAATATTTTCTCCGACCATTTCTTTTTCTCCTCTGCTTTTGGGACACCTACAATTCAAATGTTGGTATATTTAACGTTGTTCCAGAAGTCTCTGAGACTGTCTTCAATTCTTTTCATTCTTTTTTTCTTTATTCTGCTCTGCAGCAGTTATTTCCACTATTTTATCTTTCAGGTCATTTATCCGTTCTTCGGCCTCAGTTATTCTGCTATTGATTCCTTCTAGAGTGTTTTTAATTTCATTTATTGTTTTGTTCATCATTGTTTGTTAGCTCTTTAGTTCTTCTAGGTCGTTATTAAGCATTTTTTGTATTTTTGCATTCTATTTCCAAGATTTTGGATCATCTTTACTGTCATTACTCTGAATTATTTTTCAGGTAGACTGTCTATTTCCTTTTCATTTGTTTGGTCTGGTGGATTTTTACCTTGCTCTTTCATCTGCTGCATACTTCTCTGTCTTCTCATTTGGCTTAACTAACTGTGTTTGGGGTCTCCTTTTCACAGGCTGCAGGTTTGTAGTTCCCATGTTTTTTGGTGTCTCCCCACAGTGGGTAAGGTTGTTTCCGTGGGTTGTGTAGGCTTCCTGGTGGAGGGAACTGTGTTCTGTTTGGTTGGGCTGGATCTTGTCTTTCTGGTGGGCAAGGCTGTGTCTGGTGGTGTGTTTTGTGGTGTCTGTGAACTTAGTATGAATTAGGAAGCCTCTCTGCTAATGGATGGGGCTGTATTCCTGTCTTGCTAGTTGTTTGGCATGGGGAGTCCAGCACTGGAGCTTGCTGGCAGTTGCGCGGAGCCGAGTCTTAGCCTTGAGATGGAGATCTCTGGGTGAGCTCTCACCAATTGATATTATGTGGGGTTGGGAGGTCTCTGGTGGTCCAATGTCCTGAACTTGGCTTTCCCACCTCAGAGGCTCAGGCTTGATCCCAGGCCAGAGGACAAAGACCCCATCAGCCACATGGCTCAGAAGAAAAGGGAGAAAAAAAGAAAGAAAAAAATTAAAATAAATAAAATAAAATAATTAAAAGAAAACAAATTTAAAAGTTATTAAAATAAAGTGTAATAATATAAAAAGAGAGGGCAACCAAACCAATAAACAAATCTACCAATGATAAAAAATGCCACCAATGATAACAAGTGCTAAAAACTATACTAACATAAACATAAAAATCAGAAATAAGTCAGTTGCAGACAGCAAACCCCATGTCTACAGTTGCTCCCAAAGTCCACCACTTCAAATTTGGGTTGACTCATTGTCTATTCAGGTATATCTCATTGTCTATTCAGGTATATCTATTCAGGTATTCCACAGATGCAGTGTTCCTCAAGGTGATTGTGGGGATTTAATCTCCTGCTCTGGAGGCTGCACTGAGAAATTTTCTTTTCTCTTCTTTGTTTACACAGCTCCTGTGCTTCACCTTTGGTTTTGGCCACCTCTTCATGTAGGTTGCCCTCAGGCTTCTGACCCCACTCAGACAGGACATGGTTAAAGCAGTGGTTGATTAGGGGGCTCTGGCTCACTCTTGCAGGGGCAAAGAGAGGGGTATGGTTGTTATAATTGGAATGCAGTGTGAGCCCAGCGTGACTTTACAACAGTCTGAGGTGCACCTTGTGTTCTCCTGGGGAAGTTGTCCTCAGATCACGGGAACCTGGCAGTGGCGGGCTGCAGAGGCTCCCAAGGTGGAGTGTGAGTAGTGACCTGTGCTTGCACATAGGATTCTTGGTTGCTGCAGCAGCAACATTAACGGTTCATGTTGTCTCTGTTGTCTGAGCTGATAGCCGCAGCTCGCGCCTGTGTCTGGAGCTTGTTTAGGCGATGCTCTGCCTTCTGTGGGCAGATAGGGAAGGAATCCCCTCTCCTCATGCACCCAGAAACAATGGTGTCTTGCCTCTTATTCACTTTTTCCTGGACTCCCTCCTGGTTAGCTGTGGCACAATAGCCCTTTCAGCCTGTGTTCACGGAGCCAACCTCAGTCCTCTCCCTGGGATCTGATCTCCAAAGCTGGAGCCTCAGCTCCCAGGCCCCACCTGCCCCTGTGGGTGAACAGACAAGCCTCTCAGGCTGGTGAGTGCTGGTGGGCACCGATCCTCTATGTGGGAATCTCTCTGCTTTGCTCTCTGAACCCCTGTTGCTGTGCTCTCCTCCATGGCTACATACATTCCCCCCCACCCTCCCCCTGTCTCTGACAGTGAAGGTGCTTCCTAGTGCATGGGAACTTTTCCTCTTTCACAGCTCCCTCCCAGAGGTGCAGGTCCTGTCCCTATTCTTTTGTCTCTCTTTTTTCTTTTGCCCTACCCAGGTACATGGGGATTTTCTTGCCCTTTGGGAAGTCTGAGGTCTTCTGCCAACATTCAGTAGGTGTTCCGTAAGAGTTGTTCCACACGTAGATGTATTTTTGATGTATTTGTGGGGAAGAAGGTGATCTCCACGTCTTACTCCTCTGCCATCTTGAAGGTCACCCCCATCTATACCTTTTTGATTCAGAGTTTGGGTCAATGATCCTTCCTACTTAAATATCTTTTATTTATTTCATTCTTTTTTGACATTTTATTTTATGGAAATATTACATTATTTGACTTTTTACTATATCTTATCACATTTATACTTAACTCTCTAGATTTTTTAAATTATTTTAATTTTGAGAACAGTAAATTAAATTCCTAGGTTTTGAATTTATTGGATACCATCTTAGGACCAATTTTCTTCACTGAGTTTGGAATTTCTCTCTCTCTCTTTATTTATGGGATCTTAGATTTTCTGACTTTATTTTTTTTCCTGTCACCTTTGGGGCCCTGTCTAGTATTAGGTCAGACAATGGCATCTCAGAATATCAGACAATTTTATTAGGGCAATCAGAGATATAGCAACCAAATCTTGGTTCAAATCTTACCCCTGATATACAACTGTGTTCTCTACTTCCTCTCATATAAGATGCAACACTAATATTCTGTAGTAGCTTTTTTGTTAACCTCCATATAAAAGCAGGAGGATGCCAAATCAAAACCCTAATAAGTAAAAAAAATGGAACACCTTTAATCTCATTACCTATATGAGCCAAACTCCTAATTTTCTTGGCTAATTCTGAGTCAATAGGATATATATTTTCACCCAGGCTCACCACTTTGTGTTTTTGCTTTTTGTTTTTCCTTCTTCTTCATTTGTTATTAAAGCTATGACTTTTCAATATTTTTTATTGTAATATCTCATTGTTTTATTTTATCTATCATTGCTATGTGTTCAGAACCAAGGAAAGGCTTTAAAGCATGAAATTCAACACCATCTTGACTGAAATAATATTAATGATATTTTTTACAGTAAGTTGAGAATAAAGCATTTTAATTAATAGAGGCCTTTTACTTGGAGAGGTGAGGTAGATTGCATTTTCTTTGTTATCTTATGGTCCTCAAAATACAGTTTAGTTTCATAATTAGTAGGCCAAATTTAGCTTGGAGGAAAAAAAAGAGAACAGAATAGCTAATACTTTCCTAAGAATCTCAATTTGTGCTATATCCAATGGGTCACTCTCATTTTCTATTTTAATATTTGCCAACATTTTTCAAGCTGGGTAATGAGTTTGCCAATTTCTATTGTAGATTTGAAACTGTTATTGCTGATCACCCAAGGAAGAGCTACTCCTTTGTCTTTGTTTCATGAATTATATTGAACATCCATCAGATCAAGCACTTTTGGCCTCTGCTAAAATCAGCTGGATTTGAACTGGCCACTAGGAAAGGTTTTGTTTCTAATTATCAAAGATCTTTGTCATTCTGTTCCTCAGAGACTTAATTTTCTTATTTTATCTACACTCTTGTCATTTTCTAATCACAGTTCTGGCATTAAAAAAAGTTTTACTTTCAAAAGTCAGGAATTGAAGCAAAAAGTAAGTTTTTTTCTCTTACTTGATCTTTCTGAAAATGCCTTAAGTCTTATGAACAATATACTTATGATTTAATTATGATATCTATCTATCTATCCATCATCTATCTGTCTATTTATCCCATTTACACTTTTGTTTTGTCATTAGGCAAAGAGAATATAGCAGGTTGCAATATATCTTGAATTTGTAAACTTATTAGGTTAATTAGCACTAGCATAAAATGTTAGTTAAATTAGTTACAGCAGTCATACTGTAGTCAGAGTCTAAACAAATGTAAGTCATACTACAATGCGTGAAAGTCAACTCCAAATCTTAATGTAATACATTTTGATCTAGGCTTAAGCACTAAGCAACTTTCTCTCATGGTCTAAAGGAATCTTAAGATCTAGAAACAAAGCCAGGTAAAATTTCTAATTTTCTATTCTTTACATTAAATAAACATATGAATCTTGGATCTCATTACTCTTCAATAATTAATGTTAATCCATAGCTACCCAACCTGAGATAGAGAATGAGCATTTGTCACATTTCTTTAAACAGTCATCTTAGGCTTTCAGAGTGGAAAAGAGAGGTGATGATGACAGATAGTGGTGGAGGGGACTCTCCCAGATATGAGTACATCTGAACATCCCACATAGTAGAGAATAGTGAAAGAAAAAAAAAGGAAAAAAGGAAAAAAAAAAGAAAAAAAATAAAGGAAAGCAAGCTGGACCTTCTTGGGAGGAACTTGACATCCCCTTACACATAGACCTTACCACACCACAAAGGTTATCCCACATTAGCTGAAATCTCCATCCCTGGGCTTATTGCCCAGTACAACCTAATTCATGTCTGTCTTTCACTTTATAATGCAAGTTCTTGAAAGGAAAAGCTGCACTGTCTCTTCAATTGGTCAATCTGCCATACCAAACACCATGCCAGGCTAATAGGAAGTGATAAGTGCATACTAGTTAAATGCTTGAATGAATGACTAGTTATCCAGCTATCTAACAACTTTAAAAAAAACATTCTACCCTCTTAACTCACTTTTGTGCATTTATACTTTGGAAAAATAAGACAATAATATATACCCTCATAAGATACTGTCTTGCCATTGTATGATTACTTTTAGCAATATAGTGCAAATTGTTTTAAAGTTGTTTTCAAAAGCTTTGGTAATGGCCAGATGTTTCCTTGGTTTTTCAATAATCTCCTTAAAGTCAAAAGTATTCACCTCTTCATTTGCTGTATAGTACTTGATAAGTTCTCAAAAAATTTGATTTATATGAATTGATTAATGTGGAATATATATAGTCAACAAAGACTCAAAAAAATATATATATATTTTTTCTTTTTTTGCAGTACGTGGGCCTCTGACTGTTGCGGCCTCTCCCGTTGCAGAGCACAGGCTCCGGACACGCAGGCCCAGTGGCCATGGGTCATGGGCCCAGCTGCTCCGCGGCATGTGGGATCTTCCTGGACCGGGGCATGAACCCGTGTCCCCTGCATTGGCAGGTGGACTCTCAACCACTGTGCCACCAGGGAAGCCCTCAAAAATATTTTTAAAAAGAAGTTGTTTCCTAGTTACCTTTATTTTATCTTACATTGAATACTTTCATCTTCAATTATTTTGCAGAGTAGTTAAAATCAGGAGTTCATTCTTTGCAAACTGGTATATCCTAACAGCACACTTACTTCTTTGAAATTAGTTGCTGCTAATAAATATATGTAAAAAAAGAAAGAATGACTAGTTGGACATATTTTGATATCAGGATCTTTTATTAACTCTATAGTTCTATCAATACTACTCTGGTATATAGTTTAGGAAATGCTTCTGATTGTGTATCCTTGCTTCATAGAAATTTATCAAAAGAAAAAAAAAGGTAAATCAACTCAGACTTCCTTGTAATGATTTTCTAGTGAGACTCAGGCAATGTAAAGAATTTCACAAGGTTCTTCAAAATTCTAAGGTGGTGAAAACCAGATTGTTGTCAATTCGTGGCTGAATATTTACAATAACTAGCATATCAGATTGTTGTCAGAATCACTAAAATGTAGAATTATATTTATTGCTACTTTTACACTTTATAGTGCTTTAAAGTCATCATGTACTGTACATTTGTACCACACTTTTAGGAACTTGAGTTTAATTTTATTATTTTATAAAATTTGAGAATTTATAGCTCTAACTTTATTTTAGTACTATTTTGTTATAAGCCTTGTACATAATTTTATAAAAGATTTACTCCTACAGAAATGCTCAACCTGGATTTCAAATTTTGTGGAGAGCAGTTAGGCTCTAACAAGTGTAGAAGGACAGATGCAATAGAAGGGGTAATAGAGTGAATGTGTACTGCATATAATTCAAAATGAATGCCTCTTTGAAGAGTGCTGTGTTTGAGCCAATCTGCACACTAAGACAAGGCAGAGTTCACTCAAAGACAGAAGAGGAAAGTACTTGAGTGAGCTATTTCATTCAAGTCCAATTGGTTGAATTCACATGACAAATAAAAGGGAACTTTGGGGGGCTTCTGATAATCAGATGGGAGAGAAGCAAAAGTTGTCCTAAGAAACTGCTAAAAGGATTGCTGAAGTGATGATTAGTCAATAATTAGGTGAGTTGATTTACCTGGATGAACAGATTATGATCTGACAGGCCCAGTTTATATCCTCCAAGAAATATTACTTTTCTGTGATTTTTCAACACTTGAATACACTCTATTGAAGGACATTGGAACTGTTTTTGGGAAACAGAAACATTTAAAGTAAAAATCTACAGAGGGAAACTCATCTGACATTAAATATAAATAGAAAGCCTTAATTTAGTCATTTGTTATGGCAATGTTAATTAAAGATAACATACGCTTAGATCATAATCTTTGAATGTTATTCAAATATGACACATATAGGCAAGGATTAATGATTATTCTGCACAAATAATTCATAATTCCTCAGGTTTCTGTAGTAATATTATTGATCTTTAGATTCAGATTACATGACAAATATTTATTTTTGCAAACATACTAGCAGGACATCTGGCCAGGTTGATATTTACCCAGGATGCTTCTGTGGGGCTGTATCAGCTGAGGATGGTTGGAATCCATTCTGATTTGTTGATGCCTAGATGACATTGTTCAATATTTGAAATCACCACTACACCAAACAATGTTAGGGAGAGATTGAATGCTCATATAAGCTCAATGAAAGTTTGAAAAATTGTAGATATGTCAAAATCCAAGTTAAGGCTGAGTACATTTGGTCTGTGGAAGCATATTATATCCACAGGCTACATTTTGATTTTGGTGTTTACCCCATTCCTTCCCGCTTAGAATAAAATATAACTTGACAGATCTATCTAAATAAATTGACTCGGGAATCTCTTTCTCAATCATTTGTCTTTTTTCTTATTCTCTGTCAGTGGAATGGCCACTTTTGGATATTATATCTTTATTACTAATCAAATATCATTTACTTAATAGGTAATATTACAAAAAGTATATTTTAATCAGAATCTTCATTAATTGAATTAACATTAAAGTTTGCTTTCCCCGGTATTCTGTAAAAGAAACAGTAGTTCGTTTCATTTGAACATTTTCTTTGAAAAATAATAACATATAAAAATGAAAAATCTTATTATACAATAACAACTCAATTAAGTTTTACAATGCAAATATGCCCATAGGACAAACATCCAGATTAATATGTAAAACTAGCACTAACACATACTAACACTCTGGAAGTCCCCCCTTGTGGTCCATCCCAGTTATTACGCACACTGCAAAGGTGCAGACTATTCTGATTTCTATCACCATTGGTTCATTTTGTTTATTTATGAACATTCTATAGAGGGTAATTCCACATTTTCCCATTATGTCTCTCATTCTTCTATGATACTCACCACTATTAATTCAGGTAGTTTATTCTATTTCATTGCTGTATGATATTCTGCTATATACATACACACTGTTTTATTTATTCCTTCTGTTATTGATGAATATTTGAGGTGTTCTCAATTTTTTTAACATTTAACAACAATGATTGTTGTCATTGTTTTTAGCCCCTTAGCAGCAGTTTCTTTCTTTCTTTCTCCCTTTCTTTCTTTCTTTCTTTCTTTCTTTCTTTCTTTCTTTCTTTCTCTTTCTTTTCTTTTTCCTTTTTCGTTTTCTTTTTCTTTTTTTTTCTTGACAACATCTTACCCTGGAAATATACACATTGGAAACATCAATTCATTCAAACAGAAGTTAGGTACAGAATACCATATCAAGTGTGGTTTTCTGAAGTTCACTTTTATCTAAGATGTTTTGTTTGAAGTCTTATCTTCCTTGGTGACCATGTATACAATTTTGATTTCCCTGTCCCAGTGAGATTATAACAAAGTCTAGAGTGTTGGTTTGTGTTGTCTTTCTGCATTTTGCACTCTATGCCTGTAACTGAGAAGAAACAAATGCCAAGTGGTGAAATAATCCTAGGATAGATCACATCTTTGATATCTCTATTTTAATACTACACTTCAAGCTGACTCTGCTAAATTTTAATTGTGGGGGGTTGCATAGCTTTCAGTTTTGCAAGAAAAGTTAATCACAGTTCGGTTGTTGTCACTATTTTCAACCATCATGGATGTCATGAAATTTCAATATAAAAATAGCAACTCTATTCATTCCATATAAATCCATTGTTTCAATGTTAATCACTCCATATTGTCTGAAAAATGAGCTCTCTAATAGTAAAATCACACCAGGAAGACATAAATCATAAGATTTTAAACTATTTTTCAAATAGATATGGAAAATCTAGTTCCATTAAAAGGAGACCTCTACTTTTAAACATTTTATTTTGAAATAACTTCAGATTTTTAGAAAATATTTATATCCTCAGTATACCCTTTATACAGATTCCCCATATGCTAGCATTGTTTTCTGTTTGCTTTACTGTTTCTTGTAGATATTATCTTTGAATCATTTGAGAGTAAGTTACATATATGATGTTACTTTACATCTAAGTACTTCAATATATGTCTCTTAAACACAAGGGAAATCCTCTTCTGTAACCAGAAGCCAATGATCAAAATCAGGAAAGTATCAAAAATTAGTACTATTTTCTAATCTATAGATCTTATTAACATTTTTCTTATTGGCCCAATAATGTCTGTTCTTTACAGAAGAAAAAAATGTTTCTGGTTTTACATCCAATTCAAAGTTACAGGTCGCATGTAGTTCTCACATTACTTTAGTTATATTTAATTTGGAATATTTCCACAGTCTGTCTTTCGTGACCTTGACATTTGTGAAGAGTGCAGGACATTTGTTTTGAAGAATGCCTTTCAATTGGAAAAGTATATTTGCTTCTGAAGTGAATCATATTATGAAATTTTAGCAATAATACCATAAAAGTTATGCTAATTTTTTCAGTGTATCATCCATAGCAGGAATAATATGCTGCTCCATACACCCCTTCCAGGCAATACTAGCTTCTGTGATCAGTTTAAGTAGTATCTGACAAGTGATTTCACAGTAAAGTTATTGTTTTACTTTTTGTAATTAGTAAGCACCTTGAAGGGAGAGATTTTGACACCATGTAAACATCATATTATTCTTCAAATTCTCACTTAGTAGTTTTAGTGTTAACTGATGAATCTTGCCTGAATTTATTATTATTGTAATGGTTGTCAAATGCCAATTTTTCTCAACCTATCATTTATAGTAAATTTCTTAGCATTCTACTCTAAGGGTGATTTATTTATTTGTTTTTGTCAGTATGGACATGTGGATTATGATATTCTATCTATCTATGTTATATCTATCTATCTATCTATAGATAGATATCTATCTATCTATATCTATATAGATGTCTATATCTATATCTATCTATCTATCTATCTATATCTATCTATGTTATAACCTGTTACAATATTCATTTTCATGCTCTAGTCCTTGTTAGGCAATGTTGATTTTTTTTTAATATGGCTTGTTAATAAAATAAATAAAATAAATAAAATAAAAAGCATTTTATTAATGCTTTTACCTTTAATTCATAAATGATATTATGGGATCATTTACCTTTTGTATACTTTTTTATCAGAGTTACATGCCAAGATATGCTTGCTTCATGAAAATAATCTTTGAATCCTTCAATATTCTGTATTCTTATATTAGTTAGGGTTCTCTACAGCAACAGAACTGATAGGGTGTGTAAATATAGAGAAAGAGATTTGTTATAAAGAATTGGCTCGACTGATTATGAATGCTGATGAATACCAAGATGAGGAGGATGAGTCAGCAAACTAGGGACCCAGGAGAGCTGATGGTATAGTTCCAGTCCAAAAGCTGGCAGGTTCCAGATAAAGTAAAATCTGATGTTTCAGCAGGAAAATTGCCAGGGTTCAAGAGCAGTCAGGAAAGAATTATTATCTTACTTATGGAGGGTCAACCCTTTTGTTCTATTTAAGCCTTCAAGGCCCTCCTACATTAAGGAAGACAAACTGCTTTACTCCATCTCCCCATTTAAATATTAATCTCATCCAAAAACATCCTCATAGAAACAACCAGAACAATCTTTAACCAAATTTCTGGAACTCCATAGCCTAGTCAAGTTGACATATATACCCACCACAACTCTGAAAAAAAATTTGAAGACTTTTTAAATTCCAATTTTAAATCATTTGGCTTGGTGTTTTTTGTGCTATAGTTTATTAAAAAGTTCTCCATCTCCACTACAGATATTTGCTTCTTGGAACTTTATATTTCTAATCAGGTAAACTCAATTTCTCTAATATATTATCCATTTTATCGAGATTTTATGATATATGAAAAATGCTTTTTAATTAAAAAAATCCTAATTCCACACTTATTTCCCTTAATTACATGTTATTTTGTTAATTGTACTTTTCCTTTCTTCATTTTGATGGAATTAACAAAGTCTTTATCTACTTTATTTAATCACTTTTTAAAAAAATTCAGGATATTGAATTATTAATTATTTCTTAGGAGGTTTCTATTCTCTATGACATTGATTTTTATTTTATCTTTATATTTCCCTTCTTTCTCTTTCTGGTTTGCTGTTGTTTTTATTATTTTCTTAGTTTATTGAGATGGGAATTTAGTTCAAATATTTTTATTTTTAAATTTTTATAAAAATGTTAGTAAATAATTCATATCTGAACACTTTTTCAAATAATTTAATTATATACTAAAATATGTGGTTTTGTTATTCTGAAAGATGATAATTTCAGTTATCTTTTACCTAAGAGGTTTAAAAAATGTTTTTAATTTTATTTTTTCAGGTTCAATCTTTTGGCTGTTTTTTCTGCTTTTCTATAATATTCCTTTTTAAGTTTTTATTCTACTCTGTTCTTCCTAAGGCACTTTTAAACCAAGTCTTCATTTTTTTTATGACTTTCTTTTTGTCATCTATTTATTGATATTTAATAACTTCAATTCTAATTTTTCTTCTACCTTTTCGAGTTCTGTGTTTAGTGCCTGTTTTAAATATTAATGTTTTATCATATCAACATATTCTTTTGTGAGTATAATTTAGATGTGCAACACCTTCTGTCGGTTTGATAAATCAAATTTCTTTACTAAA
Organism: Tursiops truncatus; assembly: GCF_011762595.2. Taxonomy (NCBI): domain Eukaryota; kingdom Metazoa; phylum Chordata; class Mammalia; order Artiodactyla; family Delphinidae; genus Tursiops; species Tursiops truncatus. The sequence goes on along the minus strand of NC_047038.1, from coordinate 55,261,933 downwards.
TTCTTTTTTGGGGTGGTGGAATGATGGGGAAGATATTGAATGCCTTTTGATTTCTTATGTCATTTTTAATTTTCTTTTTTTGGAAAGACTCATTTTTTCTTCTCTCTCTCTTCTTGTCACAGTGCAAATTTTATGCTTTTGACATTTTTTTGCCTTACAGTTATAATAAGTTATAGTATGTTTAGTTTTATTTTCTCTTCATTTTTAACTTTCTCTATAAATGACTTGGAAAATTTTGAATTAAACAGACACCATTCTCCTCAAGAATCCTTAAGGAAAAAACAGTTTGTTTTATTTTTATTTGTTCTCTTTTGTTCTACTGAAATTTTCATATCATGACAAAAATCCCACAACCCAGGAAGACATATTCTATCCTAACTCTGGAGGAAAGTAATGTACTAATACTTCTCTTATACCACTACTCTCCACTTGAAAGATTATATCTTTACTTTCATATGCTGAACATCAATGAATATATCCATAATTAAATTAAGAAAGAATGAGGGACAGATGAAATATTTGCAGAAGATGAGTGCAGGCTTTATATTATGAGGAAGTAAGGAAATCATAGGCATCTTCAGCCTTCCAAATATTTTTTTGAAAATGATTTTACAAAGGCATACACTAATGATGGATTTGAAATTTTGAATGTTTAAAATACTTCTGAAATATGTCTTCAGTTATAAATATAAACACATATATATTTCTACACAAAACAAGGTATTTTGAAGCAGTTTGTACCCAGAGGAAACATGGAGAAATTCAGTTTTTAACAGGCATAAACAAATTATGGAAGAATCAGTATTTGTTAAAGATAGATACAAAAGTTTAAAAGAAATTTAAACAAAACAGAATAAACCATGGTAATGGTCCATGAAGAACTGGGACTTGTTCATCTGTACCATTTCTCTACATTCCACATATATGTGTTAATATATGATTTTATTTTCTCTTTCTGACTTACTTCACTCTGTATGACAATCTCTAGGTACATCCACGTCTCTAACAAATGACCCAATTTCGTTCCTTTTTATGGCTGAGTAATAGTCCATTGTATATATGTACCACATTTTTTATCCATTCATCTGTCAAAGGAGATCTATGTTGCTCTCATGACCTGGCTATTGTAAATAGAGCTACAGTGAAGGTTGGGGTGCATGTGTCTTTTTGAATTATGTTTTTCTCTGGGTATATGCCAAGAAGTGGTATTGCTGGGTCATATGGCAGTTCTAATTTTAGTTTTCTTAAGGAACCTCCATACTGTTCTCCATAGTGGCTGTATCAATTTACATTCCTACCAACAGTGCAAGAGGGTTCCCTTTTCTCCACACCTTCTCCAGCATTTATTGTTTCTAGATTTTTTTGATGATGGCCATTATAACCGGTATGAGGTGATACCTCATTGTCATTTTGATTTTCACTTCTCTAATAATTAGTGATGTTGAGCATCTTTTCATGTGCCTCTTGGCCATCTGTATGTCTTCATTGGAGAAATGTGTGTTTAGGTCTTCTGCCCATTTTTGGATTGAGTTGTTTGTTTTTTTGATATTGAGCTGCATGAGCTGCTTGTAAATTTTGGAGATTAATCCTTTTTCCATTGATTCGTTTGCAAATATTTTCTCCCATTCTGAGGGTTGTCTTTTCATCTTGTTTATAGTTTCCTTTGCTGTGCAAAACTTTTAAGTTTCATTAGGTCTCATTTGTTTATTTTGTTTTTATTCCCATTACTCTAGGAGGCGGGTCAAAAAGGATCTTGCTGTGATTTATGTCAAAGAATGTTCTTCCTATGTTTTCCTCTAAGAGTTTGATAGTGTCTGGCCTTATATTTAGGTTTTTAATCCATTTTGAGTTTATTTTTGTGTATGGTGTTAGGGAGTATTCTACTTTCATTCTTTTACATGTAGCTGTGTGGTTTTCCCAGCACCACTTATTGAAGAGACTGTCTTTTCTCCATTGTATATCCTTGCCCCCTTTGTTTAGTTGACCATAGGTGCATGGGTTTATCTCTGGTTTGCAAGGCAGAAATGAGACACAGATGTAGAAAACAAATGTATGGACACCAAGGGGGGAAAGTAGGGGGGTGGGGGGTGGGATGAATTGGGAGATTGGGATTGACATATATACACTAATATGTATAAAATCAATAACTAATAAGAACCTGCTGTGGGCTTCCCTGATGGTGCGGTGGTTAAGAATCTGCCTGTCAATGCAAGGTACACGGGTTCAAGCCCTGGTCTAGGATGATCTCATATGTCACGGAGCAACTAAGTCCATGAGCCACAACTGCTAAGCCTGCTCTCTAGAGCTCATGAGCTGCAACTACCGAGCATGCGTGCCACAATTACTGAAGCCCAAGTGCCTAGAGCCCATGCTATGCAACAAGAGAAACCAGTGCAATGAGAAGCCCACACACTGCAATGAAGAGTAACCCCCACTCGCTGCAACTAGGGAAAGCTCGTGCACAGCAATGAAGACCCAACACAGCCACAAAAAAAGAAAGATAGCACAAAGAGCTCTACTTCAATTTGCTGTACACTAGAAACTAAAACAACATTGTAAAACAACTATACCCCAATTAAAAAAAAAAAAAACACCTCTGCCCCAATATAAAATTACATTTTTTTAATAAATAATAAATATAAAAATTTTAAAAAGATAAATAACCATCAAGTACCTACTATAAAGCACAGGGAAATCTGCTCAATATTATGTGATAAGCTGTATGAAAAAAAGATCTAAAAAAGAATGAATATATGTATATGTATAACTAAATCACTTTGCTGTACACCTGAAACTAACACAACATTGTAAATCAACTATACTCTGATAAAATTAAAATATTAAAAAAAAGAAGACCTAGTAGTGGTGAAATGACTATTTGACTTATTTTTGAAGTAAAAACAAAGACATGGTAAATTGATATTTTAGTCCAGATAGAAAAACATTAATAGGAATATCCATTTAGATTTTTCATATTTTTATTTTACACCCATTGTGTTTCATGTATTTTATTAGGCACATGGACTGTAGTTTTCATTCTCACAATGATCATCATGAACTCTATCAAAATTTGTTACACAATGAAGACATGTATTAAGTTAATTTGGGGCTTCCCTGGTGGCGCAGTGGTTGAGAGTCCGCAGTGGTTGAGAGTCCCCTCCGATGCAGGGGACACGGGTTCGTGCTCCGGTCCGGGAAGATCCCACATGTCGCGGAGAAGCTGGGCCTGTGAGCCATGGCCACTGAGCCTGCGCTCCACAATGGGAGAGATCACAACAGTGAGAGGCCCGCGTACCACAAAAAAAAAAAATGTTAATTTGAATGCACTAAGTGGTTTAGATATGAATACAAAATATAGCACTTTGTTCTGAATTCACTAGGAGGAAATGTGGTTAAAGCTACTATATATATTTCAGTTGTTTAGTTCATGCCCCTTGGCATTTTATTTCAGGGAACTGTTTTTTGTTTTTGTTTTTCTATGTAGAGGATATCTTTTAAAAAGAGTAAAATAGCATCTTTATGATCAGTCTTGTTTTTTTTATTTCTTCCCTTGTTTTTATCATTTACATAAAGAAATTTCCCATGAATCTTTACATATGACTCTAATTCAGGGACTAGATCAATATGCAGTAAAATTTTATCACAAAAAGTAATAAAATATAAAATAATAAAATATAATTATGTTTACCATGACTAATTTTAAGATAGGACAAAAATATTTAACTTCTATAAATTTACCATATAAATAACATTTTGACATTTTACAAAATCTCATAATTTATATTTCTATGGTCAATATTAAGTTTTAATAGAGTTTTTTAACTGAAGTAATTATTTTTCAGTTTTATTTAAAAATATCAGGAGATATCTACACAAGTTTTGATTTCTAAAAACTATTATGACTGAAATTTGCTTGGTTTCTCTTAGCAGGATTTTCTTATTCTTTTTTCTTCCTTTTTTTTTTTAATAATAGCTGAAGACTGAATAAAGAACTGCTCATAAGATTAACAAAGGAGTTGAGCATTCAAGGGAGGAATTTGCATTTTTAGAAAAGTCATTTCTTGATATACCCTCTGCCATGTTACAGGAGAGAAATACCTAAGGTGAATTAAATATTCATGGATCATAATTTGCCACATACTAGTTACCTGCTTTTGCAGGATAGTAAAACTAATTTGCCCCATCTTTAGTAATTATGGTCTCTTGCTATTCATTGTAAAAAAGCTTTCCTGATCCAAATGTACAATCAGCAACCATATATTTTCTTACTCAAAAATCCTATTTTTTCTTAACATTATGAGAATTATATTAAGATATTAAGTGTTTGCATATCTTTCTATAGAGAATAATTGGAGAGTTTTTAAAAGAGAAAATAATCTTTCTGGGTGGTTGTAATACAGTCCAGACTGGAGGCAGAGCATAGAAGAAAGAGTGTGCTGACATTTCTTTGACCTCTATGATCAGAACAGCTGCCTAAAGGGTCCTGATTTTTTTTCATCCATTTTTATAATTGCATATGACTTTGATACAAAGTATAACTATGCTCAAAGGCCAAGCTTCATTCGAGAAAAATTATAGACCTGTACTGCTGAATGCATAGAGACTGAGTTCATAAATGCAATTTAGCAAATTCTTTTTAAGTGGGGCATTTTTGATATGGTCCCTAAGGGTATTGGAATCTTCTACCAGGTAAAAATATATGTCAAGAGGCTCTGAAATAAGCCTACTCTTGCAGTTGTTAAAATTTGAATGAGAGTTGAAATGAGGTGATATAGTAATAGAGATATAGAAAAGTTGGGAAAGAACTAGCTTCCCTGGAGATTCCATATTGACTTTCCATATGACTTAAAAATCTGATGGGTCTGCAGTTATGAGAAAGGGCCCTTAGGGACAAAACTTCCCTGTCTTAGCAGGGTTTGTGTTTTGATGGATTTAACTGGGACAACTTCTAAATACTATGTGAAACTAGGTTGAAACTAATGGGTATTAGCTATAGTTATTTTAGTTTAATACACTTCTATGCTTTTTTTCAGGGGTAGCAGGGGGCAAGGTTGTCAAAATACTTCACAGCAGTGTTAGACTATCTCAGATTTATAGTTTTATCAGTTGTATTTCTGAATTCCCTCATTATGTCAAGATGTTAAGAAAATCAATAATGAAAGAATGTAAACAAGGTTAAGCAGTTTTCTATAGATTTGATATCAAGCATTTCAAAAATGTCTTTTTGCTTTTATTGGAGAAATTTATGTAGCTCATTTAATTCAAAGCAGAAATACAATAAAAATAGAATTATTCTCTCAAATCATATGTCAGAGTGAATGAGCATCTTTAAATAATAAGGTCAGAATTATAGGTAACATTAAAGTGAAGTCTGTTTACTGGAGGGTAGATAATTTATGGCAACAAGGACCTGATTCCACATTGTTACAGGTTGTTTCTGTCTAAAATTATAAATATACAGTTGATCCATTTCATTGTTGTCATTTTAGCTCATGGATATTTTGTTTCAAAATTCTACCTTCATTATGAATAGGTAGATAGATATATAGAGAGATAGAGATGTATATAAATACATATGTATACATACATTTGCACACATATTATCTCATATTTTTTCTGAAGAATGTTATTTCCTTGCAACTGGTTTTTCATATTTCATATGTTATTTATTTTTGTGGCATATTTATATATTCATGATCTATTTCCATCTCCATTATTCATATTTGAAACATGAGTTTCACACAGATGGAATTGTGTGTAAGTTTAATTGGACATCACTTTTCTCCACCTAAGAGAAATATTCAACTGGAGAGTATTTACCGTTTGGTCTTACATTGGCTCCACGGCTCCAAGGCAGGCAGACTCTTGGAATAATGACTTGCCTGTGTCTGCCCCCTTGGTGTTCATAAACAAGGAGAAGAGGGAGCATCTGTTATTAATGTGTGTTCCAATTTTTGCTGCTCCAAATAAGGCATTTAGGTTTTGTATCTCAGGCTGTGCTCCTGACCATCAAGGAGTGTGTGTTTTCGGATCTCTCTGAGGACAAGTCTGACATCTTATAAGCTTCACCTCACATATAGTTCTTTGGGTTTCTACTCCTTTTTTTGTTTTTAATTTTTTCATTCTTTGTTTCCTTTTAAATATGGCATTTGGAATTTTAAATCACTTGCAGTTTCATAAAAAAAAAATATTTACTTAAAAAAATTTTCAGCCATTTTGGGGAAAGGGACAGTGGAGGAAATGGGCCTCAGCTTCCGATGACCATTGCTCAGCACTGTGGCCTGTTCAGATGTGGGGTAGGATGTCTTCCTTAAAAAAAAAAATGATAATAATAATAATAAATTTTTCTTCTTGTTACTGTACAATTGGCAGGAAAAGAGTTGTGTCAATTTAATACCATAATCCTAAAATGAGAAAGGATAATTTATATATATTTAAAATACAGAGTTGAATTTTATGTAAATATATATATTCAATATGTATGTCATAAAGATTAGACAAAAAGTTTTCATCTATTAAAAGGCTTTAATTGTAAAGTCACATTCCTTGATAATAACTCAGCAAAGTTTAAAAGTAATAATAACAATTTAAGAAGACATATGCAATAATAACAATAAAAAGTATCTTCTTAAATAAAAATTGGATCAATAGAAAAGATATTATTTATTTGATACTGGGTTTACAACCTAGGGAAAGGGATAAACACATAATTTATTTTAAAAAGGAAACATATGACAGTGAATTCTTGAAAAGAGATATAAATGAAATGTTTCTGAGACAGAGAGAAATTGACTATTTTGAGTGAAAAAGCTAGAAGGAACATCCACCAAAATGTGCCATTTGAACTGGTTTAGAATAATGAACTGGATTTCCAAGGTTGAGAAAGCATACAAGAAAATAAAATATGAAATTTTGCCTGACTTCTCTTTTAAAAAATTTAAGCCATATGAAAAATAAAACAATATTCTTATCTCTAAATAAAATTGTGTGAAGTTACCTTACTATGTGTTTTAAATGTTAGCCTAAAGTTTTACCAAACCATATAAGCAGCACTGGTGGCCTTTGAAGGCAGAACTCAAGATGTGGTCAGAGCTGCGTTATGTTCTGCAGGCTCTAAGGAAGAATTGTCTTTCAAATATTTTAGTTGTTCACTGAATTCAGTTGTGTGGTCCCAATTTCCTTGCTGGTTGTTAGCAACTAGACAGTCTTTGTTCATAAAGACTGCCCCAATTCCTTCTAGTGTTTTCCATATGGCAAAGTGGGGGGGAGTCCTTCCCAGTCTTTGCATCCCTCTGACTTTCCCTGCTTCCACATGTTTTCAGTACTCTAACAGAGAAAATCATTGCTTCTAAGTTTGAGCCCAACTGGAAAATCCAGCATAATTTCTCTGTTTTAAAGTCTCTAATCTCATTTTACCTGCAAAGCTCTTTCTGCCATGTCATGTAATGTATTCCCAGGTTCCAGGGACATCTTCCTGGGTAGGGAAATGAGGAAGCCTTCTACAATGCAATTATTATGCATTTATCCAGCTTTAATATTTACTCTCACTTTTCATTAGTCAGTGTTATAAGGCAACAGTATCCTCAGATCCCAACTCCATGGTTTCTCTCTACATTAAAGAAATAATTTGAAAATTATGGCAATAAGGTAGCATGAAATAAAATTAATTATATAATTGCATATTTTAAAATATCTTATAGACATTCTACAATATATCCAGATCAATATTTTTGAACTAAATATATTCATTTACAATTTATCCATGCCCCAATCTCCCACAGCCCCCCCCATGCCTCCCTCACATACACACACACTGGATTTTATGTAAAGTGCTAATGTCTTCAAAGAAGCATTTCCTCAGAGGCTACACATCAGCATGCACCACTTATTTCCAAACACACTACGTTTAAAAGTTGAATTAACTGATTGCCTAGCTGGCTGCTTTCCTAAAGTTCGCGCGATTCAATTTAATGATCAATTTTACTTAATCTTATGAAATGTCTCTAATGTCATTCATCCATATAATTTATATAAGTAATTATTTCTAAATATTTTATGGAAAAAAATAGCCCTTCCCAGAGTGTGCGTTCAATAAGCTTTCTCTCTCCAACACTTATGCAATTAAAGATAGTGTGGCACAGAATAATGAGTTGCTCACCACATCCACTTCTTTTGAGGTATTAAGCTAAACTAAATTGTCTACTTGCTGTTGCACTTAACTTTAGCTATTTGTGCCTGAGATCTAACAAAATGATGTGGGCCCACATCCAAAACTTGATACTATGCTCTTTCCATTTCTGGGTCTTGATGCAAACCAGCTTGATGAACACGGAAGCCACATGATGAAGTTGGAGGAACCACCAAATAGAAGTTCCCTGACATTTTTAATCACTGCTTATAGCAGACCATTCACTCACTGGCCATGCCCCACCTGTTTTACACTTTACAAGAGAAGCATATTATTGAATGACTGAGAATTTATGGTTTATCTGTTGTAGCAAGTATCATTGCACTGATTCGTACTGATAATGTGTTAATAAAAGAAGTTCATTCTTGTCCAGTTAATGAACCTACATCCTTGAACACAGCTAAAACATAGTGTCTAAAGTATATAAGACTACATTAGGCCTGATACCTGTTATGTTTAGCTTGAACCAAATCACCTGTATGTTAGTGGTAGCTCTTCCTTCTATGGCTTGGTCAACATGAATAGAGGACCCTGTCTTCATTCTGTGACAAGTTTAACCTTCCCCCAAAGGGATCACACTCACATACTTCATGTCAGTAGTTTTACTGAGGTCCTGAAATTCTTCTTCTCTTTCTCCTAAGAGATGTTTCTTGGGGAAAATACTTCCTCCAATAATTTAAAGAACTGACTGAGATCCAGAAGAACTGGATTAAGCCACTATGATGTAAACCATTCCTTCAGGTACTGGCTATTCCATGAGAGGATTCAAAATCAGGGGGAAAAATCAGAGCACCACACACTGTTTGCTCTTCACACAGAAGAGCAATTTCAGTAATTAATACTTTTTAAAAATGGATAATAAATAAGCAAAAAATATTTCAACACACCATGATTCAAAATGTTTAAAGGAATTCATAACTTTAAACAATACAGAAAGGTTTACAAATAATTTTCATGCTCTATTATTCACAATTCAGGACAAGATATGTAATATAATTTAAAACAGTGAAGAAAAGGGCAATTGTGGAAAAATTGGCACAAATGAGGGAAAAAATAAGATGTAGGGAGAAGCAAAGTGATGGGTATAGTATGAGCTGCAACCCTGAAAAAGAATAATCAAAATGATTGGCAAACAGAGTAAAAGCAAAGGTTGGACAATGAAGATGTGGAGTTGATAACTGAGTTAGAAAATAACCTAAATATAGAGAAAGGAAGCTCATTGAAATTGTAGATAAAATGTACTCAAGGCAACTGTTTCTTGTCACAGCTGATTTTCATTTGGACTGCAGACTTCAAAGTAATTTACCACAAATTATCATTATAAAAGAGCCAAGATCAGACTAATTCTTATCCATATGTCTTCAACTACTATTTTTAATTTTAAAAATTCTACAAAATCTCTACACTGAACTACCTATTAGTGTAGAAATCGTTCTTGAATTTTGCTCATCATCAAAGACATGCTTCTTTATCTTCACCCTGTACCCATGGAGCCATTGTACTTGTTTTAGGGGCATTACTTCATTTCAAATCATTCATATATTCTGTGACTTGTAGGTGTGAGGGAACGTTGGAAAATCCCTCTTACACATTTCCCTTAAAACAACCAAGAAAATAAAGAAACTCATATTTTAGAAAATTATACTTTCATGTGCTTTGCATAATATTGTGTAAAAGTTGTTAAATAGCCATTACCCTGAGCTGTTTCTGAAGGAGGGATTTTTTTTTTAATGACATTCCCAAGATGTATTGAATGTCCTCATCTCTGTGCATTTGATAATCTGTTTTTAGAAGAGACTCCAAACAGAAAGTAACTTAGAAAATCTTTAAAATACTCCACATTTTATTGCAGTTCAAAACGAAGTTTCAAAGTAAAGACAGTACAGGTTAAGACTAGAGCCTCAGATGAGAACAGAGAACTGAGGCCGTGATCACTCCCGATAGAGTTCTGCAGGAGCATAAGAGAAGGAAAAGGAGACTTTCATATAAATCAATGGATAAAAGCTCCATTCTTAAAGACTCTAATTTTAGATAATAATAAGCAAATATTAAAACTTGCCCCGTAAGATGAAAAAATAGTGTCACGAATGGGACAAAAACAAAACTTTCAGAAACATGTTGATATCTAATAAAAAATAATCTTCCCTTGCCTTTCCCTTAGTGTAATTCCATTAGATCATTTGGAAATTAAAATTAGAACCCATAATAAAAACTTTATTGATTGGAAATTTTGTCATTGATACAACTACACAGAATACATTTTACATAGTCCTGCTAACAAGATGTGGGTTGAGGTATTCACATCAAACTATTCTGAGATCTTTATATAGCTCACAGTTAAAAAGTATGTATGTGACTGATTATTTTATCTATTCAATTTTTTATTAAATAGTTACTCTCATTTATGTATTTATTTATTCCTTTGTACATAATACACAAAAGCTCTTCAGCCAGTCTTACAAAGCCTTCTCCTTGACATTCACATTTCACACATATAAAATCAATACCCATTTTTTATCATATTCAAAAGTCAAACTTCCCAAGAATTTTAAATTTTACTTAGAATTTAATGTTCAAAGTCAGTCATTATTCCAGTGTTAACTGTTATGTTTGGTAAAAGACAAGTAATTTGAAATCAAATGAGGAGATTTAAGGCAATACCTGAAATATCCAATTATATGGAAACATTTACATTCTGATATACCAAAAATATACCTTGAAACCAATACAAGCATCTTGTAAAATTCTGTCTTGTACCCAACTAAAAGTATAGATGGGTATTTCTTAGAAAGGAGCATATACAATTTAAAATAATTTACTATTAAATTAATTTCAGCATTATTTCAAAATAAAAATTTACCATGATCAAGTAATTGAATATTCAGATAAAAACTTATGCAATAATATATCTCATATCTATAGGTTAAGTTGTTTTAATTTGTATCATTGTCTGTAAAGAGGTTGAATGATTCCTCAACTTATAGGTCAAGATAAAATGTATTCATGTATATAGCTTATTTTCTATAAAGTTTAAATTTCTACATAAATAAATCAGTTACATACATTTAATTTATATTCCATCCTTCCATAATACATATTTTTGAAAGTTCCCACTATCAAGAACATTTAAGAATTTAACTAATAATACTTCATCATCACTTACTGTGCAATATCAACATTTAATAGTTTTATTTTTGTTTCTTTTTTTATGATAAATCTCAGCAAAAGGGTCACCTTTAAGATTTTCCAGCTCACAAAGAAGAAGAGTGAAAGTGCTTAAGAAATAAGCAGAGATCATGGGTTCCTTTCTGTTAAATTAATCATCAGTGAATGTATTTCTGATAGCTAAAAAAGGTCAAGAGAATCAGAGGGAAATTTAAAAATATTCAAAGCTAAAATAAAAGCTGTTGATTTTTCCCCTTTAAAAATTGCAGTTACATTTTTGTCACAATCTTTTATTATATTTAAGAGCAGAAATTAGCAGCATTTGCATTAGCTGAATAGTATACAATAAATTTGACATTGATAAGAATTTTTATGAAGAATAATAGTATTCAGTTGGGTCTTTCTTTTTCTTTCTTCTTGTGCCTTCTGCCTTCTATTCTTCATTTGAATAAGGATTTGAGGTCTATGAATATTTCCATGGGAACATAGTTCCTTCAGGTAAACCTGCTTTCTAAAGTATATGGACCTCTCAGGGTATACAACATAGTTTCTATTAAGTGTTCAAGTCACTCAGGACTTTTATTTTACCTCTTCTCACACTACATTTTCTCCCTTGGAAATCTCATTCACTACCCGGTATTCCAATTAGTTTCTACATACAGCTATCTCTGAAATGTATATTTTAGCCATAGGCATTTCTACCAACTTCCAACACTTACATAAGATATATTCATTTCAATGTCTGATAGAAGTTTCAAACTTAGGATCCATGTATTTAAATAATTATTTTCTAATAAAACTCTATTCTTCATCTATTGTTCCCTATTTCAATACTATTGTATCAGTTAATGATGACTGTGTAACAAGCCACTCTGAAACCTAGTGTCTTAAAACACTTGTGAGTCTGCTGATTAGCTGGGCAGTCCTCTCTTACTCTTTCACCTCCCAAATACAGATTTTCAGTAATTACTGGGGGTTCAGATTAATCCTGCAGTCACAGTTTTCATCATGTTTGACCAAAGGGGCATTATTTTTCTAATGCATCAGGGTAATTAACTTCTACATAATCTCTGATTTCATCTTTTGGCCATCTCCAGCTATTCTCAAATGCCATAGATCTCTCTAAAAATGTAATACTACTTATGACACTACTCTACTAAAAATCTTTGTAGTCATTCTCATGCTTTTTGGATAAACTATAAAATGCTTGAGGTTTAACAGTCTTCATTACCCAAAATGATTGGGAATATTTCTTGCTAAACTCTTCTATTTTCTTTGTTGAGTCTAATAACTATAGAATCACATGCTCTGTTTTCTCTGCCTGTGGTGTTTTATACTACCTCCATTTAATCTTTAAACTCCAAACTTATTCAACCTAGGAATTTTTAGTTTTATCTTAAACATAATTTTCTCAAGGAAGATTTCTTTTCAAATATTGTGGTCACATACTCATCCCAGTTACAGATAAATTAAATTTTTCTGAGACTGTTAATATATTACCAAAATGTCCTATGTTTCTATTTCAATGTGTTAATTACAATGGCAATTTTGAATTTCATTCCTGTATTGTCTTCTACTCCATCGATGTTCAGTAAAACTTTCTGTAGTGATGGAAATATTCTATAATCTTGGCTGTCCAAAACAGCAGATACTAGCCACAAGTGATTGCAGAGCCCTTGATATAATCATATAGTATGACCAATGAAATGGGTTACTAGTCATATTTTATTTTGATTAATTTAATTTTAAATAGCCACATGAGCTAGTGGCTAATGTATAGCACAGTTCTAGATTATTAGCTTTTGTGGGTGGAATTCAAATATATATGTTAATAGCTGTATTGCCACACTATCATAGTACCTGGTTAATATTTACTGAATGTACAAATGTAATGAAACCTTTTTATGCCCTCAAAATGTCTGAAAGGACATGTAGGTACAGTCCATTATTTAAAAGAATACAGTCTTTCCTGTATATTATAATGAATACATTTTAAATTCCCTCTAATGGCCTTTCTTAATATATAGAGTCAGTATCATTTAGACCATCAAATATCTCTATTTCCTTTTTTTTTGTTTGTTTATTTTATATTCCTCAGTCTTTTTCTCCCCACCCACCACCTCTTCTCACCTTGAATCCTTGATCTGTACTGTTCATGATATAGATTGTCAAGACTGGAAAGATATTTTCCTTGCCTCCATTTTGAAGAATTCTTTTGAATCTTTGCAGAAAATAGCTCTTTGTGTTTTCTCTTGGAATGCAAGTTTAGGTTTTTCTCTAAGAAAATTAAAGCATATTATTGGCAATATTGATAGAGTTTGTAGCATAATTTTGAAGTATTTTATGCTAAAGACAGACACTTTCACATTAGGTCAGTATGAGAAGAAAGTAAGGAAATGTAGTGGGTGTTATGTGGAAAACAAAGGCAAAAGATAAATGTTCGTCCTGACTTCTTCACACTGTATGTGATAGTATCATGGAACATTAGAATTTAAAGTGTAATTAGAATTTAAAGTGTAAAGACTGATATTTTACTTTTAGAATGAAAAACATTTTTTCAGCTAAATGTATACATATAGTGTAAACACCAAATATATAGTCACTATAAACAGCTAATCTGATAAGTGCCAGGGGGGTATCTGGTAAACTGATCATCCCCTCACACCACCCAAATAAAACGGTATTCAACTTCAAAACCTAGGGCTTGTGGAACACAATTCAAAAACACTAACCTAGAACACCATCCTCATTTAATAAGTTAAGAAATAGAAGTGATTTGCCCAAATCAGTATATTAGAACCAGATCTAAGATTAGCTAGCCCCTGTTCTTCTGACTCCTAATGCAATCTCTTTTGTTCAACTTGGTGTATTTTCTTTCATGTCTTGTACTTCCCCTATTAAAAATAGCTTGCCTATTCCCATTTTTATACAAAATATGCAGAAAGATAAAGGGAAGAAATATTTGATGTAATGCTGCTATATTGGAAATCTTTAAATAAAAAAGAAGTCCCTTCCATTTTTGTAGATTGGGTATTTCACCCTAGTCACTCTGCTTCCTGATTTTCTTTTGACTATTCTTTTTAAATATTGTATTTTTTATATTTTTTTGGCAATGGGTTTTTCATATGTCTCTCCTCCTCAATGCCAAATGTATAGTCATGAAAGTAAGACCCCTTTGTTTTGATGACTGTGGATTCCTGCCATTTTATTAGAGCCTCTGGTTCACAGTTATTGATCAGTAGATTAGAGTTAGAGAGATTGAGTTGAAAAATGTTCTCAGAGGTAAGGAGATTGGAACGTAAAATTTTAGAGCTGCTTTATAAATCAAAACAGGAAGAGGGTAGATGAAATAACCTCCAATTTGAAAAAAAAAAAAAAGGAGAGGTGATACACATTCCATTTTCTTGGGTATCATAAAATTGGCAAGAATGGTAGAAGATTTGGTTCATTTGTTCAAAATAATTAATAAACAAGTAGAGCTGAAAGGATGCTCGTTTTTTTAACTAATGGAGAGTCTCCTATAAGAACATTCTCAGCAGTGAAAAGTAGAAAACTATATTTTTTAAACTGGAGAGAGAAGGAAATAGAGATTTTCTATTGAATAGTAAGGGAGAGAAGAATTCTAAATTGTAAATCATGTAGTGAAGACTATATAGTATATAGTAGACATACTTTGTTTGTTCTGCATCTCTTGAGGCATTGAGTGTGACGGTAAACTATGGAATAATAGAAAAAAATCATGATACCAAAAGTAATTTGAATGAAATGGATGAAAAACATAGAGAACAAAGTAAATTTTTAGTTTAGTAATTACAGAATATGTATGCTATTTATGAAAAGAACACGGATGAATACTCATAGTAATACATCTTTTTAACCAGAAGGGAAGTGCCCTGGTCAGCTGGGGCTGCTATAAGAAAACACCATAAGGTGGATGGATTAAATAATAAACATTTATTTCTCACAGTTCTGGAGGTTGGGAAGTCTAAGATCAAGGTGCCAGCAGATTTGGTGTCTGGTGAAAGCCAGCTTTCTGGTTTACAAACAGTCAAATTCTTGCTGTGGTTCTTATATTGCAGAGAAAGAGAGAGCATTGGGCTTTTTATCTTATAAAAGGACACTAATCCCATCATGGGACCTCTGCCTGCCTGAATTCATCTAAACCTAATTACTTTTCAAAGACCCCAACTCGAAATACCCTATATTGGAGGTTAGGGTTTCAACACACAGATTTTAGGGGGACACAAACTTTTGGTCCAAAGCACGGAAAAAATCTTATCTTTATTCTTTGTCTGATGATCATGTGTCTTCATAAGTCCCTATCTAGTACACATGAAGTCTCATTTTGTATTAGCTGAGGACTAGTGAAAGACACTAGAAAATCTGGTAGTGGTTTTCTTCTCTCATTTTAATTTAGACGTTCTTAGCTTGTTTCAGAACAAAAATGTATCAGAGGAAATACTTCAATTAGTTTGGACAAATCATTTTCCCAGAAACTTGGAAAAGTAAAACTGGTTCAAAATTTGCGATGTTTAATGACCATCATTGGTATACTTGAGAGAACTAATGTACATTCTGGGAAATACGGAGACTTCTGGGAAGCATATATGAATTGAAGGGAATAAATTTTCCATTTGTAGATAGAACTGTCATGTAGTGAGGTCATAGGAAGGAGCTTTCACCCACTCTCTTACCAATTCTGTTTATTTGTGTAATTAAATAGAAATATATTTATTGATTTCCCTCCAAGATGAGTTTGAAGTTTAGATATTCAGTATTCACAATCAATAGAGGAGAAAGTTGATTACTTTGAAATAGACAACATTGTGTTTTTCAAATATGTTACTGTGAGCATTTATGGCTCACAAGTCCTAGTTCACATCATATTTATCAACTTCATCAAGATTTTGAAGGATGTAATGCTCTTATTATTTTAGCAATACATTCTGATGACCCAATTTTAGTCTGCATATAAAGTCAGGCAAAGGAAATATATTATTAAATAGCTCATATTCTCACTGTTATCTCTTATTACTATTTATAAATGTTTAATTTCTAACAAGGGGGGATTAATCAACATAGTTAATATAAACACATCTCAGCATGCAGTCTTACCATTTCCCAAATGATTAGATAAAATTAAGAAATTATAAATAACCCTTCTTTACTGACAATGTGACAGAAATAGGACTCTAATTCATTTCAATCTAGTTATTTCTAACATCTGTAGCTTTCACTATCAGTCTGCTTTCTTGCTTTCTTCCCTTTTGCACCCTGTGAAATGGCCATGCCTGGAAATGAAAAATGGCCCTGGAAGGATATGTGTCCATTAGAGAATGACCAGAGACAGTCAAGGGAGTAGAGTGAGATGGTGAGGAATTCAGCTGCTGGAATTCGTAAAGCAAGGTGATTCGCCATAGATAGTAGTGCAGGTAAACTATACCAGAATGGTTGAAAAGACATCAAAACACAGCTTGGTGCTATAATAAAGGGATAAAAAATCTAGGAGAAGACATTATAGGTATCCAGGAAGACTCCAGTTGTCATTCGGAATATCTATCATGCTACAGAACATTTTCTGTAACAGAAAAAGGTTTTGGTAACTTTGTAACAGAGTTACACAATTCAGCTCATGAGACTGGCATTAAAAGAAGTCATGAGAGGGCTTCCCTGGTGGCGCAGTGGTTGAGAATCTGCCTACTAATGCAGGGGACACGGGTTCGAGCCCTGGTTTGGGAGGATCCCACATGCCGCGGAGCAACTAGGCCCGTGAGCCACAACTACTGAGCCTGCGCATCTGGAGCCTGTGCTCTGCAAAAAGAGAGGCCGCGATAGTGACAGGCCCATGCACCGCGATGAAGAGTGGCCCCCGCTTGCCACAACTGGAGAGGGCCCTCGCACAGAAACGAAGACACAACACAGCAAAAATAAATTAATTAATTAATAGACTCCTACCCCCAACATCTTCTAAAAAAAACAAAAACAAAAAGAAGTCATGAGAACACCAATATTAGAAGAAATAAACACCCAAGACAAGCCTCCATTCAGGGACTCAGGTTCAAATTACCTAAAGCAGTGTTTAATTTGGGAGCAACATTATCCACAAAAGGACCACCTTGATGTGCAGAGAATTCAAAGAGAATTAGACTCATTAGACTCATTGTTATTAAATTGTTTAATCACTCCTGGTTTCCAATTACAGTAAACCATCAACTTTCTCATTTTATGACTGGAGATATTCCTGAACAAAAGTCATCAATTATAATAGCTTAGGTGCATCCCTTTCATGTATTTTATCTCTGGCAGTAGTTGTATTTAAAAAACTTTCTACAGTAGGATTGTTTCCTCTAAATTTATCATCCCTGAAAAACCAAATGTACCAAAGCATGTGTTTTATTTAATCACTTATTGTCAAAAATATAGTCATTGTACAGTATATATGATTTCCTCCACCAGTTTCTGGCCATAGAAACAAACTCCTGTTATCAGCTATTATAGAACAATGGAACTGAGTTATACATATTCGTGTTTTGTTACTGTGATCTACAGTTTACATTTAAAATATTTATCGTGGGGCTTCCCTGGTGGCGCAGTGGTTGAGAGTACGCCTGCCGATGCAGGGGACGCGTGTTCATGCCCCGGTCCGGGAGGATCCCACATGCCACGGAGCGGCTGGGCCCGTGAGCCATGGCCGCTGAGCCTGCACGTCCAGAGCCTGTGCTCTGCAACGGAAGAGGCCACAACAGTGAGAGGTCCGCATACCGCAAAATAAAGAAAGAAAGAAAGAAAATATTTATTGTGCAAATCAATTGTATATTATTGCTTTCCATTAGAGAACAGCTTTACAATTTAAGTTAAAAAAAAACAACAACAGGACACAATAAAACTTGAATGCAGAAACTATATATAGTCATCAGTGGTAAATCTACCTATGTATAATACCCACACCATGAGGGATGACTTTTCCAATAATCAAACAGGTGAGAACAGAGGTTTCCTGCTTTCTTCACAATGTGTTTAGATTTTGAAGGAACCTGCCTGAGAGTATGAATATATGTGTGCTGGTAGCTGGTGGTCAAATATTGCTTATTAACTAGACCTACCATGTGTACCACAAACTTTCTTAAGATTAGAAATGCATTTGAGGAATCCATGCTATAATCAAAAGTCATATGATGATATTATTTTCCCTTTATCACACAGAATGAGCAAACACTTTAAGTCAGCCACTTTTTAGTGGTTGATACACAGGGTATTCATTGCATTAGGATGGGTAATAATTGTCATTAGTCCTTCATAGTTAAGGTAAAACATTATTCCTTCATTTATAAAGCAAAAAATGTAAGGTGCCTTTGTTGTTTTTACAAAAGTGTCAGTTTTCAAAATTTAATACATTCTTCAAAGGCCTTTTTTAGTCTTCATGTCTTCTGAAACTATTTCCACTAGCATAAAAATTTGCTCCTCAAACAAGTTAGTAAAGAAGGGAGTATTAATATATTAGAATGAAAAGGAAAACTAATCCAACAAAAATTATTTGTTAGTATAATTTGTTTGTATAGCACCATAAAAACTTGTCTCTGGAATGTATGGACTATAAAATAGTGGTTTGGATAAAGGGCTATGCAAATAAGAATATGGAATTTCTAATTGTATGAAAGCAAATATTATATTCATGATGTATATAACTTATTTGAAGAAAGGAATTAAAATATCTGTGTTCAATATGAAAATGAACTTTTGTGTTAAGTGCCAGGAATTAATTTTATGGAAAGTATTCTTTAAAAATCAACTGAACTAGAATTTAAGTGTCTGGAAAAACAATATTTTAAATGTATAGAATTATCCCTAAAAAATGAGTGTCTTTGATGTCTGAAATTTTACTGTTTAGAACAGAAGACTTAACAACTTTAAAATTATTCAAATATTACAGACAACTAATAACGCTGCTATCAGCTGGAAGTTCATCCTATAAAACTAAGTGTAAATATCAAGAAAATTATACCTTGATTGATATATACCATAACCCTTGACTATTAATAACTCTAAAAATTTTCAATTTTGACCATTTTTACATGACACTTGTCTTATTTTAAAATGTTGTTCACTTTTACAGATTCAACTCATGTAGAAAGAAGACAAATAGTACCTGTGTGATTAGTTTAAAATATTTAAATCATTTTTCATCTAGTTAACATAACAATTTTATGTCTGTGTGTATTAATTATTCCTTTCTGTTTTCACCAAATATTAGAAGAAAGAGATGCACTCAAGAAATAGTGTAACAGTTTTCAAGCAGTTATTAAAATTAGAGAGAGAGAGAGAGATTAATTCCAAGATGACGTCAATGTAGCCACATTGAGTTGAAACAGAGGAGCACTAAAGGAAGGAAATAATGTAGGCTTCAAAATGATATTGTTATGCCTTCAATATTTTTATGTGACAATTGGATCTGCCTGAAAACAAATAGAACAATGTTTATGACACTGCTGGTGGAATTGTGTAGCCAGAGAAACCATGGGTCTACTTTGAAAGAGCCTGTGACAATAAAACAGCTGCCAAACTCCCCAACACATACTAACAGAAAACAAGCTATTGATACATAAATCACTCAGCCCCCAAGGAGGATGTGCTCAAGAATGACCACTTTAGATGTGGTCATGGAGAACAGGGAACAAAGAAGAACTGCCCAATGGGTGAGCTTCCCAGGGATCAACAGACATGAAATTCCTCCTGGAGAGCAGAATCAGAGTCTGAAAAAGGAATGTCTCCAATTGCCAGGACAAAGGTTTTGCCACCACATGGACCAGTAACTGCTTTATAACTCCAATTCTTCTCTTTTCCAAACTCCAAAATTTCCAAATGTCTTATTGTGAGTATCCTGTCCTGCAACTCATTAAAATGAATTTTAAAAATAAATAAAATAGCAATTTTAGATACAATGATATTTTTAAATTATGCTAATGGAAATTTTATGCAGTACTTTTCTATTTATAGTATGAGTAGTAGTATAATTACTGCTACCACTATTAATAACTGATGTTTATTGAAATTTAATCATATGCCAGACACTGTTCTTAGTGCTTAAACAGATTGTCTGGTTCCTCACAACAATTTATGAATATACTGTGGTTATTTCTATTGTACAAATGAGGTGAAGTCACATAGACCTGGAGAGTAGCTGACATGAGTGTACCCAGCAATACAGTTCCAGAGCCTACATTTTTGTGACACTGTCCTACTAGAAATGACCTCAAGCAGTTTGTACAAGTGAAATATATTTCAACAAATAATTTAATGATGTTATTTATGCTAACCAAATATAAGTTTCATTAAAAAATATTTTATAATTAATATTTCTGCCTACAGTATAAGACATATTGAAATGTGTGCATAATGATTTTATGACCTCTATATGGATTCACTGAAATGCCTCCCTTAATATGTATTACATCATATCATCTCAAACTATATACCCCTTTATTTATTTATGCTATGGTATTATAGAAAACACATAGGCAATCAAAGCAATCAAAGTGTATTTCTAAATAAAAATTTATGTATTTTTATTAGTTATAATTTTATCATATATAATTTTATATACATAATGTTATATATTATATATGATATATATTGTATAAAACAGAAAACATAGATAATCAAAAGTGAATAATATATACATGTACCTAATTAACAAATAATTTCAATACAGTCTATATAAATTGCTCATTTAATTCTCAACCTAGTCATTAATTTTTAATAATGTTTAAAAGAAATTCATTCCCTTAAGATATTTAATATACCATATGAATATACTTAATTTCAATTTCGATCTTCTTGTGAGACTGTTTTACTCAGAAGTCTCAGAAGTCCTATTAACTCAGAAACTATGTAAACAACTAACTGAAGAACTCTCAAGAAATTCTTGAGGTATAACAAAAGTGTGTTCAAGATTAGTAGATCTCAAATATAAAGATGTGGTTTTCAATCCAGAAACAACAAAATGTACTGTTTTTCAATAATTTGAAATCACTCACCAAGAAAATCAATCAAATAATTATTCAGGTGTGAAAAAATAATAAGGTTTTAACATGATTCTAACCAGCAAGCATTCATTGTCCACCTACTTAAAACCAAAGTCAAATACAATCCCATTAATCATGCATTATTATCAAAAAATTAATTTATTCATTTTACCTGAGACAATGAATATTCAGCAAAAGTAAGTTATTTGCTGTATGATTAATTTAGGCTAGATTATCTCACTCTAAACCGTATTCACCTAATCTTTGTGCCTAATGACTATATTCTTGCTCTTAAACTTTATTTAGCCTCATAAATTTGGGGTCCAGCTTATGAAATATGGATATACTCTACAGAGAGAGCAAAGTTTGAATTGCCATGTTAACTCTACTGACTTCACCCCTCCTGAGACTGAGATATCAAATATGGCTTTATCTGAGCATGTTAATTTGTGGGCACATGTGGCTGTTGGGTACAGAGGAAAAAGGAATGCCTGGTATTGAAACATCCAAAAGACCATTAACCTGGCAAAGCTCCCATCAGCCTACAATGCTCTACAGTTTGAGCTCACCTATTCAGGTGACACTGACAGGAACCATTAGATACCTAAGTGAAATACATATTCATCATGTATCAAAAAACCCTCATAGAGAAAATTACCCTGGTTAAGAAACTCTTGGTTGTCAGTATAATTGCTGCTGGCTTCTATTAGTGATGAGAGTAGCAACTTCTGACAGAAAGAAAATAGGACATCTGGTATCTTTTCTTTTTCAAAAAATTTTATAATTGATCGTTATGATTACTAGAGAATATTACAGGTAATATTTTAAGAGATAAACTCAATAAGTTTATTTCTCTTGTCAAAGCCAAATCCCAATAAAGAATATTTTATTCTACTCACCTAATTATCTAATAATATTTGTGATTGAATATATTTTTCACTTGATTCTTGAAAGAAAGACAACTACACTTTTGACACAAACAAAAATTCACGAAAGGCAACTAAATAGAAATAGAAACATTCACACAACTGATTCACTGTTGCTGACATTTACTGTCTAAGGTAAGGTCTATGAAAGAAAAACATTAAAATTCCATATTAGGTCATATTATGTGTCCCGCTTCTGCAATGAGCACAATGTTCCCAAGGCTATATTCTGGCTTTTGAAGCTACACTAATCATAGAAAGAAGAGGTGAAACTATTTTTGAGTGTCTAGAGTTAGTAGACTTAATGACTACCCAGTTGGAAGGCTTTGAGGCAGTTTCTGGCTGAACACTTCAAAGCATGAATCTTCTTATTTTCAGTCCAAAGAAGATATCTTTCTCTAAAGGAAATATAAGAAATAATTTAGCCCAATATATGTATTTAAAACTCCAAAATAGGAGAACACCAATGAATAATAACATTGAATTAATATTGTTAAGATGTCCATGTTACTCAAAGCAATCTATAGATTCAAATCAATCATTTAAAACAATTCCAGTGGAATTTTTTTCACAAAAACAATTCTGAAATTGGTATCAAGTGCCAAAGATGCCAAATAGACAAAGCAATCTTGAGAAAGAACAGCAAAGCTGGAGGTATAATACTTCCTGATTTCAAAGTGCATTATAAAGTTATAGTAATCAAAACACTATTGTACTGGCACAAAAACAGACACATAGATCAATGGAGCAGAATAGAGAATCCAGTAATAAACCCATTAATATATATGGTCAACTAATTTTTGACAAAAGAGCCAAGACTATAATGAGGAAAGAATAGTCTCTTCAATAAATGGTGTTGAGAAAACTGGACAGAGACATGCAAAAGAATGAAACTAGACCTCTATCTGACACCATACACAAAAATCAACTCAAAATGGATTAGAGGGGCTTCCCTGGTGGCACAGTGGTTGAGAGTCCGCCTGCCAATGTGGAGAAGATCCCACTTGCTGAGGAGCAGCTGGGCCCGTGAGCCATGGTCACTGAGCCTGTGCATCCGGAGCCTGTGCTCTATGACAGGAGAGGCCACAGCAGTGAGAGGCCCGCGTACCACAAAAAAAAAAAAAAAAAAAAATGGATTAAAGAAAAATTTAAGACCTGAAGTCAAAGAAGTCCTAGAAGAAAACAGGGGAAAAGCTTCTTGATATTGGTTTTGGCAACAATTGTTTTGGCTATGACACCAAAAGCACAGACAACAAAAACAAAAATGTACAAATAGGATTGCATGAAAGTAAAACACTTCAGCACGGCCAAGAAAATAATCAATAAAATAAAAAGGCAACCTATAGAATGAAAGAAAATATTTGCAAATCATATATCTGATAAGGGGTTAATATTCAAAATATATAAAGAACTCACACAACTCAATAGTAAAAAACAAACCATCTGTTTAAAATTGAGCAGAGAAACTGAATAGACCTGTTTCCAAAGTCATGCAAATAGCCAACAGAGACATGAAAAAGTGCTCAACTTCACTAATGGTCAGGGAAATTGAAATCCATACCACAATGAGATATCACCTCACATCTGTTAGAATAGTTATCATCACAAAGAAAGGATAACAAGTGTTGGTAAGTATGCAAAGAAGAAATCCTTATGCACTCTTAATGGAAATGTAAATTTGTTCAGCCACTATATAAAGCAGTATGAAGCTTCCTCAAAAAAGTGAAAATAAAACTACCATATGATCCATCAATTACACTTCTGGGTATATACCCAAAGGAAATGAAAACAGGATATCAATGAGGGATCTGTATTTCAATGTTTAGTGCAGCATTATTCACAAGAGCCAGGATATGGAAGCAACCTAAGTGTACATCAGCAGATGCACGGATAAAGAATATGTAGGATATAGATATATATGTCCAGAAATATTCCATACATATATCCACATACATATGGAATGGAAATATGTATACACACACACACACACACACACACACACACACACACGTTATATAAATTTCCCAAGGTCACACAACTTTTAAGAGATCAAACCAGGTTGCAAAGTCACTCTTAGTTAAAACAAAACAAAACACAACAACAGCCAACAACAAAATAAAGATATTCATTATGGGTATACACATGTTTATTCACTTTTTTTTTTTCTGGAAGCCCTACCCAATGCTATCAAATGGGTATAAAAATCTAACATATATAAGGAACTTCTATAACTCAATAGCAAAAACAAAACAAATAAACCAAGTTAAAAATGGGCAAAGGGACTAAATAAACCTTTGTATGTTTATACAAATGGTCACCAGGTATACCAAAGGTGCTCAACATTACTAAGCATCAGGGAAATGCAAATCAAAACCCCAATAAGATATCACCTCCACCTAAATGCCCATGAATGAATGAAAGGATAAAGATAGTGTGGTATAAACATACAATGGAGTATTATTCAATCTTAAAACAAATAAGGAAATGCTGCCTTTTGCAACACAGACGAACCTGGAGGACGGTATGCTAAGTCAAATAAAACAGAACAAATACTACATATACCACTTATATAATGAATCTAAAATAGTCAAACTCATAGAAGCAGAGAGCGTAATGGTGATTTCCAAGGGCTGGGAAGCTGAAAAACAGGAAGATATTAGTCAAAGAATACAAAGTTTCAGTTATACAAGATGAATAACTCCTGAAAATTTACATTACAGATTAGCGACTATAGTTAAAAATGCTGTATTATATACTTACATAAAAGCAAACAGATAAGGTTCTCTTTTGACATACTGTTTAAAAGGGCTTAAGTAGTTCAATCAATTATAATTTTCCCCTATAAACAAGACATTGATTTTTTTTTCATTTAAAGTATTGGGGAAAAAACAAAATGCTTGAACCAAGTATTTTAATTTAAACACACAGTTATAATTACTGAAAGTGAGAGAAGGTAAGTCAGATTAAGGTGACACTTTTCTTTAGTCAGTTTTTCCTTATCAAGTGTTCTGACATTTACATATTTCTAAAAATAATTTTTGAGGATAACACTACATAAATCACTCTCTGAGGCTATCACAGTCTTGTATCGATGAGTACATTCAACCATGATTTGCTATTTTTTTTCTGGTACAAGGTTTGGCAAAGAGAATGTCATTATTTTACTGATCAATTCACCAAAATATAAGAGAGAGCTATTTTTTAATTAATTTTTATTGGAGTATAGTTGCTTTACAATGTTGTGTTAGTTTCTGCTGTACAGCAAAGTGAATCAGCTATATGTATACATATTTCCCCTCTTTTTTGGATTTTCTTCTGATTTAGATCACCACAGAGCATTTAGCAGAGTTTCCTGAGCTATGCAGTAAGTTCTCATTAATTATCTATTTTATTCATAGTATCAATAGTGTATATATGTCACTCCCAATCTCCCAACTTATCCACCCCCCACCTTCCCCCTCAGTATCTGTACATTTGTTCTCTACGTCTGTGTCTCTATTACTGCTTTGCAAATAAGATAATCTATACCATTTTTCTAGATTCCACATATATGCATTAATATACAATATTTGTCTTTCTCTTTCTGATTTCACTCTGTATGACAGTCTGTAGGTCCATCCACGGAGACAGCTATTTTTTAATGTTATAAAGACAAATCTAGCACTTAAGTTATTTCATTAGAAAGTGATAATATCTAACAAGAATATATAAGTTACTGAGTACTGGCTGTTATCTAGGTACTATGTTATACATGAATTATTTAATCCTCAGAACAGTCTTGCTAATTTTTTATTATTATTTAATGGAGAAATTATCAGATACTAAATGCAAGAATGAGTGTTGCTTTTATGATTGTATTTATTAATCTACTAAGAGAGTTACAGTTCTGCTCTTTATTCTGTTTATTAGTATATGGTGATGATTGTTGGTTTTAATTGAGGCAATATTTATATAGCACAAGATTTCCACAAAATAAAATTTACTTACAGTTAAGTGCACAAGATTTAATTGTGAGTTCGGTGAGTTTTAACATACATACCCAGGTGGCCACTGCCTCAATCAAAATATAAACTATTTTCATCACCTCAGAAAGTTCTTTATACTCCTATCTAGTCAAACTCACTTTAACCTCAGGAGAAACACTTTTCTGATATCTATCTCCATAATTTAGTTTTACCTATTTAGAAGCAAGAAAAATGAAATCACATAGTACATGCTCTTTTGTGTCTGTTTTGTATTCATCCATGTGTTGCATAAATTATTAGTGCTCTTTTTCTTTAGTATTCCATTTTTGAGTGTGCTAAAATGTGTTTACTTACTTTTTGCTGGTACACATTTGAATTATTTCCAGTTTGGGACTGAATAAAACTGCTATGAACATTTGCACAAAAGTCTTTGTGTGGACATATGTTTTATTTTGGGTAAATAACTAAAACTGGAATTGCTATATGATATAATATGTTTAACTTTATAAGGGATCTCATATCCTTTTAGAAAGTTGTTATATAATTTAATACTCCCATGAGCAATATGTCATTTCAGTTATTCCATATCCTCACTGACATTTGGAATATTCATTGTTTTTAATTTTAGACATCTGAGTTTGTTTAAAAGGTGACACACTGTGGTTTAAATTGCATTTTCCTGATGATTAATGA
Source organism: Tursiops truncatus (assembly GCF_011762595.2). Taxonomy (NCBI): domain Eukaryota; kingdom Metazoa; phylum Chordata; class Mammalia; order Artiodactyla; family Delphinidae; genus Tursiops; species Tursiops truncatus. The sequence goes on along the minus strand of NC_047038.1, from coordinate 55,234,974 downwards.
TGATGAACATCTTTTAACATAAATTCTAGCCATTTCTGTATTTTCAATTGTGAACATCCTTTTAAATAAATGGTAAAAATAATCAGACAAGGACTGAGGTTAAACTGTTTTTACTAATATTTTAACTACCTACAATATGACCTTATGCTTCTTAGTCCTGTAATTTGTTTTTGTTGACAGTAGTGTTAGTTCATTAAATATGTCTGATAATCCTCACCATGTTTATCGATAATATAATGGTCTTCTTTTGAATTCTTGTACCTTTAATACTTGCCCCTTGATCACATATATTGCCAAAAGACCAAATATGGAAAGTAAAATTCTTACAAATTTCTATAAATGTATACAAGTAGAATACGATTAAGAAATGATACAACATTGAGATCTTAAGTTGGAAAAATACTTTTAGAAAGTTACACATAATTGAAGGAAGAATAACATAAAAAAAACAATAAAAAAATAATGAAGAGGTATATTTTCTCTGATTCAGCTGGAGAGATGTTTTAGTTCTGCTCTTTTCTTTTTTCACAATAAAAGCAAAATTCAATGCATATGGTCTGTTGGTATAGCACCTTCAGTATTGTTTAACATTTGAAAATTTTTATTCATACATAAGAAAGATCACCAAACATTTTGCATGTAGGATTTGACCTGGTGCCATTTAAGAAAAGCTTTAAAAACTTTTAATTGCTGCGTTTAAATTTTGGATGCCACGTTAGTGTCAATGTAATGGGAAGCAGAGCTGACAATCCTCTTATCTAAACAAGGGCATGAGATCCATCCAGGGGATGTGACAGATCAGTGGTTAGCAATGTTCTACCAGACAGGATATTTTAGCACATGACACTGTATTGTCTACTAATTATGGAATAACTCAAGGTAGAGGTTTGTGCTGATAACCAGGAACCAGAGTCAGTGGAAAACTAATTGCAGGGTCAGAACTGAACATTTGGAGGTGGTAACGATGTCCTGATTTATTAACTCAGACAAGACCACAGTGAGAAAGGATCAATCATGCTATTTAGCAGATAAATTATATCCCTGATTTCTCAAAGGAAAGAAAGAACATAGTCTACGTGTATGTTATAAACAAAGACAAACCTCATTTATTCTACTGAATCACAAATGAAATAGTTTCTTCAGGGCTTCCCTGGTGGCTCAGTGGTTGAGAATCTGCCTGCTAATGCAGGGGACAGGGGTTCGAGCCCTGGTCTGGGAAGATCCCACATGCCGCGGAGCGACTAGGCCCGTGAGCCACAACTACTGAGTCTGCGCATCTGGAGCCTGTGCTCCACAACAAGAGAGGCCACGACAGTGAGGGGCCCACGCACTGTGATGAAGAGTGGCCCCCGCTTGCCACAACTAGAGAAAGCCCTCGCACAGAAAAGAAGACCCAACGCAGACAAAATAAATAAATAAATTAATTAATTAAAAGAGGGCTTCCCTAGTGGCGCAGTGGTTGAGAGTCTGCCTGCCGATGCAGGGGACACGGGTTCGTGCCCCAGTCTGGGAAGAATCCCACATGCCATGGAGCGGCTGGGCCCGTGAGCCATGGCCGCTGAGCCTGTGCTCCGCAAGGGGAGAGGTCACAGCAGTGAGAGGCCCGAGTACCGCAAAAAAAAAAAAAAAAAGAAGGCTCAACATTTAAAAAAAAAATAGTTACTTCAATTTTGTATTTTAAAACAGAATATATGGTACAGAATAAAAGGATATTATTTTCAAAAATATGCGTGTCTTGAGTGATTAATGAAATGTTGTAAAACTGAAGGAAAAATCTTAAGAGAAAAGTGATAACTTTTTAATGAAAGTTTTGGAGAGAATATCTTATTTTATTATTATAAATTCAAACTATATTAGATAATATTCCTCAACTCCAGTATTAGCATTAGAGTTTTGTTGTGATGCTTGAGTCATAGGTGGAAAAGTCACCTTCTTGTTACTATATGTAAGAAGTATATGTGCCTCATTCTTTTTGAATGATATTATATGCTAGATTAACAAAAGTGTAGCACGGCCCAGAGGCAGTTTACCGACTGTGGTTAGTAACACCCATATTGAGATCTTTAATGAAATGTATATATTTCATTAAATGTATGAAATGTATACAATTAACAAAGCGAGACAAAAATGACTGCACTTTCAAACTTTATTCAGAAACTGAGAGAGCTAAGAATATTTTAAAAGAAAAAAAGGAGGAAAATAAGTTTCCAAGGTATGAGAATGGTGAGTTTTTTCAAGTATTTAACAACAAAAAAAACTGTCATGAGGGCTTCCCTGGTGGCGCAGTGGTTGAGAGTCCGCCTGCCGATGCAGGGGACACGGGTTCATGCCCCGGTCCGGGAAGATCCCACATGCCGTGGAGCGGCTAGGCCCGTGAGCCATGGCCGCTGAGCTTGTGCGTCTGGAGCCTGTGCTCCACAATGGGAGAGGCCACAACAGTGAGAGGCCTGCATACAGCAAAAAAAACAAAAAATCAAACAAAAAACTGTCATGAGTATCATCACTAGATCAATTCAATAGTTTTGAGAGGATGGAATAAGTATGGAATCCCTAACCTCCAATGTGACTCTATTTAGAGAGAGGGACTTTTAAGATGTAATTAGGGTTAAATGAGGTCATAAGGATGGGGTCCTAATCCAATATGACTGGTGTTCTTATAAGAAAAAGAAGAGACACCAGGGATGCACACACACAGAGGAAAGGCCATGTAAGGATAAAGTGAGAAGGCAGCAGTCTGCAAGCCAAGGAAAAAGACCTCAGGAGAAGCCAAACCTACCAACACATTAATCTTGGACTTTCATCCTTTAGAACTGTGAGAAAATAAATTTCTTTTGTTTAAGTCACCCAGTCTGTAACATTTTGTTATGGCAACTCTAGCAAACTAATGCATCTACATAAAACATAGCAATTGTTTATTCAGACATGCAAAACTGCATGTTTGAAATATTGTTGCTGGCTTGAGAGACTTTGGAAAATGGACAAGGCACAGGGATAAATCCTAGAATCTATTCTTAGTAATGGGTATAGAGAGCTTAATTCTAAAATATGTGCATTGGATTCACTGTAAGTAAATGACATATAGAACAGGTTGAACACATTAAGCTGTCCTGTCTGATTTATTTGCTGAAGTTATTAGTAAACTTATGAAAGTTACTTATTTGGACTCTGCTAATTCATAGCTAACTCTTCTAACATTTAGCTTACTACAATTAATTTAGAATCAGTTGCCAGAAATTTGACTATAAATGTTTAGAAATAATTTAAATTTTCTTAATTCTAAAGAGCAATTGAAATCTATTGAAATGGTATATATATGCATATTATATTTATGATACTTTTATCTATTACAACTTAAATTTATCTAATAGTTGTCATAACATCAAAAGCATTTACTGAATAAGGTATAAAATCTAGTGCCTGCTCAAATACTCAAATAATTAATTCTTCAATAATGCTAAGGGAATATGTAAGGAAATAGAAGACTATTAGCCAGTTAATATCTTATTTTTGCTTTCACTTGTAATTTACCTTATTGATTGTACCTGAAATATATTTAGGCTTGTTTTGGTATAGTTTTAATATATGTGTGTTTATAAATATAGATTTAATTAACAATCCATATATACTTGTGTGAATATAAAAGCATCAGTTAGTCTTAAACTGATGCCAAAATAATGAATGAGAGGATGGGTTCTTTGTTATCAGCCTGGTGGCTCATTGCCAAACATATATTCCCTAAGCACATTTCAAATATTTTTTACAGTTGTTCATAATGAAAGAGATCACAAGCCTTGGTCTTAGAATTCAGTAAACACCTTTCTCAGGACATTACATAATATCGCAGTAAAGAATTTGTTTCTCTAGGAAAGAAAGAGCATTATGAGTGTGAGAGTACCTTTTATCCTACCCTCATCCTACTTTTCCCAGCATCCTGGTCTCTCATAGATATGCCCAGACACAGCAGGAACATTCAAACCCATAGGTAGAGAACTATCAAGGTCCCCAGGTTTGCAATCACCACTAGCAGTTGTCTAGGTGTTTACACATCCCTGGAGCAGTGACTACCCCAGTGTTCTGTCTAGCTGAGGATTTAGTTTGATATTCAGGTATCTCCTAGCAAATGGCAGGATATATTGTAGACATTTTGCCAAATATACTTTTAGCCAATGATACCTTGGGGCCTCTTTGAAATCCTTGTAGGAAATAATTAAAATCCTCTAGTTTTCCTATAACACATTTTGATGAACGAACAGAAGCCACAGTGCATGTGAGTTGTCCTGATCACATATTTTATTCTATATGAGACTTTCGGTTATATGTTCTGGTGAACTTCAGAAGTCCTAGACTCCCAAAAGTTCTTGCAGAGTCTCACTGAATCATAGTTTTACAACAAGATGTAACAAAACACGAAGTTCCTCCCTAAAACTCACTGCACTGTAACCCCCATTTGAATTCCCTGTTTTATTCAGTGCCTGAACCAGTTCTTCCCCATGTGAGCACTGCATTGACTCTTCCAAAAATCTCACCCCTAATTCACAATTAGGGACTTTCCTTAATACCCTTGTCTTACCTGAAAAAAATGTAAAATTTAAAGGAAATAAAAGGCGTCTTTCTGCTCAGAGTTCACTACCTAAGTTATACTCTGTAACAATTCACAGTTCGGTAACTTTGGGAATACAAATTAGTACAAAAATCTTAATCATTAGACAAATATAGTCCTACTTTTCATCGTATTCTCTGCTAGGCTATGTGCTGAGACATTTTCTTACCCTTTGCAATGTTTTAATGATAAAATGGAAAACTATTTTATGTTAACAGTATGAATTTACTGAGTGGTATACACATAATTGAATGTAAAGGGGAAAAAATAAGGGAGAAAAAAGCTAAACTTTAACAGATTAAGGAAGACTACATTTAAATTGATGGTGAAGGGAGGAAGATGGATTCCTAAAATTAAAAAAAAAGATAATGTTACATATGTTTTATAAAAGTATTTATAAAATATTACCCATGTAGCAACATAGATATGAAAACCACTCCGTCACAAACCCCACTCCACCAATAAGCTTTATGTGAGAACTTCACTGAAAATTCAATGCAAAATATATAAGTGAAAGGAAACCAGATAATATCTATACCTTTTAAAATAAAAAGCTATACTAACCTTAAAAAAGCAAGTTTTGTCATCTTTAATTGATATATTTTGTACTAATCAAACAATTATGTTGAAAATATAGGATGTCACATAGGTACCAAATTGGCCAATATATGTTTTGGGATGGAATTTTATATTAGCTAGCAAAGATGACTTATGATAGAAATGTATTGATATTTAAAAGGAGGAGGATTGGTAATGCTGAGTTCTGTTTTGTTTGTGTGTATGTGTGTGCATTTCCTTTCTTTGACACATTTTTCAAATGTGACTATGGTCAGCCCTGTAGGTGTCTTTCTATGAGTCCCAGAATGTGGAGAAGGGAGAACACCACGTGGAAACAGAAGCAGATATTATAATGATGTGTCTACAAGCTAAGGAACACTAAGGATTGCTGACAACCGATAGAAGCTGGGAGGGAGTCATGGAACATCAAACATTTATTGAATGAGATCACAAAAATAATATTAAAACTGACTAGATTTGTTAAGGGAAATCCATCACTCCTTACTGAACATAAACAGGGGGTATATTTATACTGATGTGGAATTATATCTCTCATGCCTAATACTAGTTTCTACTTTATACCACCAAACTGACCTCACTTGAGAATCTAAATGCTACTGACAGATTTAAGAAGGCAGAATTAGGGTGGTAGGCTTGGGGAGAGGTATAGACAAACAAAAAAACGTTAAAAGAATGGCTCAGGGACATGGCAGGGTAGCACAGGTCCTCTGGAGTCCTGTTAGACTCGTCAGTACAGAAGAATGAGGTCCAAAGGAGAAGGCTTTCACTTTCCGCCTTTCTACTTTCCTACTGAATTTCAATGTCAATGGATTGTTTTACATGTTTAAGTCAATATGGGTTATCTGAATAAATGATGAAATTAGGTGCCATTGTTGTTACTTTCACATTTATTATAGTAAACAGAATAATAAGTTGATTTTTTGAAAGAAATGAATAAAGAGGATGAACCAACACCATGGAAAGAGGAATAGAATCATCTCTCTTCTCATCCCCATCCACTGCCCATCCCAGATAGTATTTATAAATGAGTGAATATCTTCCCAGTTCATTCTTCTGTAGACTGAAAAGGAAAGTGCACACACCTAAGCTTCTGTACAAAATGTATGTTTACCAGTAAGATTTGTGTAAGCTGGGGCAGAGGACACAAACCTAGCTGTGCATCTTAGTATTGTCACTGTGAATAAGAATATCTGTTGTTGGTATATGAGCCTGTGTTTTAAAAAACCTTTCCTGTATTGGGGCTATAGTTGGATCCCACTTAGGCAACCACTCTTCCAGTGATGCCTAGTATTTCCTCTTCCCATTCTGCATTCTGATGCAACAACTCTTCAAGTAAATTCGTAATCATATCATTATATGTTGAATAATTAATAAAAGAAAAAACATAAGTGAACCATGAACAATTGTTGGATTAACTCAGAAATTAATGAACTACTTAATTTTGAATAATGGTATCATTTATTAAACTTAACTTAGTATCTGATACATGTGCCACACACTCTGTTAGGTGATTATATATATATATATATATATATATATATATATATATATATACTAGTTAAGTACTCATAACAATACTATAAATTGGATATTATCATATTAGTTTAATTTGTTATGATGCTGTGTGGCTTATAAGTAGAAGAACCTGGATGTGGCTCCAAACCAAGTATTTATTTTTTTATTTGCTGTAATAGTTTATTAAAAGTCAAACAATAATCAACAAGGCTGGATTTAGAGATCAATTTCTTTCACTTAAAATTTAGCATTCTACTAAATTTGTCTTCATATTGACTGGTTTGCCAGTGCAATACATTGAGAGCAAAAAAGACCTTCCAATAGAAAATAAAAATTAATCTCACCTCTGAATAAAACAAAGAATCTCATTTGCATGGATACTTATGTAATGATGACATAACCTCTGTTCCCAAACTGGCTATGTTAATGATGTGTGTCAGTATGAATTCTTTTTCAAATCCATAGTTACATGAAGCTAGTTTAATGACATACATCAGTCTGGAACCTCATGGAAGCTGTAATTGTACCCTAACTTTCTGCTTTTTTAACTGAAAGGAAGTGTTGTACTCATTCCAAAAATATATCCAATTTGACATGAGGACTCTACTATCCTTCACAAAGGTCTTATGACTTAAAAATTACTCTGGCCTCACTGTAAAATATAAAAAGTTAAATTTTCAATAAATACACACTAATGAATATAATACAAATTTCTATAAATTTTTCCCATAGTATTATCTTAATTACTTCATTATAAATTTAATGTTGTAAGAAGAGATCAAAAGGCAAGCAAATCAATTTGTCACAGAATTATACAAAAGAACTGCTCACAAGAAGTGTTCAGAGTATGTACCCCAATTGAGACAAATTTTGTATGCTTTCAAATGTCTACAGTCTTGTATAATTTTAAATTTCAGAATAATAGTTTTAAACAACTGAAAGTCCTCCAATTTCTTTTGACTTTCAAAGACTAGCAATATCTGAATAACATATAGAAGTATTTTCTGCTAAGGTATTGAAGTGTTAACAGTATAATACAATATTCATTAGCAATGTGTTGATTACTGATACAGATTATTGTCAGCCATATATCTGCTTTTCCCAATCAGATTAATAAATAGAAATTTATTTCATGAAATGTATATTTCATGAAAATAAAATGAAGAAACACTTTGCCAAGAGGAAAACTTCATGAGCCAGATACTTGACTGAAAAATTAATTTGAAGAGAACCATTAATAATGCAAACCTAGCAATGTGTCACCTGAAATCTTTCCATAACATGTTTGTTCCCACAATACTAGCTTTCTGTATGCTCCTCTGATTTTGACCTTGGCATGCAATTATGCCACTGTTTATGCCATCCAAAATTTCTTGAAGGGTGGAGCAAATAGATAAAAAATTGTGAATGAGAGAAAGACAAAAAACAGCAGTAAAAATACTCAGAGACTACATAAAAAGAGGCAAAGAAAATAAACTGCTCAACATAATAAAAATGAAATCTTACTAGTGCAGTAGTCACTTTGCTTCTCTCTTTTATACACCCATCAAGACAGGTGTCTTTATTTCTAAAAGAGTTTATTACCCTCATAACGTAATGGTTTCTGCTAGAAAAAATAAAAATAAAATAAACTATGTGTCATTACTTTCAATCTCATTTGTTTCTCCATGTTACATTTAAGAAAATGAAAACACATTAAAATGCTCACATATCAACTTCACCAGTTAGGTTATTTCTAGCTGGATTATGCCTAAGGTAGTGCAATATATTAAATCAATTGAGGCAAAAAAATGTATTTTGTAAATGCAATGAAAAATATTCAGCGTATCTTCTGCACTTATTCTTACATTACTCTATAATGAATATGTGCTCTTGGAATCCTTTTTAAATAAACGATATAAGTAATGTGAAGGAAAATAATGAAGTATATTATTAATGAAACTATCTCTATAATTTAGTAATTGCGAAACTTAAAACAACTATTCTGTTTTGTGATATTTTAAGTTACCAGAACACCAAATTTGCTTTGTACATTAATAATGGTGTCTTTTTCTATTTTTTCTTATATATGTTTGAACCCTTGATACATCAGGCTTTATATTTGGATAATACATTTTAGAGTTCAAGGGAGCTAATAAACTACATGCTTGTCTTCACTGAAGTTCAGAACTTTTTGCAACATATAAATGATGAATTAAACAGATGGATATGAAATATCAGCTTAAGTATATGTAAGGTTAGTTTGGAGAATGTGGCTTAATCTTTGGCCACTTTTTTTTTTTTTTTTTTTTTTTTGCGGTATGCGGGCCTCTCACTGTCGTGGCCTCTCCCGTTGCGGAGCACAGGCTCCGGACGTGCAGGCTCAGTGGCCATGGCTCATGGGCCTAGCCGCTCCATGGCATGTGGGATCTTCCCAGACTGGGACACGAACCCGCGTCCCCTGCATCAGCAGGCGGACTCTCAACCACTGCACCACCAGGGAAGCCCTTTGGCCACTTTTAGGCTTCCAATATCTCTCCTGACGTGAACTTGCTCCCCCAAACTGGATATTTCCTTTTTGAGGACTATAACTTGTCTCTATGAGCATTCTCTGCAGAGAGATTGATCCAAAAGAGAATCTAGATGGATAGAACAAGGAATGTTCCGTCCGTCATCCAGAAAAGCAACCACAAAAGATTAAAAACTTCTGCCATCAACCTTTCCTTCTTTCTTTCTTATAAAATTTAAGCTTAATAAATACACTTTGGATCAACCAGGTGTGGATGATGTTAGGGTTTATTATATCTGAAGTTTATTATAATTATCAGAATTCGTGGACTGATCTTCTAATAGCAAACACCAATACTGTCTACTCTGTGCCCCCTCCTGAGTACACTGCCCACTCTCTGAGCACATGTAATAGACTGGCTGAAGAGGAATAAAGGGATGATTTTTGTTTGTTACTTTGCATTGGTTTAGCCTCTAAACCCTGTCTAAGCCTAGAGTTATTATTCCAGAGGTTAAAGAAAAAACTGAAAAGTCACTTTCTTGGACCAAATCTTTGAGATATTGTAGGATAAGCAACACCTACATGAGAACTACATGTCAGAGAGAGGTGATTTTTCCATTTATGGACAGAATATATATAGGTTATTACATTAAGGATTCTGAGACCAGCACTACATTGACACTTGGGGTGGTCAAACTATATATGTATCATCATGTATCACCCTCAACCAAGGCACTGATGCTCTCAACATGGGCTCTGGCCTCAGCAGATATGGTGTGGTAGCAGACACAAAACAGCAATCAGAAAGCAAATATCAACACAAGAGACTGTGAGGAAACCTATGATACAGAAATTTGTGAACTCATCCATTGTATCTACTGGAGGCAATACCTTTTAGAGATGGAAAAATGGTGTAGGGGTAGATAGGAGTAATATGGAAACAAGTGATGTGTGTATCTCTGAGAACAGATGTCAGAAAACTATGACCCATGGACCAAATCTGGCCTTCCTCCTGTTTTTTGTAAATAGTGTTAATTGGAACACAGCCACACACATTTGTTTATGTATTTTCTGTGGACAGTTTAATGTTATAACAGCAGAGTTATTCAGCTGTGATGGCAAAGAATACAATATTTACTACCTGACATTTTATGGAAAAATTTTGCTAATCCCTGATCTGGAGGGTAACCCGTGAAAGAGCTGGGCAACATTATGTATTGATTTAATTCAGTGTCTGCTATAGTTTATACAAGACAAGCACCAGAATGGTTTTTATTTTCAAAAAAGTTTATATAAAGCATGTTTGAAGAGTGGAGAATTACAGAGGAGTATATCAGAATTATCTATGCACCTAACAATGAATTTAATTCAAAAACCTCTCCAGAAGAAAGCCAGTCTGCAAATATGTGTTAAATATCTCGTCAGCTCCATGCCCGGCCTTAGCCACAAGTGTGACAGTAGTAAAACAGTCAAGTATTATTCATGTTTCAATATAGCTTTCATCCAAGGGAAAACAGAAGAAAATAAACACCATAATAATTTACATTTACATAGAGGTAGGTTCAGAGTACGAAATGTAAAATGTAATAATCTGAGAAGGGAGGAAACATTGGGTCTACTGGACCTAACTCACCACCTGGGACCGCACCCACTGAACCCTCCTGGATCCTAGCCAACCTTCAGATGTAGAAGTGAAACATATATGCTAATTTGTGCATGCTGCTGATTGTGTGGTGGTTTATTACCCACAGTTATTGTGGTAATACCTGACCATTACACATCACATTTAGATCAACATATAAAATCCTTCTATGTCTTACAAAGCCTTATGTACTCTATTCTTAGTTATCTTCCCAGCACTATCACATGTGACTTCACTTTTTGTTCATTATACTCCAGTTACACTGGTATGCTTCCTGCCCCTTGGTTAAGTCAAACATCTTTCTGACTCAAAGCCCTAATCAACTCTTTGTGGAATGTTTTTTCTCTATGTATCTTTCTGTCTCTTTCTTACCTCATTCATATATGACAATACATCTCACTGCTATAATATGTTAATCTTTCTTCTTAGTCCTTTTACCTATATGATATTTTATTATGCCTTTTATTGTTTAATTGTTTATTCATTGTCTCTTCCACTCGAATTTAACACTATAAGGACAAAGACTTTTATTTGTTTTGTTTTCTTCTTTACCTCAGGGTTATTGAATAGTACCTAAAAATTTTGTAGTTATTCAATACCACATTTGTTGAATGAATAAATAAAATTTAACTGACTCATTTTGCTCTACATCTGAAACTAACAGAGCATTGTAAATCAACTATACTCCAATAAAATTTTTTTAAAATAATAATAATAAATAAATAAATAAATTCAGTAAGATCACTGGTGGTCTTTAGATACTATTATGGCTCTCATTCTGTCGTAAAGAATATATATATATATATATATATATGCACACATATATTATGTATGCATATATAATTTACATCTATATAATTTTCATTCATTTTCTACAAAATTTATAAAGTTTGATACATAGTGAGCTTGCTTTTACTGTCCTAGATTTAAAGGCAATAATTTATGGCCATGCTTGAGATTAAAGAAACGCAGGGAAAAAGTCCATGTAACTTATATTCAGAAATGTTTGGGGTGGAGGTCTGGAGTCTGTGCAATTATGCAAAATAGGTTATTTGTTGGGACTTCCCTGGCGGTCCAGTGGTTAAGACTCTGCGCTTCCACTCACTGCAGGATTTTGGATTGGACCCTAGTCCAGAAACTAAGATCCCCCATGTCACATGGCATGGTCAAGAAAAAAATAAAAGAGGTTTTTTTGTTATTAAAGAGTAACTCCAAAACACTAGTAAGCACAACTACACACACATAAATATATATATATATAAAATGTGCCTGCTGTGAAAAATGTAAGAAATAGATTTGTTAGGAAGCAATAGCTTGTGGTCTAAAAGAGGATGGTCTTCTTGAAGCCCTTTAATCTCCATTCAAATATAGTATAAAGATATAACAAGTTTGTAAACCTAATAGATGTTTTAAGAGAGAGAGAGTAGAAGACCTAGGGAAGCAGTGAACAAAAAATAATTTCAAAGGAAATATAAAGATTTTGGAAACAGCCTAGAAAATGAATAGGAATTATATTTTTAAAAAATCCTAAATGCTGCAGAGGAAAATTTTTTAAGTAAATAGAAATAAACTAAACATGATTTTTACAGTTCTCCAAACATCTTGGTTTAGTAATGGAGATGATATCACAACATTTTAGAAGACTATAGTTAGCTGCATTATTTTTTCCAATATTGGACCTGTCTTTTATTTTGGGGCAGTGTTTTATTCATAGATTATCAGATTTTAATATGCATTAGATGTCAAGATAAATATTTACAAGTTTTGGAAGGAAGGGGATTGACAGAAAATGATAGTTAATAATTAGCTAATATGGAAAGAAATAAAAGCCCTTTTTAATATCTACTTAACTTTATACCCTCATAAATTCCACAGCACTATGGCTTCATTACTGGAGCAGTTTGTGATTGGCTGTCTCTGTGACTGATCCACAGGGCCTTGGCTTTGATACTATAGGGATTCAAAATAGACCAAGCTGTGCTCACTTCGGCAGCACATATACTAAAAAATAGATCAAGCTGACTGGGCCAGTGAAACTTATTGACCACACTGCTGTTCCTTCATCCATTTGCTTCAGGCATATAAACATAGTTCACGCCTGTATGACCCAAACACTGGATTGTAGCAAGGTCGATTCACTGTTTTCACCTATCATAATGACTGATTTGGACTGTCACACAGTCAATGTGATTGATTATATAAAAGCTGGCCAACAAACCTCAAAGTTGCATTTCCATAGCTGCTCTCATCATGGCATAAAAACAGAGTTGTTTTATATCTCTCCAGAGCAACATTTGAAAAGGAGTTTTGTAAATCACCTTGTTCATTCTAATGCAGATGTCCAAACCAGATCTTTCTCCCTTTATCTACCATCACAACTTTCTAAGTACCACTGACACTACCATGTTTAAGGCATTGAAATGGTTGCAGTTGCCATAAGTCCTTACATTGAGTTTATGCTCAGGATTCATAAAATAGACCACTTTTTCCAAGAATTGCTATGTGGGCCTTTGCCACCTTTTGGCTGACTACACTTTCTGTTCCTACAATATGATGCTACCATGTTTGCATATCAACAAGGATGTAATAGTTTGTTATTACTGATTACTCTTTCCACTGATCACAATCCTAAAATTCTAGTTTAGGGCTCAAGTATACCCATATTAAATAAACAAATGAAAAAGAAACTATTATATGAAAGATATTAACTTCCAGGGACACCATAGGCAATGACTAATAATTACTTAGGAAAGAATTTTAAAGAAAATATTCTCAAATTTTAAGATAGAAGTCTCTTAGTTCATATATATAAAACCAGGTTATTTTGGGGGGGAATTCAATGATCTTAAATCATACGGCCAAATTTTATTTTCATCAGACTTGCTAGCTCCCATCCCATTAAAATGTGAAGCAAATTAAAACATGTTTGCACTCAAAGAATTACATACTCTTATTCTAATAATGCAACCTCAAGGAATTTTCTTCATTTTCATAAGGTAAAGATAAATGATGTGGGCCTATGGGAGCAGTCTAGACACATTTTTGTAAAACGCTAATTGTTAAAGTCTCATGTTTGGAAATTTTTTAAAACTTTATTTTTTTCAGAATACTTTATATTTAGAATACAATTGAAAAAGAGGTATAGAGAATTTCCATATACTCCCAACCACACTAATGCACAGCCTCCCCCTTTATCTACATTACTACCCAGAATTGTAATTTCATTTTTTTTAAACCAAGGACAAACCTACATTGACACATCGTAATCACCCAAAGTTCATAGTTAGGGTTTACTCTTGGTGTTATACATTCTATACATTTGGACAAATGTACAATGATAGATATTCACCATTATAGTATCATACAGAGTATTTTCACTGTCCTAAAAATCCTCTGTGCTCTGCCTATTCATCTCCTTCCCTCCAACACCCACACCACTGAACTTTTTATTATCTCCACAGTTTTGCTTTTTCCAGAATGTTGTATAGTTGGAATAAAACAGTATGTAGCAATTTCAGATTGTCTTCTCCCACCTAGTAATATGCATTTAAGATTGCTCCATATCTTTTTATGCCTTGATAGTTCATTTAATTTTAGCATTGTATAAGATTCTAGTTTCTGGATGTACCTCACATTATTCATTCACTTACTGAATGAAGTTCAGTTGCTACCAAATTTTGACCATTAAGAATAAAGCGGCTATAAATTTATACGTGCAGGTTTTGTATAATTTCAATCCTTTTGGGTTAATATCAAGGATCATAATTGCTGGATCATATAGTAAGAGTATGCTTAGTTTTATGTTTATGTTTAGAAACTGCTAAATGTTTTCCAAAGTGACTCTACAATTTTGCATCCCCATCAGCAATGTATGAGACTTCCTGTTGTTCCACTTCCTTATCAGCATTTGGTGTTGTCAGTTTCTGGATTTTGGCCAGTATAATAGGTGTGTAATGGTATCATATTGTTATTTTAATTTGCATTTTCCTGACTACATATGATATGGGACATATTTTTATATGTTTATTTTCCCTTTGTATAATCTTCTTTGGTAAAGTGTCTGTTAAGATGTTTACCCCATTTTTTAATCAGGTTACTTGTTTTCTTATTATTGAGTTCTAAGAGTTCTTTGTATATTTTGGAAAATAAACCTTTATTCACTGAGTCTTTTGCAAATAATTTCTCCCAGTCTGTGGCTGATCTTCTCATTTTCTTGACACTGCCTTTCAAAGCAGGTATTTAAAATTGTTTTAAAGCCCAGCTTATCAATTATTTCTTTAATGGATTGTATCATTAGTATTGTATCTAAAATGGCATTATCATACCCATGGTCATACATAAGCATATCATATATACATAAGCATACATAATCAAACACATTGTTGCTCTTATTATTTTGAACAAACTGTTATCTGTTAGATCAATTAAGAATAAGAAATATAAAATTTTACTTTTACATATTTCTTCTTCAATGCTCTTTTTTCCTTAATGTAGATCTGAGTTTTTTACCTCAGATATTTTCCTTCTCTCTAAAAAACTTTTATCATTTCTTGCAAGGAAGGTCTGCTGACAACCAATTCTCTCAATTTATGTTATTTTGAAAAGTCTTTATTTCTCCTTCAATTTTGAAAGCTAATTTCACAAAGTACAGAATTCTAGGTTGGTGCTTATTTTTTTCCAAAACTTAGAATGTTTCACTCCACTCTTTAGCTGGCATGGTTTCTGAGAAGTCCAATGTATTTCTTATCTTTGTTTCTCTATATGTAAGGTTTATTTTTTTTTCTGGCTTTTTTTTGAATTTCCTTTATTTTCTATAGTTGGAAAATGATATGCCTAGATGTAGTTTTTTGTTTTTGTTTTTTTCTCTCATTTATTCTGCTTGGTATTGTTTGAGATTCCTGGACTTCGTTTGTTCCTTTCTTTCTTTCTTCCCCTTTGGATATTCCCATGTATATTACAAATTTTGTAGTTGTTCCACAGTTTTTGGATATTCCCTTTTGTGTTTTTATCAGTCTTTTTCTTTTTACCTTTGGGAGTTTTGGGTTTGTGGTTGTCTTTGTTTTGTTTGTTTTATGATTCTATTGATATATCCTCTAACTTGGAGATTTTTTCCTCACTGGTGTCCAGTCTACTAGTAAGCTCATCAAAGGTATTTTTCAATTCTGTTACAGTGATTTTAATCTCTAGCACTTCTTTTTGGTTCTTTCTTAGCATTTCCATCCCTCTGCTTACATGCCCATTATTGCATGTTGTCTACTTTATCCGTTACAGTCCTTAGCATATTAATCATAGTTGTTTTAAATTCACAGTCTGATAATTCTAACATTTCTACATGTCTGGTTTTGGTATTTGCTTGATCTCTTTAAATTGTTTTCTTGTCTTTTGGTATGTAATTTTTTCTTTATATCTACACATGATGTATGAGGTAAGAGAAACTGCTGCAAATAAGCCTTTGGTAATGTGATAGTAAGATGTGGGGAGAGGGGAAGCATTCTATAATCCTACAATTAGGTCTTAATCTTTCAGTGAGCCAGTGCCTCTGGACTGTAAATTTCACAAGTATTTTTCAGGGTTTTTTCCTCCCATTAGTTGGGACAGAAAAGCTAGAGTGGGCTGAAGTAGGGTATTTTCCTTCTCCCACGTAAAACACTAGAGTTGACGGGAGTTAGGTGTTTCCCTTCTCCTAAATCAGTTAGGCTCTGATAATACCCCAGCAGGTTAGTCTCTAGTTGACTAGTTTCTCCTGAGGGCATGCCTGTTTAAGTAGAATAGAGTAATCTGAAGTATTTCAAAATGTTTCCTTTTCCCCTCCGCATACTGAAAGCCTGAGGGAATTTTTTCTGATATTTATTGTGGGACTCTAATGGACTTCATGGAGGTAAATCTTACAAAACTGTGGGGACCTTACTATGAATGTGTTTTCCTGGAGTTTTTAACACTCAGACTTGTATACATTGAGCCCCCAGCTGCTCGCCAACCACATTTCAGGTTTTCCAATTCCAGCACTGATTCCTCTGGAGATTTCCATTTGTGAGCCTCTGTTCTGGTAAGTGGTTATTCTCTGTTTTCACCTGTCAGTCTCCCCAATCTTGAGGGCAGTGGTTTGCCCTCTGTCCTCCCCTTTCTGTCTCCTTTTTCTCTCTTCTTGGTTTGCCCAAGAAGATTTGTTACATTAGAGTCTGTTCAGCTTTTCATTTGTTAAAATGGAGTGGTGATTCTAAGATCCTAACATGCAGAACCAGAAACTGAGGTCTACATTATTTTTTAAATACAGTGAAAGACACAAGATATGAAAATATTAATCTTTTATCTTTTCTTATATTTAATAACAATATCTTGAGAAATTGCTTAGAGTACTCGCCATGGATATAAAATGTACACTTTCATAACGCTGAAGAAATAGCAGCAAATATCATTTCATTGGGCATTTAAAACACCTACTTATATTGATAAATAACTTAAAGTGCAGAAATAAAACTAATATTTTTTTAAAGTTTCACAAATTACCTTTTCTCAGCAAAAATAATTTCCTGTTATCTTTATTGATAGTCCACTTACATTTGTTAGTCCTCTGAGAAGCAAGGTTATAGTTTGCTTCTTTGAGGGACAAGATTGATAATTAACATATGATAATTGTTTATAAAATTACACACACATACCCACTAATTTTATGTGTGTGTTGTTAAAAATTGAAGTTATGGATAATGTTCATCCCAGCATTTAGTACAAACACTTGAACAGAAAAAGAAACAACCACAACATGAACTTCAAGATAAAACTCTTACTGTGGTTAAATTTTCTAACATTCCTACTCTAAAGTAAATGCATTTAATTTCTAATTCCTAAGAATTCTATGCTCCAAGTTAATTTATATAAGACTAAAATAACTAGTTTTTATTAAGTGTTTCGTATATGCCATGCACAATTGACAATTATCTATTTAATGACACTTATCATTACATAATTATTTCATACACTACATAGAATTTAAGTTCCATAAGGACAGAAGCTATGCGTCTCCTCCAACATTCACCTCAGTACATGGTACATAATATATGTTACATAAATGCATAAATGTCACTAATAAATAAACGGATAAAGAAGAAACATTTTTCTAATCCTATAAAAAGCATAGTAAATGTATATTTTGTTTTTTATTTTACATTACATATTGATGGAGAGACTTAAAATGGGCTTGACTAATGCCATTTAGCCAAAAGACCTTGGTCTGTTATATTCCAAATCTACATCTCTCTTCTTTATTGTGGTTCTAAAACTCAAATGACTATAAGGTCCATAATATGTCCAAGAAGTTAATTAGCTCAAGCTCATTGTTGCCACAAACAAATTTGGCTAATATTCCTACATTTCCCTATTTTACAAGAGAAGGTGAAAATCACCTTTTAAGCTTTTTGCAGATTTTAAGCTTTCTGTAGATTTAAATGCCAATTTTTAGTAAGAAAATAAATATACTAATAATATGACCATTAGTGCAATAAGACTTGTAGATCTAGATTTGGGAATTACAAATGTGTAGTCAATATTGTATCCATGACTGTAGATAGGCCATACTGGGGGAGAAAATAGAGTGAGAATCAAAGAAACATCTTCAAGAAGAATCACAAATTAAAGGATGACAGGGAAAGAGAAGCCCAACTGGAGAAGTATCTGGGTGAGTATGAAATCATGGTATCATAGAAACTGAAGAAATAGAATGATTCAAACTCAGTGGTCAACATTGCTAAATAAAATAGATGGTTCGAGGGAAAATAAAAAATTGATTATGCAAACAAGAGGTTGTTAAACATATTCAGAACAGTTTCACTAATGTTAAGTGGAAGTTGCTTTGTAGCAAGTTGGGAGGTAATCTGAGATAAAGAACCGGGGAATGTGCATAGAGAGACTATTAGAAGCTTTGCTGTAAATTTGAGAAAAATAATAGTTTGGGAGAACTTCTTGTGGATACTGACATCTTTATTTGCTTGTTTTGTTAAGTTTTGGATGAAAAAAGTATTTAAATGCTGATGGTAAGAAGCCTTTGAAATGAAAACATGCAATTTTAGTTGAGAGTGGAGGTCATAGAGGAGCCTCCAGAGAATGCGGTAGGTTACACCCCAAACACTTGTAGAAGAGTAGTCCAAAGCAGAAGAAATGACACATTTCCTATCATTGTAAGATGACTCTGAAATACAAGATAGACTTTTCATCTAGGAATATGTGTAAAATGTCTATGACAAGAAATTCAGTCTTTCTAAGATACTCACAAACATCTTTCCCGTTGAGGAGCACAGGCTCCAGACATGCAGGCTCAGCAGCTATGGCTCACGGGCCCAGCCGCTCCACAGCACGTGGGATCCTCCCGGACTGGGTCATGAACCCACGTCCCCTGCATCGGCAGGCGGACTCTCAACCACTGCGCCACCAGGGAAGCGCCCTTGCAAACATCTTAAACATTTGTACCTTTGACAAAGTCATCAGTATCTTTCAAATTTATTTCTAGGTTTAGGGTTAAAAACAGAAAGTATTTTGTATGTAAGTAATTTACCAATGTTTATCTAAAATCAGATGGAAAAATAAATGTAGCAATGCTCCAACATGGCACTTTTTATTGATTATATCTAGAAATATTGGCTAGGCTGTTTACTTCTCCCCTGCCCCTTTTCCAGCTCTGGATTAAAATCCTGTTGATTCAAGGTACCTAATCCATAGTTTGAAAAAAAAATTTGGAAACTATTGTCTGATTAGTTATTTGAGATTGTCCAATTTCTGAAATACAATTTACTATAAACAAATATTTTCAAGGAGAAAATGAGTGTGTTTGCCTTTTAGTTAAGCTGTCACATGTGTAATATGAGCTCTGTGTGTTTCTAGTAAAGAAAATTGAGGTTAGAAGATCATTATGCTCCTTTTACTGCTTTTATTATCCCAAAATTGGCAAAATTATTCACCACAATTTCACTTTTTCCTTAAAACTCTAGCAATAGAATTTGATTTTGTTACTGTGAATTTCTGATAAGTCAAAAAAATACTGTGAGTAAAAATAGCATTTTCAGTTATTTTATATAAATCTGAAAGGATTATTTCTCAGATTCTTCAAAGTCATGGGTGTCTGGCTTGATCTGTAAAAATCAGTCCTCTGTTTTTACTGTAAACAAAACTAGATGCAGCTGTAATACTGGTATGATATCATGGGTTAACTGAAAATTTAAAGTTACTTGTAAATTAAACTTTGACAATGACTTATAAGTTTCTTCATTAATGTCTATTTAAGGATTCACTTTCCAAAAGGGCTAAAAGTCAAGTAAAATAAAATGAACATCTTTGAGTGATGGCTGTTCACCTTGTGTGCTGAGATAGAACAAGAATAAATGACTTGATTTCTACTATTAGGTATTAGGAAAACTTTCCAGGTAATGATATACTGTAGTTGCTAAAAAGATGATTGTTACTTTAAAGAAATAAAGAGTTTGTAGGAGATAGGGAGCTGTTTTTTTATTACCTCATTTATTTGGTCCTGAATATATATATTGACTATGCTTAAATATTTATTCTAACATGGATATACCCTACCTTCACAAATATATTGTAAAATGTTTGAGGTCAGTTATATTTTTAAGTTCCTAATAATCTACCTGATGCTTTTAACATAGTATATCAAAATAGTATTTGTTGACAAATAGTTAAAGATTGAGAAAATATATTTCAAGGTACATACATTTTCTTCTAACCAAACATTTTCTTTCTTTTCTCTCTCTCTCTCTTTTTGTTTTGGTGAGATGTGTAACTCTTTTGTTTTTTCTTTTGTAAAGACCTAGACTTAGATCCATTCATGTCTCCTGAGACATTAAAATTTGTCCTAAGCAAAATTAGTAGTGGCAACCTTAGTATTGATAGTTTTCACTTACCAAGGACCCAACGATGTTCACCCTGAAGATTGTTCTACACAAATCTTTTAAAAGAGACTATTTTCTCAAATGCCTGTGTCTGTGTTTGAATTAGGGTTCAAACTAAATAATGATATCACTAAATTACAAAGCACATTTTTTTTTCAAACAAACTAAAAGAAGATATATATTGTAGGTATGCAATAAGCAGACATGTCAAAATAAATATCAAAGCATAACTAGGGGGCTTCCCTAGTGGCGCAGTGGTTGAGAGTCTGCCTGCCGATGCAGGGGACACGGGTTCGTGCCCCGGTCCGGGAAGATCCCACATGCCGCAGAGCGGCTGGGCCTGTGAGCCATGACCGCTGAGCCTGCGCGTCCGGAGCCTGTGCTCCGCAATGGGAGAGGCCACAACAGTGAGAGGCCCGCGTACCACTAAGAAAGAAAAAACAAACAAACAAAACAAAGCACAACTAGGGCTTACAGATATAAATTATTTTTTAAAAAATCAGGTAGGCAAGTAAGAGGTAATACCATTATTAACATAGGATAAGGAGATCTTTGATATGATTTCCCTTCCTGAAGCCCCTAAAAAACCTGCCACATATTAATGAACCTCCCCACTCCTTTAAGAGATAATTGTTAAAAAGAGTAAAATAATAAATAATGATTTAACCAGTATTCTCAAACCCATAGTAAAAAGTAAATATATATCCTTTTTCTCAAAGATACACTTAAAATAAATAAATGCAACATTTACTGCTGTACAATTAGTATGTTTACCAGTGTTTAAACTTTTACCAGAGGACTAAACTAATGCACATCTGTAGGATCAGAATGGTACCTGAATAACTTCTATGCAAAAGGACTAAATCACCACTCCCAATTCCTTTTTTTTTTTTTTTGCGGTACGCGGGCCTCTCACTGTTGTGGCCTCTCCCGTTTCGGAGCACAGCCTCCGGACGCGCAGGCTCAGCGGCCATGGCTCACGGGCCTAGCCGCTCCACGGCATGTGGGATCTTCCTGGACCGGGGCACGAACCCATGTCCCCTGCATAGGCAGGCGGACTCTCAACCATTGCGCCACCAGGGAAGCCCCGAATTCCTTTTTAACAGATATAAAATGTGGGCAAATAGACATGTACTGTCATTTCAAGCAGAGGATCCAGAGATGCTCAGATATGAAGGGGGAAAAGAAGGCTTAAACCAATGTAGTGATATATGAATATTGAGTAAGAGACTGGAAGAACATCTTTATTGGATGATGTTTAAGTTTCTGTCCCAAACTCACTGTCTCACTGATTACTTTATATAAACCAAAATTAAACCTACCTCAAGAAAGTGTTGAAAACTACCCTTGATTTAGTCTGACACCTAAAATATATTTTTTATACAATGAGCACCACATATACACATAGAATATCTCATGGTAAAAATAACACATAAATATTGTCCATAAATTGGCAACATATTGAAAATTTTTATTATAGATGGTTTTGTGGCGCTCCAGAGAAATGAACAAGAAAACAAATACTAACCATGGAATCTGAAAGTAGAGTATGAATTCATGTAAGTACCTAAACAAATATAAAATAAACAGATGGCAAAACACAACCTTGAAAAAAGAGATAGGAAGATTGCAATAACTGTTTGAAATAGCAACAACTTCCTCATCTCTACTTTACCTTTTTCATACTAAGGTGGTAGTAACTGGTATTTATTGAGTGTGCACTTCCAATATGTCAGGAAATGTTCTAGACATTTAAACCATACAACAAATACATTAACTATGCAATATTATTATACCTAGTTTGAGATACAGAAACTGAAGTCTAGAAAATTTGAGTAATTTGTCTAAGGTTGCACAACCTGTAAGTCTTACTTCCAGTAAAGAGAACTCCATTAAAATGATTAAAGAAACAAAAACAAAGAAAGAAACCAACTAAAACATGAAAACTCTGGCATGCTGACTAGTTTTTCCAAGAAGAAAAGGTATAAAATTTAATTGACAGGAATCATGGGAAGGCATCTGGAGTCAGGAGTTTGATCCTCTTTCTCTAAAACCCACTCCTTACCCCCACCACCTTTGGCCTCTCCATCAGCTTTGAGTAAAACAGAACTGTTTTCATTGCAACCTTAACTTTGTTTGACAGGCAGAGTAAGAAGCTCCAATCACTCAGGTTAATCTTTATCCTTTGTACTCTAATCACCTTAGGCTCAGTAAATCCCATCCTTGCCCTAAATAGTTGTGAGGTGTCTCCCACCCCTCCTCCATATAGTAATTGTTCAATTATTATTTTCTGAATAAATTAATGAATAACAGAATAAATGAATGAGAAACATGTGATGTAATGGCAACTTATGAACAAATTTAGTATTTTTTTAATGTTTGAAAATATAACACATCTCATCCACATTCATATTAAAAACAAAGAAGTCAGAATATGAGTAAATACATAAAATAATAATAGTACAAATCACAACAATTATAAAATGTTATTTCCAGTCTATGGATAATAAAGATGAGAGAGAAAGAAAGTGACAATGAGAGAGAGAGGATCACTTATCTATTTTATATAGAGTAGTGTGTATCTGTTAAACCCAAATTACCAATTTATCTCTCCCTCTCCTTTCCCCTTTGGTGACCATAAGTTTAGTTTCTATGTCTGTGAGTCTATTTCTGTTTTGTAAATAAGTTCATTTGTATTATTTTTTTTAGATTCCACATATAAGTGATATCACATGATATTTGTCTTTGTCTGATTTACTTCACTTAGTATGATATTCTCTTAGACAAGACATGGAAGCCTAAATGTCCATTGATAGATGAATGGATAAAGAAGATGTAGAACATATATCCAATGGAATATTACTCAGCCATAAAAAAGAAAACAATATCTTTATTAATTCATTTATTCAAATAAAATCAATTAAAATAAAAATATTTGAAATGTTTATCACTACTACTGATATTATTATTCACTATATGTAACATTTTGACAGTGCTTTTCGAAAAAGTAATGTAAATTAAATCAGGATGAAATTAAGTCAATATTGCACTATGATCCTTTCTTAATCACATCTCATGCCCAAACTCTCTAATGAAAAACTGGGATCCAGAGTAGAGTAAAAATCCCCTAACAAATGATTC
Source organism: Tursiops truncatus (assembly GCF_011762595.2). NCBI lineage: Eukaryota > Metazoa > Chordata > Mammalia > Artiodactyla > Delphinidae > Tursiops > Tursiops truncatus. Next base: position 55,211,116 of record NC_047038.1, on the reverse strand, counting down.
AAATAGTTCACAACTATTGACTATATGGAAAGTATCAAACAGCTAGGCTCTATGTAATAGTAACAGAAGCATAGATTTCACAATCAAGTGTTCTGGTTTCAAATTCTTGTTTTACAAGAGGACAAATGACAACTTGATGAGGTTCTGTGATGATTAAATTAGTTGGTGTATATGAGAAGCTGACTGATAATGAATTTTACCCCAGAAAAAATTCTCTATTTCAGATCTCCTTGTTTTCCTCATTATATCATCCCCTATGGTGACAATCTCCCTGCCTGGTGAAACTGGTGGTAATGATGGAAATCTGTGGTTAGACCCTTCTATGCATCAGGAAAATTTTGGTAATGAAGTTTGAATGTGATGCATTCATATACAAACAAAGCGATGGACAAGGGATTAATCTCCAAAATATACAAACAGCTCATGTAGCTCAATACTGAAACAACACACAACCCAAACAAAAAATGGGCAGAAGATCTAAATAGACATTTCTCCAAAGGAGACATACAGATGGTAAAGAGGTAAAAATGGTAAAGATGAAAAGATGCTCAACATCACTAATTATTAGAGAAATGCAAATCAAAACTATTATGAGGTCTCACCTCACACTAGTCATAATGGCCATCATCAAAAAATCTACAAACAATAAATTCTGGAGAGGGTGTGGAGAAAAGGGAACCCTACTACACTGTTGGTGGGAATGTAAATTGGTAGAGCCACTATGGAGAACTGTATGCCTTAAAAAAACTAAAAATAGAGCTACCATATGATCCAGCAGCCCTGCTTCTGGGCAAATATCTGAAGAAAACCATAATTCAAACAGATACATGCACCCCAATGTTCATTGCAGCACTATTTACAATAGCCAGGGCATGGAAGCAACCTAAAGGTCCATCAACAGAGGAATGGATAGAGAAGATGTGGTACATATATACAATGGAATATTACTCAGCCATAAAAAGGAATGAAATTTGGTCATTTGCAGAGATGTGGATGGACCTAGAGATTGTCATACTGAGTGAAGTAAGTCAGACAGAGAAATACAAATTTCATATGATATCACTTATATGTGTAATATAAAGAAACAGTACAAATGAACCTATTTACAAAACAGAAGTTGAGTCACAGATATAGAAAAGAAACTTGTGGTTACCAGGGAGGAAAAGGGGGGAAGGATAAACTGGGAGATTGGGATTGACACTTACACACTACTATATATAGAATAGGTAACTAATAAGAACCTACAGAATAGCACAGGGAACTCTATTCAATACGCTGTAATGACCTATATGGGAATAGAATCTAAAAAAGAGTGGATATATGTGTATATAAAACTGACTCACTTTACTGTACAGCAGAAGTTAACACAACATTGTAAATCAAATATATTCCACTAAAAAAGAAAAAAATGCAGCCAGAAGAAAACACACACACACACACACACACACACACACACACACATTATGCACCTAAGAGCAAAGAATAACAGCAGATTTACATACAATTTCATAAACCTGAGAAGACAGTAGAGCAACATCTTTAAAGTATTGAATAAAAAAAAAAAGAAAATTGTCAACCTAGAGGTCTGTACCCACAGAAAAGAGTTTTCAAAAATTAAGAAATTATAATGAGATTTTAGACATACAAAAGCTGAGGAATTCGTCACCAGCCTATTCTCATTTCAGGAAATGTAAAAGAACTCCTTCAGACAGAAGAATAATTGGTAGAAATAGAGATGAACAGAAAAACAGAAAGAAAATGTAACTATATGGATTTTTAATTTCCAAATGTCTTTAAAAAGATAATGCTCTCTAAACATAATAACAAAATGCATTAATTTTATTAAACAAAAATGATAGCAATTTAGTTTGGGTTTTTTAACATATGTAAAAATGTATGATGGCAGTAAACAAAAGGATAGAGGAGAGAAATGGAAGTGTATTAAAGTATGTTATTATAGTATAAGTGAAGTATTACAATATCACATGAATATGGACCATAAATTAAAGATTAACACTATAAGCCCCAAAGTAATTAGTAAAATAAAAAACCAAGAGTTATAGCTATCAAAAAAAGGAGATAAAACAGAGTTTATTTTAATAAAATAGAAATCATAACACATGTTAAAAATTGTGGGATTCTGATATTGCAGTACATAGCAAGAGATTTGTTGTATTAAAAAGATATATAATAAAAGAAGAATGGACTCAAATCACGCTGCTTCTCTTTTAAGAAACAGCAGAATAAATGAAACCCAAACAACTAAGTAAAAACAAAAAATAATACTAAAGATCATAGTGGAACTCAATAAAATAGAAACAAAACAAAATTCAATAAAATAGAAACAAACAAATTCAATAAAACCAAAAGTTCATTCTTTAAGAAGTTATCAAATTGATACCTTAGTCAAAATGACCAGAAAACAATGAGTTACCATTTTCTGAACTGAGAGAGGTACAATCACTATAAATCCTATAGATATTAATGAGATAATAGGGGGGATATTATGAATGACTTTAGGCTAATATATTTGACAAGTTAGAAGAAATGGGCAAATTCCTTGAAAGACACATACTACCAAAGCTCACTTAAGAAGAAATTAATAACATGAATAAAACTATATTAAAATTAAATTAAATTAATTGAATTTGTACTTAAAGTCCTCCCTACAAACACATCTCTAAACCCAGATGACATCACTGGTGAATTGTACAAAATTTTTACAAAGAGGCCCAAATGAAATAAGGTGTTTAACCAGGCGACTCTGGGGAAGGGCATTACAGGAAGAGGAATAGATAACACAGAAGCTCTGAGTTAGAAAAATGCATTGCCATATTTGGTAACAGTTTCAAACATCTTTCTTTCTTTGGTTCTGCTTATCTCATGAAACTATCTCCTCTGGTACAGGATGGTTTCCTCAATGGATATTTTGCCTTTAACCTGTCTGCATTATGAGAAGTCATGACAATATGGATATTACAGGAAGAACTGCAATGTTTCTCAATTTTTTCTCACTAGATTTTAAGCTTCTATGATACCTGAAACACAGTATGGCAAGGGAGATGTTAATAGTCTACCTGAATGGAGAAATGAAGGGATAATATTCTTCCTTGTCAACTGGTTCTTCAGAATTGTTGACCCTAAGACACAGATTCAAAAGTCTTTTCTCTTGTGAGATACACCAAAGAAGAAATGAACTTGAAAACTAGGAGAAAATATGTCTTTTATAGTATTTGTATTAGCTTGATACAAGGTTGAAGTGGTCCCTTATTTATTCTGAAATCTAATACACACGATAGTGGGGTAGTAATCACTGAACATTCCCATATGTTGGGAATAAGAGATATGGTGGGGAGCTGTGTGCTAAAGTAGCATCTGTATTCTGCAGAATGCCAGCCCCTTCTCTGTGCATTGTATTCTTGCCACTGCCAATGCTGCATACTGCTTCAGTGTCAGTCTGATCATTTTTATCTTTTTATAAAAATTTTTATTGGAGTATAGTTGATTTACAATGTTGTGTTAATTTCTGCTGTACAGCAAAGTGAACCAGTTATATGTACACATATATCCACTCTTTTTTAGGTTCTTTTCCCATATAGGTCACTACAGAGTATTGAGTAGAGTTCCCTGTGCTATACAGTGGGTCCTTATTATTTATCTATTTTATGTAGAGTAGTGTGATCACTTTTATCTTCATCAGCATTATTGCTTGTCACCTTGAAGCCTAACCATAACTTTCACCTCACTCCTAATACTGGAATTTAGAAGTACTTAGAAGAACTGGAGTAATGCCAAACACTGTCTACTTGAAAGAAGGTAGAGGACTTTGAAATTCTCTTCTAAATCACTGTCATATTCTGATTCCACAAATATACAATCTAGACTGCATTTTAACTTCAATCACCATTTTTTTCCTCTAAATAAAATTTCTTCTTTTTTTTTTCTATCTTGCAGTTTTAGGCATTGTATTGATCAGAAAAGTGGCAATTTTTTTATTCAAAAAATCTTCATATTAAACAAACAAACAAACAAAAACAATATAGTTTAAGTGATGTCTAAATAGAACTGGTTTCTCTTCTATTTGTAAAAATGAATTAAAACTCAGGCTATTTTGTGGGCTAGGAAACTACGATATGCTTGCAACTGCAAGCAAGGGGTAAAGTAAATGAGTAATGCTTTATAATGTTTTTCTGAACTCCCTTTTCTATATTGGCTTCATTAAAATGATCAGTACACCTGGCTGCTTGATCCTCACACAAATGATAAAGAGCTAAGGTTTTGCCAAAGCCCTTAGATATAGATTTCCTACATCCTGTGCCTTTGGCTAAAGGGAAATAATAGTTAAACAAATCCAATTGGCAGCGACAGTCAAGTATTCTACTATTTGAGGACAGATCTAAGTAGCAGCTGTATCAGTATTGGCATACTAAGCTTCTGGAATATCCTTGTGAATCCTTCTTTTCATTCAAGTCCTAATAGGCAACAACATTCAAATGCATTTGTAAAAATAATGATAGTCTTCTGAAAACCTCCGGCATAAGTTATTAAAATTGTAATAGGGCCTACAGTTACATATCCAGGAGTTAAACATGTGCATTTATTGATTAAATGCAAACATTTCCCCTCCAAATGTGACTAAAAGCAATGCCAATTTGATTGATGAATACTTTACCATAAATCTAAGCACAGGCTCAGAAAGAGCACTAAAAGAATAAAATGCAAAGTGACTGGTTCTTGGATACCAAGATGCAGAAAGCAAATAATCACAGAATACATATGTTGGTAAATTTCAAGTAATACATTTCAATAATGGCCACAGAAAATGACCATGAGTTTGTAATTGGGGCAGTCCAATTTATGTTGGGGACAAAATCATTGCTCACATTTTCTTGTCAAGTAAGGATAAAAACAACAGTATTCTGCTTCAACAAAATGATATTTCTGAAGTCAAGGGCGATTTAGACTCTGAGACACCACCGTATCACTATCAGTGCAAATAAGGTTTCTGTTCTAGCTCAAATCCCTCCTATGGGGACCCACCAAACACCACTTTTTGTTTAATTTGTCAATCTACACCAACAATATAATGCAGAAACTAAAATGCAACTGGTTTAGCTTTACAATTATTTTTCTATGTATTTTTTCTTTATTAGTCAAAATACTTATAAATTGTGATATAAGCATTAATAAAAGATTCAAGGTAAAATAGTTATTTTACATTTTTACTAAATTATTTGTTGTTTCTGAATTATTTCAATTATCTAACAGTGGTCAAAGTATTGTTTTGTTCCCAAACAACATACTCTACATTTATTAGGTAACAATAAAAACAATCATTAGTATTATTAATTTATTAGTAAAATTTCTGTAAATATTATCTCTATGATGTGTTTTAAACACTAGTCATTTATAAATACACCTATAAATATATTTTCTTTTCAATTAAAAAACTTATATAGCATAAATTCCAAATATTAAATCATTAAAATGCTCATTTGATTTTTTTTCATGTAGATGCCCTTGATACATTCTCCTTTGATTGGAATCTAATTGGAAGTAATCTATATGGTGAGAAGAAAAGAATCACAAAATGAAAATATAAATCATTGAGATTGAAATTAGACTTTTCTAGCATTTCCCACCAAAATATAAGAAATATATCCATTTTGTGGAGGTGCAAACTGCATTAATGAGAGATGTCAGAAATTAGTTACTACTTTAAGGCATATGTTAAACATGGTTGAAGAGAAATCCTAATAATTTTCAAAACCCTACCTGTTACATTCTTAGAGGAGACTGTCCTGCCAAGTTATGGGACAATTTTGCTTTGTTAATTAATACATATTGAATCCAATTCAATAATACATAATTCCTGTTAAAATATACTTGTGATATTTACCATGATAAATAATAATTAATTTTATAGTGCATAGCTCTTCATATATTTCAGAGAAATGAGTCATAATGTTCAAGTTCTAATAGTCCTGATTATTTAACCATTTACAAAGTTCTATCAGTGTGTTGACCATACTGTCTAGAAATAATAAAACTTAACTAATGTTGGACATTCCTAAAGCTGTTGTCTGAGAACTTTATTTATTAAATAGGTATTTATAATATAATATACATTTAGAATTTTAAATACTATAATTTCTAAAAAGTCTGTATTAGTATAGTGATGTACCTCCTCCACATGTTTCTGATTTAAAATCTGAAACTACTCTAAAACTGTATTTCAATTTTTAGGATAAAAATTGTAGCAATTTTTAAAAATGTTTAGCAATTTTTAGGATAACATATGCATACAGAGACAGAAATGTGGAAAGGCAATCTTCTTAGTAGAAAATCACTTTATAATTGTATTGCAAACACAAGATAAATGTATATATCTTTTAAAATTTTGTCCATGATATTTTCATCTGTCCTTGCATTCATGATTTCATTGTCAGTTATTTCCTGTTTCATGCCATATACCTTCCTTTCTTGTCTCATTTCTTTCCTTCTTCTTAGCATGTTGACTCTTGTAAAGCAAATAGGTAATTTCTCTAATTATTGAGTGCATTCTTTTTAATTTTATCTCTGTTCCTCCTCCCTTCATTCACAGAGAGTGCCAGTTATAAAATTATTGCCTCTCAGCTACAAATTTATACTTCCTTGCCTGCTCTGTGAAAATGGAGCTTGGCCCTATAAATATTTGGTTTTTGCTAAATGGAACAATGGTAATCTTTGTCAGTTGCAAGCAGAAGGGGCTTATTTTCTTGTTCTGCTGTGCTCCTCATCATCAGCTGCCACAGTTACCTGGCTTCTCCAGTGTCTGGTTCCTGCAGTGTGTGCAGCTTTTCCGGGACTAGGCTTCTAAAATATAGGCAAGTTCCTTAGTTCCAAGCTTCTTTCTGTAGCACTGGTGGCTTCTGATAGGCAGCCTCCTACAGCGCATTGGTTTCTCCAGTGCCAGCCTCCTTCATTGTGTGAACATTGCCAGAACCCAGTTTCTACAGTGCACACGGCCTCTCTAGTGCCAGACTCCTGCAGTATCTGGCAGCTACCAGCCGTCAGGTGCCATAACTTTTTCATAGACTCCCCCTCCAATGTCTCCTAGATAAATACCTCTGGTGAGACACCTTCTCAGGAACAATTTTTCCCAGCATCTAGAGAATATAGATTTCCAGCCAATTCCGCCAGTGCAACACCAGAGTGACTTCTCTGCCATTCAGTGAGACACAGATGGGCACTCCTCATGGGGAACTCTATCTCAGCTCCAGGATTAGTGGCTTTATATCCACTATTCTTATATACTTTAGATTGCTCTTACTGGCCAATACATTTTACTGTCTGTTATAGTGACTGTTTTTTATATCAAACTTTCTCCATGCAAATAATCACGAGGTTGCTCCTTCCTTACTGGACCCTGGTTGATACACTAGTCAAACTTTCCAAATGCACAATAAATTCTTTGCTTATTTCTATTTCTACAACTGTATTTGAGAAAGTTACTCACCACTTTGCTTAAACTGATATTTTGTTTATTCACTTATTTGTTCATTTACTTAGTATTTACATTTATTCAGTATTTGCAATGCAAGAGGCACTATGCTGATGGATGTGTAAACCGATTGTATTTAACACAAATTCAGCAATGAATCACAGAGAATTAAAGAGAAGCACAATCTAGTTCAGAAAAAACCTAAGAGAAAAAAAATTAGTGTATTTGTACTACTCAATAATTTACCCATTTTAAAGTTCCTTCAAAAGGACACATGTATGCATATGTAAAATTTATTGAGCTGTAGAGCTAAGATTTGTGCATGTTAGCATGTGTAAGTTATGCCTCAATTTAAAAAAATAAGAAATAATAATAAAGGGGAAAAAGAAATAATAATAAAGGGGGGAAACAGGACACTTGTAAGTAGATAGAAAGAGTAAGAAAAAGTATTACATACAAGTTTTTTTTAAAAAGAAAGAAAAACTGCTATGTATCAAATTGTGATCATTTCATCATACTCCAGACTCCCCATAGAGAAAAAAATATATCCCTCATAAAAAAGACTAAAGCCATATGAAAACACACCCAAGGCAGGTGATAACTTTAAAATATAGACACTGGGACTCCGGAGTTAGAGTACTATCTAGTGCTCTAGAAATTAAACAAAAAACAAAACACCAATTCATGTGAGATCACATGGTTGACTAAAACATATTCTACATGTAGTGATTTTGTTTCATTTTAATTTAGATCATCAGTACTATATTTGAACGTTAACTTCTCTAAAACTCATCAAAGGAGCACCTGTAAAGTGGGAAATTAACAGGTACATTGCTGTCTTTCTACCTCTAGGTAGTAGAGATATCTAGATCTAGATGGATCGATCTACCTATCTATCCATCTATCTACCTATCTAAAACAAAGAAACTGAGACACACTGCAAAAATCATCTGAGCCCTTCCCAGTTGTACCATAGCAGCCTTTCATGTCTCACTGTACCTTTTAAACTTCTAGACATCTATTTTTTAACAGAAGTAGTCCGTTCCCCCTCAAGCAGTTCTGTCAACAAATATATTAAATGCTTTTATGTCTGGCAAAATACTGTATTCTGGATTGTCAAAGATGAATAATATAAGTTCTATCTGTTATTTTTTCTTAAAGAAGTTATACTCTAATGAAGACTTTCACTGTATTTAGGCAAAACCTCAAAGAGTAATCTCCCAAATGGAAAAAGGAAATAAAAGGCATCCCAGGTAGAACAGATAGAGGAAATAGTGCATGCAAACATTTGAGGATATAAAAAGGCAAACAAAAACTACACAGAGTGAATGCAGACAGAATAAGTAGTTTAATGATCCTTAAGAGATGCAAGAGGACCTATGGAAAATTCATTTGGAGAAGTTAGCAGGGACAGATTTTGAAGGACTTTATGTCATGTCTAATTTAAAAGTTAGGGCATAATCCTGTGACTATGGATCTTAATTTTTACGACAGTTAAGCCAACTTGGAGAGCCCTATTATTATGTAGTGATCCATTAAAAGGAAATACTGTGATTAATCAGAAAAATAATTTTATAATTATTAAACCTTTTCTGAGGATAAAAGCAGTCTTTGAGTATAATACAAACTGATAATTACTTATGTGTTTAATTTTTGGTAAACCAATTAGTCTTAAATAACAAGATTACTATAGGTGCCTGGGATGCCTAAATGTAGCGAAACTGCAAAGGAATAAAATATAAAATAGATATGTGAGCTACTTCTTGCTTAAAATAACTTTTAAAAGTAGGATAAAGGAATGAAATAGCCCTTATGTTACCCTACAGATTATAAAGTAGTTCTTGAACATCACTTAATCCTCTCTCAATCAGTGCCTTGAATTTAGTAAAACAATTTGAGAAAGTTTATGCTGGGACTTAACCTACATCTAATCATCAGTTCACCTTATCAAATGCCTTTTAAATTACTTCAGTGCGTATTTGAGACTCTAATTCTCAGTACAGAATTGTCAAATGCTAATTATTATTTTGTCCTTATCACACAGAGACAAGCATATATTCTTCAAAAAGGGAGACTTTCAGGGAAGTAGATATGATTCAGTTCTAAAACAGTTGAGGAAGGCTAAAGCAGGCATTTTCTTTTTAATTGTTATCACTTGTAAAATGGACAATAAAATTTTATGCTTTTCAAATCATGCAAGTAAAATATGGAACACTATGTCATAAATAAATCATACTAGTTTTTTCAGTGTTACCAAACATAATGACATTGAGTCTTAACATTATGAAATCACTACATTCAGCAGTAGCTAGGAACCAAGTATATAGATAGCAATTGTCTGCCTTCAAAGGACTTACAGTAAAAGATATTCAAGTGTTAATTACAATGAAAAAAAGTCATAATTATTACAAATTTTGTATAGATCTTCATGGAAGACTTCACAAACAAACCATACCTTGAAGTATAGAAACACAGATGATGAGAATTGTGTGAGCCAAGCCAAGGATGTGGAAAACAAAACTGTTTTTGTTTTTGTTTTTTAAGAGATATTTACTTTTTACTGAAATAGAAAATGGTATAAAAGAAAAGACTGGAACTTTGACACAGCAAATAATCTTGTATATTAGAAAAATGTATTTTTACTTTGTTCAGTAGGATAAAAAATAAAAAGAGCCAGAAAATGCCATTGAGAAGAAAGTTGTAATATCCAAACAATGCTTTACAAAGATTGATATTCAACAATTTGAAGATATACAAGACCATGGAGGCCATGAAGGCAGTTTGGTTTATGTGGGTGATATAAATCTATGTAAAGTTTCAGGAATGACTTAGGATAGCCCCAAAAAATATGGTTATGAGAACTAAAAGCACAGAAAAATATGATACGCATTTTAAGAAAAGAATCTTGATGACTTAATGACTGCCTATTTTCAGGGAAGAAGGAAATGTCAACAGAAACTAACACATTTCAGTTTGAATGTGAAGAGTGTTAACAAATTGAGTACAGAAAAATGGAGAATGACCCCATTTGGAATAACCTTTGAAAGCACAATCGGTGCATTAGATGATTAAATTAAGAATAATTTTCAGCGGGAGGGTGAAATGCTACAAAAGCCCAAGGAAAGGAATATTTTTAAAAAGTCAACAGTGACCATTTTGGAATGAATACTTCCTCCTATATATTACAGGGAGCAAAACAAACAAACAAAAATGGTGGACATTATATATATTTTTTTACTTTAAGTAGTTTATATAACTTGAGTATTAACTTATTACTGTATATTAATGGCCTAATAGCCTGAATGTCACTTGTCATCTTTATGTGATATACAATAGCCTGCAGTTTTTCTCCCTGACAATCCAATTATAAACTCTAAATGGCAAATGAAAATACTTTCAGAGCCACTTAAAACTGACTTTAACATGGAACTATGGAGGTATCTCTTCAGTGTAGCACCTCTTAAATAATATTCATTTTAATAGAGGAGCTAAAACAAATTTAGGTGAGTCCTTATGTCACTTGGCAATCAGAAATACACAATAAGTATGGACAACTAGCTACTTGATTAAAATTAAGGTAATTATAAAAACAAAGCATTAAACTAAAGTTGGTATTACTGATAATTAAAATTAAGTGTAAAACCAAATAATAATAATATATACATTAGTATAAACTAAGCTATCCTAATAGCTGTAAAATAAAACCCTCAGATTTTAGTGGCTTAAGACAATAAAAGCTTATTTTGCACCCATGTGGAGACTGCTAGGTGCTCTAGTGGTGACTCAGAGATACAGGATGCTTCGTTTCTATGGCTCCACCCTACCAACTACAGCAATAACAGGGCAGAGGAAGGAAGTAGAGGATCTCACACCACCGATTAAATGCTTCCACAAGGAAGTGACTCATGTCTGTTTACAGCTCATGGGAGAACTTGTGGAATACCCCAGCCCTATGACAAAATATAAGGAAAGGACTGTCATCCTTGTCAATTAGAGGGAAGGAGCATCAGATTTCATTGAGAATAATTCATATTTGCCAAAAATATAATACTGAAAACTACTAAAGAATCATTCCAATAGCACACTATTAGCAGTTAGTTCATTTATTTTCTTTCTGTGAGTATTACTTATGTAAAAGATTATTTTTCCCCAAAGATTATCTGGAATATTGTATTCAGAGTTTCTGATCACCATGTACCTTCTGTAATGAGAATTCCTGCCAAAGCAAAGAAACATACTATGTAGAGGGTCTTCAACATCTTATTAACCATTATTTTGGAAATATTAAAATAGTTTACAAGTTTTCATTACTTCATTGAACAACTCTTAGACTGCTTTACAAGTATTTCATTGGGAACGTATATATATGTGTGAGGGGTTAGTTTTATTTGTGTGTGTGTGTGTGTGTGTGTGTGTGTATGACTGATCTTTTCACTTTCTTGCTTAGATGACTTTAATACCAACTTAATGCTCTTGGGTTAAAGTTCATAAAATTTAACAGTTTTTTCACACCCATCATAATCTGGTCCCTACACATGTTTTATTCTTAGCCAATTCTCCCTCTTCCTTATTATGCTCTGATCACATTAACCTTCTCTTTGAATGTGCCAAACACCTTTCATCTCAAGATCCTCATGGATCTTCTCTTCTTAGCAATTCCTTCTTCCATAAATTTGCTCAGTCAACTTGTACTGAATATTTACTTTTCAGATTAAACCATTTGATATTCTTTCATTCAGAAGGTTTTCATCTTGACTCAATCCACCTTGCCTCAAAAGATATTGATATTCCTATATATTGTTAAAAGAATGGAGATTTTTCCACTATTAAATGTCTTTACCTGTTTCATATTTACAATTTTTCTGTATTCAAACTCCATGAAAGTTAGGATATGATTACTGCTACATCTCTACTGTCTATCAGAGTGGCCATTCCATAAATAATAACATTTTTATAAAGGAAAAAATAAAAATATTTAAGTTGCATATTAGTTTCTCTAATATATCACATAAATTTCTTTCTTTTTTTAACATCTTTATTGGAGTATAATTGCTTTACAATGGTGTGTTATTTCTGCTTTATAACAGAGTGAATCAGTTATACATATACATATGTTCCTATATCTCTTCTCTCTTGCATTTCTCTCCCTCCCACCCTCCCTATCATTCTTTAAATGTGAATCAAGTTAATATACTGGGTTTTTTTTTTCTCTCACATTTACAAGATGAACATAATTTCCTCTCACTGATGTGTTTAGAAAGGTAAAACATGTCTTTGAAATATGAATAAGTAAAACAATCCTAACTGCCTTGTTTAGGCAATGTGTTTGTATGTATATACATACATACCTGTACAATACTTAGAGAGAAGAAGAGGAGGGGGAGAGGGAGGAGAAGCAGGAGGAGAAGGCAGCAAAGAAGACTTTTCTGATGATGAAGAAGCAGTAGCCATTGCCAGGTGACATTATATCTGTGTGAAATCAAAAGGACATTCAAATCAGAAAGGACTCAATTTCCTCAAGATTCAGGGCAGGAAGTAAGCTTACAATTGAATGCTCTCACTTGCAATATGTAGTATTCTGCCTACTTCCTTTGACTGTGGCCACAGGCCAGGCTTCTTTTGGATATCTAGCACTGACTGGACTCCCAGAATTGGCTCTCAGCCCTGGTCTATCTTGTTGGTCTGTGGAATACTCCTCTGAGAGATCTTATTCGGAAATGTAAGCACTCTAGTGAGTATGACAGCACTAAGATTTTCAGGTATGACAACAATGTATGCAGTTATAAAACTGTACTTCCCCAAAATCTTTCCTAGAGTAAGAAGGTAATTGCCAAAATTTCAAGTGTCTGGAATTTCTACTTGAAGTGGAAATGTGGAGCATACTTGGGAACACTTGGAACCAGAACAAGAAGAACCATAGAAAACCATAAGAGTAAACCATTAAGTAACAGACTTGGGATCAGATGGAGTCAGAGACCAAATATCATGATAGAGCAGTTTGTTAGGTTGAGTGTATTAGTTTTCTATTGCTGCCATAAAAATTACTGCTAATTCCATGTATTAAAACAAGAGAAGATTATTATCTTACAGGTCTATAGGTCAGAATATGGTAGGATCTCTTGGTTTCTCTGCTTAGAGTCTCACAAGACCAAAATCAAGGTATCAGCAGAGCCAGGTCCTTGTCTAGAGGCTCTGGAGGATAATTCACTTTAGGCTTATTCAGACTGTTGGCTGAATCCAGATTCACGCAATTGTAGATCTTGCTCACTTGCTGGTTCTAGGCCTGTGGGTCATTCTCAGTTGCTAGAGGCTGCCTGCATTCCCTGGCACATGGCCTTCTTCATCTTCAAGGCCAACAATGGCAGATGAAGTCTCTCCCATACTTCAAATCATTCCCGCTTCTTCTTCTACCACATCAGTCTGAATAGCTGGAGAAATAGTTTTACTTTTAATGCTCCATGCAATTAGATTTATACCAATCTGGTTAATCCAAGATAATTTTCCCCTCTCAAGGTCTGTGATCTTAATCACACCTATAAATTCCCTTTTGCCATGTAATCTAAATATATTCACAACTTCCGGGGAGTAGGATGTGGCTATTTGGGGGAGGCCTTTATTAGCCTTCATTGGACTAATAGAATTGGACAACCATACATTCATTCTTTTGAGATCAAGAGTGAAAAGAGGATCAGAAATGCAGTCAAAATAAACCATGAATGAGTTGTGCTAAAACTGAAAATTTTTCTTTTACCAGTACAAGTGTACCAAGATCAGATGCCCAGAGTTTTAGTGAAATGCTCTTGTTTAAACATATGGTTGAGAGATTTCCAAAAAATAAGATGTTTCTGAAAGACAAATGAATTACCAGAAAAAATTTAATCCTTCCTACTTTTCCTGGCCACAATTATTATATACGATATAATATGGTCAAATGCTGGCCCTTAGTGCAGACATGTGGAATGTACATTCTGGAGCAACTTCCTTAATAATATTAAGGTTTATTAAGAACTAGAATGAATTTATGCTACTTATTTAAAGTTGCATGAGATAACTGAGTTACACTGGATTTTTTTAAACTTTTATTTCTCGAGTTCTCTTTTATCTCAGTGAAATGGCAATGGAGATATATTTACTTGATATATTTAGGGACTGGAGAATTTCGTGCTGACTTCACTCCAAGCATTAGCTCAAAAGGCACCTTAGAGTTCTTTAAGGGAAATCCTGACCTAATGAATCTTTCCTTAATGACAGATAACATGATAAAGCCTTGAATTTTGCCAAATGCAGGGGTTGTTTCTGCTTGGCTTTTTGTGGTAAATCTGGTATTCCTCATTACAAAAGGAGGTAGTAAATGAAGATTCTTTGTCAGTGCGTGCAACGTCCAACTACCTATAAATCCATTTTGGCACTGATATTGCTGTATTCTCCACTTGTCTATTTTAGGGAGTTCATAAACACAGCTTGACTTGTTTATTAGAGTTCGAAAACCTGGCAAAGTACATCACTGCAGCTCTTTTTCATCTGCTGTGTTGACATGAAGATCAGTGACCCTTTTTGAATGATCGAAATTTTGACAGCTTAATTTCTATGTCATGAGTTGCTAAGGTAACACTATTTTTGTGAATTCCACTGTATAAATGCTTAAGAAATGTCTTCCATTTTTAGTATTGAAACTAATTTAATGTTAAAGTTAAAAGACTTATTTCTTGGTTCACTTTGCATTCACTGAGGAAACTCAATCTACTTGTTGGCTATTGCCCTCTTCCATGGAATATCTGATTCAACCTGGACAAAAAAGGGACTTAAAATACAATGACATTACCTGCAAAGGAAATAAGGTATCTCAAAAGGGACTTAAAATACAATGATATTACCTGCAAAGGAAATAAGGTATCTCAAATAAGAAAATAAAGCAATATCTTTTTAATAGCTGGATTCAGCTTTTGAGATGAGCTGACAAAAGTACAGTTTACAAGGCTACCTTTAGATTTGAGAGTTTGCATTTTTATATTCAGAGTGTGGTATAGCTCTCAATTTATATTTGCATATACTCAAATCATTTCCAGAGAAAGCAGATTTTTCATTTTTCAGTGCTGTTTAACAAATTACCACAAACTTAGCTACTTAGCACCCATTTATTATCTCACAGTTTCTATAGGTCGGAAATCCACACATGGCTGAATTGAGCTGTCCACTCAGGGTCTCACGAGGCTGAAAGCAAGGTGTCATCTGAGTAACCTTCTTTTCTGGAGCTCATGGTCCTCTTTCAAATTCAAATTATTTTTGGCAGAATCCCACTTGTTGTGCTTGTTTAACCATTCTCTTGCTGTCTGTTGGACAGGAACCACTTTCAGCTCCAAGAGGCCACCTGCAGTTCTTAGTCACTTGCCCCCTACACAGGCCAACTCAACTGCCAATGTCTGACTTCAGAAATGGCCCACTTGATCAAATCAAGCTCAGTGGGATCATCTCCTTTGATTAAATCAAAGTCCACAGGATCACAGGAGTGATATCTCCATATTCACAGGTTCTGCCAGAACTCAGGAAGATGGGGTTATACAAGGATTATACAGCAGAGGGCAGGAATCATGGGGGGCATCTTAAGATCCTCTCTACCAAAAGTAGATTGTGTACTTTCAAATACAGAGTATTGCTATTCATAAGATAAATAATTCCAAGCCCATTCTGGTGATTGGTTGAAGCCATTTTAAAAGATAAAATCCTGGAATTTTTGCATTTACAGAAGTCCTTATTGTGATTTCCTATTGTGAGTCTTTATATTCATAAAATAGAAAATAATATTCTGGCACAAATGCCTGCCTATTAGCTAATAATATAGATTATTGAACTGTCAAAATTGCATATTAATATTTAAATAACTGTAATAGTGACATCTTTACAACTATATAATACATATAAAATAATTTGGTACATTTAAAAGAATTACTTCATACAATTCTGGACTTTCAAAATATAAAAAGTTCTAAGAAAAATTTCAATTTCCAGGAAAACATTTGAATTCCTAAAAAGTATATATCATATGAAACAGAAATATAAAATAAGTACACAACTTGAGAAATATACACTAAGTACAAGCCATTTCAAGAATTTGATAGAAATTAGGTGCCTTGCTGGAGAAGAAAAATTGGTTAGACATGTTAATCCAGGGAGATTTATGAGATGACAGTAAACATCATATGAGAAATTAATCACCTGTTACAAGCAGTCAGCAACATTATCCTGAGGATTCAGAATGGAATTATGTCACATATCAAATCTGCAAGTAAGCTACCCATCAATTCAAAGTACTCAAATGGACTGCAAAGCCAATCGTAAAAAATATTAAAATAAACAACAACAACACAAATATCTCTACAAATCTCTCCTATATAGGAAAAGGAAGGAAATGCCTTTGGTCAAAATATGATGGAAACTACAATATCACATAAATGAAACCAATAATATATAAATAATTTTACATAAAGCATATAAATATGTTTCTTAAAACTGTATAAATGTATGTAGATAGTGAGGAATCCATAGAACAATTACAGAAATTTGTAGATTATTATGTTGTTAAAATCTAGCATCTAGATATTGAAAACTGAATTTCTTTTCTACTGTTTCAAAGATTTTTCTTTTCCTGTGTTCTAATATTTTCAAATATAATTGCTGTCTACTTAATCATAGTCAATACAACATTCTACCTCCACCATTAGAACACATCAAAGTATCTTGATTTCAGTTCACAAAAATGTCTTGAATCTATTTTTGTCTTCTGTGTTCACTGTAATTTTCCATTGGTTCTTTACAAATTATGGGCATCAGATAAAACTACGGAAAATTTTAATATATACACAATCAGTTCCCTCATCTTAAAATTCTGTTTCAGAAAGTGTGGATTGGAGCCCAAACATCTATCTTTTCTAAAAGCTTCAGATGTTATACTAATGAGGCTTTTTGGTGAAAACTATTATTGGTTTTCTGGCTTTCACTATTGATATATAGTCCTAAATGGCTTTCTTTTTAATAATTTATTTCCTCATTACCCATACATCATCTACAAGTTTCTCAGAATACCCAACCTTAAAAATCATTGTCATATTAATTCTCCATTTGCACATTTCTATATTACCCCGTCCTTAGATGATAAAGTTAGAACTCGTAAGTATGGTGCCTAGATTTATCAAAATGTATTGTTGCTGGTCTCATCTTGCACCAATTATAGCCTTTCTTCCAGTAGTATTGAATTCTCATTACTTACTGGCATGATATACATTTTCACACTCCTGTGACTTTTTTTATACTTTTGTATAAGTTGTTCCCATTCCCAAAATATTATCTGCCACTTTTTCTGTCCATGAGAATTTCTATTCATCCTTTAAGAGGTGGCTTATGTGTTATCTCCTCTGTGAAATCTTATCTTACTTGTCCTTAATTAGTTTATTACCTCTCTGTGGTGCCCCAAGTTTTCTTCGTCTTTTAATTAAGTATATATATTATAACAAGTTTGTCTTACACCAAACTTCCACTTATTCAAAAATAGAAGCCATGTCTTTTTCATCTTTGTGCTAGCCATGCTCCATATAATTTCATACAGATCAAGACACACAAGACTTTCCTCAATACATATTTGTTGGATGGATAGAGAATCAATAAATAGATGTGCATGTCTGTATCAGTGGGAAGAATCTATTTTTTTTCACCGAATTTTCCCAGGTATATTTTGATAGAGTTGAAATGATGGTAATGAAATTATGATAATCTGATTAAGTATAAAAAATACTATTTGTCCCTAAATTAGTTGTGGAAGTATATGTGTGGACCTTTATCAATTTGTCTGAAGTGATAAATATGAAAAGCCCTAATGTAAAGTAAAAAAGTGACCAGGCCATGTGCTTTGACTTAAAAGTATCATTTTAATTCACCTCTACATTTTGTCAGGAGCACGGCTGGGTTGAGAGAGGAAGCTGAGATACCAAGTATCAGAGTAGCTGATTAAAGCATCAGACCAAAAACGAAAGAGGTAAGCCTTCAATCACTTACTGTAACTCTGTAAGCAAGAGGTTAAAACCCAAGAAACCACCAACTCCCACTCTTCCATGTTCCCCCATGGAACAGCACACCAGTAGAGGGTCAGGTAGATCAGCACAGATATGGAGGTCCTCTTACTATTGAGGGAGCCCCAATCAAAAGGCGGTGAGAGTTTTATGGACCCTGGGGTTGGGGTAAGGGCAAGGAGGAAGGGCTAGGAGTGGCAACTACTGAGTATTGAGTCAGAGTGGAAAAAGTTGTCCTCAATGTTTTCCCTCCTCCCTCTCTGCAAAGGAGGAGGCCTCAGCAGAGGATCCTGGAAGACCTCTGGCCAAGGCCTCAGATAAAAGGAATGAAGGAATGAATCTGAGCTAAAAATTCAAATATGCAAAACAGCAAGACTTGCCAGGGGTCCCTGACTGCAGTATATTGGATGTGCACTGTCTGGTGAGAAAGGGCAGCTTTCCCTCATGAGGCCTGCCAGGTAAAGCCTTTGTGATCTCCTATAATCTGAGCTAAAAAATCACATAATATTTTGGCCTGGAGCTGGACTCCTCACATTTGACAGGAAATTAAGTGATAAATACATGCATTTGGTATGAAATAGAAAGCAGCAAAAAGTATTTAGCAGCAAATTCATGTTTCATATGATAAATGTGATCTTCCATTAATTAATTATGTCCATTTGCATCATAACTTACATAAATCTCCAGCTGGTGGAAATCTAGAGGGGACTGAGGAATGAAGCAGAATCATTGCATGAGAAAAATGCTGTCCAGCAGGATACTTGACCAGAACCAGAAATCAGCACAATGACCAAATAAAGAATAAACCTGACTACCTTACTTGTGAAGGATGTTATAGGTTTGTAACATCATACAACAAATATTAAAAGGAGATTTCCTATGTGTCAGAGACACAGTCTCTGATTTCACAGACTGTAAATGAGGCCCCATGAGGACAAAAAATTTTATAGGTTAGGAGTATTGCAAAACTGAGTTTCATTCTTAGGTAAAAAAATAGGTGTAGCACAGAAAAGAGAAATCTGAGATCCCTGTACTTTGAGAGACAAACATTCTTCAAACTAATGTAAAATACACCATTAGTGACGATTAATTTTGTGGCTAGGCCATGGAACCCAGATAGTTGGTCATAAGTCAATCTAGATGTCAGTCTAAAACACTGTGAAGGTGTTTTTTAGATGAGATGAACTTTAGATCAGTAGGCTTTGAGTAAAGCAGAGGCTCCTCCATAATGTGGATGGGCCTCCTCCTGAAAGCTGAAGGCCTTTCAGAGAAAAGTCTGAGGTTCTCTGATGAAGAAGGAATTCTGCCTCCAGATGCTTCCTGTGCTAGTTGCAACATCAGCTCTTCCCTGAGTCTCCCACCTGCTGACCCTACCCTGTAAAACTCACACTTGCCAGCTTCCTCTGCCTCCTCCACACAACCCCCCCAAATTTCTTAGCTTCTTTCTTTCTCCCTCTTTCATCCTATTGATTCTGTTTCTCTGGAAAACCATAATTAATACACCATCTAGTCTTTAATTTTTTTTTCCTGAAAATTATTGGCCATACTCTATCCTTCCCATACTTGATCCTTCAATCAAATGATTTGCTCTGCCCATGACATTTAAGCATATGTTACACTGGCCATTGCTTGATCTATTACTTAAATGAGTTTTATCTTTCTAAACTTCTTCTAACCTCTTTTTGTTTAGCCATTTCTCAAAAAAGCTAAACGTTTTTTTATAAATAGGTGTTTCATAATGTTTCTTACAATGCTCAACAAATAACTTTATATGTAAAAAGCATTCAATATGTTGATTATAATTCAATTTGATAGCAGTTTAGGGGTAATTTTGCCTCTATTCATTTTTCTGATGATCCATGCTGTGCCATTTGGCTGCCATATACAGCTGTGTAGGGCCTTATTTATGTGCCCTATATGATGGCCCTTGTAAACAGAAATAGCAATGATAAATTTTAAAAAAAAGAAGAAAACAGGCTCAGAATGGACTCATGACCCATCCACCTTCACCAATATACATATGTGTATATACTTAAAGTGCACCCAATTCAGAAATGAGACAGTGTCTTCCAGAGGAATTCTAGATTTAATAACATTAGCTTGTAAAAGAGCAAGTTATCACAACTAGCTGTTTTGGGTTACAATTGCCCTGATTTTAATAGAAGGAAAACAACTCTATAGATTTAACTACTTTTTTTGCCTATATCTTTATGGGTATCCATTTCATTAGTATTTCATAGACATACAATCAATTAATGGGACCACTGATTCTCTAGGAGTTACATACTTCAATTATAACAAATTAAAATTCAATATTTATTGATCCTAATATTGGTTATTCCTGAATAACAACTTTAGAAAAGTTTATAAAGTACTTGAAAATTTTTACCTCATTCAATATGGAAAATGAAATAATGGCCTACATATTTTCTATTAAAACTTTTAAATGATTCTTATAAGATTTTTCTTCCTTCATAGTGTTTATAACATTTTCATGGGCCATTAGACTTCTAGGTACTTGTTGAACATGTAAAAAATCCCAATGAAAACAAAAGAATTTATAGACCTATATTGTATTTAAATTATTTTAAATTTAACTCATTTATAAAAAATATAGATTTGTATGTTAAAACACAATCTAAAACCCAATTTATATCTTATTATATTATACACTATATGTTAATATAAAAATAATTATCTTGGTTTACTCTCATGTACTTTAGTTTTTCAGGAGTATTTAAAATATTAAGCAAAATTTATATATGCATATGACTGACCATGCCCAGAAAAAGATATATCAGCCTTGTACTAAAAAGCCCTAGTTGGCTTCTATCAGAATAGAATTAATGTAAAGTAGTTTTCTTGCATATTCAGTTTTTGATAAGAGTAACAACCATCTTAACAGAATTAGGTAGGCTCCCTTTCTTTTGAGATCCAAGTGTTGCCAAAAACAGCTTATTTGTATTTAAAAAGAGAGACTATAGAGTTTTCAACACACATTCATGGAAAATATATATTTAAGAAATACTGTTTTGGGGACTTCCATGGTGGTCCATCAGTTAAGATTCCATGCTTCCACTGCAGGGGGCATGGCTTCAATCCTTGGTTGGAGAGCTAAGATCCCACATTCCTTGAGGCGTGACCAAAAAAAAAAATAAAAGTAATACTGTTTTGAACATATAAATGTATTGCTTAAAATCATGTGCATCATTTATTATCAAATATTTTGTCATGTATACTGAATCTTCTTTCTTAGACTCACAAATATTTAAGATAAATGCCAAATAGAACTGTATTTAAAATAGTTTTTATTTACATCAATTTATTTTCTTCTACATATTGTCAGTAGGAAATAAGCTCTCCAAAGAGCAAATTTGATACAATTATTAAAGGCAGAATCACATTATCACATTTGAGCATTGGTTGGGCGAATCTGACTTTCCCATTGTTTTGTTTTCAGCAAATTATGCTCAGAGACTGAGATTGTCTTTGCCAATAATTTATTTAGCACAAGTTCACTGTGGAAATTATAATTTGTAACAATATTTCACGAGCCAATAGCATACAAAATAATGTCTCTTAATAAGCCAATAAGGAAATAACATACTCCAAAACAATGATAAATTAATTACACTACTGTTCCAGGAAAAAGGGGAGATTAAAGAAATGAAGTCTGAATTTATTTGAGACTTACCTTTCCATGAGTTGATTCTTGGAAGAGATGGTTTAACCAACCAAGAGCTGCTGTCCAGCTGCCAGTGCAAATCCAAAGTCCCTTGTCACTAGAGCACAATGCTAGTTGAAGGAAGGCACTGGTATTGGCAGGCAAGACCATCTCTTTCAGGAGCTTTTTGCATGGTTTTCATCCCTGCCAGCAGAGCAGCCTTGCCACAGCAGGAGCTAATGTCCCAAGGTCTTTGGAGAGCTATTTAGATCAGCAAAGTGTAGCCTTGCCCACACAGAAAGCTCTCAGAAAACCCTCACAACTTCTTGGTATTTTACATTTAAATGTTCATTACGTCCTAGTCTCTCCTCTGTATGTTCATATCCATAAGCACTCAGTAACACAACGATTTTGATGAATCATACTGACACAGCCTCCCCAATGTAAACAAATTTATCCTTCAGTTAAAACAACTTCACTTAAGCCATAAGTCGATTTGAAATCATGAGAAACCTATACACACACCCTTTTCCTTTTTTCCTGATGTGATTTGAAAAGCACTCAAGAAGCTTCTGCTGACAACTGCCAGGATCACATGTAACTAGATTGAAAGAGGCCTTCCAGATCAATGATTCTAAGTCTGGCTGGCAGACTTACATTTCATGGAATCATAAGAGAGTACTGAAGTAGCTTCAAACTCGTGTAAGCTGAAACTGTGCCTACAGCACATTCTTAGCCATGGCAAATGTTCCCAAAACCTCTTCTCTAACAAAGAGAAAAAAAAAGCACAGATTGAAGTGTGGAAAAGGATATTTTACAATGGAAAATTTGAAAAGAGCTAAGGAAGAAAAAGAAAAGGGCACCAGGTACAATTTCACAAAAATCAATCACATACAAACAGTGTAAAGTTATCTGAATTTAGCATATCATTAGTTCCTTTAGTTTTTCCATTTCTCATCATAGCCCCTCTGATATAATAAAAATATTTCTGATTGTTTTTAAAACTATTGCCCTAGTTTTTCTAATCCTATAGAAGTCCCCAACAAAAATACCATTTTAATCACATAGAGTACAGTCAACTAGAGCCATACTTAGATTCCAAAGCACACAAAAATTAATGAAACATTCTTTATTTTTGTATTCTGTTATACCTCATTATTATCCCTTATTTACTGTGAACATATTTCTAATTGTTTATATGTCTGTGTTTGTTTACTTTACAATTAGCCTATATATCCCTAGTGCAGAATAATATTACTTGTACTTAGTAACTTACCAGTATATTTTTGTTGAGTGAAGATTTCTCTAGCAAATCTAGGATATTGCCAAAAGTTACTGTTCTGTTTTATCTGTTTTGCTCTACTTGTATCCAAGTAAACATTAGGGAACCATTTAGATGATATGGAAGTTCTGCCTTCCAAACAAATAACTGCCTTTTTTGTTTTCAGACATAGTATAGAAAACTTAGAGGAAAGAACAGAGGAAAAAAACCCAAACCCTAAATAACTGTATAATATAGGGTTGGAAGTTGTTTTTGTTTTGTTTTGTTTTACATAAGATCCTTGAAAAGTAAGGGGAAATCTATTGCCTTTTCCCATCATGTAAATTGACCTTGGTGCAGCAAGCAATGATCATTCCAAAATTAGTGTCTCTTTGGAGTTACTCACAGTTCACTTTTATGCAAGTGAAAAGGATGCAAAGACATATTTTACTGAAGCAGACCTGCAGCTAAATGACTCAATTTTCACTTCAGTTGTGTGTCTTTGAGATAATTCATGTTTTATAATTTAACAATTCTTATATTTAGAATAACTTGAAAAACAGTGTCTACTTTGGAAGTGGAAAAAACTGCTTCAGGGTTTTACTTTTAAAAACAATAGAAATAAGAGAATAAATTCAATGGAGTTTTTTTTTTTTTTCCTGATCAAAAGGCTAAGCCCAAACACACTCAGTATGATTAATTTCTCAATTTGGAAACTCCAATACAATTAAACTAAAATAATAATAATAAAAATAATAAAGCAGCAGATAAATATGTGATGTTGTCTATGATCTTTTAATTTATAACATATAACAGATTATAAAATATAAAATTTTGAGGACCACGTTATCAGTTATGGTCTTGGCAGAAACTAGAGAGCCTACTCAAATTGGGTAATTTGAGAAGAATTTTATAAAGCTATTATTATCAAGGGTTTAGAGAGAATGCTGGGAAAGTTCAAGACAGTTTAGTAGTCCTTTGTGGCTGTTGTTAGTGGGCAGGCACAATTATCACTCTTTCAATTCCTAGGACTTCAGACAATGGAAAAAATGAAGGTAAACTGACTTTAATATCTTAAAAAAGAGAATACATTGTTAGAGTTCTATTAAGGTAAATTTATTGTACAAAACTACATTAACTTAAACTTTAAAATTTGATGAGTTTTAATATATGCTTCTTTACACACCATGAAAACACCATGAATATGATAATATTTTCTCACGCCCCATTGTAATACATACATTGTATTACCATGGCCTAGCACAAACTGTATTTTAGATTAGTTTGCATTTTCCGGATTTGTTATAAAATGGAATCATAAGGTGTATACTCTTTTTTATGTTTTTTCACACATCATATATTTCACAACAAAGAGGAAAAATAAATAACACAATGAAGTGTTAGTACAATAATACTATCAGACTAAATAGAATTTAAGGTAAGAGTAGTAATAAGGACAGTATATTTTACATTTTTAAAGAATCATTAAAATAATGAAAAATAATTTACTTCAATGTATGCAACGTGTCCCAAATCATAAAGCAAAATTTAAGTTTTAAATAAAAATATGAGTTTGCAGTCAGAAGAGTTTAATACGACTATCTCAAATTTTATATTTGTTCTGATTCAGTCTGAAAAATAAATGAGGATATAGAAGTCTTAAACTTTTGTTATTTTTGCAAAAGAGCAAAAATTGACAATTTATGATTCAATATATCTTCCTTTTAATACATAGAAAGTTTTCTACCCAAAGTATAAAGAATGCACATTTGCTTAAATACCCAAGTAATATTTACAAAATAATGACCACACCACTAGTAAATTCTCAATGTATCCAAATAACCATTTATTTATATGAAAATTCAATACCTTAAATAAAATAGTAAAATTATTTAAAATTAAATCCTATGTTTGGATTCTAAAAAGCACATTCTTAAATAACATGTATTAAAATGATAATCACAAAAATAAATATTTATAATCAAGAACAAAGGCATTATTATTTATATAAATGGATATTTAAAGAAAATATATATTACTAGATGTAGTTATTAATAAATTAGGAAGACTTCAAGCAAATGAAGTGACTTATAAGATAGGAAAAGTTACTTTAATTTAAAAAATGAAATAGAAATGATGACAGTAGAAATTAGGAATATAAAACACAAAGCAAAATGATAATTATAACATAATAATAGACAAACATATAGAAAACATTGTTAACAATTATGAGATATGAAGAAACATTGTTTGTAATGAAAAGGGGAATACTTATAGTAAGACTAAAAAGTTATAGGAAAATATACTCACAACATTACAAATATACAATATGATCATTTATTAAATGACTATTTTTCTAGAAAATAATTCATGATTAAATTTACTCAAGAAATATTTTAAGATGTAAATATATCAATTACAATTTTGAAGAGTGAATGAGTGTATAATAAGACACTAGATAATATTACAAAGAATTTTATAAAATAGCTTGTCTTATACAAATCTTGCACAATATAAAATATTGGTAATTCTACCCAAAACAATTTATATTGTTTATATGAATTGGATATCAAAGGTGATAGACAATCAAGAAAGGTTATACATGATTCACATGAACATATAGATCTAATAATTCTAAATAAAAGTAACTACAAATATGATACAGCAGTTCATTTAATGAATGAAATTAAGTAATATGAAGTTCAGTTAGCAATGAAATACTTATGAATGTATCCCACTTGGCACTAAATATTAAAGAGGACTCTAATGCTCTTCATAGGTGCAGAACAAAATGCTAATAAAAATTAACTTGGGGGGAACTTTCAAGATGGTGGAGGAGTAAGACATGGAGAGCACCTTCCTCCCCAAAAATACATCAAAAATACGTCTATATGTGGAACAACTCCTACAGAACACCTACTGAATGTTGGCAGAAGGCCTCAGACTTCACAAAAGGCAAGAAAATCCCCACGTACCTGGGTAGGGCAAAAGAAAAAAGAAAAAACAGAGACAAAAGAATAAGGATGGAACTTGTACATGTGGGAGGGAGCTGTAAAGGAGGAAAAGTTTCCACACACTTGGAAGCCCCTTCACTGGCAGAGACAGGGGCTGAGTGGGGGGAAGCCTCAGAGCCACAGAGGAGAGTGCAGCAACAGGGGTGCAGAAGGCAAAGTGGAGAGATTCCCACACAGAGGGTTGGTGCTGACCAGCACTCACCAGCCTGAGAGGCTTGTTTGCTCACCCACTGGGGTGGATGGGGGCTGAGAGCTGAGGCTCGGGCTTCAGAAGTCAGATTCCAGGGAGAGGACTGAGGTTGGCTGTGTGAACACAGCCTGAAAGGGCTAGTGCACCATAACTAGCAGGGAGAGAGTCCGGGAAAAAGTCTTGACCCGCCTAAGAGGCAAGACACCATTGTTTCAAGGTGCACAAAGAGAGGGGATTCCTTCCCAGTCTGCCTACAGAAGGCAGAGCACCACCTAACTGAGCTCCAGAGATGGGCGTGAGCCACGGCTATCAGCTCGGACACCAGAGACAGGCATGAAACACTAAGGCTGCTACTGCAGTGACAAAGAATCCTGTGTGCAATCACAGGTCACTATCCACACGCCCCCCCCCCCCCACCCCCAGGGCCCTGTGCAGCACACTACTGCCAGGGTCCTCTGATCTAAGGACAAGTTCCCCAGTAGAATACACGGTGCACCTCAGGCTGTTGCAACATCAGGCTGGCCTCTGTCACCACAGGCTCTCCCTGAATTCCAATTAAAACTACAGTACCCCTCCTCTCCCTGGCCTGAATGAGCATGAGCCCCCTAATCAGTCTCCGCTTTAACCCCATCCTGTCTGGGCGGGAACAGTTGCCTGAGGATGACCTACATGCAGAGGTGGGTAAAAACCAAAGCTGAGCCCAGGAGCTGTGTGAACAAAGAATAGAAAGGGAAATTTCTCCCTTCAGCCAAGAGCAGCAGATTGAATCCAAACAATCAACTTGATGTACCCTGCAACTGTGGAATACCTGTAAAGGCAACGATTCATCCCAACATTGGGGCAGTGGATTTTGGGAGCACCTGTAGACTTGGGGTGTGCTGTCTGTGACTGATTTGTTTCTGATTTATATGTTTATATTACTTTAGTGTTTAGTGCTTGTTATCATGGTAGATTTGTTTATTGGTTTAGTCGCTCTTTCCTTTTTTAAAATTATTTCTTTATTTTAATATTTTTTCTTTTTATTAATTTATTATTATTTGTTTGTTTTAATACCTTTTCTTCTGAGCCATGTGGCTGGCAGGTTCTTGGTGCTCTGGCCTGGTGTCAGGCCTGAACCTCTGAGGTGGGAGAGCCGAGTTCAGAACATTGCACCACCAGAGACCTTCCGGACTTATGTAATATCAATTGGCAAGAGTTCTCCCAGAGATCTCCACCTCAAAACTAAGACCCAGCTCTACTCAACCACCAGTAAACTCCAGTGCTGGATGCCCCATGTCAAACAACTATCAAGACAGGAACACAACCCCACTCATTAGCAGAGATGCTGCCTAAATTATACTAAGTTCAAAGACACCCCAAAAGACACCACCAGAGGCAGCCCTGCCCACAAGTTAGACAAGATCCAACCCCAACCCCAGAACACAAGTACTGGTCGCCTCCACCTGGAAGCCTACACAAGCCACTGAACCAACCTCACCCACTGGGGACAGACACCAAAAATAACGGGAACTACGAACCTGCAACCTGCAAAAAGGAGACCCCAAACACAGTAAGTTAAACAAAAGGAGAAGACAGAGAAATATGCAGATGAAGGAGCAAGGTAAAAACCCACCACACCAAACAAATGAAGAGGAAATAGGCAGTGTACCTGAAAAAGAATTCACAGTATTGATAGGAGAGATGATCCAAAATCTTTAATAGAATGGAGAAAATACAAGAAGTGATTAACAAGGACCTAGAAGAACTAAAGAGCAAACAAACAATGATGCACAACACAATAAATGAAATCAAAAATTCTCTAGAATGAATAAATAGCAGAATAACTGAGGCAGAAAAATGGAAAAGTGACCTGAAAGATAGAATAGTGGAAATAACTACAACAGAGCAGAATAAACAAAAAAGAATGAAAAGAATTGAGGACAGTCCCAGAGACCTCTGGGACAACATTAAATGCAACAGCATTCGAATTATAGAGGTCACAGAAGAAGAAGAGAAAAAGAAAGGGTCTGAGAATATATTTGAAGATATTATAGTTGAAAACTTCCCTAACATGGGAAAGAAAATAGTCACTCATGTCCAGGAAGCACAGAGAATCCCATACAGGATAAACCTTAGGAAAAACACACCAAGACACATATTAATTAAACTATCAAAAATTAAATACAAAGAAAAATATTAATAGAAGCAAGGGAAAATCAACAAATAACATGCAAGAGAATCCCCATAAGGTTAACAGCTGGTCTTTCAGCATAAACTCTACAAACCAGAAGAGAGGGGCAGGACATATTTAAAGTGATGAAAGGGAAAAACCTACAACCAAGATTACCCTACCCAAAAAGGATCTCATTCAGATTCAGCAGAGAAATTAAAACCTTTACAGACAAGCAAAAGCTAAGAGAATTCAGCACAACCAAACCAGCATTACAACAAATGCTAAAGGAACTTCTCAAGGTAGGAAACACAAGAGAAGGAAAAGACCTACAATAACAAACCTAGAACAATTAAGAAAATGGTAATAGGAATATACATATTGATAATTACTTTCAATGTAAATGGACTATAATGGAAATCAAAAGAAAGCTGGAGTAGCAATTCTCGTATCAGACAAAATAGACTTTAAAATAAAGACTGCCAAAAGAGACAAGGAAGGACACTAGATAATGATCAAGTGATCAATCCAAGAAGAAAATATGACAATTCTAAATATTTATGGACCCAATATAGGAGCACCTCAATACATAAGGCAAATGCTAAAAGCCATAAAAGTGGAAATGGACCGAAACACAATAATAGTAGGGGACTTTAACACCCCACTTTCACCAATGGACAGATCATCCACAGTGAAAATAAATAAAGAAACAGCTTTAAATGACACATTAGACAAAATAGACTTAATAGATATTTATAGGACATTCCATCCAAAAACAACAGAATGCCCTTTCTTCTCAAGTGCTCATGGAACGTTTTCCAGGAAAGAACATATCTTGGATCACAAATCAAGCTTTGGTAAATTTAAGAAAATTGAAAAGGTATCAAGTGTCTTTTCTGACCACAATGCTATGAGACTAGATATCAATTACAGGAAATAAACTGCAAAAAATAAAACACATTGAAGCTAAACCATACACTACTAAATGACCAAGAGATCACTGAAGAAATCAGAGGAGATCAAAAAATACCTAGAAACAATCGACAATGAAAACACGATGACCCCAAACCTAGGGGATGCAGCCAAAGCAGTTCTAGGAGGGAAGTTTATAGCAATACAATTCTACCTCACAAAACAATAAACATCTCAAATAAAAAAACTAACATTACAACTAAAGCAGTTACAGAAATAAGAACAAAAATAACCCAGAGTTAGAGTAGGAAAGAATACAAAAGATCAGATCAGAAATAAATGAAAAAGAAATGAAGAAAACAATAGCAAATATCAATAAAACTAAAAGCTGGATCTTTGAGAAGATAAACAAAATTGATAAACCATTAGCCAGACTCAACAAGAAGAAAAGGGAGACTCAAATCAAAAGAATTAGAAATGAAACTGAGAAGTAACAAGTGACACTACAGAAATACAAAGGATCATGAGAGATTAGTACAAGCAACTATATGCCAGTAAAATGGACAACCTGCAAGAAATGGACAAATTCTTAGAAATGAACAACCTTCTGAGATTGAACCAGGAAGAAATAGAAAATATAAACAGACCAATCACAAACACTGAAATTGGAACTGTAATTAAAAATCTTCCAACAAACAAAAGCCTAGGACCAGACGGCTTTCCAGGAGAATTCTATCAAACATTTAGAGAAGAACTAATACCTATCCTTCTCAAACTCTTCCAAAATATAGCAGAGGGAGGAGCACTCCCAAACTCATTCTACAAGACCACCATCACCGTGATACAAAAACCAGACAATGATGCCACAAAAAAATGAAAACTACAGGTCAATACCTCTAATAAACATAGATGCAAAAATCCTCAACAAAACACTAGCAAACAGAATCCAGCAGCACATTAAAAGGATCATACAACATGATCAAGTGGGGTTTATCCTAGGAATGCAAGGATTCTTCAATATATGCAAATCAGACAATGTGATACACCATATTAACAAACTGAAGGATAAAAACCATATGATCATCTCAATAGATGCAGAAAAATCTTTCAACAAAATTCAACACCCATTTATGATAAAAATTCACCAGAAAGTAGGCATAAAGGGAATCTACCTCAACATAATAAAGGCCATATATGACAACCAACAGCCAACATCATTCTCAATGGTGAAAAACTGAAACTATTTCCTCTAAGATTTGGAACAAGACAAGTTTGCCCACTCTCACCACTATTATTCAAGATACTTTGGGAAGTTTTAGCCACAGTAATCAGAGAAGAAAAAGAAATAAAAGGAATCCAAATTGGAAAAGAATTAAAACTGTCACTGTTTGCAGATGACATGATACTATACGTAGAGAATCCTGAAGATGCTACCAGAAAACTATTAGAGCTAATCAATGAATTTGGTAGAGTAGTAGGATACAAAATTAATGGACAGAAATCTCTTTCATTCCTATACATTAATGATGAAAAATCTGAAAGAGAAATTAAGGAAACACTCCCATTTACCATCGCAACAAAAAGAATGAAATACCTAGGAATAAACCTTCCTAAGGTGACAAAAGACCTTTATGCAGAAAACTGTAAGACCCTGATGAAAGAAATTAAAGATGTTACAAACAGATGGAGAGATATACCGTGTTCTTGGACTGGAAGAATCAACATTGTGAAAATGACTATACTACCCATGCAATCTACAGATTCAGTGCAATCCCTATCAAACTACCAATGGCATTTTTCATAGAACTAGAACAAAATATTTCACAATTTGTATGGAAACACACAAGACCCCAAAGAGCCAAAACAATCTTGAGAAAGAAACATGTAGCTGGAGGAATCAGGCTCCCTGACTTCAGACTATACTACAAAGCTACAGTAATCAAGACAGTATGGTACTGGCATAAAAACAGAAATATCGATCAATGGAACAGGATAGAAAGCCCAGAGATAAACCCACTCATGTATGCTCACCTTATCTTTGATAAAGGAGGTGAGAATATACAATGGAGAAAGACAGTCCCTTCAGTAAGTAGTTCTGGGAAAACTGGACAGCTACATGTTAAAGAATGAAATTAGAATACTTCTTATCACCATACCATACACATACACAAAAATAAACTCAAAATGTATTAAAGACCTAAATGTAAGGCCAGAAACTATAAAACTCTTGGAGGGGCTCATAGGCAGAGCACTCTATGACATAAATCACAGCAAGGTCCTTTTTGACCCACCTCCTAGAGAAATGGAAATAAAAAAAAATAATAAACAAGTGGGAGTTAATATAGCTTAAAAGCTTTTGCACAGCAAAGGAAACCATAATCAAGATGAAAAGACAACCCTCCGAATGAGAGAAAATAGTTGTGAATGAATCAACTGATAAAGGATTAATCTCTAAAATATACAGGCAGCTAATGCAGCTCAATATCAAAAAAATAAACAACCCAATCCAAAAATGGGCAGAAGACCTAAATAGACATTTCTACAAAGAAGACATACAGATGGGCAACAAACAAATGAAAGGATGCCCAACATCACTAATCATTAGAGAAATGTAAATCAAAACTACAATGAGGTATCACCTCACATCAGTCAGAATGGTCATCTTCAAAATATCTACAAACAATAAATGCTGGAGAGGGTGTAGAGTCAATGGAACCCTCTTGCACTGTTGGTAGGAATGTAAATTGATATAGTTGTTATGGAGAACAGTATGGAGGTTCCTTAAAAAACTAAAAATAGAACTACCATATGACCCAGCAATCCCACTACTGGGCAATACCCTGAGAAAACCATAATTCAAAAAGAGTCATGTACCACAATGTTCATTGCAGCACTATTTACAATAGTCAGGATATGGAAGCAACCAAAGTCGACAGATGAATGGATAAAGAAGATGTGGCACATATATACAATGGAATATTACTCAGCCATAAAAATTGAGTTATTTGTAGTGAGGTGGATGGACCTAGAGTCTGTCATACAGAGTGAAATAAGTCAGTAAGAGCAAAACAAATATTGTATGCTAATATGGAATCTAAAAAAAATGCTTCTGATGAAACTAGGGAGAGTACAAGAATAAAGACGCAGATCTTGATAATGGATCTGAGGACACGGGGAAGTGGAAGGGGAAGCTGGGATGAAGTGAGAGAGTAGCACTGACATATAAACACTACCAAATATAAAATAGATAGCTAGTGGGAAGCAGCTGCATAGCACAGGGAGATTAGCTCTGTGCTTTGTGACCACCTAGAGGGGTGGGGTAGGGAGGGTGGGAGGGAGACACAAGAGAGAGAGGATATGGAGATATATATATATACATATAGCTATATACATATAGCTGATTCACTTTGTTATACACTTTGTTATACAGCAGAAACTAACATAACAGTGTTAAGCAATTATACTCCAATAAAGATGTTAAAAAGTATAAAAAATAAATTCTATGAAAAAATAAAATAAATAAAAATTAACTTGTATTCATGAAGGGGAGAATATTTAAATGTAATTGGTCATCTGGAAGTTTTCTTACATAATAAAATAATCAAAAACTTCTACAGTAAATATTATACTTGACAGAACAATTTTAGTCATATATTTTTAGGTTTAAGAATGGTAGTAGTTCACTTGCTATCAATTCTTGTATTCAAAAGTACAGTGAATGTCTGAGTCAATGCAATAAGAAAAGGAAAAATTTAATTAAAGATAGTGCCTGAGGAAGAAGTAAATTAAAGTGTTATTCTTTGCTGATCATATGGTAATCTACAGAGAACACATTCATGAAATCAGTAGCATCAATGGCCAGTTAGAATATAAAATAAAAGCTAAAAAATACCATTTATAATAGCAACAAATACAGCACAGTCAATGGAAATAAATCCGTCAATATAATGTACAAAACTATTGTGAAAAATGTTACAAAGTATTATTGAAACTCAAAAACCACCTGAAGAAATGGAGGAACACCCATTAAAATGCTAGAAATCCTCAATATTAATGGTTTTTTTTGAAAATAAAATTCAAAATATTTAAATAGACAAAATCGTTGAATAATGAAGATAATTCTGCAAAAATAGCCAGTAAAAATGACTGATTTCTATTATTAATTTTCAAACCTTATATTTTTACTTAACTATATATATGTTTCACTTATTAATTTTTAGACCATATATTACAAAAGCCAGCTCATTTAATCTTCTAGGTATGAGGATGCATGATGAGCATTAGTATATTTTTCTAATTAAATATTATCTGTAAGATGAAACATACTATTTACATTATTTTAAACTATAGCAGTTTTACACTTTTAAGTAATGTAAAATAAATATTTTAAGATAAATTCTAAATCTTAACTTAATAAAGAGCCCATTAAGAATAATTTGAGGATTTTTCAAGCAGCAGAATAGCTCCTCTTCTCTTAACATCCTCTCCTTTACAAGGGACATCTAATTTCTCTTTATTACTGAATATAGATTCAGACAAGTGATGCATTTTTTTGCTCTCCATGATGTTATAAAGGACTATGACATCACAATTCTTATTCTATAAACATAAACACATGGGGTTCATAGACCATTTGGACAGTGATTATTCCCAGGCTTATGATTTTTGCTGGATAATATGCATTCTAGTACTGAATGATTTACATAATTTGGCAAACCTAAATTATCAATAGGCAGACTATTATATGGTAGCAAGCTGTGGAAAGCAGAACTAGTCACAAATTTTAAAGTATTAATAAAATACTGGACATGCACAGTCTGGATAGTGAAGAGGGGTAATAAATGCTTGAATATTATTTTCTTATCATCAGAAAAATCCAGAGAGTTAATATTAAAACGCTAATGTGATTGTATAAGTAGGCAGCCTGAAAGCAATGGAAAGAGAAAATGTTATTTATTGAAACAATTATTTGAATCGTGCATTTGACATTGTTCCATCAGGCTTTCAGCAGCCTAAGGCAGACTCCTACACAATGTGTGACAGAGAGAATGCATACTTTTAAATAATGAAAACATCACAATTGCACAAAACTATGCTAACTTTAGTTATTTGAAGGGGTGGAGAAGAGGAGTACTTAGTCAAGGAGCACAATGATGGCAACTAAAATATAAAAGAGTTCTTGACAAACTAGTTCTTATTCAAAGTCTCTTTTACTGAAAGCATTGTAAGATGCACAGTGCTAACCAACATAGACCTGGTAATATTACATTGTGAAAGGTGTCTTTTTTATATTTGGCAATTTCGGAAAGAATAAAACGTAAATTAGAAATGTTATATGGTACATTTTGGAATGCCAAAGAAAGAAGTATCATACAGGCAGTTTTACTCTTACAAGGGTACAAAAGGGAAAGAACTTCAGGACAACGTAAATTATCAACTTTCTACTACAAGCTCCAAGTCAGGTGTTATTTCTATGTAGATGAATACCAGCCCGATTTCCTTACCTCTTCATTTCCTTTGGGTGGCTATTCTATGATATCAATGGGATTAAGCAACCTGGCAACTTTACTTAGCCTTCAGCATTTCTAACTTTGCAATGACTTGATGGCAGTAAATTGTCCAATTCTTTGGGTCCTTCACCAGGACTAGAAAGCTCCTTTTGGGAATAAGTAGTTAATAAATATTTGCTCAATGAAATATTAATAATCTAACTGAGTGCTTAGAAAGACTGTTCTTTCCTGTGTCAGTTGTGTTTGCTCTTGATTCTGTTTAACTACCTTTTTCTCATTTCATTTTCATTTATAATTTTTATATTAAAATGGTATATTATCATTTTGGAAGCACTGTTAAAGTGGTAAGATACTTTTATATTTTGTAGTATTCTGTCTCTCTTGCTCTCTACATATATATGTACATATATACATATATTTATGTTTACATAAAAACATATATATATAGTTCAGAGACTGCATATGCATATTGTGTGCAAGTGTGTGTATCTCTTCATCATGTGACTAGTGAATACTTATATACTGTTATCTGTTCAAGGTAATAAACAACACACTAAATAATAATACCAAATAATAACTAACAATTAAATAGCAATTTATAGATTATCTGAAATTATTTCATATGTATTATCCTATTTGTCATACATGCACATAAATATTAGATGAATCTTTACATCAAGAGATATTACAGGTTGTTCAGATTTCTGTTTCTTATAAAAATATCTTCAAGGAAATGGAACATTTCATGAAAAACAAAGATTCAAAAGTTGCAGGATTGATATTAAAATTAATCGTGTTAAAAATTTATCCTCCTTCGGCTTCCCTGGTGATGCAGTGGTTGAGAGCCCACCTACCAATGCAAGGGACACGGGTTTGTGTCCCGGTCCGGGAAGATCCCACATTCTGCAGAGCGGCTAGGCCCATGAGCCATGGCCACTGAGCCTGCGCATCTGGAGCCTGTGCTCTGCAACAACAACAACAAAAAAGTTTATCCTCACCCCCCCAAAAAAAAATTAAGTTAAGATTATCTCAGTTCAACTAAATTGTTTGCATTGCTTGAAATCAATACATTTTTACAAAACTCACATAATGTTTTTACTTTTGGTAATTGTATTAATATATATTATAATAAGTATATTAATATATGTATGAATATGTATACTATATGTATTTACATATATGTATATAGATAAAGTGATTGATTTTAAGAAATTGGCTCATGAGATCATAAGGACTGACAAGTCCTAAGATGTGCAGGATGAGAGTGAGTAAGCAATGTGGACAACCAACTGAGCCAATGGTGTAGTTCCCAAGCAAAGGCCAGAAAGCTTGAGATCGAGGAAGAATTGATGTTTCACTGTGAATATGAAGGCAGGAATAAGCTGATGATATCTGAGTTCAAGGCAGTAGGGAAAAAGAATTTCTCATACCCAAGAGAGAGTCTGCCTCTTTGTCCTATTCAGCCTTAAACTAATTGGATGAGGTCCAATCACATCAAGGAGGGCAATCTGCTTTATTAAATCTACCAATTTGATGTTAATCTCCTCAAAAACACCCTCACAGACACACCCAGAATAATGTTTGACCATATATCTGGGGAACCCATGGCCCAGTATAGTTGATACATAAAACTAACCTTCATAGTAATGAATGGTTATTTCTTCCTCCATGTAGATTAAAATCATAAGCTAGTAGTGGATCTCATGTTCTTTTTCTTTCTTCTTTTCTTCCTCCCTCCCTCCCTTTCTTTCTTTCTTTCTTTCTTTCTCTCTTTTTCTTTCTTTTTTTCTTTTTCTTTCTTTCTTTCTTTCTTTCTTTCTTTCTTTCTTTCTTTCTTTCTTTCTTTCTTTCTTTCTTTCTTTCTTTCTTTCTTTCTTTCTTTCTTTCTTTCTTTCTTTTCTTCCTTCCTTCCTTCCTTCTGTCCTTCCTTCCTTCCATTTGGTAAAATCCAGTTAGAATGTTTTCATGTAATTTTTAAGTTGACTTGTAATTGTGTCAAAAATTATCTATTTGTCCTGCTGGATTTACATGGTTATTATGTGTACAGTAGAATGATGTATGTGCATGGTAGATAGTAACTACTAAAAATAAATAGTAATTGAAAGTAGTTTTTCTTTTTATTAGAAAAAAATGTACACACCCAAGACTCATTCTGATTGACTTAGTATGAGTTTGTCTATGAAATCATCCCCATTAAAAAAATCAAATAGCATAAATAAGTAAAAAAGAAAAAACCTACACTAAACACACACACACACACACATAAATTCAATGATAGTGGATAAGACATCATCAAACAGACAAATGACAACCAAAAATACATGCACAAACACACAAAATATGAGTGAAAAATGAGAGAGGGAATAGGTAAATATATACTCGGGATAGAGAGGGAGAGATCAGGAAACAAAATGTCATCAGTCATCTCAATAACAAAAGTAGAAGCTGGAAGACACTAGCACAGCAGATTTAAAAATTCTGAAATATTTATTTCCATTGAAGGATTTATAAGGTTTTTTTTTTTCTCCAAAATAACATCTAGGTTAGAAAGTGAAAAGACATATTAAAAGATGCACAAAAATCTCAAAAAATTACTTCCCACTCAACTATTCTATGGACAGTACTGAAGAATTTGATGCACAACAGAGATTAATAACAAAGGAGGGGAGGATATGATATAAGAATTAAAGAATCCAATACAGAAATGTTATATCTATATAGATATATTCTATTTCTATATATCTATACAGATAGATATATTCTATTTCTTTATATCTATATAGATATATTCTATTTCTATATATCTATATAGTTACATTCTATTTCTATAGTAAATTGCAGCACCAATACTAAAATCAAAGATATATACTCTTGAGTACTAAACTAATTAGCAATTTACAAGATAAAATTATCTGTTCTATAAAGTTTTAGAAGTATATTTATAATTATATATATGATATAATTTTTAAAAAGTAATTGAAGAATATTTATACATTGACCTTTAAAGTTTTCACACTTTCATCATTATGAAGCTACACAAAACTGGCAAAATGACTTCCATAAAACATTCACAGTAAATTCATGTATGCTATTCAAATTAAAAAGAGTGCATTCTGACTCTGGAACTTTACTATATTAAATATGTTATTTTAAATTAATACTAGCATTGGGACTTCCCTGGTGGTCCAGGGATTGGGATTTCACTTTCCAATGCAGCAGGTGTAGGTTTGATCCCTGGTCGGAGAGCTGGGATCCCACATACCTCACGGCCAAAAAACCAAAAACATAGGATGGAGGTAATATTGTAGCAAAGTTCAATAAAGACTTTGAAAATGGTCCACATCAAAAAAAGAAAAAGAAAATAAAAAGTACTGATGGACCTAGTGGCAGGGCAGGAATAAAGATACAGATGTAGAGAACAGACTTGAGGAAATGGCAGGGAGTTGAAGAGGAGGCTGGTACATTGTGAGAGAGTGGTATTGACATATATACACTACCAAATGTAAAATAGATAGCTAGGGGGAAGCTGCTGCAAAGCACAGAGAGATTAGCTCAGTGCTGTGTGACGGACGACCTAGAGTGGTGGGATAGGGAGGGTGGGAAGGAGGATCAAGAGGGAGGAGATATGGTGATATATGTATAAAAATAGCTGATTCACTTTGTTGTACAGCAGAAACTAACCCAACATTGTGAAGTAATTATACTCCAGTAAAAATGTATTAGAAAAAAACTTAAAAAAAACAAAATAAATTAATACTAGCATATTGGAAATTTGCATAAAGAAATAATGTAGCTGATCATGGCTGTAAATTAAATAATACAGAGAATATTTAAATTATGTATATGAAAATGATTTTAGCCTTATTAAAATCATGCATGCATATAGTTATAAACCTAACAGAAATATAAAGAATGTATCCACAATCCACAGGCTGCCTTCCATCTCTCACCATCCTTTTCCTAAGTGCCATTGATCCGGCAACTTTCTTTTTCAAAAATTTTTTCACTTTTCTCATGTTTTTAAAATGTATGTTTCTAAATAATATAGTTTACCTGCTACTTTTAGATATGATGCTTGTTAATTTTAGATATTATGATTTGTTTTTGTTACGAATAATGAGGTTTTCAGTTCCTTTTTCACACCCATATTTATATTTCCTTAAAACTTATCATATTTTGTTTAAGTTAATATGGAACGCTTAATTACTCTGTATATGAAAATACTGTTACCTGTGGAACTAAGAGATACACTGTGTTATTTGTTACTTATAGGTTTTATTTTCTTTCTAGGGTTAAGTATTCATTTGCCATTTTCCCACCTAATTGTCAGATCTTTTAAAAGCCTGGCAATCTGTGCCTTAATAAGGCATATAGAGGATTCTGATGCAAGTTGAAGAATCAGTGTTGTAAGATAATTAGGAAACAAGTGATTTTGTTTTTTCATTTTGGTATCCCAATTAGTAACCTGTGGTAGTCTTTCTCTCTGTGGTCTCACATCAGATTCTCTGAGTCATGGTACACATGTGGTAATTGTAATTCTCCAAGTAGGTGGGAGAATAGACGTGGTCACCTCAAAGTTCAGCAAGTAAATTTCTAATTAAAACTCTGTTTCCAGGACTGTGACTTTTGTCTAGCTTTCTTGATTCCAGAGCCTCTTTGATGCCATTTCTCCAGAAATCAAGCCTTCTCTTTACCTTTAAAGATATTCAAAGGAGGAGGCTGATGCAGGCTGGGGAGGTGTGGGGACAACCAATATGTGAAAATTTTTTCACACTTCACCTTTGTGCTTTAACTCCTGTTTTCTGGAGTACCTAGTGTTAGAAAATGCTTGGAGAGATTTACATAAGAGATAACTTTTCTTTCTTTTTTCCCCTTAAACAATAAACTAAATAATACAGTAATTGATTTCCCTATTGCTTTGGGTTTTATGATGATAAAATGTTGAAAATTAACTCTTGGAAAAATTATTTTTAATTGTCTGATTGTTCCTTTGCTAAAAAAAAAAAAAGAAAGAAAGAAAAGACTCTGTCCACCATTTATTTAATTTAACTCTGGTAAAATGATTTCTTTTGAGACACTTAGGTTTGGAAAGTCAACATTCAATAGTCCTTACAGAAATAATTATTAAATATCTATTATATTCCAGATATTGAGCTGGATGCAGGAAAACATTTTGCTGTCATCTCCCTTAGGATACCTATAGTCGAGTTCACAGAAAACTGTATACTCCCATAGGAGATCAAATAATGTTGCAATTTAGTACAAATATGTTATTTTAGAATAGGTAGACATCAGTGGGAATTAAAATTACTAAAATGGCTTTATTGAACTGGAATGAAGATTTGGGTGGAAAGGAGCAAGAGCATATTCCAGGCAGATTAAATTATTATCAGATGATCTAAAGAAATTTTTAAAAATCATGTAAATATCTTTATTCTGCTTTCCTTCTCTAAATATCCAGAAGAACATTTTTCTAATATAACTTGCATTGTATCTATATTTATGTCTATACATATGCATGTGTGTGGGTATACATCTAGAGACACAGGGAAATGTACTAAGCCCTAATATTTTTTTCTCATTTAATCATCAACACAATTTTATCATTTAAGTACTATTTTATTATCATTTTTCAGAAAAGAAACTAACTTTTCCAATGTTACACAGTTAAATAGTTAATGGAAGAGGAGGGATTCACACCCAGATGTTTCAACCTGAGGCAATAATAAAGGAGTGTGCTAGCCACAATTGTCTCTCATTCCAATTAACCATATTAAATAAATACATTATTTGAATACTTTATTTCCCAAGGAACCAGAGTGACTCGTGTTTTGGGGAACTAGGAAAACTGAGTTTTCTATCAAGTCAGAGCTAAATGA
Source organism: Tursiops truncatus (assembly GCF_011762595.2). NCBI lineage: Eukaryota > Metazoa > Chordata > Mammalia > Artiodactyla > Delphinidae > Tursiops > Tursiops truncatus. The sequence goes on along the minus strand of NC_047038.1, from coordinate 55,169,994 downwards.
GAAGGCAAAGCATACTTTTTAAAAGAATTGTTGAGAAGGTTGAGACATATGTGCTCCAAAAGGCAATTACTTGGAGAGCAGCCAAATTAAAAAGGATAAACCTGAATAAGTCATAAATTGAAAGTGGTAGGCAAGGAGGGAGAATCTGGGTAGAAGCCAAAGAAACAGAGAATAGCAGATAATAGAAAAACTCTGCACTGCTAGGCAAAGGCAGGAATGGACAAATTCCCAAGGATAATTTGCACTCAGAAGAAACATCTGGAGATTATCTGGAAAGTATTCCTTTAGAATAATTGAAAGGGCACCTCATATAGTTCCACTACTATAAATTTATTTCAAATTTAGATCATTTCCTGATTATAAAATAAATCAAAGTCATTAATTTTTTTTTTTTTTTTTTTTGCGGTATGCGGGCCTCTCGCTGTTGTGGCCTCTCCCGTTGTGGAGCACCCACTCCGGACGCGCAGGCTCAACGGCCATGGCTCACGGGCCCAGCCGCTCTGCGGCATGTGGGATCTTCCTGGAGCAGGGCACGAACCCGCGTCCCCAGCATCGGCAGGCGGATTCTCAACCACTGAGCCACCAGGGAAGCTCAACGTCATTAATTTTAACCAGAAAAAAAATTAAAATCTTAACCCCTGTTGAGGATTTACATCAAGATGATTACTAACTCTCCCCAACTGTTTTTGTACATTATCCCTTAAATACTAATTAAAATGAAGAAATAGGACAAAACTTCTATTTCTGGCAATATGGCACACTGACTATTCTGAAACCTCCCTCAACATGTTGAATACTTCTGTAAATTCTTTAATCACATAGTTTAGTTAGCAAGAAAATTTTAAAAAATTAAAATAAGTTAAATAAAATATCTAGAAGAAAGCAAAAATTCAAAAAGGAAAGCCCACAAAAAAGCTACAGTTGCTCTGAAAAGAGATGCAAAATTCTGGGAGGTTTTAGGCTTATGGTTTTAATGCAACAGTTGTAAAGAAAAACAAAATAAAACCCCTCAGACTGAGAAAGTGAAAAGTCAAACCAAGAGATCCTCAATATAAAGCCATGACTCCAAAATATGAATGCTACAAATGGGAGAAAAATATCACTCTCAACACAAGGAGGCAATAATTAAACTTGGCAAATGAGGGAGTGGGGTGTAGAAATTCTTCTTTGATGATTTATAATCTCCAGTTTGGCCTGAAGCAGGTTTGATAGCAGTAATCATATTATCTACAGAACCCAATACCTAAAGCACAAAATTTATGTAGAATTTCTGAGTATTGTCAATACTCCAGATACCTTGTAGAATTAAACATAGCCCTTATTATAGCAACAGATATTATCATAGCCCTTCAAAGTTTTCTGAATAATATAGTGTAATAGTCATTAAAATTCTTATAAATTTTATTTATAAGAAAATAAAATAACCAAAGGAACAAACTACTGTGAGCAAGTTAACAGAATATATATAAACGAAAGAATGAGATGTAGAGCATTCAAAAGTGTGAGTAATATGTTTTAATAATAAAAGTGGATGTTCTAGTAGATGAAAGAAAAGAGGATATAAAAATGCTGAATATGATTCGGAAAATAACAAAATAAAAGTCCTAGAATGGTAAAGAGCTCAAAGATAAGATAAAAAGAATAGACACACTGAGGAAAGAATGAATGAACTAGAATACAGATTTTAGTAGAATTACTCACAACTCAGTATAGAGAAACAGAGATAAAATAAAAAGGAAATTAAGAAATTTGAGAATAAAGTAAAAGACTGTAGCACTTATCTACTGGGAAATTGAGAATAAGCTGGTGAAGGAGCTAGATATAAAGATGTAATGGATGAGAAGATTTCAGAATTTCAAATAAAAATATTCAGACTCTGGAAACTTCATGAATCTTATGCAGGGCAAATGAATATAATTCCACACCTAGAGCTATCATAATGTAACTACAAAACATCAATGAGGGAGAAAAGATCTTAAATTAGCAAATAAATACATAAGATCTTCAAATGAACAAACATAGGTCTGAGCACTTCCACCAACAGTATTAGTGAAAATCAATGGAATAATATCTCAAAGTATTAACAGCAAAAACTTCTTATCTATACTTGTATAAACATCAAATATGGTCAAAATCAAGAATGAAACACGTTAGTGCAGGCAAATAAAATTTGAGAAAAGAGTGCCAATATGTCTTTAATCAATAAGAATGAGCCATACAACTTAATAGGAAAATGGGTTTAAAATAAGAATATAGATAAACACTTAGGGTCAGAAGCATATGAAAAGATAGGAAGAAGGAAGAAATTGGGAATGACTGCTTAACGGGTATAGAGTTACCTTTTGGGGAGAAGAAAATGTTCTGGAACTAGATACTTGTGATGTTTACACAACATTGTGAATATACTAAATTCTATTCAAGTACATATATATATTAAAATGGTTAAAGCAGACAATTTTATGTTATGTGTATCTTACCTCAATAAAAAATGCTTACAAATATATATTACCAGAATAGTGGTAGTGTATAATTGCTTAAAGTTTACTTCATAAACTATAGTATTTTAAGAGTTTTTGATTTCAAGCCCTGGCTTCAGAACTTATTATCTGTGTATTCTTGTGCTATTTATGAGCCCTTCCTTTGCCTCAGTCTCCTTATATGGGAAAATGGAGGTGATTATAATAGTAACTACGCTGTGAAGATTAATAATGTAATAAGGGATGGAAAACCCTAACATAATAGGCTGTCAATTTGGTTTATCTATTGTTAATTATAATTTATTATGATCATTAACATCATCATTATTATTATTACTAAGATCTTGCTTCTAATATTTTCTCAACTTAAGGTTTTCACACTGAAAATTTCACACTGAATTTTTGTACCATCCTTTATTATTCAGGTTTTGGATCAACTCTTCCAGAATACATTACCTGAAACCTCAGGTTACATCTATGTCTTTCCTCTCCACTTTGCTGGATTGCTGTATATAACACCCCCTTAATATTTATGTCATATTGAAATTATTAGTTTGTCTAGTTTTTCCACTAAAAAGTCAGCTTCACAAGGCCAATGTCTTGTTCAACTTTGTCTCTTGAGTACATACTGCAACATCACACACACACACACACACACAGGTCCTGAACTCATATTTGCTCAATTGAACAGTATCATCTCTATGATCGACACATACCTTGTTGCTTTCATTGAATGTATTTTTGTCATTATAGCACTAAAAATGTATGAACCTCTTAAGGTTTCCCACATTAAAGTAAAAGAAGAACTTAATATATTCATTTAGCAAATATTTAGTAGCTCTAACTGTACAGTACTGGGGCTGTGATAAGTATTTCAAATATTAATTCTCAAACTTTTATAGTTCAGCAGTTTATATTAAGTTTAGATGTAAGTACTTTATGAGCCAAAATGAAACTTCAGACACCGACTATAGTCTCCTTGCAGGCTGCTTAGGAGTTACACCGATTCCCAGACAGCTTTTTTTTTTTTATCTTCCTGGAAAAAAAAATTCCTTAAATAATAGGAAAACATGAAAAATTAGAAGATTAAGCAGACACACATGTGTTTTGCAAAGAGCTTCTCTGTCTAACCACATGCTTGTCTAGTACTTAAAGTATGACTCAAGTACCTGGCATGATTAGAATGAGAGGAGCTATGGTACAGTTAACCTGAATAGCCATCATTTTATCAGTTTGGCACAAAGGACCACAGAAATGGTGAGTTACATCAGCAAACCATTAATCTACTAGGAAATAAAAGCTGAGAGAAGAAAGCACAAGAAACCATCATTTATGCCCTTGTTAATTCTGAGGATGGAAATACACATATATTAGCAATTGCTTTTTATCCAGATACTGAAAATTATGACATATAACACTATGTCTGACTGAATCCATTTTAATTTTGAATAGTGCTTGACAATTTCAGTGGATACCAATTAAATTGTTGTCAACACATTTTAATTATTATATTCATGCACAGCAGTCATTTCATGAAGCTTTAGCAGGTAAAGGTGCATCAATTAATGATCTTGGTTTGACTATTTAAACAAATGAATTTCCATTTTGAGATACATATAATAAAGAATTTGAACTCTCCTGCATTTGATTTTAGAGCTTCTTCACTGGGATACAGAATATTTTGCCTTAACCATATATAATAAAATCGAAGCAATAAAGAACACTGCAATAAAGAGGGATCCTGCAAGTTCTTTCAAAACCAACATACATTTAGACATCTCCTTTGAGCTAGTCAGTAAGGAAAGCAATATATTTACTTCTTTAGACTCAGGCATTTGAAAAATTTCTGACACAACAGAGAAACCATTTTTATATGCCAAGCTTGAATTAAATATTCACACCCTGGGATGACATATTTTGGAAATGGTTTACAGGTCTACCAAGATATCAGCTAGATTAAGAAATGTTTTGGGCATCCAGAGGATGCTTAGATGGCTGTGTCATGACTCAGGAGGCTTGTTCAACTATCTAGACTTTTGTAGAATTGATATAATTTCCTCTGTGAGAGATTATGCTAAAACCTGTGGGAGTTACCAGAGCTGCTGTCTTGTACACAAGATAATTGGTAAAATGGGCCAGAGGGGACTAAAATCTAATCTCAGTTCTATTTCATCCACCAAGAAAAACAGGTCTTTCAATAATTTATGTGTGTATTTGCCTTCCACTTGATGTTCAATACCCACACAGAGTGTATCTGCCATGCTGTGAAAATAAAGTAAAGTGAGACTTTAAGGACATAATAAACAATGTGGTTTATAATTATGATAGCCAAAAGTTGAATGCTCTCCTTGTTAGGAACTAACATATATTTACCTATTTAATTTTATTACTGTTCAAAAAGATAATTAACATTATTCATTTCTATCAATAAACATGATCAGGTACTGTGATGAGCTATGTGCTTGGCAAGCTGCTGAAGAATGAAAAAAAAAGAAAATAGCAACAACAAAAAACAACCAAACAAAAACAAACAAACACACCTGGTCTCTCCTCAAAGAAGTTTCACTCCAGTAGTGGAGGAAAATTATACAGTGCCAACTAATGGGGAAGATTCTATAAATGTAGTAGTGGAGGAAAAAAAATCATACTGTGAGATAACAGTAAAAATATATAGTAAATAATTCTGATTGAGTGATCAGGTAATATTATTGCAACTAAAAAAAAATACTTGTCACTTAAAAGCAGGTAAAACATGTGACTCAACACAGAACAGAATGAAATAAGTAAAATTATTTGAAACTGTCAGCTCAATATTAAACTAACAGTTAAATTGAAAATCAGTTTTATTATCGTCTAATTTTATTCTTCAAGTCAACTCCACTCAACAGACTAGTCACCAAAGTAAATATCTTAAAAGACAGAGATTACTGATTATATGTGTCAATACACGCAAATAACAGAAAATTTCCTTGCTTCTCTTAAATTCTTTTTTCCACTATATACATGAATATTCCCAGAGGTGAGTTTAATTTTAACGTTATCTGCATACTCTTGAGATAAAACTTTGGGTCATAAATTCTTTTTAATTGCTGGATTAAGTTTGTTATTGTTTCTTTTAGAATTTTTTCACATTGATACATAAGTGATATTGGACTATACATTTTCAACTGTCTTTATCTGGTTGGTATTATATTAGTTCTGTACTGCTGAATAACAAATTACTACAAATTTAGTGGCTTAAAAAAACACCGATTTATTGTTCCACACTTTAGTAGGTTAGGACTCTGGGCTGGTTCAAAACTTACAGGGTTGAAATCAAGATTTAGGGGAGGCTGAGTTCTTATCTGGAGGCCCGAGGGTAGAAGCACTTCCAAATTCTTTCAGACTGTTAGCTGAATTCAGCTCTTTGAGTTGGAAGACTGAGGTCCCCATGTCCTTGCTGATGGTCAACATGGGGCAGCTCTCAATCTTTTGAAGCTTCCTGCTTTCCTCATTAATGTTGTCCCCTTTATCTTTGAGACAATACAAAGTTGTACTGGTACATGGAATCCTTCTAGTGCTTCAAATTTCTCTGATTTATCTCTTTTCATGTGTTCATGGGATTAGGTTAGGTCTACCCAGATAGTCTCTGTATCTTAAAGCCAGGTGATCTAGGACTTTACATCTGCAAAATCTCTTTACAGCACTTAGATTAGTATAAGATAGAATATCAGGGATAAGAATCTTGGAGACCTGTCTTTAGAATTCTGCCTACCACAGGTAACAAGGTTTTTAAGGTTTTCTAAAATGAATTAGTTATCATCTTCTACTTACTTTCTGAAAGAATTTATATATGCTTCAATCTTTGAGTATTCAAAAAACTTACTAGTAAAAATCCATTCCTTATTGTAGGTAGAACTTACTGGCAAAAATAGCTGTAGCTTTTGTTCTATTATTTAATTTTATGTCATGTGCATAGATTCCATTTCTTTAATGATTATATTTCTTGTGCAGGTTTACAATTCTTAGTTCTGGCAAGGTTTTGAATTAATTGGCATAAAGTGACTGAATATTCATTGATTTTTAAATTACCTCTGTATATGTAATCATGCTCCCTTTCAGTCCTAATATTATTTATTTGTGATCTCTCTGTCTTATTCTTTCCTTCTCTCAATTAAAATCTGTATGGGGCAGGCTCTTTTCTCTTTTATTACACTTTTCAAATGAAATACTTTTGACCTTCTTGATCCTCCAAAATTTGTTAAATATTCCTTTGATTCTGAGCTTCTTTTGCTATTTCTTTCCTTTCAATTACTTGGATTAATTTATTTTATTTTCATGACTTTTACATTGGATGATTAGATCATTCATTTTCAGACTTTTTTTTTCAAACATAAGCTTTAAAAGATATATTTCCCCTATATTTTAAATGCATTTTACACATTTTACAATATAGTATTTTGATGACTATTGAAATGATATATCAAAAATATATGTATTTTCTAATTTTTTAAAGATTATTTTTTTTGATAAAAAAGCTATCTCTATGTTATTTTGTTTTAACTTCCAAACATATCCAATATACATTTCTCTCCTGATGTTGAACTTGATTGTAATATGGTAAATGTGGCCAAAATTAATTATTCTTCACATTTAAGATGTCTCTATATGTGTTGATACTTGTTTTATAACCAGATAGACAGTCCAGCACTTTAAATAGTCCACTATATCTTAAGGAGAGGGACTATTTTAGCATTTTTTAATGTAAGATTCACTACATTCATTACATCAAGCTTGTTGCTTGTCTTCTACTTGTTTCTATTTTTTTTTTTTTACTAACTAGATATTTTAGAAATTTTTTTAGATGAGAATTATTCAATAAAATTTGAATGAAAATTCTACTGTAAAATTTATCCACTCAACTTAAATATGTGAATCATAATGTTTGAATTTTCATTCTATATGACTTTTCATAAAGTGTATTTACAACTATAAAAATTGTTTTCAAGAACATCTCGTGTTAGGGAAAATACAATATTAAGTAGGAAAAAAGAATGATACAAAACTTCATATGTAGTATGATAATTTTAATATATCAGATTATTACCAGTAATTAAGTTTGAGGTACAAGTGCTTTTTTTTTATAGGTGGGTTGTATTGAAATGTCCTAAAACTTATTTCAACATGGCAGTGTTGAACCTAACTCATAGATTATTTTCTGTAGGAACCTTTTCTTTCTAGTTTCCTGAAAACTCTGTAGACTTCAATTTAATTACTTCAGGTTGGAAAGGAAATATTTTTGTTATACATAATGAAAGTTATCAATGGGATGCATAATATATTAGGAATCAGAAACCTAATAGTTTACCCTTAGTCTTAACATTTACTGTTACAAACTTTCTCCAAGATATTTCACCATCTTAGACGACCCCCTTATATGATTGATTTAATGGTACTGATAGAGTCATGATTATTTAAAAATCATGTAATATATCAATAGTAGACAATGTGATATATACATTGTTCATTAAATTTCTATCTCTTGGTATCAACAATATCTGAACTAAGTTCTTTTTCCAGATAATAATTCTTCAAAACCTTGAAAATAGCTATTTTGCCTAATTATTGTGTTCTGTTTCTGCCAATGAATAATTGGCCTACCCAGAATAAATGGCAAATTTTTCTGTGAATCACTCTCTTTCTCTCTCTGTGATATAAGACCTGGCCTGGAAAGAGATTTAAAAAAAAAATACACGTAAAGGTTTTATGTTGTGTTAAATTTGCAAAATGACTATGGACATACCTGTAAGTAAATCTACCAGGTAAATCTTAATATGAGAATTATTTGTCACTGATTTTATGAGGGTTGTGAATAAAACAATTAGATTTTTTTCCAATATGTAGGAAATATCACACTGGTCATAAGAGAACAATTCTCTTTCAAAATAAGGATAAGTCAACTTCTTGTCACTTTTGAATGTAGGAAGATTATGATGCCTGTTGAATAAAGCAAATATTTCCACTGCCAACTCTGATGAGACATATTTCATAGTCATGACCAATCTAGCTATTTTTTTCAATCATATATATTGTTTTTAACTTAGCAACTGCCAGTGGTTACACAATTAAATGTTTTCCACAAGATTGTTTCAAATTGTATCACAAGACACCTAAAAAATAAGATTATTATATAGGTATTTAGAACTATTTCTTCTTTTAACACACGCAATCCAAAAGGGCTGACTGGATGGATATATTGTGCCAGACATTTTGTTTGTCACTATGGAGTCAGTTAAAAGGCAACATTTCTCCCTTCTCCTCTGCAACTACAGATCCAATCCACCTCAAAAAAAATAATAAAATGGAGAAATTTAACAGATCATTTGTATCATTTATATATCTTCCCAAAACAGAAAGTGATATTCATGGAATATATGATTATAAAACAAGCCATGAAGTATAATCTATTTTATGATTTTAAATGTGTATATGTTTAAAAAATAAGTCATTTATGTGTTTTAAAATGATCATGGGCTCAAATGGCCTATTTAAGAAAACATGGGGACTTCCCTGGTGGTGCAGTGGTTAAGAATCAATGCAGGGGACATGGGTTCGATCCCTGGTCCAGGAAGATCCCACATGCTGTGGAGCAACTAAGCCAGTGCACCACAGCTACTGAGCCTGCACTCTTGAGTCCACGAGGCACAGCAACTGAGCCCGGACACCACAACTACTGAAGCCCATGCACCTAGAGCCGGTGCTCCACAGCAAGAGAAGCCACCACAATGAGAAGCCTGCGCACCACAACGAAGAGTAACCCTCACTCGCCAAAACTAGAGAAAGCCCCCACAGCAATGAAGACCCAACCCAGCCAAAAATAAATAAATAAATAAGAAAGAAGGAAAGAAAACACATACTCTCTTTCATGTATTGAAAAAATATATATATTCACATATTCAATGTGAATATTCTATTTAGTTACAAATATTTTTACCAGACAGAAACTTTAACTAAAATGAAAATGCAATTTTCCTGTGACCCAAAGACCTCAAAATACAAAATAAGATTTATTTTTTTTAAATTGGGAACAAGGCTTGAGAGATTCAGGGAAAGAAACATAAATTAGAGAAGTCAATTTTGTTGGAAGCAGTGCCTTTGACAGATTCATGACAAGATGGAAGAATAATTTTTGTTTTGAACAGTAGGTTGAAAGATTAATGGTAAGAAATAGAAAAATCATTTTTATTGGGAGGTGCAGGGTTATGAGATTTGTGATTTAAGAATCTTATTTTTCTTTATTTTTGGAAACTGAGAATCTAAGAGATTTTTTAAATCCATCTATTTCATTGTCCACAGTTTTTTCCTATACACCTCAGCTAGTGAATTTGTGAGAGCTAAAGTTAAGTTTGTTGATAGTTTTCCTTCATGCTAAGGTTATGTTAAATCTATCATAAGAAAGTTAATTTACAAATGCATCTTTATTTCTATATCTTTATCTGTTTATGTCAAAGGAAAACATGGGAGACAAGTCATCAAAAGGTAAGCATTTGTGCATATTATATTAAGTTCTATATTTTACAAGCTCTGGTTCCTCATATTAAAAATTGTGTCTTTGCTAACAGGTAATGCATATATAAATTCTATGGATTTTTTGGATATGAATTCTTGCCAGTAAAAAAAATAATGTAAGACATATTTACCATTAGCATTGTCTGAAGTCAATTCTTTAAATTCCAGAGAGTTAGTTTTTTCAAAGAGCAGTTGAGAAATAATTTTTGGGTCCCTGAATAATTTAAAGATGTTAGAATCTGAAGTCATTGCATCATATCAATGTGAATTGAAAGGGGTTATATTATGTTATTCAAATTTTTCTATTTACAGTGGTGGCTGTAAAAAGGCAAGCCTTAATATAGTGAATATGTTCATGATACACCTTAGTTGCTATATTTAGACTCAGTAAAACTGAACTTGAGTCCTGACTATTCCAAGTTCTTCCTGTGGGAATCTGACCAGGTTTTTGAAATTTTTAGTCTCTTTTTCCATGTGTAAAATGAAAATAGTGATAATTCATAACTCATTCCCTTGTCATGAGCCTTAACTTAGGCATTGCTTTGAAAGTGATTATCATGGTGTCTATCATAATGTAAGAACTCATTAAGTGGATAGAATTATTTAGCAGTAGTTGTTGTCAGCAGCACTGTAGTAGTGAGAGGTAGTTAATAACAGTTGGAAGAGAACCCAGATTTCCTGTTTCCCCCTATGGCTCTCTGTTAGATATGTCATTCAGCTGAATCTTTCAAAGGACATTTTGAATATATTATTTCTTATTAATATTCTGGAAAGAAGATGCTATTTCAAAAATTCCTCCATATGGCAAGATATTTAGTCTCCCCCCCAACCCACCAACTATCATCTTTGTCAAATTTGTTTGTGTGGTACAGTATACTGGAAATGGAATTTACTTGACTTTGAAATGCATAATATAAATATAATTAATAAAATAGCTGGAAATCATCTATAGTCTGAAATTTATTGTTGCACTTGCTATCTGCCTAATTTTCGCTTATATTTTTAAATCCATAAGAATATCACTGAACATGAATGACAGTTTATTGAGTTCTTACCATAAATTATTCTATGTAATTCATTTCTATAAGTTATTGAATCATTATAAATATAATATGACTTAGATAAACTATGAGCCTTGTATTAGTTTTCTAGGCTTGCCATACCCATAACAAAGTATCACAGGCTGGGTGATTTAAACAATAGAAATTTATTTCCTCACAGTTCTACAGACTAGGAGTCCAAGATTATGGTATTGGCCAGGTTGGTTTCATCTTGAGCCCTCTCCTTTGTAGATGGCTGTCTGCTCCCTGTGTCTTCAAATGATCTTTCCTTCATACCTGTATCTTAATCTCTTCTTATAAGGACCCCTGTCATATTGGATAAGGGCCTGCCCTAGTGATAATTTAAACTTAGTTACATCTTTAAAGATCCTATCATCTCCCAACAGAGTTGAACTGAGATACTACTGAAGGTTAGGATTTCAACATAAGAATTTTGAAGACACATAATTCATCCTATAAACAATCCCCATTTTTAACAGGTGACGCAAACAAAGGACAGAGAATCAAATTTGCTGAAGTTATGCTGCTAGCTACTCATACATTTGGGATTTAAATGCAGGTAATCTGATAAGAAAGATCTAATTTGTAGTGACAACTATACTACCTCTGCTAGAAATGAAGCATCTAATTGTTTTTGCTATGATAAAAACACAACTATTTTCTTTTCCATTTAGCTAATTCTCTAGCCTTTTGATATATACTATTTTGAAGGGTGGCAGTTACCAAGAATGTTGCCTCCATAACAAGGATGTCATGAAAGGAAATGATTTAGTAAACTTTTCACATCCATATGATGTGAATTATCATGTTATATAAGAAAATTTTATTAAGAACAGGGCAGTGGTGAATATTATAACATAAAAATGGAGAGGAAAAAACTGAAAGAAAAGACTCAAAATGTAAACAGTTATTTTGTTTCTGTGGAAATTAGTAATGACTTTGAAATTCATTTTTATAAAAGTTAATATCATCTGATAGTTAAGGCATTTGACAGTTTTTGTTGAAACAATATAAACAATCAGAAAATGAATGTAAAATAATTCAAATAAAAATGTTTAGATTTTTCCCCAAAGATTTTAATAGTCATTATATAATTTTCTCTAGTTCTAAATTGTGATAAAGGTAAAAATAAGTACTTATTGAGGATAAAGTGGGAAGGGGAGAAATTTTAAATTTACATGAGAAATATACTGGTATTACAGTGTAGGGTCAGGCCAGCACATGGAAATAAGCCAACCATTAAGCAGAACAGAATACTTTGAGGACATTTTAATTTATTCAGAAATATTAATTGTAGGCCTCTGTGTAATGGGTACTGGGTATATATTAGCAAACAAGAGAAGGAAAAATCCCTACTGTCATGGAACAAATTCTTCAGCAGAGAGAGAAACAAAAAGAAATAATAAATATTTATATTTTAAGTTAGAAAGTAATGAGTACTCCATAGTAAAATGAAGTAAGGAAAATGAGATAAATGCTGGATGAGGGTGAGATTTTAAATTTAACTTTAAATGAGGTATTCAAAGAAAGTCTCTATGGGAAGTCAACCTTTGAGCCACAACTGGAAGGCAGTAAGTGACATGGATATTTGGGGAGAGGAATCCTAGAAAGAATAGCAAGTTGCAAAAGCCTTGAGAGAGGAAATGCCTGGCATGCTCAAAAATTAGGAAGGATAGTGTGCTGAAACTTCGTGAGCAGAGGGGGTGCTTGAGGTAAAGAAATAGCAGGAGCTTACCTCCATTCAGGGAACTTAATAATTATTAAGCAGATAATTTGGCTAAAAATTATTCCAAGCCAGTTGATAATGATATATATACACCACCTCCATAACAATTACTTATGAAGGAAGTAAGTCTTGAAGAGCACTATTTATTAGTTATTTCATATTAAAGTACTTGTTCTTTTTATTTAAAAATATTTAGGTCGAGGGCTTCCCTGGTGGCGCAGTGGTTGAGAGTCCGCCTGCCGATGCAGGGGACACGGGTTCATGCCCCGGTCCAGGAGGATCCCACATGCCGCAGAGCGGCTAGGCCCGTGAGCCCTGGCCGCTGAGCCTGCGCGTCCGGAGCCTGTGCTCCGCAGCGGGAGAGGCCACAACAGTGAGAGGCCAGCGTATTGAAAAAAAAAAAAAAATATATATATATATATATATATATATGTATATATGTCAAAATGCATCTCATATGATGCAAATGCATTCTCAGTTTCTCTCCAATTTGAAAGTATGAATGTTAGCAGTAAATAAATACCCATTTAGCCTTTTAAAAGAGAAATTTTTATTATTGAGGAATCGATCATATTTTAATAGATTATCACTTACACATTGTGCACACCTTAACAAAATTAAAATATTAGAAACCATACAATGCCTGCTCTCAGACCACAATGGAATTAATCTAGGAATCAATAACAGAAAGACATCTGAAAAAAATCCCAAAGCAAGTGGAGATTAAACAATACACTTCTAAATAAAAAATAGGTCTAAGAAGTAATCTCAAGAAATTTGAGAAATATTTTAACTTAAATGAATAAAAACCCCACAACTTATCAAAATTTGTGGGATACAGCAAAAGCAGTGCTTAGAGGAACATGTATAAAAGAAGCTCTAGAATCAATCATCTAAGTTTCCACTTAGGAAACTAAACAAAGAGAACAGCAATTTGAATCCAAAGTAATTGAGCTCCATTTCAAGAAAAATGATTATTTTATGTAATTTAGTTTAATTAAAGACTTAGTTATGGTACCTGTAAAACTCATAAGTGTGGCAACATATTAAGCTAAAAGTTTTTGTGAAAAAATTAAATTATCAAAGAAGAGAGGAAAGACTTTTATGTTTTATGTAGGAAATTATTAATGACTTTATTAGATAAGTACTTGAAGCAAAATAAAATAGAAGTAAAGGTGGTAGAATTTATCAGTGAAAGTGAAGAAAAATGCTGTTGATCCTTGAACGATATGAATTTGAACTGTGAGGGTTCACTTATAAGCGGATTTTTTTTCAATAATAAATAATACAGTACTCTACAATCTGAGGTTGGTTGAATCCACGAATGTGTAGGAAGCATAGATTTCAGGGCTGACTATAAAGTATAAGCAAATTTTTGACTGCGCTGAGTATCAGTGCCCCTAACCCTCACATTGTTCAAGGGTCACTGTAAAGGAAAATGAAACGATGATTCAATAACTTAAATTTAGTGTTGATATGTAGAAATAAAGGCAAAAGCCACAAAAGAAGAAATATAATTACCTGTTGGTCAAACTTCCCCAAAAAACAATTTACCTAAGATGATCCACAAAATGTTCTTACTGCCTACAAAGTAAAGTTAGAAGCTTAGCATTACTCTTGCCACCTCTTTTTGCAAGAACTGGTCTAACTTTACACATCTCCCCTACATAAACTGCTTGAGTCAAACTGTGGTTATTCTAAAAACATTCTGCTAATTCTACACCTCATGATTTTTTATGTCACAAAAGTTTTGTTACTATTGTTTTTGTTTTCTGCAAATATTTTTGTGGTGCTTTTCTTCTTCTCTTCTCCATGTAAATAATATTAATTATCTTTGGAGGTCTCCATTAGTTCTAACTTTTCCATTTATGTTGCACTGACCCCTTTAGTTATCAATCTACACATTCCTCTGAAGTTCTTTATAAAACTTTCTATCTATTCTTACTACTTACTATCTATTCAGTTACTTCCTATATAATCTCTCACCTTTAATGATAAAAACTGGTAAGTTTTTTCATTATAAGTGCTTCTACTTCACCTAGATTTTAAATGTTTTAAAGACCTAAACCTTAACGTAAATTAGGTTAACCTGGATGTTAGCTGAATTAGGCAGATTTACAATTTACAGTAGAGAGTTCATAGATCAGGGTAGTGATGTCCATTTACATTATTTTTAGAGAATACTCACTCATGGATTTATTAATTTGTTTTAAAAATAAATAATTATACATTTCAGTTATTGTTTACAGTTTTGGAGATGCAACGGAAATCAGACTTGAAAAGTATCTGCCCACATAAAGGTTATGTTTAAGTGGGCAAAAAGGCAATATGTCTGTGATAAATAAATAAATTTATTTATATTTATGAAGACTCTGTAAAGAAAAAAAAGAAAAATTTCTGTGAAGGAGAGTGACCCTTTTCTTTGAATAGGGTTGTCAAGAAAAAGAGAGGGACTGTTTTTCAACAAAGCCAAATAAAGAGGGACTCCCTAGAAGCATCACTCCTGAGATTGAAGTTGTCTGAAACAAGCTGGGACAAACATCTCACCTCTGAGAACTTGATAAGCTGGAAATATCCGTTCTACTTTGGCATCACCACTCAATATATGTTGAGAAATTGGTAAGAGAGCTTGGTCTGAGTCCCTTGGAATGTGTTGTCACATGAGAATATAGGGACTGATAATTGTTTCTTCCCTGTTCTCTTCTGATATCAGGAGTTTATGGAGTCATCCTTTGCCACCAGGGTAAGTAAGAATTGTGATGACGGGAGGCTGGGAAGAAATGGAGAAGTGTAGCCACTTCCTTCCCTCTAAGAAGACAGAATTAGACTCATGGGTTCCTGCAACTCATATGAAGGAGCATGAAAAATAGAGAAGAAAGAAACAGCCTAAGGATGCTCAGGGGCACACTCAAATAATTAATGGATAACATTATTTGAAAAAGATATTTGAGGGCTTGGATACTTTGAGAAGCTGGAGGGAGACAGGGTTCTATACTCTAGAGAATCATTAGTGAAGGAGGAACTTGAAGTGAGACCCTCTAATATTCCCAAAGGAACCACACACCTATCCACACATTATCTTTGTGCAACCACATCAGTAAAAGCCAGTAGAAGGAATGAAACCAGGATGACCCAGAGAGTGACCAAAGATACGTGGGAACACTGACAGATAACAACCTCAACCTGCTCAAAATGCAGGTGTTACACAACAAAATATGCAGGCATTTAGAGTTTTTAAAGAAGGCCTGCCTACAGTCTAGCCCACTGGCAGGACAGAATTCACAGTAGGTTCAGAACCAGTTCAGACAACACTGGGCCCTAATCCATTCCCTGAAGTAGTTCTGAGGCTATACATATGTCTCCCCCAAACACATTCCCTGAAGAAAAACTGAAGAGGCTGAAAAAGTATCAGTGGATTAGGACAATTCATTATAGTTATTAGAAAAACAACCCACTCTACTGAGAGTGGCTTAGTAGATAATCCCAAGATGTTAAAAATAATTCCTAAGGAAGCACACATATCTTAATTAAATTAGGACTTCTCTAAACAAGTAAACTCTAAGATTGTTTGCTTTAATTTACAACTCAATTTGGATTTTGACTTCATATGGCCCAACTGCCTTTCATGGTAATAAAAACTGTATCAAGACACTGATGCCACAGTATAGAGAGAACACTTTTACTTCTCACAGTCTTTTTCAGTATTTGTTCCATTAATATTACAGTTGCAAATGAAAGAAGTCCCACCCACTAACTTCTATGTTCAGCACCTTGTATTTAAAGAGAATGGTTGAAGTGTAAAATAATGCATGATTATTGCGATATTATAGATGTAATAGAGTTCTTTTTTGCTTTTCAAATAAGTTTACTGTCATTCTGAAAGTAAAATATCTGAATTCTTCCACTGGAAAAAGAAAAGTGATCTTGGTAAAAAACTTACTTTATAGTATTTGGAAAGTTACATATATAGGGATAAATTCACAACTGCCTCATCAAGATATCTTGATAAATTACCCAAAATTTTTAGAAATCATTATACATATGTAATAATCAAATACAATAAGCTGCAGATCCAAGTAGAGCTCTTGTCAAGGCAGGATAGATAAGAACCACAGTGCAATCTTTTCACCTGCCACCATTTCTTGTTTTGTTTCCAACAAATCAGTGATTTTTACATTGTTGCACAGTAGTTCATGACTAAAAGAGTCATTATTTTGGAATTATTTAATGTGATGCTTCCACTTCAGTGAAAGAACTAAGCAGTAATAATGAGCAATTAGAAGATACATATTGGTATTGCATCAACCTAAAACATTTTACAAGGAATGTAATGATTCAATCTAGGCTCCAGAGAGTAGAGAATTACAGTCTGCCAGAATTAGGTAGGTTTATCTTTCACTGTATAAATTATCATCATGTGCTCTCTAAAATTACCATCTAAAATGTGGTAATTTTAGGTCTGTAACATATGTGCTATAGAGGAAAAAAAAAAGAAAGAAAGAAAAAAGTAGGTAGATATTCTAAAGAAAAATCAAGATTCTTTCATATGAAAAGTTACACCAGGGACACTGACATGTAAGGAGGAATGGGACTTCCTTTTCACCCAGTAAATTTCAGTACAATCTGGAAGGAAACTGGATGAACAAGCAAATTCTTGGACTCTTAGCTGGTGTGCCTTCCCTCTCAGGCGGTTTATCCCACAATATCATCACTTATCAAATGGAAGCAGTGACCAAGAAGATCTCAGAGAGATGATGTATGTGCTCATAAATAAAAAGTAGAAACATCCCAAAGGTGACAAGACAGAATAAATAAGTTTGAAGTGTTCAAAGTTTGAAGTATTCAAAGTGAGAAGCTAAGTGAGATTGCTCAGAAAACAAAGGTAAAAATTTTGAGGAGACTATGATAAATCAAGCAAGTTTAGAATGACATTTACCAAGTCATAAACTGAAACTAACATAGTGACTAAAAATCCAGTGGGAGGATAGGCTGTTCCACTGAAGAGTGATGATGCAGAAAGAGTCAAAAGAGGCTAGAAAAAGTTTCTGCCACAACTGTACATTCCCTCAAAAATCTGACACATTCTGAAGAGTACTGTGGTTATCTCAGCTGTGTTATAAATGGTTGATAGAGAAATATCTATCCATTTATTTTATTTCAACCTAATTCAATTTACATCTCATTTGTTAATTCCTTGAAGAATTCATCTTCCTTCATTCCTTGTCCAGTGTCTGGAAACATTTGCTTCCTATATTTATTTGATATTCTGGTTGTTTATAGTAGAAGGGTAATTTTAGTCCTTGGAAACAGAAATCACCTTTAAAAATGTTTAGATAATCAATAATATTACTTTGTTTCAACATACAATGATATACGTTATTTTTAGAAAGAATTCATTTTTGAAAACAGTGTTTGAATATAACCACTTTATAATTCACCAACATAATAAAAAAGTCAAGAAACAAGCATTTCAAAAATATTAAATACTAATTATTTTAAGGCATCATTTTATTATCGAGTGTCCCTATTTTAAGTGATACATTATATGGTTATCCTACTTATAAGTCTTTTTTTTTTTTTTTTTTTTTGCGGTACGCGGGCCTCTCACTGTTGTGGCCTCTCCCGTTGCAGCGGAGCACAGGCTCCGGACGCGCAGGCTCAGCGGCCATGGCTCACGGGCCCAGCCGCTCCGCGGTATGTGGGATCTTCCCAGACCGGGGCACGAACCCGTGTCCCCTGCATTGGCAGGCGGACTCTCAACCACTGCGCCACCAGGGAAGCCCTTTATAAGTCTTTTAAAAGTAGTTTCAAATCTCCACTATTACATCTTTGCAATCTACGAATGCAGATTGCGTATGTTAAACCGGCAACTCAAATACCACAAGAAAGACTGCCAGATGTGCTTTAAATGGTAAATAATAATTTTAAGTGATGTTCTGATGGAAGTAAAGCACAACCTCTTTTCCATTAAATTATATGGTTACAGGAAAATTAATAGTGTATAAAAACATTAAAATACTTAGTCATCATATGTTAAAAACAGATTCTAGGCTCAGTTAATTATGGATGGTTCTAGTGTTTATGCTTTTATTTATTATGTTTTGTCTTGCTTACTTGATATCTGGTAAGATTGCTTCCATTCGCATGGAAAATCAAAAGTTGTAGTATGCAGGCTGCTTTTATTTATTTTGTGGTATTCTTCCATGTAGAAGGGAAATCTTAGAGCCCTGGTTCCACATACTGAGGGTTATAGAATGTCCCAATTATTAGGGGGAAAAAACCCAAATATAAAACAGTTTCTGAAAGCAGTTCTATCTCCTTTGAAAATCACTGCATAGCATTTTATGGGGTTTGCATTAACTTCCATGAGGTAGAGACTTGTTAAGAGAGAGTAATTTGTGTGGAAATGTGGCAGAATGTGACATAAACAAGTATGTATTTTAGTGGCTGTGTGCTGGATTAGGAATGAAAATTTGGCAGGATAATGGCAACAGGCAGAGAGTAGATTGACTAGGAGGTTATTGCAAAAATTTAGCTCAGAAGTTATAAATATCTATGTAACCTGTTTAAATATATCAGCATGGAGCAGAAGGAAAAACAAAAACAAAAGATATGTTTTCTGGGCTAAGATTCAAAACTACATAGGAAGAAAATTGATGGTAGTAGATGAAAGGAAAATTTGGAAAAGGAAGAAGAGAAGGGCAACAAAGATAGACTGATATTTTATTCAGGTATTGGAGGAAATCTACCAATGTTCACCTAAAAAGTGGGAAGAGAAATGTTATATTTTGAAAAGAAAAAAGAAAAAAATTTCAAAAATTGTAGTACATTCTAAGAGAGGAATCTTGTAGAAGGACTTAGATAAATGTGGGAAAGTAATTTATATATTAAAATAGAAGCAGTGCTTGGATGGGGTTTAAAAGGGGCTATTGATGTTTATTGTGATTATTAATATCTGACGTGCTGTCCATTTTCTTGTCAGTGATACCAAAAAAAAGTAAATGGAATGATTCAAACTTAATTAACAGACTTTTCAGTTCCAAACCAATGTTCATGTTTTTAGGAATAAAGGTATTGTTAAAATCTTGGGCTTTCTATTAAATTTACTATGCAATATATCTTGAATTCCACATAATTCTGAGAACTTAACCCTTTTTTTAAATTCCAGGTTGCTGGGGTCAGTGTAACATTCTAAGATTCAGCAGTTCCACAGGATGAGGAAGATGTGGCCACATAAAATAAAGATATATACTTCTATTTATTAAAGGTAAATTGTTGGAAAAATACGGTTGGACTATGAGTGCCAGATTTCAAATATTCACTATTAAAGTTATAAATTATTGTTAAGAATGTGAAATCCTAGAAGAAGAGGAGAGGAAGGAGGAAGAGAAGGAAGTATAAGAGGAAAAAGGGAAATTTAAGGATAACAGAAGAAGAAGAAAGTGTTCAGATCTTAAAATAAATGATAGTATATTTGACAAAGAAACCAAAACTCCTGGAAAATGATCTATTAGAATGTCATATCTACATAATATCAGTAGTGTATCTCCCAAATGGACTCACATCTATATCTAAAAATATATATTTGTGAAAATAATAATACCAGCATTGTAAAAATAAAACAGTAAGAGCTAACATTTATAAAGCATTTGCTATGTTCTATGCATGGTTTAATGATCTTTACAAATGTTAACACATTGAATTCTCACTTAAAATTCTGAGGTAAATATTTTCTATTATTTTTCCATAGGCACATAGATGGTGTCCTCATTGCTTATCACTGAATGCCAGTGGATATCTTTAGCACTTTCAAGTAATGCTTCTTCAGGTAATTTTTTTAAGATGCATAAAAAATGACAAAGGTTCAGGTTTCTTGAGTTTCATTATCTATGGGTTTTATAATGCTTAACTATCCACAGCATTAAATATGAAGTCATATAGATGGGCTCAAATTGTATCTTTTTAACCTTACATAAAAAATTTACTTAGTTTAATCGTGCTCTTTCATAAAATTAGAATAACTATATCTGTGTCGTACGTTTTTTAAGGATCAATGTGATTTTGTATAATAAACTTATTTACCCACTCAGAACATTAAAAAATGCGGTTAAATCTAATGTATGAAAATGCACAAAACTGCTCATTATTGAAAACCTGTATAATCACTACTAAAAGATAGACAAAAATTAAGAAAATGTATTTCAAAATTATGAGGATTATTTTGAATAATAAACAAACATATTACAAAATAGTTGATAAAATATTTTAAGTTCTCATGTTCACATATATATGTGTTTGTGTTGTGTACTTCTGTCAATTCATTCAGACCACTATAACAAAAACACCATCAATTGAGTGGCTTATAAACAACAGAAATTTATTTCTCACAGTTCCAGAGGCGGGGAAGTCCAAGACCAAGGTGCTGACAGATTCAGAGTCATATGAGGTCCTATTTTCTGGTTCATAAGCAGGTATCTTCTCACTGTGTATTCACATGGTGGAACAGACATGAAAGTTGTCTGGGCTCTCTTTATAAGAGCACTAATCCAATTCATGAGGGCTTTGTCCTTGTGACCTAATCACCTCCCAAAGGCCCGAGTTCCGAGTTTTATCACACGGGGATTAGTTTTCAACATATGAATTTTAGGCTATAGCAGTATCTAATAACATGTCATGTAGTGTCTTACTAAAGCTAAAGCAAATATTAAAATTTTATTTTTATTAATATAAAACACTACCAAAGAAACTGAATGTATGAACGAATAAGGGGTCAAATATGGCTCCAGTTCAGAGATATACATGAGTCAAAATACACTCTGAGAGTTTGCATGAGATCTTGCATTGTCATAATTCAGGGCTTTCAATACTCAAATTTTTGTTTTCCAATTTCAGTAATGCCTTTATTCATAATTTAAAAGTTTTTTTTTTTTTTTTTTTTTGTGGTACACGGGCCTCTCACTGTTGTGGCCTCTCCCGTTGCGGAGCACAGGCTCCGGACGCACAGGCTCAGCGGCCATGACCAACGGGCCCAGCTGCTCTGTGGCATGTGGGATCTTTCCGGACCGGGGCACGAACACGTGTCCCTTGCATCGGCAGGCGGACTCTCAACCACTGCGCCACCAGGGAAGCCCTTAAAAGGTATTTTTATTCTTGCTTCTTTTATAGCTTTTTTTAAGTGATTCTCTCTTCATTTCCATGTCTAACTCCGTAAAAGAGTACATTATAATAATGGCCCACAGCCAAACTCTGCATTCCATTCCATTTCATTCTATTCTGTTCCATTCCATTTCTTCTCTTTGGTGTGAAAATATTTTAAGAAATATTATTTAAAAGATAAGGTAAAGAGTTTTAGTATTATGAATAGTAATATGTGTGATGGGGTTAGTCATTAAAGTAATAGATAAAAAAGCTCAAATTTTAAGTATAACAGATATAATTCAAATTTATTCTTAACTTTTCATTTTTAACAAGGGAAGCATAATCCCATATTCTAGCATTATATGTCTTCCTCTCATCAGTGATATCTATCAGTTCTCTACTTTATGTCATAAATATGGCTTTGTTTATCTTTTCTTTTGCATGTTTTAATGACTTCCTTCAACTAGATTGTCAGCTCTTGGGGGCAAGGGTTAGGTTTGTTTGTTTTCTAACCCCCAAAATATTAAGAGATAAACTTGCCCAGAGAAGGGATATAGATTAGAAAATGTCTGGATTACTTTTCTTTAGAAAGTTTAGTTAGCTATGATGTAGATATCTAGAATTAAATTAGTACATGAGCCACATACAAAAATCAAGAACTGTTTTTCCTTATTATCTAAAGCTACTTAGAAGTAAATATATTCCTGTAGAAATAATTCATATACCATTTTACCAGTAAATTAACCATAATCCATTCCATGCATTGGACAATCAAAACCCAAGGTAAATATCTGCAGTATTAATATAATGATGAAAATAATATTCATCTATTTCTAAATCAACACTCAAATTATTGCTAGATTTTCCAGTGCTTTCTAAATCATTAATGTAACCATATTTTCTTCTGGTTTAGAACATGTCAAAGTAGTCCAAACTATTTCCATTTTACACTCTTCCATAACTCGCCCTGGATTGTCTTATTTAATTTTCTGCCCCAGCATATCCTTTCCATGTGCTCTTCTCTCTACTGCCATGCCCTTAGCCATGCTACATCAATATAGCAAATATATACCCATTCTTCAAGACCTGTTTTAATTGTCACATCTCTAAAATCTTAAATCCTGAAGCCAAGCTCATCTTTCCCTTCTATGAAATTCCACATAATTATGTGTAACTATTGTGTAAAAAGGAATTACTGTTCCATTATATGTTTCTTGGGTACTTGAGAGCAGAGTTAAAGTCCTATTAATCATTTTCATGATGTAGAACTGTGCCTAACATGAAGTAGGTTCTTAATAAATGCAATGAATAAATGAGTAGAGTAACCATACTGATTCAGAATGACTAACAAGTACCCTTTAGGTAAGAAGTAAAATAAAATTGTTACTTCCAAAATAAGAAAAAGCAATTTTTAATAACCCACAATATATACATTTCTTTTGCAGTAAAGCCCTGTTGTATTAAAGGAAGATTGCTTAATGGGGATCCATTTATTTAAGTATATAAGACAGATGGGGGACATAGATGATAGGAGAAGAATTGGATGTGTAAATAATAAAATGTGCAAGCATTCTTCTTCTTAAGAGAGAGACTCTAGTGCATTGACTCAAAAGAGAAAGATATACAATAATGAGAGGAAACTCAAAATATGAGAAAAATCAATAAATTTACCATTGAAATAAATCTATCTTTAAACCACTATGTGATGCTATTATGTGACTAGAGGTTTAAAGTAGCCAATGCTAAAGCCTTCATTCCAAATATTAAATTAAAAAATAATAATTATTATTTCTAATTTTTTCTATCAAAGTAACTTAGATTCACTTATCATATGAATGGGATTTTGTATGTACAATTACAACATGTGCAAAAAAGAAAAGGTGTAGGTGGAAAAGGACCTATAAAATTTGTTCTAGAAATAGTAGCATAAAGTAAATTTGAAGAAGCATATCATTAGTAAAAATTTGAATGAAAGAAACACATTATTTATAAGGATGGTACTATATTTTAAATTACTGTTTATTTATATAAAATAAAACATATTCTCTTTGATGAACAGTTTTATGAGTTTAGACATATACATCCAATCATGTAAACACCACCACAATCAAGATAAAGAACTCTCAAATACCCAAATTCCTTCATGATGTCCCCTTTGTAGTCTACACCTTCCCTGAAATCAACTCCTGGAGATCACTGATCTGCTTTTTTTTTTAACCTATATTTTTCCTTTTTCCAAAATGTCACATAAGTGAATTAATAAAACATGTAACCTTTTGGATTGTCCACCTTCACTTAGCATGATACTTGGAGATTCATCCATGTTTTTCCACCTATTAGTAGTTCTATCTACTTTATTGCTGAACATCACATACATTTCTGTACTATAGTTTGTCTAGTCATTCATCAAGAATTTTTTCATCAAGTACATTTCAGTTTCTGCTATCACATTATTTCTAGGATTAAAAAAAATGTGGAAATATTTAGGACCTGCAACATATAAAGTGGAATTTATTTTGTATTTTTATTTATTTAAATATTTGATAATCAAATCTAATTTAACAATTTTTAATTTAATTTAATTTAATTTAATTTTGGCAGTGCAGCTTCTGGGATCTCAATTTCCCGACCAGGGATTGAACTCAGGCCATAGCAGTGAAAGCCCAGAACTCTAACTATTAGGCTACAAGGGAACTCCTAACAATTTTTTAAACTAAAGTCATTTCAGTGCATTAAAATAGTGTTAAAATATTATAAAAGAAATATTAAGTAGATGACACATAAATACATAGAAGATAGATTTATTTCACTTCCTAAGACAGGAATATACATACATATATATATATATATATATATATATACAAATTATTTTTTACTTCTTAAAATAGGAAGGTATATATATTATATAATATATGCATATATATATTCCTTCATATCTTAAGAAGGAAAAAAGATATATATTCATATAGACTATATGTATATATCACCATAGATATAGATAACTATCATTCTTAATATATATGTATATATAGTATATATAGCACCACCTTTCTTGCCTATTAAATTCATAGATTTTCTGATTGTAATCTTGTTTATTTTCTTTCTATAGAACACATTTCATTCAATTTCATTAAAAGCACAAGACATAATTATTAAAGATTTATTAATGTTATACATGTAGCACTGTAATATTTTAATCTGCATTATTAAACTAGCTGAAAGTCTTCAGGACTTAAGTGTATTCAACTTAATGCACACTAGTTAACAGAATTTCCACAAAAAAACATTATTTGGGACCATTTAAAAATGGCAGGTAGCCAGTAATATACTCAACCAAGTTGTTTTTTAAATTAATCTATCCATCTGTCAAATTATATTAGACAAGTTATACAATAATACAGTATTGCTGTCTGCCTGGAATTTGAGTTTCTTTAGAGAAATGCATATGGATGGATATTTAGACAACTAATATTAAATATTGTTTGCCAAATTCTGTTATCTCCAATAGATACATTATAGAGATGTATCTGTCAATTTCCCCATAACTTTATTTATATTGGCATTATAAATTTAAAAATATAAACATATGTTGTAAAATTATTTTTATTTATAATACTTAAAGTAACTACAGTTGGTTAATGAGGTTTAGATAAAATTTTTTAACATTTACAATCTGCAAGGTGTTACATATATAATCATATATAATATAATCATATTAAAGAGAAAACATGTCAAGTTTTAATGGAATTAAATACTGGATTATCACAGCTGCTTCCTATGATTAATAGTAGTGTATAAGAGGAAAGGAAACTGAGTAACACTGTATATTGACATTAATAAAAACAATTTAGATGAAATTGGGCATGTTTATAGATCATTGGAACAGGATAAGAAGCCCAGAGATAAACCTACACACATATAGTCACTTTATTTTTGATAAAGGAGGCAAGAATATACAATGGAGAAAAGACAGCCTCTTCAATAATGGTGCTGGGAAAACTGGACAGCTACATGTAAAAGAATGAAATTAGAAAACTCCCTAACACCATACACAAAAATAAACTCAAAATGGATTAGAGACCTAAATATAAGACTGAGCAGTATAAAACTCTTAGAGGAAAACATAGGAAGAACACTCTTTTTACTTTCATTACTCTAGGAGGTGGGTCAGAAAAGATCTTGCTGTGGTTTATGTCAAAGAGTGTTTTTCCTATGTTTTCCTCTAAGAGTTTTGTAGTGCCTGGTCCTACTTTTAGGTCTTTAATCCATCTGGAGTTTATTTTTGTGTATGGTGTTAGGGATTTTTCTAATTTCATTCTTTTACATGTAGCTGTCCAGTTTTCCCAGCACCACTTTTGAAGAGGCTGTCTTTCCTACATTGTATGTTCTTGACTCCTTTGTCGTAAATTAGGTGGCCATATGTGCATGGGTTTGTCTCTGGGCTTTCTGTGCTGAATCATTGATCTATATTTCTATTTTTGTGCCAGTACCATACTCTCTTGATTATTGTAGCTTTGTAGTGTAGTTTGAAATTGGAGAGCCTGATTTCTCCAGCTCTCTTTTTCTTTCTCAAGATTGCTTTGGCTATTTGGGGTCTTTTGTGTTTCCATACAAATTGTAAAATTTTTTGTTCTAATTCTGTGAAGAATGCCATTGGTAATTTGATAGGGATTGCATTGAACCTATTTTCTTTTCTGATTGCTGTGGCTAAGAGTTCCAAAACTATGTTGAATAAGAGTGGCAAGAGTGGACATCCTTGTCTTTTTCTTCATCTTAGTGGAAATGTTTTCAGTTTTTCACCATTGAGTATGAATTTTCTTATTTATTTTCTGTTTGGATGATCTGTCCATTGGTGTAAGTGGGGTGTTAAAGTCCCCTACTATTATTGTGTTACTGTCGATTTCCCCTTTCATGGTTGTTAGCATTTGCCTTATGTATTGAAGTGTTCCTAGGTTGGGTGCATAAACATTTATAATTGCTATATCTTCTTCTTGGATTGATCCCTTGATCATTATGTACTGTCTTTCCTTATCTCTTGTAACAGCCTTTATTGTAAAGTCTATTTTATCTGATACAAGTATTGCTACTCCAGCTTTCTTTTGATTTCCATTTGCATGGAATATCTTTTTCCATCCCTTCACATTCAGTCTGCATGTGTCCCTCTAGGTCTGAAGTGGGTCTCTTGTAGACAGCATATATATGGGTCTGTTTTTTTATCCATTCAGCCTGTCTTGTCTTTTTGTTGGTGCATTTAATGCATTTTTGTTCAAGGTTATTATCGATATGTATGTTCTTATTACCATTTTCATAATTGTTTTAGGTTTGTTTTTTTGGTCTTTTTCTTCTCTTGTGTTTCCCACATAGAGAAGTTTCTTTAGCATTTGCTGTAAAGCTGGTTTGTTGGTGCTGAATTCTCTTAGTTTTTGCTTGTCTGAAACGCTTTCGATTTCTCCTTTGAATCTGAATGAGATCCTTGCTGGGTAGAGTAATCTTGGTAGTAGGTTTTCCCTTTCATCACTTTAAGTATATCCTGCCACTCCTTTCTGGCTTGCAGAGTTTCTGCTGAAAAGTCAGATGATAAACTTATGGGGTTTCATTTGTATGTTTTTTGTTGTTGTTGTTGTTTTTCCCTTGTTACTTTTAATATTTTTTCTTTGAATTTAATATTTGTTAGTTTGATTAATATGTGTCTTGATGTGCTTCATCTGGGGTTTATCCTGTATGCTATTCTCTGTGCTTCCTGGGCTTAGGTAACTATTCCCTTTCCCATGTTACCAAATTTTCCACTGTAATCTCTTCAAATATTTTCTCAGACCCTTTTTTTTTTCTCTTATTCTTCTGGGACCCCTATAATTCGAATATTCGTGCATTTAGTATTGTCCCAGAGCTCTCTGGGATTGTCTTCAATTCTTTTCATTCTTTTTTCTTTATTCTGCTCCTCAGCTGTTATTTTCACCCCTCTGTCTTCCAGCTCACTTATTCGTTCTTCTGCCTCAGTTATTCTGTTTTTTATTCCTTGTAGTACATTTTTCATTTCAGTTATTGTGTTGTTCATATCTGTTCTTTTGTTCTTTAGTTCTTCTAGATCTTTGTTAAAACATTTCTTGTATTTTCACAATCCATGCCTCCATTCTATTTCCGAGATTCTGGATCATCTTTACTATCATTTCTCTGAGTTATTTTTCAGGTAAATTGCCTATTTCCTCTTCATTTATTTGATCCTATAGGTTTTTACTTTGTTCCTTCAACTGTGACATATTTTTTTGCCATCTCATTTTTTTATTTTTATTTTTCTGATAAGTGGGATTGTGTTCCTGTCTTACTGTTTTTTTTTGCCTGAGGCTTCCAACACTGTAGTTTGTAGGCTGTTTGGTAGAGCTGTGTCTTGGTGCTGATATGAGGACCTCCAGGAGACCTGACTCCAATGAATATTCCCTGGGGTCTGAGGTTCTCTGTTAGTCCAATGGTTCAGATTCAGCGCTCCCACTGAAGGAGCTTCTTCCCGACCCCCATCTTGTGAACCAAGATACTGCAAGCCACACAGAGAGGGAAAAAAAATAAAAGGCAGGGGGAAGAACAATAACAAAGTTAAAAGTAAAATTAGACTAGGAAACTAATAGATATGTTATAAAGAATATAAAAATAGAAATATAGATGAAACAGCAACCAGAATGTAAAATAGAACTGCAATAATAAAAAAGAAGAGGAGAAAAAGAAAAGTAAGGTGGAAAATGGTTTGGTTGTGGAGGTTGGGGCCTAAGCATAGGTGTGGTTTGGACAGTGGGCAAAGCTTATGCTTAGGACCCACACAGCTGGATAAGGTCCTGGAGGTGTTGGGTGTGTTGGTTAGGCTCAATGGAACAAAAGGGGCCTCCTGCCTCTGAGAGGGTGGAGGATCTCACTTGGGAGCTAAGTAGGTTTCCCTGAGCTCAAGTGGATGGGGCCAATGCCCTCTGCTCCTCTCCCCTTTTGGTCCTGGAGGCCCCTCCTGCCTGCTTCTCCTGATCTCCCCCCACCCAGCCTCCCTCCTATGCCCCCAGGTCCCACTTGGCATGGAGGAGGCATTGGAAGGTGGGAGACTGGCCTGGGAGCTCAGTAGGTTTCCCAGGTTTGAGCGAGCAGGGCCAACACCCTCGGCTCCTCTCCTGCTCCTCTGTCCTGGAAGGTCCCTCCTGCTTGCTTTTCCTGATCTCCCTGGCCTCCCTTCTATGCTCCAAGGACCCACACGGTCCGGAGGGTGTCTCTGAGGGTATAGGACCCAACCTGAGAGCTGAGCAGGCTTCTCTGGCCGATTGGGCAGGGGATACATTGGTGCGCTACTCCCTGATCGGAGCCCTCAAGGTTACCTCCAGGTGTGGGAACTACTCCCTCCCTTTCAGACACCCCTCAGGGATGACAGCCCTGTCCAGCCTTCACTTCTCCTACCCCCTCAGTCCCCCTATGTCCTACCAGTTCATTTGGGGGTTCCTCCTTTCACCTTGGGCATCTAGATCCCCCACCATTGTCCTGTGGGTGCCTCAGTTGTGGGGAGACATGAACTCCATGTCTTTCTACACTGCCCAAGTACACATATTAAAGAAATAATTACCTGCCACTTAAAAGCTTTGTCACCTTGGACAAGTAAATCCAATCAGAATCTAATACTTCGTTTGAAATAGAAATAATAAGAGGGAAGTATCTACTTCGTGGTGTTGCAATAATGACTAAAAGAGCTAATGAGTGCCTGACATATAGTGAGAGCTCAGTAAATATTAGTTGCCAAGTTCTCATTCTTGTAATCCCTCCTTCTCATAGAAATGCTTCAAGATTTTAAAACAAATGCAGATAAGCCCAGATTAAGGGAAGGCTTCCTGAAGAAATGACACTAAAGTTAGACCTGATGGTAGAATAAGGATTAGATGGTCACTTTAGAATATTTCAGACTGAGGAAGCTGTATGGTTGAAAGACCCTGGGGTATAAGAGACTACAGCAAAAACCAGAAGGGAGCTTCAAGAGTCCATTGAAGAGAGCAAGAAGGACAGTGAACAAATTTCACTGCTATATCAGACAAGAAGTGTCCATTCAAGGTCTTAACTTCTTGAAAGCCTTTGTATTTTATCTAAGGAAAAATAAGATTCTGGGACAGGATTTTTGTTTTTGTAACAGAAGTGTCATGACTGCATCTTTGTTTCTAAACACTGCGTTGCCTTCACTTTTATGATGTCCAAGCCCTTGAAGTCCAGGGTATTTTGGCAATGGTATGCAAACATTGGAACTCCGGTGGTGGTATGGGGCACTGCCCCTTTAACTTCTAAAATTAAAATGGCGTTACTCTAAGGAGTCTTTAGAAATTCTGTAAACCTGGCTTCCTTTCAAGTACAATTTTCTTTGTCAGCTACTTACAGTGGATAAGTGGCCCAAGCAACTCACCTCATTTTGGCAAAGACCCTGGTGCCTGGCATCCTTCTCTGTGTCTACAATCTGATTAGGAATGATGTGATCTGAAGTCCATTGCTAAGTGGAGAAAAAAAAAAGTACTAAAAAAAAGGATGATAATAAATATGGATAATTATAGTAAAAAAATAATCTCATGACCGAGCTGAAATAATTTCTAAAACTAAACGACATAGAAATATTCTAAACAAATTTTAAAATGAATATAATACTCCCTTTCCAGAAATATTTTCCACATGTGTATGACTGGTGGAAGTTAAATCACGTTTCTCATATGTTCCCAAATTACATTTATGAGAAGGAAGAAAGGGTTGGAAAGAATTCTGTTATTTCATAAAAATATGAGTGAATAGGAAGTTCTATAAAAAATATTGACTGCCAGATTTCAAGACCTTCCTTATATTATTTAGTAAATAAATACATTTATATAAAATAAATTATATATGTTAAATAAATTAATAAAACATAAATAAATTTAATAAATAAAGGCTCCAACAAATTTCTGGAATCATCTTCATATACTAACATTTTTTGTGCTCTGTTAGACTTTAAAATAATAGCTATTATAAACATGTCCTTTTTTTCTGGTTCTATAATTGTAGTAAGAATCAGCATTCTTTGAATTTTAGACACTTGTATCTTCCAAAGGAATTATGTATAATTATATGTCCCATTCATATTTTAAATTTGACATTTAAAGTTTAATTTGAAATATATATTGAGAAGATTTAAAATATTTCCATCCAACTTCACCAATAGAATTTTATCTTTGTGAAATATAATGTTGGCCTAAAAAACTATTTACCACCATATCGTTTTCCCTTTAAATAGATACACAAAATATGTATTATTTTTAACAATTCCTGTGACAATAGGTATTGTACTACATAAAACAAACCTTATGCAAGGAGTTTTTATTTATTGGTAATTGATCAATATAAACATAGGCTTAACTACAATTATTTTTTTAAATGTCAAATTTTGTTGGGAATTCTTCTTTTAATAAGATAAAAGAGATTCTCATTTTCAATTAGTTTTTTGTATCTGTGAATGAAGCTTACTTATATTGCTGGAATGTGGCTGAATTTAGTATCCTTTTCATTTGTATTTATTGTTTTAAATGTAAATTCCTAGACAATCTATGAAAACAATGAACATTTTTATTCCCAAGATGCCACCCAGTTTTTTTGAAATCCTTTTGAGTTATAGAGCAAATCTCACAGAATAATTAACTATCAAAAAAGACCTTAAGGATTAGTCAGCTAATGACTTGATTTGGACCTCCTTGATTTGTTTAGGGTAGACATTTGGAAACCACCTGTTTGTAAAAGCCACAAAGGAAACAAATACTCAGTCCATATTACTTCCATGTGTTCCTCTATTTGATGACCTAGAGATATTTGTGTACAACAATGGTTGTACACAAATGGTACACATCGTTCAGAGCTAAATTCTAAGGTTGTTAGGAGGTGTGTGTGTGTATTTGCAAGTTTGAAGAACACTTGAGAAAGAGAGAGGTGGGTGAGGAGAAGTTGCATCTCATCATGAGAGTGACATTTTAGACATTGATTTTTGAAAACATCATACATGAATGTTGAGAATCTGGAAATTGATTCCCTTTACACCAATTGTGTGCAAATATCTATTAGAAAACTATCATACACCCATATCCCTTTTTAAAGGTCCCTTATCAATCACCAAAGACACAGTAATGTGTCTATACCATTCCATAAAGTAAGAAGGCCACTATTCTCACTTTTCTCATAATGGAAAGGAAACACTTAAATCCCTAAAACAAATCCCAGACTCCCCTCCCCACTTTGTTATTGGATTAGATTACTTTTACCTTTTATATCAATAGAGTATTCTATGTGAAAGCATATTGAGAAAAGCAAAATATTACTTTAATGTTGTAATTTTCAAATGAGAGTGAAGTTAAAAGGGTGAGGAGGTACAAGACAGAGGACTTACCTTCATTTTTTTTCTTTTTAAAAAAAATTTATTTTATATTAGAGTATAGCTGATTAACTACATTGTGTTAGTTTCAGGTGTACAGCAGAGTGATTCAGATATACATGTATCTATTCTTTTTCAAATTCTTTTCTCATTTAGGTTATTACAGAGTATTGAGCAGAGTTTCCTGGTACTTATACAATTCTCTCTCCCTTTTCAAAGTTATACAAACTCTCTGAGCCACAGTTTACTAATTTTTTTTTAAATTAGGTAATATTTTCTATAACAAAAAAGTTTCATCTGAATGGAAAGAAATAGTTTTAAAAAATAGAAATGAGTCTTTCTAAAAAGCACATAGTTTGTTAAAGGACCCATACTTACTGTTTCTAGTATTCCTATGTTCATTCACAAGAATTGGTTATTTTTGTTCATCATTTATCCTTCAACCATAACTTCCCATCAATGTCTCCTGAAAAAAAAAAACAGTAAAACTTTGTGTGCTCACTTTTTCACTACCATTATTTCAAGTATAAATTCCTGTGGTTAAATTTGAGGAAGGAAGAGAAAGGAACACAAAAGTATAGTGTTTGTCCTGTGCTTTTGAATGGGGGCATTTGACAGAGGATTATATATAACTATGTGTATATACTACATATATAAGTAATTAGTATATATAAGCAATAAATAATATATATAAGTATATATGAGTATATATGCTTCTGTGTATATCCATACTTGTATACATATCCACACTTTTCTTCTTTTAGGCTATTTCTAGTTAAATCTTTAATCAGTTCACATCTGTTTCCTGAAATGACCTCAACTATAGGATACAGTCATGGCTAAGATAATAGTCAAAAGAATGAGCAGAAAAAGAAAACATTGACTGTTTGACATGAATCTTTATAATTGTCATCTCACACCATTCTTCTGCTTTCCTCTGAAATCTGAAAGGGAGGTCAAGGGCTAATGTTCAGAAAGAAACCTGTCTAAAGTTTAGTCAAGCTGAGAGGAATGTTAAAATTGTCTTGTCAATAAGCAGCTTGGAAAACACACTTAATATCTGGAGTTTCACCTTTGATATTAAATAACATAGTAATAAGTAATGACAAATGTTCTTGCAAGAGGCAGAATTAGAGGTTAGGAAATATATTTGGATACAGTTATGTAGACGTGAAATCATTTGTGATTTATAATATATGGCTAAAACTTATTAAATTAAAATACATTAAAATGGATTATTGTGTGGGTTTTGGTTGGGAGTGAGCAAAAGGTAGATAAGGGGACAAAGACTGTCAGAGAAAACTAGCTATTAATACAACAGACAGTGAGGATAATCAAAAAGTTCAGTTAATTATTATTCCACACTCAAAAATTCAGTGGAATTTCAGTGCTGCTATATTTAAACATGAAAATCTACTTCCTTTATATTGATGGTGCATTAATTAGAAATACTTGGGTGCAGTCTTTGTTAGAGCTGGAGTCAAAACTCTTGAGCCTAATGGAAAATTTAACGATTCAGCCTCACTTTGGCACATATGTAAGCACAAATACAGGTTTTAAGTTCTTTGAAATGAAACCAAGATCATTGTATTAATAGAAAGGTAGGGGCTTCCTTGGTGGCGCAGTGGTTGAGAGTCCGCCTGCCGATGCAGGGCACACGGTTCATGCCCCGGTCCGGGAGGATCCCACATGCCGCGGAGCGGCTAGGCGTGTGAGCCGTGGCCTCTGGGCCTGCACGTCCGGAGCCTGTGCTCCGCAATGGGAGAGGCCACAGCAGTGAGAGGCCCGCGTACCGCAAAAAAAAAAAAAAAAAAAAAAAATAGGAAGGTAGCTCCACAGGTCTTCAAAGATCTGTCTTCGGTGAGAGTCAGATGCAACTAATCAAATAAAGCCAGGAGAGGATACGGAGAAGAGTGTTTAAAATATGCACTCAGAGTATGCTCTATTTGACATTATTACAGGACTTTTATTTCTGAAATTACTTTAAAAAAAAGATCAAAAATATTTATTGGAAAGCTTTTAATATTGAATATAGTCCTACTCTCAAAATATAAAAAGTGTACCTAATAGATTTTGACTATTGTGAAAATAAATACTAAAGCCTATAGTAAAATAATACTTGATGAAGTACTGCCATCTTTTGGTTGTATAAATTAAGGATATAGAAACTATAAAGAAGTTAAATATCCAAGAATGTGACATATACATCTTAAGTTCAGAAATTCAAGTGTTTATAATGGCAAAGAAAATAGATGATAAAAATTAGATTTTAGCCAATATAAGCACAAATCTCAGCAACAGAATTCTCAAAGGAAAGTTTTTGAAATAACAATTTCAAGCCTGTAGTTGTGGGTAAAAAGTAAAATAGAGCTTGTGTTATTTAGAAATCTTGTTATATGATTCTTTGCTCCATATGAAGTAAGTTGCTTATGATTAAAAATAGGCAGCTTTAAAAAAAACATATCTATTAATATCTGTGATTTGGAAGTAGATGTGTGAAACAGTGCTTACTGAAGTATAATTATTCAGCAATTACCAAGTTTTTTGGAAGCCAAATTCATGCCATTAAAATTAATCTATAATAATATTTTTAAAACATTTATTAAATCCAGGCTATGCTTGCAATACAGGTTATAAATCTAATAAAAATCCTTAAAAATCCACATTTTTCATTTTTTCCAATTGATGATGTAAAATAATTAAGCAGTCTGACAGTTACTCCAGAATTTGCTATTGTTTTCAGTATTTTAATTATGCTTTTATGAGAACAATGATTAGAAAGCTTAAGTTTCTTTCTAAGTCTTAATGGTAAGCATATAATATCACATCTATATTTGAGAAATCAAGGTGTCTCTCTAATAGAGCTTATATTTACAAGAAAGTCAATCTAAGCAGATTGCCTGCTCTATTTTAACTGAAACTTCCTTATACAAATCAATTTGCTGTACAGAGTATGACAATTAAATACTTTCTATTACACAATTAATTGGTTATTAAGCATAAATTATATAAAGTGAGGGCTTGCTGAGAAATGATTTAGAATATATGGCTATCAAAATATATAGTAGTCATGCTTCTAAAACATCTTATATAATATTTGTGATTTCAATGAAAATATAAAATTTCTATAACATATATTTTTTAAAGTAGAATCTAAGTGATAATTAGATTCTAATTATCATTTAGTAAAATCTAAATGATAATTATTTCTTAAAGAAAGATAAATCTACTTCAATTTGAAACCAAAACTCAATTTTGTGATGTTTTAATACTATAATCAGTAGTTTGGAAAAATTTATTTTTCTTTTTAAACTTCCATAATTATAAATTAATTTTTCTCCTAAAAACTCTTCCTTACCTTGAGATTATAATCAACAAAATTTCACCACATTTGTTCTATAATCACATAACTACATTGAATTCCCAAAGGACTCAAGCAGAACATTTTTAAAATATTCACTGCCCATTTGATTCAGAATCTGAACATGTTATTACATGTCTATTTTGCAATTCATATGGAAGTGCTGGGCCATTCCAAGACAGTGTTGAATATTTTTCAGAAATTGTAATAATTTTATGTTTGATGTCTTGTGAGTAAACTTGTCTCCTTTTTTAAAAAAGATAAGTTCTGTCTCTCCTTATTTTTGCCCCCATCTTTTTAAAATTACTATATTTTTAATATTAAACAAATAGGTCTTCACACAAATCCTCCCTTGAAATCTAATATATTTAATGTGCTAATAGTTTAATTTTTAAC
This sequence comes from Tursiops truncatus, assembly GCF_011762595.2. Classification (NCBI taxonomy): domain Eukaryota; kingdom Metazoa; phylum Chordata; class Mammalia; order Artiodactyla; family Delphinidae; genus Tursiops; species Tursiops truncatus. Next base: position 55,133,897 of record NC_047038.1, on the reverse strand, counting down.
TTAATCATTAGTTGGGTGTCAACTAAGATTATTTGCATATTTGCTTTTCTCATAAGGAAATTTCCTTATAATTTTAGCTGTAAACATAGGTAAAATTCTCTGTATGTATGTATTATTTTATGCAAGTAAATAATAACCAGCTATTTTATCCATTCCATGCAATGTTAATACTTGACAATGCTTGCCTCCTTCTTTTGTATTTAAACCTTATTAAATATTTTTGACCATTTAAGTTGAGTGTATAGATTCAAGAAATTCTAGTTCAAATCTCTAAAGGTAAAGCATGGAGTCAGCCTTCCTCTAAGACATTCTCTGATGCTAAATGGATATGGATTTTACATGATAAAAAGTAGTACCAATATTAAGCCCTCTACTTAGTATCTGTATTTTTCCCTCTTTATGTAATCAATCATTGCTAAGGTTAAGTTTGTTCAGACATGTGGCACAACTGTGTTACAAAAGATAGAAGAGGAAATATGTTAGGGATTTTCTGGGGAACTATTTATTTATTTAATTTTTTAAAGAACTATATCACAAGGAAGATGCAATGTCTTTATTCCAAAAGTTGGTTTGTTAGACTGTATTGCTGGGTGCTGTTCTCTCTCTTTCTCTCTCTTCTGACTGTGAGAACTGGCTTTTACTCTTAAGAATCAGGGTAGAAATCTCTCTCTGTCTTCTATCTTATCTGCCTTACAATATTTTACCTAGCATTTTAAAATATCTAACCTATTTATATAGGTTAAATAGGTTATGAATCTCAGAGGAACAAAAAAATGGTTTAACACTGTTGTGTATACTCATTGCACTTGCCTAAATTCCTCTCTTTCTCCTTTTATGTAAGAAGTGTTCGTATCTAAATCTGACTTGTTTATCGAAAGTTTATCCTAAAGTTTCCTCTTGTAACTGAATCATAGAACTGCCAAGTGATGATCTGGATGTTAATTTTATAGTTCCCTACTGATTTCATCTTAATTGTAGTAACAGCTGAAGAAGTGTGGGAAGGAGACACATAGGTGGCAGGGGTTATCTGTTGTAGGGTAAATTTACATTCAAGATTATAACTAGTATTCATATATAATCTCTTTGAACCAATAATATCTTATTCTGGACAGTTGTATATCATTAACTGATTCTTTATTACCCTGTTCTATTCCATACACCATATATACCACCATTTGTTGAACTCATCACTTCCATAAATCAGAGCTTTTTACACCATCTGAAGAAAATTCTCTCTCTGCTTTGTGTATGCTGGATTCATCAACCATTTCTATGGCTCTAAATAATTTCAAGGTAACATGCTACTTCACAGAAGTGTGTAATGCTGTAATTAAGGATAAGTTTACTCCAATATCTGCCATGTAAAATATCTTCTACAGGTACCTAATGCTTGTGACAGACTTCTTGATTCTACACAGAGATGAGTGATACCTAGACTTCCATAACAAATGGTAAGAGGAAAGATTCCAGATTAAATGAAACCAGAAGAAATATACTAAAACACTTAACCTGATATTTCCCAATCATATATTTCCTAAGTTAAAGTCCTTTGAGGTCTTGTAATGTTAATTTAAATGTTCATATTGAGATATTCCTCATAATTATTTGAAAAAAGATTTATAAACACTTCCTTAAAGATTGTTTTCACATGTCTCAGTCTATTCTCTGGAATATGTTCAAGCATGATAATTTGTGGGATGCACTAATTTGAGTAAGTGACCAAAAGTTAATCTGATCAAAGTGTATTGATTATTTTATATGATTTAATAAAAATAGATAATAAAAGTTTATAGAAATATATTATTACTACTATTTTCAAATAATAATGATACACCATTTCAGTTGCGTATCTTCACTGTGATTGAATAAATCAATTCATAAAATCCACTTGCCTGGAAAATGTTGCTGGTCTCTTTTACTGTTTTGGCTCATGATCAATAAATGCCATAAAGTAAAATATAAAAGGTATGTTCTTTGGATTCTAAATGTAGAGAATAAAAACAAAGAAAGTAGATCTCGTTGATCCCGTCATTATTTTCAGTGAAGATGTTTCTAGACTGACAGAGAAATATATTTTTAGACAACAGAAAGGAGGTAAATATAATCTGCAAAGAAGTCATGATAGCAAATCTTAACACCTTTGATTAGTAAGAAATATGGCAATGGTGGAAATAAAATAATTTATACAAAATGCAGAGCAAACACAACAAAATTATGCTACAGTTAAAGGTGTGCTGTGAGTAAAATGAAGGTGAAAGATTATTTCATCTTATTTAAAAAATGGAAAAACAATAACTAAACATTTGAAGGTGAAATTTTTCATCAGTACACCTTGGGTTTATTATTATCTATCATGCATTCTCTGAAATTCAAATAATTTTATCAATTTGCTTCATCTATTTTAAATTCAATTCTTATTTTTTTCAAAGTATCTAGAGTTATTATTTTTTATAAAAATCTCTAATTTCTTTATGGTTTGCAAATCACTTATTATAAACTGTGTGTTTCACTGAAAGGTAATTTTAAATTGACCAAGAATATTAAAGAGATGCTTTTAAGGTTAAAATGGACTAAGATCAATCTAAGGAGTAAAGGCTAGACGTGACAATGTGCATAAATGGTTCAATTTAAAGGTTGCAAAGGTGATCTAGGGTCTGGTTTCCAGTACAACTGCTGTTTTAGAGCATGGTTCCTCAGAGGCCAAGGGCATTTTTGAAAGATTGTGTTAACTATCCTTCAGTCCCATCATGAGGGAGGCTGAATCTATTATATTCAATTTGCAGGTAATAAAAATAAGCCAGCAAGGGGTTAAGTAACTTGTTCAAGGTTACCAAGCAAGTTCTAGTGTAGCTAAAAATGAAAGTTACATCTCGTCCACTTGAAGTGATATCATCTCATCAGGGGTCCTATTCAGAGCTCATTATGCTAAACAAGATACGATTAAAAACATTGAATTCACTGAAATAGAACCAAAAAAGGTAAAAACATATATTTCTCAAGAAGAAAATTTTAATTTACCACATTCCTGCCTAAAATTCCTAATTTCAAAGCACATCATTTTAAATAAAGAATGATCTAGGTAAACTCAAGTGACAAAGGAGTTAATATTACCACACAGCAGTACAATTTTGCAGACATCGGGGAAATGTGTAGCTATGATTACTTGATCTATAAATTTACTGCTAGGGCACAAGTAGTTATCTAATCTATGTAGCCAAATTATTAGTTTTTGTGAAATTAAAGAATCATGATATGAATCAGGCATAGAAAATAAGATTACATTGCTATGCTATCATAGGAAAAAGAGAATCACTAAAAGACACTCCAGCTGTTCAAGCAGCAAATAGACAGACAAACGAATGAAAGTGCCTTATTGTTTCTCACTCCAACCTCTAAAATGGTCATTATCGACAGTTTTCAAAGCACAAAGGCCATTGCAAAATACCTAATCAATTTTGTGTGCCTCCTTTATACAGCCAAATAAATTATTTCCCACTGAAATCATATTGACCATTTAGGAAAAGTAAAAGAATATCACAACAGCTACTTCAGTAATTAGGTGCTTTTTAGTAGGTAAAGTGTCTATTTTCTTATTTTTCTGAGAAAATTCAAATGTCCTTCCTGACAATTGAGTTGCATGCAGTGGGTGATTTTTAAATATGCAAACTATGTTAAATGTTATAAGAGTTGTAAGAAGGGACATTTTAAAGCAAAAACAATAATAAATGAGAGATTTAATGAGAAAAATTAAAATTGGTAACACCTGTATACCTTGGGTGCTTTCACAGGCTAAGTGATTTATTCCTCTAAAATATAATGGTAAAACTGCACATATATTTAGAGCAAAAACATCCATAAGTGTTTTTGTCACTTCTCAGCCATCATCATAGATTTTATGGAATCTTTTTGGAATGCAAACTCCTCCAGAGAGCTAATAAATTTCTATCTTTTATTCTTACCTGAATTGGTAATGAAACTCTCATTTCATGTTAAACACCATGGGGGTTTAGCAGAGTTGAGTTTTTACCCAGGGTTCTGGACAACATTCAGTTTCAAAATAAAGCAGGTTCTCTTGTGGCTGCTGTGCTCAATTGGCATCTACATTTGCCACATGACTGGAAGCAATATATTTCTCTCCCTTGACAAGCTAAGCTACCATGAAAGCATTTAATTTCTCCTTATCCTTTGGTAGTGAAAATACCTGGGGTTTTTCCTGTATAATAATATGTAGAATCAATTTATGATAATGCATAACAGAGACTTTGTCAACTCTGGTTATATATTTTCCAATGGTTTAAACTACAGTTAGCATATTTTACCAGACATGACATATTTCAGTTCCAAAGTATTACCTGCTTGCCATATTGCCAAATTTTCTTTAATATGAAAAAGCAATAACAGCAGATTTATATTCCAGAGATATTAAAACTTCTAATTTGGAACAGGTTACCTTTCTCTTGAACTATTATTGTCAGAATTCTTTGTGAATCAGCCAATAAATAACATATCCCAGTACTGATAGAAGCCAGTGTTGGGCTTGTACATTTTCTTGCCCCACTGCTGAAAGAATGTATACGAAATCTACTTCCAATTTGAATGGGTAAACAAATCATTCAGAGGAGTACCAGAAAGATCCTTTTTTTATTATTATTATTGTTTTAGGATAAAAATATATACTCCTTAAGCTGGTATTCAGGGCTTTCCATAGTCTAATTATCATATACAGTCTCCTTACTTCACTCTGATTTCTGAATCCCCTGCTTGAGAAAACAACCTTTGTTTATGCTCTTCCTTTTCCTTTCCCTTCCACTGATCTAACTCTGAATAAAGCCTTTCTGAAATTCCCCACATCTAATTATCATTATATCTTCTCCACTCCTCCTCTTCATTGAAGAAATGGGAATAATAAAATCTCCTTGGGTGTTTTTCAGGAGAAAATGAAATAATATATTAAATAACTTAGCACAACTCTTACATAATATTACCTTAGTTTCTTCCTCATATTTTAAAATATATGTCAGGAGTTTAATCATGATGAAGTAACTAAAACCAGACTTCCATTTAAAAAAAGAAGACTGGAAAATGGGCAAAATACATAGAACTCTTTCAGAAATTGAAAAAGAAGCAAAGCAGGATTATGACACTGAGAGGAGAATAAAAGCAAAGTGAACCGTACTATCAACCTGGCCTTCTGTCTGAAGGAAATTTCAAGAACATAGTACAGGCAAGAATGAACTAAGCAGATCTTGAAGCCTTCTTTAGGCAAGAAGAGGAGATTTCACTTCAGGGAGAGGAGAAGGGATGACAAATTTGCAGGGCATAGTAATGGAAACAGCTTTATGTAAAGTTTCAGATTAAGAGCTCTAGAATGATGTATAGGATTCCCTTGAACCTTTGTCTTAATATGAAGCTGTGCATGCTTAGGGAAAGAATACAATAAGATGACAAGGAAACAAATGGGAAATCAGTAACTATCAAGGAGCTATAAGCTAAATTTCTACCAGAACTTATATATGACTGAGAGGTGTTTAGATTCTGGCTGCTTAAGGTAGAAAGACATACCTGAACAGTTAACACATTCAACAGGAACACCATAGAGGCCATTTCTTCACAGTGGGACTACAAAAGCCCTAAAATAAAATCCCTACTGCAGTTTTAAACTAAGAATGTTTAAAACAATTCCCCAAAAATGATGTTCCATAACTAAATCAATTGTCTGAGTAAACAAAACTGAACAGTTTTAAAGAAAGAAAAGAAAACTTATGTGCTCAAAAATACAGTATTCACAATATCCATTACTCATTTAAAGATTATTAGACATGCCAGGTAGGAGAATTAAACATAAAATGAAAAGAAAATAAATTAATAGAAATAGACTCAAAAGTGGCAATATGATCAAATTAACATACAAGGACTTTAAAATAACGTCTGTGACTACATTCAAGAATCATAATATGAACATAATGAAGAGAGAAATATAAAGTAAATAACTTGAATTTTTATAACTGAAAAATAAAATGTCTGAAGTGAAAAATCTATTGTTTGCATTTAACAGATAATTAGACACTATAAAACCAAAGATAGGTCAATTTGAAGATAATGTGAAAGAAAACTTACAAAGTGAAGAACAGAAAGAAAAAAATTATTATGTAAAACTTAACGGACCTTGAGTGACCTATGAGAAAATAAAAGCCAGTAAAGTGTACACATAATTTTACCCAGAGAAAATGGGGTAACAGGAAAATATTTAAATAGATAATAGCTAAAATTCATCCATTTTTAATGAAAAAGTATCAACTAAAAGATACAAGAAGCTCAAAAAATGCATGCATGGTAAAGAGAACATCATTTAAGATAACAGCATTTAAACATCAAGGCTCATAATAATCAAGTTATTCAAAACTATTGATAATGGAAAGAAAAGAAACTTAAAAGTAGACATAAACAACAGCAACAATAAAAACTATATTACATTTGAGTGAAGAAACAATGCCACAAGAAGACAATGGGTTAAAATTTTCAAAGTTGTTGAAAGAAATATGAATGTGACATTCTTTATTAAATGAAAGCATATTTTAAAAATAAAAGCAAACAGCCATAAAATAATCTGTGGTCAGTGGACTGGAACATAAAAAAAAGAATTTTAATAAGAAAATGGAAAAAAATAAAACTAAAAATTAGTTTTTTGAAAAATACTCAAATTGCTAAACATATCTACATTAATAAAATAGATATTAAAATAGACATTAGTAGTATCTGAAATGAATAAGAGACATCACTATAGCTCTTATATACATTTAAAATGATAATTAGGAAAGGCTATTTACAAAGTTATGCCAATAAGGTTAAATCAAGATGAAATGTACCAAAAATTATCAAAATCAACACAAGAAGAAATAAAAATTACAACAGCCCTATGTCTGTAAAATAAATTATATTTGTAATAAAAACCTTCCAACAATAAAATCCCAAAGATAGATTTCGTTGAAGGTGAATTCTGTTACAAACCAAAGAGGGCAAAAATTACAGGCTTACACAAACTTTCAGGAAACAGAAAAGTAGAGCAACACTCCCCAACTCATTTTATAGATCAACATGACAGTAATACATAAGCCGCATAAAAATATCCTCTCCATCAAAACATAAAATTTTATATTATATAAATCACAAACACAGAAGCAAGAATCTTTAACAACATATCATAAATCTAATCGAATAGTGCATCAAAAGGATAAGACATCATGATAAAATAAGATTTATCTAAGGGAATTAAGGGCGGTTTAATATTTAAGAAAAATATTTGATAAAATTTAAAATAATTTATAATTAAAAGAAATCTTAACAACTCTGAAAAGAAAAAAAAAATACCTCAACCTGATAAAGGTCACCTATGATAAAACTATAGCCAGCCTCATACTTAAGTGAAAAACAGATCATTTTTCTCCAGTGGGCAAGAACAAAGTCAGTTATGGCTGTACTCATCATTGTGCTAAAAATTTTAGTGCAATAAGATGGGGGTCAGAAGGAAAATTGTAGTTTTGAAAGGATAGAATAAAACTGTATTTATAGACAATATGATTCAGTTTGTAGAAAATCTTAAGGAATCATTTTTTTTAATTGACTAAAAGTAATATTTAATTTAGAATGGCCATTGTATAAGGCTGATATAAACAGTTAATTGTATTTTTATCTATAAGCACTAGATAACTTCAAAATAAACTTCAAAACCAATATACAATAAATAACATTAAAATACAGAAAATATTTTGAGATATATTTGATAAACTATTAGAAGATCTCTATTCTAAACAAAACAAAAAGTAAAATCAAACCAAGAAAACCTCAAAACATTTCTACATACATATTGTAGAATATCAGAATAAGAAATGTACTTCAATAATTGATTAAAAAATTCAAGATTGTTAAAATGACAATATCACCAAAACTGATCAATAAATTCAACAAATTCCCAGTTAAGTCCTTAACAGTTGTTTCCCCGGTGTTGATGCCAAAAGCATTCTAAGATTTATATGAAAATGCAAAAGACCCAGATTAGACAAACATATTTAAAACACTAATAAAATAAATTAAAGGAGACACATATAAATGGAAAAACATTCCATGTTTATGGGTTTGAAAAATTAATATTGTTAAAATGTCCATACTATCCAAAGTTATCTACAGATTCAGTGCATTTCCTATCAAAATCACAATGGTATTTTTCACAGAAATATTAAAAAAATCCTAAAATTCATAGAGAAGCACAAAAACCCTCTAGTAGCCCAAGTAATTTGGGGCAAGAAGAACAAATCTGAAAACATCACATTTCCTAATATAAAAATATATTACAAAGCTACAGTAATCAAAACAAAATGGTGCTGGGATAAAAACACACATAGAGACTATTGGAATAAAAAAGAAAGAACACTCTTTGACATAATTCACATCAACAGCTTTTTTGACACATCTCTTAGAGTAATGGAAATAAAAACAAAAACAAACAGGACCTAATGAAACTTAAAAGCTTTTGCACAGCAAAGGAAACTATAAACAAGATGAAAAGACAACCCTCAGAATGGGAGAAAATATTTGCCAATGAATCAATGGACAAGGGATTAATCTCCAAAGTACATAAACAGCTTATGCATCTCAATATTAAAAAAAAACAAACAGTGCTTCCCTGGTGGTACAGTGGTTGAGAGTCCGCCTGCCGATGCAGAGGACACAGGTTCATGCCCTGGTCCAGGATGATCCCACATGCCACGGAGTGGCTAGGCCCGTGAGCCATGGCTGCTGAGCGTGCGTGTCCAGAGCCTGTGCTCTGCAATGGGAGAGGCCACAACAGTGAGAGGCCCGCATACTGCAAAAAACAAACAAACAAACAACCCAGTCAAAAAATGGGCAGAAGACCTAAATAGACATTTCTCCAAAGAAGACATACAGATGGCCAAGAAGCACATGAAAAGCTGCTCAACATCACTAATTATTAGAGAAATGCAAATCAAAACTACAGTGAGTTATCACCTCACACCAGTTAGAATGGCTATCATCAGAAAATGTAGAAACAACAAATGCTGGAGAGGGTTTGGAGAAAAGGGAACCCTCTTGCACTGTTGGTGGGAATGTAAATTGATACAGCCACTATGGAGAACAGTATGGAGGTTCTTTAAAAAAACTAAAACTAGAATTACCATATGACCCAGCAATCCCACTACTGGACATTTACCCAGAGAAAACCATAATTCAAAAAGTCACATGCACCCCAATGTTCATTGCAGCACTATTTACAATAGCCAGGTCATGGAAGCAACTTAAATGCCCATCAACAGAGGAATGGATAAACAACATGTGGCACATATATACAGTGGAATATTACTCAACCATACAAAGGACCAAAACTGGGTCATTTGTAGAGATGTGGATGGACCTAGAGATTGTCATACAGAGTGAGGTAAGTCAGAAAGAGAAAAAACAATATTGTATATTAACGCATATATGTGGAATCTAGAAAAATGGTACAGATGAACCAGTTTTCAAGGCAGAAATAGAGGCACAGATATTGAGAACATACATATGGACACCAAGGGGGGAAAGTGGGTGGAGGATGTGTGGTGGTTGTGGGATGGATTGGGAGATTGTGATTGACATATATACACTAATATGTATAAAATAAATAACTAATAAAAACCTGCTGTATACAAAAATATAAATTTAAAAAAATGTCTAATGGAATAGAATGGAAACTAGGAATATGGCCATGTTTATATGGTCAACTGACTTTTGATAATGGCACCATGAAACACATGGGGAAAAGAGAGTCTCTTCAACAAATGGTGTTGGAAAAGCTAGACATCCATATGCAGAGTAATAAAATTGAAATTATATTACACCATACACAAAAATTATTAAAGACTTTTAAATTATTAAAAATGCATTAAAGACTTAAGCATAAGATCTAAAACCATAAAACTCCCAGAATGAAAATCTTCTTAACTTTGGTCTAGGCAATGAGTTATTGCATATGACACCATATGCACAGGCAACAAAAGCAAAATTAGAGAAATGAGATTACATCAAATTTTAAAACTATTGTATAGCAAAGGAAACAATCAACAAAATGAGCAGTCAATCTACAGATTGGAAGTAAATATTTGCACACCATATATCTGATAATTTGTCAATAATCAGTACAAGGGACTCCTACATCTCAAAGGCAAAAAAACAAAACAAAACAACAGCAACAGCAACCTACAAATAATCAAATAAAAAGGAAGCAATGGGCCTGAATAGACCTCTCTCCAAAGAAGACATATGAATGGTAACTAAGTACATGAAAACTTGCTTAACATCACTAACTGTCAGGGAAATGCAAATCAAAACCACAATGAGATATCATCTTTAGATGGCTATTATCAAAAGAAGAAAAAAAAAAGATAACAAGTATTGCCAAGGCTGTGGAGAAAAGGAAATGCTTGTACATTGTTGAAGTGAAAGTAAATTGTTGCAGCCACTATGGAAAACCAGTATGGAGGTTCCTAGCAAAATTAAAAGTAGAACTATCATATGATCTAGCAATCTCACCTCTGGGTGTATATCTAAAGGGATTGAAATAAAAATCTTGAAGAAATATCTGCACTCCCATGTTCAATGCAACATTATCCATAACACACAAGACATGAAAGCAACATAAATGTCTACTGATGGACTAATGGATAAGAAATATGTGATATATACAAATACTGTGATACTAGTTAGCCTTTAAAAAGGAGGAAATCCTGCCATCTGCAACAACATGGATGAACATGGAGGAAATTATGCTAAGTGAAATAAGCCTGACACAGAAGGACAAATGTTACATGACACCACTTGTCTGAGAAATTCAAAATAGTCAAACTCATAGAAGCAGAGAGAAGAATTATGGTTTTTCAGGATCTGGGTAGAAATGGACAGGTATTAGTCAAAGGCTATAAAGTTTCAGTTATGCAAATTCTAGAAATGTACTGTATAGCATAGTGCCTATCATTATCAATACTGTATTGTGTACTTAAAAATTTGTGAAAAACATAGATATTATTTTTTTTTAAAAGAGTAGATCTTATGTTAAGTGTTCTTATCGCACACACACAAACACAAATAATACGGTCATAGGAAATTTTGGAGCTAATAGATATATTTATGTCATAAATTGTGGTGATGGTTTAGCAGATATATGCTTATCTCCAAACTCATCAAGTTCTATACACTAAATATGTACAGCTTTTTGTATGCCAATCATATGTCAATAAATGGTTAAAAAAATGGAAAGAAAAGCTTTACAACTTTGTCCCTCACTTCAAATTTCATTTTGAATATACTATCATGACTATATGATATTCTTATAAGAATAGGCATATAGATAAATGAAACAAAAGCAAAAATTCAAAAAGATAACCTGATAAATATATTCAACCAATGCTTGATAAAGACTGTTAAGCACTTTTTTATGGAACAACTTGAAATCCATATTAAGAAAAAATAATAATTTTGACTACAATCTCAAATCACATACAGAAATTAAGTCCAAATTAGTCACAGACCTAAAGCTAACATTGAAATGATAAAACCTCTAGAAGTAAACATAGAACATCTTAATGACCTTGGGGTTGGCAAAATTTTCTTAGGACATTCAAAACATTAAGTATAAAAGAAAATCAAAGGCTATAACATGGATGTCATTAATATTAAAATCTTTTCTGAAAAAGACATCTTTAAGGAAAAGACAAGCTACAGACTGGAAAAATATATTTTCTTCATTTATATCTGAGAAGGAACTTGTATTAAAGTCATATAAAATACAATAAGTGCTCAATAAGACTAATACAAAATTAAAAATGTACTACAAGTTTAACAGGTATTTTATAGAGGAAGATAGGAATGCTTTATAGACACTTGAAAAGATGCTCAAATCATTAATAATTAGAGAAAAGCAAATTAAAACCACAATGCAATACCACTACACATCCATTACTGTGACTAATACAGAAGCTGGGAAGGATATAAAACAACCAAAACTTTCATATATTGCTGGTGGAATGCAAAATACTACAGCCACTTTGGAAAATGGTTCCACAATTTCTTATCAAGTTAAAAAGACACTTATTATAGACCTAAAAATTCCACTCCCAAGTATTTACTGAAGAGAAATGAAAATACATGCTTCATAAGGACATATATGTAAATGTTCATAACAACTTTATTCTTTAGTCAAAAATCAAAAATAACCTAAATTTACTTCAATAGGAGAATTGGTAGAGAAATTGTGGTATATTTATACAATGAACTAATATTTACAATAAAATGGAAGGTACTATTGGTACTCACAGAAACATGGATCCAGCTCAGTAACATGCTGAATGAACAAAGCCACTAAGAAAGATCACATACGGCAAGATTTCATCAAATGAAATGGCTCTGAACACTACTTATCCAGTCTATTTAACTAAGTCACCATTTTTCTTACATATAAAATTATTTGGAGTTGCTAGAGCAAGGATTTATAAAACATTTATTTTAAAATGGTGATTAAGTTTCTTATAACTATAAATATGTTTATATTTACATAAATTTGTACATATATTTGGTGGAAAATGAGGTATAGTGTGGTAAAACTTTTAAAAGAAAGTGTTGAAAAAAGTAGAAGTCAACAGAGTGGAGTAACTATTTTTTCATTTGTGGATTAAAATGAGTTATTACTGATAATCATTTACCTATTTAGCAATATTACTAGGTAAAGCATTTGGAGTATGTTTTCTCATCCTTGGAGATATTGGCATTGATAATTATTTGTTGTGGGGAACTCCTATACATTGTGGAATACTTAGCTGTATCCCTGACCTCTACCCATTGGATGCCAGTAGCACCCCAAACCCCATTGTGACAACCAAAAAATTCATCAGACATTGTTAAATGTCCTCTGAGGGACATAACTGTCCCTGGTAGAGAACCACTAGTTTCGAGGACTTCACATACTAACTAGGCAAAATTAAGAAAACGTGTATGTACAAGAACAAGAGGAAAATTCTTCATACTTTTATTCCTGATGCTACTCCTGGTTTAATTCAAGGAGGGCTTTGTATATTTCCAGATCCACTTCAATTCCTATAAGACAAATTTAATAATTATGCAATGCTTCCATCTGTAGTTCAGGTTGTCCAACATTTTTCTATGTGCTTAAACTCTGGTATTGATTTGTGAGGCCTTTTTATTGCTCATGAAATTGTGCCTTTCCATTTCAGCTGCTCACGAATTTGTCTCTGGCTTTGTTCTTACTGAAAAGCATTAGTAGATGATATTCCTTCTCTCAAGGTACTAGGAATCAATCATCCTTGTTTATAAATTTCAGCAAGTGAATTATAATGATGTTTCCTCAAATGTTTATGGAAATAAATACCATGTGCTTCATAGCAGCAGCTACATTTTAAGTAGTCATGATTATATTATAGAATATTTTGCATCTTTAAAATTATTTTCTGTCAGTAAATTTATATTGAATAAATAAAATAAGTTGGTCCTTTAATCACATTTATTACAATCACATTACCAAAAGAAGTAAATTAACACTACAAATTTAACACTATATAACAATATGACCCATGGAGAATTAAAATTTAAATTATGAAGTCCAAAAGTAGAAATTTTCTCAATGATTACCAGCATACTTTATAACAGAAGTCCTCAACTGGAGGAAACAGGCAGGTGAAAATCATATAGAAATATATTTCCAATTATAGGGTTCTTCTATACCACATATTTGAGAAATATTCCTTAATGGAAAGAAAATAGAATTTTTAATATTAAATATGTATTTTATATCATTTAAAATTCTTTAATAAACTATCATACTATTTTGTTATATCAACTAAGAAGCATTAATTTAAAGATTTATTTAAATCAGAGTTCATACATTGAATAAGAAAACGTTTTGGTTAAGTAAGAAAATATATCTTAACCCAGTAGTAGTAAGTAGCTAGATAAAAGATGAAAAAGTAGAAAAATATTCTAGGATTTATTAACATAGAATAAAGGAAATTTTGTATTTTGGACAAATTTGCATTTTTATAGAAGATAAGGCAAGGGATGGGAAATATGGATTGGGACAATGGCAGAAACAACATATTTATTGGAGAAATATATATTTATTTAGTTTATATTACAAAGAAGTGTTTCCCAAACATCAGTCATTGAACAGTTCTGACCCATGACAAGGGACAAAAAGACCTAGAAAACTATAAAACTATAAAAAACAAAAAACTATAAAAAGTTGCTTTGATAAATCGTGTATGATTAGGAAACTTGTTTATTTTGAGATTATCTTTCCTAATATGGCAGAGTTAAATATTTTTTCTTTTAGAATTTTGAAGCTAGTATATTAGTTGTCTTTTTTTCTTGTACATTGGATAGATTAATTGGTGTGTAGGTCCTTTTTAGCAGTTAAAAACACCCACAATTCTATGTTGGTACCTATAAATTATTTTTTTAAGTTTAGTATTTTTCAAAATCCTAAACTTTGAGAACCATCATTTTAAAACATTTTAAAACATTTTTGAAAATATATACCATTTTTCTTGATAGTCACCTTCTTCTCATTTTAAGAAGCCAATAAAAGGAAGAAGTTTTGGGGGGAAGAAATTTGCTTTGCAATCAGTTTTTCTGAGATGTATCAATTTATTTTTATAAATGTATATATATTTTTTATTTTTGGCTGCATTGGGTCTTCATTGCTGTGGGTGGGCTTTCTCTAGTTGCAGAGAGCAGGGGCTACTCTTTGTTGTGGTACGTGGGCTTCTCATTGTGGTGTCTTCTCTTGTTGCAGAGCACAGGCTCTAGGCACGCAGGCTTCAGTAGTTGTGGTGCACGGGCTCAGTAGTTGTGGCTTGCAGGCTCCAGAGTGCAGGGTCAGTAGTTGTGGCACACGGGCTTCGTTGCTCTGCAGCATGTGGGATCTTCCTGTACCAGGGCTCGAGCCCGTGTCCCCTTCATTGGCAGGCAGATACTTAATGACTGCACCACCAGGGAAACCCTATCAATCCTTTAAGTTGAAGGATAATGACCCTTAAACGTATTTGAAGACCGAAAAGATGCAAGAATTTTAAAAAAGGAAAAGAAAACTAAGGTGTTATAAATTGCTATAGGGATCACCTTTCTGGATATTGCTTTTGGTAAGCTTCTAGAGTCATTAATATTTCTTTTGAAAGCACTAAAAAATGTGAATTAGAATAATAGTTCCTAATTAGACCATAAAATGATGAGTGTAGGCAAGATAAAACTCTATGTGTATTATAGATTCAGTTGTCTGAAATAATTGTACTAGATACATTCTACCACATATCATTATATTTGTATAGCAGTTTGTGTAATGTATTGAGACAAAAATATTAACCATAAAGCTCATTTTCATAAAATTTAATCAAAATACTAGGTAAAAAGTGAATGGATATAATATGACCAAGATTGTATTCAGATTTGTAAATTCAACAGACAAAAGTAAAATCTGTACATTTCTTTTCAGTTCTTTATACTTTTTTGGATGTGTTAGTTTTCTGTAACAGTAGTAGGAAATCACAGTATTAAGAAATCATGATACTACGTCAAACTCTCTGGATTTTAATAATGTCTCCAACGTTTTAGAGAAATGTGGAGGTGTATTTAGAGAAATAGGACAGAATTAACTAACAAACAACCTTGCACAACATGCTAATGCTTAGTTTTTATTATTAGACATGTTGAGCCACATATAAATTTGATTCAGAATGATTTGAATATTAGCAACTTCACTCTAATAACATGGTGTAAGATTAATAGAATAAAGCTAGTAAGATAAAAAATGAGATAAAAGAGTTGGTAAAGATCCAGCTGAGAAAGAGTAGGATCACAAAATTTATAAACCGGAGAAGAGAGATCATATATGGAAAATGCAAAAGACGTAGGTCAACCTTGGTATATGATGGCTGGCAATGAGGGTCATGAAGGAAAGAATAATTGCAGGGAGTCTGTGTGGTGTCATTTACCATGATGACAAAGAAAGAGAAAATGTTTTGATTAGAGAAGGGAGTGAGATTACTGCATGGGAGTAAATGGGAAAAGGAAAAGGAAAGGAAGCCAAAGCAGAGTATTGAAGAAAGAATCAATAACACACATTTAGCAAATAATTTTCCAGTGCCAGATAATGTTCTAGGATCTGGGGATATAAGTAAAAAACAAACCAACCAAGGCAATCTTGGGTAATAGCTAGGAAGGCACACTTGCTTCAGGATGTAGAATTATTTTCCTTTAGAGACAACAATATAAGGTAAATCTTCAGAAAGACAGAGAGAGAGAAGGTAAAAGTGAAGGACAACTGGGAAATAACAAAGAACTAAGGCTCTTTTCTTGGATGAATTGTCTTTGAAATACAGGAAGTATTTATATGATTGTACCATCTTGAATTACACTTTATGCATTTGGATAAGTTACCCACGTGGCATATCCTTAATGGCCTCAATTTTTTAAAGTTTTATTCTCATTGAAATACAGGTCAAGTGATGAGAGAGATGCGGGGTGAGCATTGGAAGAATTGTGATGGCTCTAAACTGGAATATTGCTTCTTATCACACTAGATGAACCAGGTGGGTGGTTAGATGCATCTGAGTTTGGGTGTTGAGCAGGAAGTTATAGATGTGATTCATAATGATAAAGGGCATGACTAACTAAGAGATGAAGAAACATGAGTATTTTTAATGTCAACAAGCTCTATTTTACCAAGATTATTTATCAGTTGATGGAGTATGTCCATTTTCAAAAATTGGTATATTGACATGAAGGAAAGAACACTATTTAATTCATTGTCATAAGTTATTAAAATTTATTCTATTTTTTTCACTATAACACTGCAAGTTTCTATCTTTGGCTTTCTCTATTGATGTTTTGTTTTTTTTACTGCAATATATCATTCTTACAAAAGGGTATAAAGAATGAATATATAAATGTTCAAGACTAAAGTGGTTTAACCATTTGTGTAGGTATTTTAATATGTTTCAATAACTAGTTATTACTTTTTCCATAAAATAATTTTATATAATTAGATTTACTCCTGGTACATCATCTATTTTGTTGCTATCATAAATATAAAAGTTTGTAAAACACACATTTTTTAATGGATTATAGCCAGTGTATAGAAATAAATGAATTTTTATACACCTATCTTTTTATCCAGATATAATGCTAAATTTTCTAATCAACTATAATTTCAGTACACATACTATTAAATCATCCAGAATTAAAAAAAGCTTTCTGTCTTTCCTTCTGTGCAATACTTTCATTTCTTATCTGGCCTTACAAAGATAGGCAGTGACTTCAATAGAAGCAGAGGTGGTGGGCATCTTTGGTTGCTCTTCATATTAAAGGTATGTTTCCAGACCTGCACCATGCGGCACTGCAGTTTGTGGGATCTTGGTTCCGAGGTTGGAGGTTGGGCCTGAGCTCCTGTGGTGGGAGTTCCAAGTCCAAACGATTGGACTAACAGAGAACCTCAGACCCCAGGGAATAACATTCCAAGTGAGACCACCCAGAGGTCCTCATCTCAGCACCAAGACCCAGCTCTATCAGATTGCCTGTAAAATCCAGTGCTGTAAGCCTCAGGCCAAACAACCAGTAAGACAGGAATACAGCACAACCCATCAAAGGAAAAAAAAAATGAAATGACATAAAAATGTGTTACAGATGAAGGAACAAGTCAAAAACCTACAATATCAAATAAATGAGGATGAAATAGGCAACCTACCTGAAAAAGAATTCACAGTAATGATAGTAAAGATGATGCAAAATCTTGGAAACAGAATGGAGAAAATACAAGAAACATTTAATGAGGATCTAGAAGAACTAAAGAGCAAAAAAACAGTGATGGACAACACAATTACTGAAATTAAAAATACTCTAGAAGGAATCAATAACAGAATAACAGAGGCAGAAGAATTTATAAGTGAGCTGTAAAATAAAATGGTGGTAATAACTGCCAGGGAGCAGAATAAAGAAAAAAGAATGAAAAGAATTGAGGACAGTTTCACAGACCTCTGGGACAACATTAAACACACTAACATTTGAATTATAGAGGCCCCAGAGAAGAAGAGAAAAAGAAAGGGTCTGAGAAAATATTTGAAGAGATTATAGTCAAAAACATCCCTAACATGGGAAAAGATATAGTCAATCAAGTCCAGGAAGCACAGAGAGAACCATACAGGATAAACCAAAAGAAACACACTGAGACACATATTAATCAAACTATCAAAGATTAAATACTAAGAAAAACATTAAGAGCAGCAGGGGAAAAGCAACAAATAATATACAAGGAATTCCCATAAGGCTAACAGCAGATTTTTCAGCAGAAACTCTGTAAGCCAGAAGGGAGTGGCAGGACATATTTAAAGTGATGAAAGGAAAAATAACTACAAATAAGATTACTCTATGCAGCAAGGATCTCATTCAGATTCAAAGGAGAAATTAACACCTTTCCAGACAAGCAAAATCTAGGAGAATTCAGCACCATCAAACCAGCTTTACAACAAATGCTAAAGAAAATTCTCTAGGCAAGAAACAGAAGAGAAGGAAAAAATGAAATGGCAAAAACAAACACAAAACAATTAAGAAAATGTTAACAGGAACATACATATCAATAATTACCTTAAATGTAAATGGATTAAATGATCCAACCAAAAGATATAGACTGGCTGAATGGATACAAAAACAAGACCCATATATATGCTGTCTACAAGAGGCCCACTTCAGACCTAAGGACACATACAGACTGAAAGTGAGGGAATGGAAAAAGATATCCATGCAAATAAAAATCAAAAGAAAGCTGGAGTAGCAATTCTCATATCAGACAAAATAGACTATAAAATAAAGACTACTACAAGAGACAAAAAAAGACAGCACATAATGATGAAGGGATCAAACCAAGAAGAAGATATAACAATAGTAAATATTTATGCACCCAACATAAGAGCACCTCAATACTTAAGGCAAATGCTAACAGCCACAAAAGGGGAAATGGAAAGTAACACAATAATAGTGGGAGATTTTAATACCCCACTTTCACCAATGGACAGATCATCCAAAATGAAAATAAATAAGGAAACACAAGCTTTAAAAGACACATTAAACAAGATGGACTTAACTAATTTTTATAGGACATTCCAACCAAAAACAACAGAATACACTTTCTTCTCAAGTGCTCATGGAACATTCTCCAGGCTAGACCATATCTTGGGACACAAATCAAGCCTTGGTAAATTTAAGAAAATTGAAATCATATCAAGTATCTTTCCTAACCACAATGCTATGAGACTAGATATCAATTACAGGAAAAAAAAACACTAAAAAATAAAAACACATGGAGGCTAAACAATGCACTACTAAATAACCAAGAGATCACTGAAGAAATCAGAAAGGAAATCAAAAATTACCTAGAAACAAATGACAGTGAAAACACAATGACCCAAAACCTATAGGGTGCAGCAAAAGCAGTTGTAAGAGGGAAGTTTATAGCAATAAAATCCTACCTCAAGAAACAAGAAGCATCCCAAATAAACAACCTAACCTTACACCTAAAGCAATTAGAGAAAGAAGAACTAAAAAAACCCCAAAGTTAGCAGGAGAGAAATCATAAAGAACAGGTCAGAAATAAATGAAAATGAAATGAAGGAAACAATAGCAAAGATCAATAAAACTAAAAGCTGGTTCTTTGAGAAGATAAAAAAAATTGAAAAACAGTCAGATTCATCAAGAAAAGAAGGAAGACTCAAATAGACAGTATTAGAAATGAAGAAGGAGAAATAACAACTGACACTGAAAAAAACAAAGGATCATGAGTGACTACTACAAGAAACTATATGCCAATATAATGGACACCCTGGAAAAAATGGACAAATCCTTAGAAAAACACAACCTTCTGAGGCTGAACCAGGAAGAAATAGAAAATATAAACAGACAAATCAAAAGCACTGAAATTAAAACTTTGATTAAAAATCTTGCAAAGCCCAGGACCAGATGGCTTCCCAGGCAAATTCTATCAAACATTTAGAGAAGAGCTAACACCTGTCCTTCTCAAACTCTTCCAAAATATAGCAGAGGGAGGAACACTCCCAAACGCATTCTAAAAGGCCACCATCATCCTGATACCAAAACCAGACAAAGATGTCACAAAAAAAATTATAGGCCAATACTTCTGATGAACATAGATGAAAAAATCCTCAACAAAATACTGGCAAACAGAATCTAACAGCACATTAAAAGGATCATACATCATGATCAAGTGGGGTTTATCCCAGGAGTGCAAAGATTTTTTAATAAATGCAAATCAGTCACTGTTATACACTATATTAACAAATTGAAGGATAAAAGCCATATGATAACATAAGTAGATTCAGAAAAAGCTTTTGACAAAATTCAACACCTATGTATGATAAAAACAGTCCAAAAAAGTAGGTATAGAGGGAACCTACCTCAACATAATAAAGGCCATATATGACAAACTCACAGACAACATCACTCTCAATGGTGAAAAACTGAAACCATTTCCTCTAAGGTCAGGAAAAAGACAAGGTTGCCCACTCTCACCACTATTGTTCAACATAGTGTTGGAAGTTTTAGCCACAGCAATCAGAGAAGAAAAATAAATAAAAGGAATCCAAATCAGAAAAGAAGTAAAGCTGTCACTGTGTGCAGATGACATGATACTATACATAGAGAATCCTAAATATGTGACCAGAAAACTACTGGAGCTAATCAATGAATTTGGTAGGGCAGAAGGATACAAAATTAATGCACAGATATCCCTTGCATTCTTATACACTAATGATGAAAAATCTGAAAGTGAAATCAAGAAAACACTCCCATTTACCACTGCAATAAAAAGAAAAAATATACCTAGGAATAAACCTACTTAAGGAGACAAAAGACCTATATGCAGAAAACTATAAAACACTGATCAAAGAAATTAAAGATGATACAAACACATGGAGAGATATACTATGTTCTTGGATAGTAAGAATCAATGTTGTGAAAATGACTATACTACCCACAGCAATCTACAGATTCAGTGCATTCCTCATCAAACTACCAATGTCATTTTTCACAGAACTAGAACAAAAAATTGCACAATTTGTATGGAAACACAAAAGAACCTGAATAGCCAAAGCAATCTTGAGAAAGACAAACAGAGCTGGAGGAACCAGGCTCCCTGACTTCAGACTATACTACAAAGCTACAGTCATCAAGGCAGTAAGGTACTGGCACAAAAACAGAAATATAGATCAATGGAACAGGATAGAAAGCCCAGAGATAAACCCGCACACCTATGGTCACCTTATCTTTGATAAAGGAGTCAAGAATATACAATGGAGAAAAGGCAGCCTCTTCAATAATTGGTGCTGCAAAAAATGGACAGCTACATGTAAAAGAATGAAATTAGAACAGTCCCTAGCACCATACACAAAAATAAACTCAAAATGGATTAAAGACCTAAATGTAAGGCCAGAGACTATGAGACTCTTAGAGGGAAACTGAGGCAGAACACTTTATGACATACATCACAGCAAGATCCTTTTGGACCCACCTCCTAGAGAAATGAAATAAAAATAAACAAAAGGGACCTAACGAGACTTAAAATCTTTTGCACAGCAAAGGAAACCATAACCGAAATGAAAAGACAACCCTTAGAATGGGAGAAGATATTTGCAAATGAAGCAACTGACAAAAGATTAATCTCCAAAATATACAAACAGCTCATACAGCTTAATATCAAGAAAACAAACAACCCAATCCAAAAATGGACAGAAGACCTAAATAGACATTTCTCCAAAGATATACAGATTGCCAACAAACACATGAAAAGATGCTCAACATCCTTAATCATTCAATAGGTGCAAGTCAAGGCTCCAATGTGGTATCACATCACACCGTTCAGAATGGCTATCATCAAAACATCTATAAACAATAAATGCTGGAGATGATGTGGAGAAAATGGAACCCTCTTGCACTGTTGGTGGGAATGGAAATTGGTACCTCCACTACGGAGAACAGTATGGAGGTTCCCTAGAAAACTAAAAATAGAACTACCATATGGCCAAGCAATCACACTACTGGGCATATATCCTGAGAAAACCATAATTCAAAAAGGTACATGTACCACAACTTCCATTGAAGCACTATTTACAATAGCCAGTATATAGAATCAACCTAAGTATCCATCCACAGATGAATGGATAAAGAAGATGTGGCACATATATACAATTGAATATTACTCAGCAATAAAAAGAAATGAAGTTGAATTATTTGTAGTGAGGTGGATGGACCTAGATTCTCTCATACAAAGTGAAGTAAGTCAGAAAGGGATAAACAAATACCATATGCTATCACATATAGAGAGAATCTATAAAACAAACAAACAATAAAAAACAAAAAAAAACCCAAATGGTTCTGATGAACCCAGTGGCAGGACATGAATAAAGACACAGATGTAAAAATGGACTTGAGGGCACAGTAAGGGGAAAGGATAAGCTAGGACAAAGTGAGAGGGTAGTATTGACATATATACACTACCAAATGTAAAATAGATAGCTAGTAGGAAGCAGCCGCATAGCACAGGGTGATCACTTTGGTGCTTTGTGACCATCTAGAGGGATAGGATATGCAGTGTGGAAGTGAGACACAAGAGGGAGGGGATATGGGGATATATGTATGCATATAGCTGATTTACTTTGTTATACGACAGAAACTAACACACCATTGTAAAGCAATTTTACTCCAATAAAGATGTTTAAAAAATAAAGTATGTTTCCAGCATTTCAACATTAACATTCTCTCTTTTAGGTTAAAGAAGTACCTATTTCTGTCTGGAATTATAAGAATCTTGTGTTTGTTTTATTTTCATTTTTTAATCATGAATGGATACGAGTTTCAAAAATTTTTTAGAGGACATTTATCGAGATGATCATGAAATTTTTATCTTTGTTAATTTGGTTCATTGCAGTGATCTATTTTCTAATGTAAAACCAACATTTTATTCCCTGTATAAACATCAATTTGTGTTTTTTGGAAGATTTTTTAAAAAATAATTTTTGAGTCACATTGTGTTTTTTATCTGTTTCCATCTTATTTTCAAACTAGTTGCACTGTAATAAAAAATATTGTCAGCTCAAAGCTAGCCTTAACATTTGACAAAGGTAGCTTTTTCCAGTAAATATTTGCTTTCCACATAAATTTCATGTGCATTTTCTAGTTACTGGGGGCAGTATTCTATATGTGTTCATTTGTTCAAGACTATTACTTACACTGTTCAAATCATGTGTATCCTTATTATTTTTGATGTTTGTTCAATTAATTATCTAGAGAAATGTACTATCTTCCACAATAATAGTGCTTTTTCAGTTTCCCTTTGAAGTTCTACTTTACCTCATCTATCTTGAGGCTATGGTATGTGCATGCATGTGTAGATTTTTATAGTTCCTGACGAATCAAGCTTCCTATCGGTATGGAGTAAACCTTTTATTTCTAGAAATGCTTTTGGCTGCAAGGTTTATTTTGTCTGATTATTTTAGATACATGATCTCTCTTTGGGTATTTGCCTGTTATATATTTTTCCATTCATTGTTTTCCCAATTCTCCATGTCTTTAACGTTTGAAGGTGTTTCCTGTATAGAGAATACAAGTTGAAGTTATCTTAAAAATTCTAATTTGGACTTGGGTCAGTCATACTACATGTGCAGTAGGAGCCAAGGCTGTAGGTGGTGTCCTGGTGAGAGGGAGGACTATCCAAGTGGAGTGGGGAAGCTCTGGTGGTAGAAACCAGCTGATTTCCAAGAGATGAGGAATGTGGTCTCCAAGTTTTGCCTCTCTGAGCTAATAATCAGGTGTCACTGGACAGAGTGGAAGTGGACGCAAGCAGGATGTATGGATGAAGTTACTGCATTTATTAAAGAGGGGTGGTTTAGATGAAAATAAGAGGATTGTGTAGATACAAATACTCACGGACTGCTGAAGAACTTTCTGGATTTTCTACAATAAATGCATTTGGTTTCACTATGGATAGTGCCTTACTGCCGGTATACCTTGGCTGGTTTGGGCTGAGACCTTTCAGTCTGGCTTCACTTTCCTTCTTCAGTTACGGGTTCAGTACAACTTCAAAATACAAGGCAAGTTTGAGATGCCACTCTCCCAAACTCCTGTCTATCTGGATGGGCAGTTGAAAAGGCAGGCCTTTTATGACCTTCCTCTTCTCTTGAACCCTGCCAGTTCAGTTCAAAGCATATACAACTATTTCAATAGATGTTTTGTGTACTTTTGTTTCATTTCATTTTTCTCTGATTCCCCTGTAAATCAGGGAGATATTTATTTCCAGGGAGAGATTACAGAGTCCAAATTCACTGAGACTGCCTATCAAAGACAAACCTCCCTCAAGAAGATTATTACCTCAGCAGTTGTATGTAAAAGTAAAGAGGAAACTTTTTCTTTTGCCTGGGGATTCAAGGCTGCTGAACACATGAATCAAAACAGCCCTGGACATTCTTGATTATGATACAGTTAGTTAGGTTACTTTCAGTTGGGCTAAATCAGATATTCATTTCTAGGGCAACAAAAATTGGAAAGACTTATTCCATGTCTTTAAATCTTATATGACAGCTCATGTCATATCTTTGTCATAGAGATTAAAAATGAATAGTTATTAAAAACTATTATGGACTAAATTGTGTTCCTCCAGAATTCATATTAAAGTACTAATTTGCAATGTGACTATATTTGGAGATAGGTCCTTTCAAAGAGGTAATTCAGGTTAAATGAGGTCGTAAAGGTGGCCCCCTAATCAAATATGACTGGTGTCCTTCTAAGAAGAGGAAGAGGCATCAAGATGCACAAGATCAGAAGACAGACTATATGAGGGCATAGGGAGAAGGCAGCTGTCTGCAATCCAAGGAGAGAGATCTCAGGAGAAGCCAAACCTCCTGTCACTTTGATCTCATATTTCTAGCCTCCAGAACTGTGAAAAAAACAAGTTACTGTGGTTTAAGCCACCAGGAAGCAGCCCTTGCAAACTAATACATTGAGACCTCTAATATATTCAAGTGACTGGTTAAAAAGAAATACACTGCTATTGTCATGTTTGGATGTCCCTGATGTGCCTTTTAGAAAAAGCGGGGCTGACAGTCCCGTACTGTGCAGTGACTTGCATGTATGTGCATCATTTTGATATTGTCATTTGTCTATAAATGAATAAGAAGCTTACCTGAATTTGTGCCACATTGCCTTCAATGTTGAATTGGGTCTTTGTGGAGATTCTCAATGACTTTTCTTACACTGATGAGATTAAATTCCAAGAAGAAATTAAAGACTAAAGCTATGCAAATAGCCAGCCAACAGTGCACATGCATAGAAAGTTAAAGCCTTCTCAATAAATCCTATTCAGTGGCCAATGAGACAACGAAAAGAAGAAAGAAAATGTTATTGGTCTAACATTATATTCCGGTGGACACAGACTTCCCTGACCAAAAAAAAAAAAAAAAAAAAAAATTAAAAAAGAGAAACTGTATGTTGGAAACACAGAGCATTTCAACCTAAAGGGTTTTTGTATATTCACCATCTTCTCTAGGGATGCCTAGTGTGACTTCCAGTTTATCTTGCTCTATTCCAGTGTTATTGTGAGACTACGCGGCCACCATTCTATTATACTCCAATATCACTCAAGTCCTTAGATTTGCTAGGTTTGGATTTTTTCCTCTTTGATCCCCAACAATATTGTTTTATGGTTTTGGATAGTTTCACTTCACCCTAAAGAGCAAATGGTACATCTGACACAACTACCAGCCCCTATGTTAGCAGCATGGGTAAGGCACAGGTCAAAGATAGCAAAGGAAGTATTGCTCTTGACATAATATCATTGAACTAAAAAGAATTCACTGGACTTTAGTCAAAGCTGATTTCTATTGGACCTTTAATCCATGGAGCTTATTTTATTGGCAGTTACTGAAACTTACTAAAACGTCAGATATTTTTGCTTTTAATTACATAGACTACATTTAGCATGAAATACATTCAGCCATATCTGCATTTTCTGAAGAAATAAATTTTAATTTTTATTTGTTACTTGAAGGATTCTATACATTTGTTTTAATATTTGTTGTAATGTACAGAAATACAATTAATTAAATATTAAACAAGAAATATTTTCTAACAAGGTGCAGTTAACAATTCGAAAAATAATTAAATTAGACATTTAAAAAATTTACATAACAGCTCTTTTGCCTCTTCAGACCTATTCTCCATCCTTCTCCTCACACTCTCCATATTGGAAGGATGATCTTTGTGGAGTCCACCTACAAGTTCTTGACCACTGGTTTCTAGTTAGATCAGACAATGGAGAACTCTAGTAATCATAGGGGGATAATGAGAGTGAAGTAAAGATATTTACTCGCTTGGCTGTCTCCTCAGAAGGTCACGCTGGAGAACACTCAAAGAGGCCTCCTCAACATAACTCTCTGTGCACCAACTTTTCCCACCCCAAGACCTTTGGACTTACAGGTAATAAGAGTTTCAAAGATACTAACTCCTAGTAACTGCACTATTCCTTGAGCTTCCCTTATACTCATACACAATTTTGTAAAACTCCATTTATAAGTAAACCCTCCTGAAATTCTCATAAGTGTTGTGTGTTCTGTTTGAAACTTTATTGATAAAATTGGAAGGGTTATTGCATTTACATTAACTGTGATTTCTGACATATTCAGTTTTATTTCTACTATTTTATTATATGCTTTCCATTTGCCCACTTCCTCTTCATTCTTACCTTTTACTTTTACAGATTAAGGGCCCCCTTCCCTTTTTTCTCATTCCATTTATTCTTTTTACTTTTTTTGGAAGTTAGAAACTGTTACCCTAGTATTCTCCTGATAACCATATCTATTTTTTTTTTTTTTTTTTTTTTTTTTTTGCTGTACGCGGGCCTCTCACCGTTGTGGCCTCCCCCATTGTGGAGCACAGGCTCCGGACGCGCAGGCCCAGCGGCTACGGCCCACGGGCCCAGCCGCTCCGCGGCATGTGGGATCCTCCCGGACCGGGGCACGAACCCGCGTCCCCTGCATCGGCAGGCGGACTCTCAACCACTGCGCCACCAGGGAAGCCCAACCATATCTATTTTAACATGAATATTTAATTAAAGAAATTTTAGAGTTACCAACATTTTCACTCACATTGTTGATAGTATGAGTAACTTAGGATAATTTTATTCTGTCAGCACTTCAAAACTTTTTTTCACTTGTTGTCCCTCATTCCATTCTATATCCTCTCTGCCAAATCTTATATTAATATCGCAGTTTCATATGATCATTCTTTAAGTACTTCTATCAATCTAGTTACCTGTATCATTATGTTCACCATTCCTATTTTCATATCAGTTCTCTCACCTGGAATATTTTTTCATGTGTCCAAAGATACAATTTAAGATTTTCCTTTAGCACCAGAAACTGTCTTTGTTTTCTGAAAATATTTATTTTTGTCTTCATCCATAAAACAGTTTTGCTTTTTATGAAAATCTAGGTTGACAATTTCTTTTACCTCAGTTTGCTGAGAATATTATTCCTCTGTTCTGGCCTCCATTATTGCAGTTGAGAGATTATCAATCAAGCTGTTATTCATTTATAAATAATTTGCATTTTCTTTTTGGTAAATTTAATATCTTCCTTTTTTCCCCCCTTGGTCTTCTATATATCCCTAAGATATGTATAGCTCTGTTGGTTTATTGTTTTGTTTTGTTTTTAAACTATCCTGCTTGGCATTTGTTGAACTTCCTAGTTCTAATTATTGGTTACTTCAATAATTCTGGAAGGTTCTTAGTCCTTAATACTTCTTTGGAAGTCTCTGTATTAGCTCATTTTGCATCGTTGATTGATACACATTAGACCTTTTTCCTCTATCTTCCACGTTTCATAATCTCTTTTTCACAGTTCCATTTTCTTTTCTTTTTTTCTCTTCTCTGGGTAATTTATTTGAATCCAACGTTCAGACTTATAAGTCTGTCTGGTGTATCTGTTAATTAATCTATTCTCTGATATTTGTATAATTATTTTAACCATTGTAAGTTTTATTTCTAGGGTTCTTTCTTGTAATTATTCAAATGAACTAATCATTTGTTTTTTGGACCTTAGTAATAAATTTCAGCTTCTGTTTTATTCCTTTAAGAACATTAGGCTTCTGATTTAGACTATCCTATAAGCAGAGAAATTCATTGTATCTAAATTTGTATTTATTATATATATATAACTTTCTTTAATACTTCCTCATCCTTTTGTATTATCAGTCACATGGAATCACCACTCTATCTACCTAGATTCCTAAGCAAAAGTTAGAATTTCATTCTTGTCTTCTACTTTTAAGTCTCCACCCTTACATAAAGCTCAATAAATTCTGAATTCTTAATATTATTTGAGCTTGTCCAGTTTTCTTCAAACCTACTGACAATTTTACTTCTTCCTTTCCAATTTTGGTGACTTTTATTTCCTTTTCTGGACTAATTTATCTAGATAGGACTTCCAGTACTGTGATGAATAAAAGTCACTAGAATGGGCATCCTGTCTTTTCCTCATCCTACAGGAAAAACTTTCAGTGTTTTACTACTGAATATTATGATATCTGTGTGCTTGTCATTCATTGTCTTTATTATGTTGAAGTACATTTCCTCTGTATGCAGTTTGTTGAGAATTTTTATACTGAAAATATGTTGAATTTTATCAAATGCTTTTTCTGCATCAATTGAGATGATCCTATGTTTTTCTTTCCTTCATTTTGTTAATGTGGTATATTACATTTACCATCCTTGCATCTCTGGAATAAATGCCATTTAATCATTGTGTTTATCCTTTTAATGTATTGCTGAACTCAGTTTGCTGATTTTTTTTGAAGATTTTTACATCTATGTTCAACAGGTATATTATTCTATAAATTACTTTTCTCATAATGTTTTTGCCTGGCTTTGGTATCAAAGTAATGCAGCCCTTGTAAAATGAGTTTGGCAGTGTTCCTTCCTCTTCAATTTTGGGAAGAGTTTGAGAAGTACTGGCATCAATTCTTCTTTAAATGTTGGTAGAATTCACCAGTAAAGACTTCTGGCCCTAGGGTTATATTTTGGGGGAATATTTTGATTACTGATTCAATTTCCTTACTGGTTATTGGTGTGTTCAAGTTTGCTATTTCTTCATGATTCAGGCTTAATAGCCTGTATATTTTTTAGAAATTCATCCATTTCATCTGGGTTATAAAATTTGTTGACCTGTAACTCTACTCTCTTGTCTACAGATTTTATCAGTGAGATCGTTCTAAAATGGAAAGGATTTTATGTCACTCCTGTGTGAAAATTTCACCTGTGTGAAATTTTCCATATCAATTAGGATGTTTTATGAGGTATTTCATCATAGAATCATAACTAATGCTCCAGCATCACTGCTATATTATTTTTATTCTCAGACTTCAGGCTTAATTTATAATTAACTATTCATTCCTCTTCTTGGAATTGCACATGGTATTTACTTTTCCTGAACATGTGTTTCTCCCAACCCTATGCAAACCTGTGCACTCATTCTCATTAAACTAATTCATGTAAGTCAGCAACTTTTCAAAGTCATCTCTAACTTCACAGATGTTGGCAATGTTAAGTACCTTTCCTACAAGTTATCAAAACGTTATATGCTTTGCCTGTCACTATACTTACCTAAGGTTTTGTTTTGGTTTGTTTTTTGACTCTTTATTTATTGCAGTGCCTTCCCTACTATATTCTGTGCTCCTGTGTTATAGAACATGAGCTGGCCACTCTAAGAAATAATAAATAGTTAAATTAATTAGTAATCCATATAATTTGCTGAAGAATCCAGGAATTTTTAGAAGCAATCAGCCTTTTGATATAATATTTAGTTTTTTTTATGGCTCACATGTGCTGTATACATAAAATTAAGTCAAAATAAGATGCCTGAGTTTTCTTCCAAACACATGGGGAGGGAAATAGAAATAAGGTACACTAAATAATGAAACTTGAGTTAGTATTTTTTACTTCCTGTCAGCCCTGCTTGATCTTAGCACTTCAGGTTTATGTGAAGGAACAACCTTCTTGAATTGTTTTTCTCTAGTGTTTTGTTGTAGTAAAAAATACTATGATCTACTTCAGAGAATGCTGCAACTGCAATTTACACCTTGGCATACAATTTAAATTGGTAATTTAGCCATTGGTGACTCCTCAGAATTTTCTACTTTTTTTCTTTTCAATGTCTGCCTAGGCTTCACTGTTAATAAGTATGCAGAGAACAATCAGGAAATGGCTAAATGGATAGTTGTATTTTAGATGGGGAAAAAATATAATTTGAAAAATTAAGCTTAAGGACAGGGAATGTGAACTTAACTCACAGATAACTGGTTAAAATACATCCTAACTTATTTCCTACCAATCTGACCATCATGTCACTTCAACTATTCTTGAGTAGGGATAAAATGTACTGTAAGCAATGTAGATTGAAAAGAAGTAAGTTTCTCTCTGTAAAAGCTATGTTTCCATCTTCTCTTTCTTAAAAATAATATTAAAGTCCTACAGAAAGACTTCTATTAAAAATGGTATCCTGAAATTAATTACAATAACCAAAAGAATAAAAATATATAAAGAGTGACAAAATTGCACAAGTACTGGAACCCAGAGCATTATGTCCTCCAAATTTCATATTCTTTGAGAAACCTCTGTTATATGTAGTGTGGAAGAAACAATCTTACATAAAAAAAAAATACAAGATTACAACTTTTCTTTTTAATAAAGAGGCATAGAAACAGAGAAAATAGCAGAGAAATAAATATACTAACATCATACCAGTGGCTCCAGTTGGTCCATTAAGGTAAGAAGCCAGTTGACAAAGAAATATAGTGAATGAATTTTGTAAGTAAAAGGTAAAAGCTGGATTTGAAAGCAAACTGTAATGACCCCCATAATATCTCCACACATATTGATGCACTCCATAAATTATATAGATCAGAACTAGTATCAATTGTTTTTAAACAAAAATGGAAGAAAACCATATAATAGAATCTTTGTTCTTTGTATATAAACAATCATTTCCAATTATAAGAGCAAAAGAAGAAAGTATGAAGTAAAAATTGACATTTTAGGTTTGCTATTATAAATAACAGTTATAGACTGAAAGTTATAAAATTAAAAGACAAATCAATTGGAAAAATAATTTGCAAATTATATGGCAGGACAAAAGGTTATGTATCCTATGTAAAATACTACTAGAAAATTTTAAGAAAAAATATAATCATAAAAATTATATATACTTAAATTCACAAAAGAATTTTAAATGGCAAACAAATTCATAAATATAAACAACCCCACAAATATAACATTGATATATCATACTTCTTTCAAATTACATGTTTTGTAAAAAAGGAGCATACCCAATATTGTCAATTGTGTAAGGGGGAATAGAGTTATTTTGTGTGCTGCAGATGGGAATATAAATTAGTCTAACAGGTATAGAAAAACCTGGGCAATGTTCATCAAAACCTTAAGACTGAGTACACTCTTTTACTTATAAATCCACTTTATAAAAGGTATCAAAAGGAAATAACCATGAAAGGATAACAAAATTGTCCTAGATTGGTATTTGTTGCAATTCACTCCTGACCACTCTTCTTATATCTAATGTTTCTTCTTCCCCTATACTAATAGCCAGGAATTAATGACAATAGTTTATTTTCCAGGTACATTGCAAAAAACTTTCTCTTTTTGTCTCTCCCTCTTCAGTGAGGCATCCCTAAGCCTGAGTAACACTCAACACAGATCAAGGCATAGGCAGATTTGGTGTCTGGTGAGAGCCTGCTTCCTGGTTCATGGACAGTCATCTTCTTACTGTGTTCTCACATGACATAAGGAGCAAGGGAATTTTCTACGGCCTCTTTCATAAGGGCACTAATCTCATTCATGAGGGCTCTGTCTTCATGACCTAATCGCCTCCCAAATGCCCCACTTCCAAATACAAACAAGCTAAGGATTAGGTTTCATTCAACATATAAATTCTTAGCAGACACAAACATTCAGTCTATGGTATTACCTCACCAGTTCCTTGTGAAGATAAAGTGAAAGGAAACATTTAAAGAATTTAGCACAGAGACTGGTAAATACTAGATTTTTAATAAACGTTAGAATGGAATTATGTATATGTGATATATGAGAGAGGCAAATAAAAATTCATCCTGAGAAGTCTATCTTAACCAAAAGGACCAATAATTAATTATAAACAGAACTGGAGGTGGACTCCCTCACAACTTTAAATGTGGGGTTTTCAAATTTTTTGCCCCACTTATTACCTTTGACCTCTGCTCTCTATATTTTTGTTACAAAACCTAAGACTTGAAGATAAGACTAAAATGAGCGTGTCTGGTTAGTCACTGGAAAAAAAAATGTGTGAGATAGAAAATTCTCCCTAATACAAGAACACAGCAATTAACTGACATCCTACAAAATGTATTTTAATATTGATATTCAAGAAAACATTTTTACATAGGAGAAAAATATGCTGTTGACATTTTTAAGGAATGTTTATTAGTGTATACCTGTGGATTCTGATATGCATAATTAATATAATTTAACAATCATGCTTATATTTTACTGTGGGTAATAAAGACTAAAATACCTCAAAATTTAGTCATAAAATCAAGGCTAACAGAGGAATGTCATTCCATCTATACTAGTCTCCTTGACAAATAATTTATTTGTGTTGACCAAGCAACATTTTTCTAACAGTGCTCTTGTTGTGGTGTCTGTTAAAGGCCCATCATACTTCTCTATAATAAACTCTATTTTCTAGAAGCTTATGCATTGGTCAGACAAATAAACAGTGGCATGACATTTTTCTTGCAGAATGTGGTCTTGTTCTGAAAGCATTTTTCCTTGTATAATTTCTATTTGAAAATCCATTCATTTGTTACAGCAGTGTAAAGAGAACATTAATTTTAGTAGTTTGGGGATTGTTTTCCTTAGTGGGCAATGTGACATTGCCTATGAGAGTGGGAAAATAGTGAAATTGATAGCTCAGTGGCAGCCTCTCAGGAATAGGCTTATCAGAGAGATGGAAAATTGGGCTTCATGCCACTTTGATATGGCTACTTGGAGATCCCATATATTAAAAACTAAATGTTTTTAGAAATAACACCTTGGTACTATAATAGGGACAGCCACTTTTATAAAGTGTGAAACACTTTCTGTGGAGTGGGCCCCTTCCTGTAATGTATAGGGGTTTCCAGTTGGAATTTGGGGATTTAGAATTATTGAAAATGGTGGCTACAGCTTAGATTTTTCAGTTATCTTAATTCTATAAAAGCTCCCCTTCCAAATGCAATTACACCAAGATGTATTTCTGCAGAATTGCATTTTCTGGGAATGAGGGAGATTGTGCTGCCCAATGGAATTATCTCAAATTACCTGTGAAGAATACGTACCAAAGGTGACTGTGAAAGTACAGCTTCCTAGGGCCCAAATTGAGGTCTCCCTCTAAGGAACAGAGACTATTTTTTTTAAATGGAGTTGGTATGTTACTTATAATGAGGCAATTTGGGGGAAAACAGTATAATGTTTAAAATATATGGGTTTTGCTAGAAATAAATTGTGAATGAATGCCATTTCTGTAACTTATTACTCAATCTCAGAAAAGCATTTAATCTTTCTTAATCTTAATTTCCTTTGTACAAAGTAGATATCCAGTAAATTTTCCAGTGAATTATAGTTTAAAGAAGCTGGTTTTCATACAATATTCCAACATACTTAGTCTCAAAACTGCACGGTCAAAAACATCTTTAATTCCTTAAAAAACTAGATATTCCATAAAATACACTTGAGAACTCGCCTTGGTATTGTAAATGAAGGAGTAGTTGTAGACAAGGCTGAGGTCACAAATCTAATTTTTATAAGCAGACTTGAATTTTCCCACTATACATAAAGCAAGAAATGTCATGTCTTTATTTATTTCCTGCAACAAATTAGATCTAGATTGAAGTCATGTATACCAACGTTTCCATGGATTTTTTAAGGCATTCTCTTCCTTCCATGTTCTTTGTCCAAGGCTAAGGATTAAGTGATCCAGGAAAAACTGGGAGGCTCCCTGATACACTATCCTTGGTATAAAGAGCTACTGTTGTTGTAGAATATTGCCCAATTCCAGATTACTCATTGTGGACAATAGAATAATGTTCCTGCTCCAGGATGTCTGTGCCCTACTCCTTGGAACCTGTGAATATGTTCTGCTACATTACATTTGGAATTAAAGTTTTTAAACAACTGATCTTATAACAGTTTATCCTTGGTTATGTGAATGGATCCAATGTAATCCTAAGAGTCCTTTAAATGTAGAATAGGGAGGTAGAAAAGTTAATGTCAGAACCTGAATAAGAGAGAGAGAGAGAATTTGAAGATGCTTGCTGCTGGTTTTGAAGGTGAAGGAAGGGACCATGGACTGAGGAATGCAGGCAGCCTCTAGAATCAGAACAAAGCAAGGGAACAGATTTTCCCCTAGAAGTCTAGAGGAAACACATTTTTGCTGACCTTGAATTTAGCCCAATGAGACCCATGTCATACTTCTGACCTCTAGAACAGTAAGATAATAAGTTTGTGTTGTTTTAAAACACTAAATTTATACTAACGTGTTACAGCAGCAATAGAAAATTAAAGCATCGCTCTAAAAGGAGCCAACTTCACTGGTAACTTTGCTCCCTAAATGGTTTTCGCTTATGTTTTTAAGTCACTGGTATTTAGTACACATGTGTTGACATGAACTCAATCTGTGCCCTCTTCACTGCTTCCAGTTTGGGGAATCTTCTTCCTCCAGGATTCATCCACTTTCTTCTGCCTTTCAAAGTACCAGACATCCCTTACTCTGTTCTGGAAAGTCATCTTAATTACTTTGAGAGGTTTCCAACTTTGAAGACTAGAAGTCTCTTGGGATAATCTCTAGGGTAACCGGTCCAAATTATAAAATGAATTATTGGAACAGAAGGCATTTACCTCACTTATGCTAGTTCTAGAAGCCCCAGTGTTCTATCGTTCCTTCCTGAAAGGGCCATTAAAGAGCTAAGAACAAAGCTACAGAAGAAAAGACAATAATTCCTTTGCATTATATAACCATTGTGTGGTTAAAAGGGACTTTTATTTCAAAAAAAGTAAGGTGGAACTGAGGTATTATACCCTCTATAACTTTGGTATCTACATTGTGAAATGAACCATTGCACTTACTTCATAGACTTGTTTTGAAGATTAAAAATGCAATAAATGAATGTAAACTATCTAGAACATATTTTTACTAGTATGACCTATTATTGATACTGTTCCTCTTACTTTCCCCATTTTAGCAAGAAAAACTTGAGTCTAACAGAAATTAAATGACTTGAGATTGTGTTAATTTAGTGAAGATAGAAAATGGATTCTGAAAATGCTACAGAAACCTAAAGTGTATGTGCATGCAAAGCTCACACTTATCAATTGAATTTAATGGGCATCAAAATGTTTTTTTTTTAATAGAATTTGGCCAATATGGTTCCAGAAATCAGGAAAAGAAATCTATATCATGTTATGTATCCTATCTGATTTTATGATTTGTGTTTCTGTAAAGCAAATTAGCTCACACCAGATTGCTCTATCAAGAACTGGTGACAATATAATACTGAAGTTATCTTGGTTTGGGGATGTTTCTCAGCAGGTTTATGTTTCATATAATTAAGTAACAACAACTTAACACAAAGTACACAGCTAAACACAGCAAACTTTAGAGGATTATGAATTCAGTATCCATCTGTCCATCTATCTATATTATAGCACTATATGTATATGTATACAGTATGTACAGAATGTATATATGTAGTATATATTCAGTATATATAATACATACTATGTATACACAGACCTGGTACAAAGGACTTTCCTCTTGTCTAGGTGTGTTCTTGTGATAACTGGTGGAAATGTTTATGTTGTGTTTCTCCCTTTGTGAATAAGACAAACAGAAAGGCTTCCATTTCTGACTACTTTAGACTTAGTACAAAGCCTGTGGTTGCTTCCCCACCTGCATGCATTTTCTGTTGATGATATCCTTCCAACTTTGTTTCTACAACTAAGCAACCTCAACTTTTCCTTCTTATGCTTTTCCTCACACGCTCTTTACTCAAACAACCTTCACAAATTTTAAGATCAAGGCTTGTGTTTATTGCCTTCTTTATGTGAATTGAACATGTATTTTAACTTATGTTTATGTGTGAGTCCATTATTTTTCATTCAGGAATACTGATGAAATCAGGAATTTTGATTCTAGTAGTACAAAGGGAATAAAGATATTACAAAGACATGTATGATGATTATAAAGCCTATTGCCTGATACATCAGCCAGTTTCATCAGATCTGCTGGCATTCTAATTTCTCAATTTTCAATTGAATTAGTCAGCACTGAATAACAGATATGCTTTTATGCTTTGAAAATCCTGGTCTCAAGGGTTCAAAATTTTTAAGAGATCTCTAGTAAACACCCTTTGTGAAAGGTTGTAATTAAAATTGTTTTACATTTCTGAAAATTGTATATAGACTTCTCTGCCTAACTATAAAGGCAGATATGCAAAAGGAATATTGGTCTATATTTCAGGACCAGGACCATCTTTGATTTTTCCCTAAGCCACTGCCCCATTCTATTCTTCATATTTCTTCTGGGAACATTGAAAAAAAAAAGCTGCTGCCCATACACCTGTTCTATTCAGAATCATTTGAAGGCCTTCACATAGTAAAGCCATGGTTCTCAAACACCTCTCTGTGAAGCCACAGGGATTCCAGTCACAGGTGTCACAGGGCATCATTTTCAGAAATGAGGGATGCAAAGAGACACACTACTCCCTCAACAAGTACATTTATTTTTAGCTACATTTCTTGAGGAATGTCCTATGTTAGATTTCAATTATGAATGAAGAAAAGAAAAAAACAACTAACCTAGGATTTCAAATTAAACTTGGACATATGCAAAATTAACCACAAATCAGCCCCCAACTTCTATTTTAGGTCTTAATTTAAAATGAAATATTCATATAATATATAAAATACAGACAACCTCACTATATTTACTATTATAAACTTGTTTCTCTTTTCTTTTATCAATGCTTTCATAAAGTTTATTTCTTTTATCTAGAAGTTTCTTCATTTTAACCCAATCAATCAAAGGGATGAGTTACATGCAAATAGTACTGACTCCTTTGAAGCCTTCTAGAAACCAAATAGTTTGGCATATTTTTAATCTTCCTTTTCCCCCCTAACTTTTTCCATAACACATTTGGAATTCTTACTTAACTCTTTTCTATATTATCTAATTATGTGTCTGTTAATTTATCTCTTTCATTTTACTGCAACATCTCTGCAAGAAGAGAATTTTGGATTATTTGTCATAGATTAAGCTCCACTTCACATTAATTTATTGACTCCAGTAAAATGGAGCATGTAAGGAGAATGTCAATCATGCAATTGTGGTCAAGGGAGCAAAATTTCTAACTACCTGCTATCTGAACATGTATATTAAAGACATCAAATCATATGTAGGGTTGACTTCAGTCCTTGGGAGGGATATTGGCATAATTAACAAAAGTCCTCAGTATGGGATGGTCAATGGGTTTTTAGAGTTTATATGAATGGATATATACTACAAATATCTAGGCCAATGCATAGCTATAAGAACAGGTCTGACACAATGAAAAAATAGCTCAGGAATGAGGCAGTAGCCCATTTATCGAAACTGAGAAATAAAATCAATATCATATTAGTAGCTAGAGTAATTCAGTACTGATTACAGAGATCCATAAAATTCTCTGTTTGGTTCTGAAAAGTGAGGCAAGGCCAGATCCTGCAAGTAGAGTTCAAATGAGAGGACTGAAAAGCGGTCTGGTCATGAAAACATTCCCCGGTATGTGCCCCTTGGTTTATATCAAAGTAATAATTAGCGAACTTAGAATACATGTGGTCCCACCATCAGAGCCACCAGTGGAGAAAAAGAGTGTTCATCAAAGATTCTAGTGAAAAGACACATACTGCTGAGAATGATATATATTTTGACCACTTCAGATTGTGCTGTCTTGTATGGGGGAGGTCCTGTCCCTTCCTTCCTTTCTTTTTTCTTTTCTTTTCTTTCTTCCCTGGAAACTTGTCCCTTAACAACCCAAAATATGTAGAATAATTATTAAGTACAAATTATGTGTAATCAATAGCTCTAAATTTGAAATACAGCATTAATGATGAGAGCAGTCTAAAAGTTTAAAAATAATTGAGTTTCATTAATTGCACATCTTTTTGTGCATGTTACAGATATATGAGTGTGTATTTGTTGAAATTTTCAACAGTTTTTACTTCTTTCAGGATGTAATATAAGGTGACAAGGCAAGCTTCTCAACAATAAGGTCATTCACATTGAAGATATCATAAAAAAAAAGAAAAACTCAGTTTTGTTTAACTGGGCAAAGTGAAAGCATGATAGCAGGAAGCTAAACAGTTAGCTGATGATGAGTTGAAGAAGGGTGCTTGAAAGTGCTATAGACAAAAATGACACTCAGAGAGCATGTAGAAGCCCAACTTCAAAGTATTAACTTTCTGAAAGGACTGAACCCGACATGCCATCACAATATAAAGCCTTCAGAAATGAGGAAATTGTTTATCAACAATGTCGTGTTGCAGTCCATAAGGTGAAGAGGTGAGGAATGAAGCTGCCAACAGTGACAAGAGATAACATATCTAACCTTTAATCTCAGTTCTCTACATGGATAGTTGCACTGCCAGTAAATTGATTTACTAAGTGTCTTTTATAGAAAATTTAGTTTTTTTAAAAAAATTCACCACGACATGGAGCCACTTTCAGTTGAAACAAGTTGATGTTTTAGGATTAATTATTATCACCTATTTTGGCAGTTAGACTTGAACATTACAGCCATCAAGAATACCTGAAGGAAAAAAAAAAAAAAAAAGAATACCTGAAGGATCCAAAGTTAACAAAATCAAGAAAATATTTTGTTGTGAACATAATGTAGAAATGTAAGACTAAAAACTTAACTTCATTAACAATTTATGATAAACTTGAGATTGAAGAGTATTGGAAATTAGTCTTTTCAAAGAGACCAGCAACAAG
Organism: Tursiops truncatus; assembly: GCF_011762595.2. NCBI lineage: Eukaryota > Metazoa > Chordata > Mammalia > Artiodactyla > Delphinidae > Tursiops > Tursiops truncatus. Next base: position 55,094,676 of record NC_047038.1, on the reverse strand, counting down.
ATCCTTGATATAGCTGTAACTATATTTCTTTCTCAGAAAGAAATACCTGATAAATTATTTCTTATCTACCACTTAACTTTCTCTTAGATTTAATCAGATAGAAATAATAATAGCTAAAATTTCTGAATATTTTACATGCATTAACTATTTACACACTTAAGCTTAGTAAAAACCATAGGAGGTAAGTATGGTTATGTTCCCATTTTACTTGCAAGTATACAGAGATTAAATAACTTTCTAAGCCCAAGCGCATATGTTGAATTGCAGAAACTACCTATAAACCCAGGAATTCTGATTCCATCATTTACAAATACATCCAGTACATTAGTCTAGACTCTATCTTGTATCAGATGCAAAACTTCTTGGAAAACAACAAGTAACTACATAAACAAAATGGTTTACTTTTTGAACCCTTATTTTCCACCATTAATAAGCATGTAGTAATAGGTGGGCCAGATACATCCTTTTATGTGATGTTTTGTAATATGATATGAAAAAGAAATCGACTTGAAATAAACAACAAAAAAGATAATTTAAAAATGTGCATTAGTAGTTGATTATTAAAAATGTTTAGGGATACCTCATTTTAACCATAAGAAAGGAAGAATATATACACTTTTCAGGGAACAGAAAATGAAAGTAAAAAGCTGTAAGAAACCCAGTTATTTCTCTATGATGATCTAATTTATCCTCCTCTCTTCAGACATGTTTTCTTGAACTCCAGATCATGCAATATTCAGAAGATGACACATCCAGAGCCCCAAATTTGCATTAATGTCACATAGTTTCTTAAGCTACAATAGTCTATGCTCGATTCTCAAGCCTGATAACAAAAATTCTGTTGTCCCCGACAGAGTCTACCCTTATCTAACAAACTGCAGCCAAAGAATTGAGTCACTCATAATACATAAACAATGTGGGGTTTACTTCTTGAAAATGGAAAATAGCCCATTTTTTGCCTATACCAATATGGAAATATTTCTGAGATAATGATGGACATGAGTAACCATCTTTAATAGGAGACTGAAAGGCATCAGTACTACTTTTTCCAGATGCTGAATCTTTTCCATCTTAAGTAGATATTTCCTTATAGAATCAAGTATTGGTTATAATTTGAGACCAGCTCATAAAATTTCTGTGTATATATTTTACATAGGAAGAAATGGTAATATAATTTTAAAAAAGAAGAAGAAATTTGGCCTTGACCATGTGGTGTTATAGATTGATTCCCTAAACGCAATAATTTTAAATGTTTTTTTCTTCCCCTATTTCCTACTCTTAAATGTGCTTTGTTGCCTTTTAATTTTAATAGTCTGTGGTGTTGGTTTGGTGAAAATGGTATTAACTCTCATTTAAGAAGATGAAAATGACTTTTACTCACTTATTCAGAGCTCTCGATGGCATGAAACACCTGTTTCTCAATAGCAGTAGAAGGGAAGGGGGAATATAAGGAGTAGGCTTAAAGGAAAGAAGGCAATGCCCAGGGTACTGTAATATTTACATACTTTATTCAATCTATATCGATTTCTCCTATGTTTTATCCTCCACTTTTCTGTGGTTTGGAAGCACACATAGATTTGATGCATCTTGGTATCAACCTGCCTGTTAGTTCAAAAATGTGAAAACACTTTGCCTGGATGTCTGGCAATCAAATGTAGAAAATATAAGGTTTTCAAGAGTGACTTGAATAGGATCTTGGAGTGCAAACTCATAGGTTTAGAAGGACCTTGGTACTAATCTTTCTCTCTTTCAGTTCACAACCTCATTCCCCACATCCTTGTCCTTCCCATTCTCACACAATTCAACACAAGAAATAGGTTGTGTACTGAAGATTGGTGTGCTTTGGATAAGAGGGCACACTGAGAATGAGGAAAAGTATTGGTCCAGCTGTAAATAAGTATTAGTCCAGTGTAAATAAGATGGTGGGTTTGCAGAAAGAAATGAATTTCCTTGGAAGATACATATCCTCTCAAATTCTCCATTATGAAGAAACACGGAATTGCATATTTTCCATAAGCAATGCCTACCTTGCGGGTAAGATGCAGGTTTGGGTTCAGTTAACTACTTTTATGTCAGAATGAACCAAGCTATCTGTGAAATAAAATGAAAAGAGAACTGTGGATGTGAAGCGATGATCACCTGATACTCTAATAACCACTTAAATCAGAGAAAAAGCTAGTTCCCTAAGGAGAGAAACATTCTATGACTCATTGAATATAATTCTGAAAAAAGTAATATGCACTTTATTGCAAAGGGCTTTTATAATCTTGAGAGACTGTTGCTTACTCTAATTTTTATCTTCCATTCCTCACTTTAGGAATTTAATTGAAAACATCAAGACAAAAAAGTCAGTTAAACACAATTGAATGGCAAATAAATTATGAGACTTCAATCAATCATAGGCAAGATACAAAGTCGTATGCAAGAATTATAGTTATATAACAGATATTATTTACCATGCTGAGAAAACATCTTAATTAAACATGCTGTGGCAGAAAGTTAGAAGTTTTTTTTTTTGTAATAAAAGTGTATGTATGTATATGTGTACAAGCATAATATGTAACAATTACATATTTTTTCAATTCGATAGGAAGATGGGAACAAAATGTATACAGTTTTCATCTAAATCATAATTGCTAAAGTTCTCCATCTTCTTAATTTAGTTGTTTAGGTCAACTAATATGCATTTTTCCCTTGGAAGGAATGACATCAAGTAATAACTGTCTGGTTCCAGTGATATATAAATATAGATATAGATATGTATGTGATACAATGAAGAATGTATTAGTATCTCTAACTTCCAAGCCATTAAAACTCATTAATTATGCTTATAAGTGTGTGTGGGGTGGCACATGGATAGACAAGAGGAGGTATTAAGAACAACAGATAAATAGCTAAAATACATAGTATGATTTAAAAAAAAATCCAAAGAAAATCATCAATTAAATAAAGTTTTAGACTGGGAACTAGATATAACAACTTTTGTTTCCATCTTCACTACTTCAACTCATATTTTTCAGCTCATTTTATTATCTTCATACAATTATCAATATAATTTATTTCAGCTTTTAAACCTTCTGAATATGACATGTAGTTGTAATTCAATGGAAGAGAGATTACACTTCATGGTGGAAAATTTAGAAAATATATTGTAATGATATAGTATTTAAAAATTACTTTGAAGTAACTTTATTTGAGTATAGTTTTAAAACAACTTAAAAATAAAACTTGAAAGTGTTAAGTCTAATTTTGTGCAAGTGTAACTTTAATGAATACTAGAAATAAAACACAAAATCTTCAAAGAAAACAGAATTCAACACTGAGTATATACTAATATTGGAAGGCATGCTCTATGATTTAATGAAGTTTATTGTAAACCTTAAAACAATCACCAAAATATTAAAACATAGAGGTTTATCTAAAAACCAAAAATACAGAAAGAAATCATAAAAATTCATCCATAGAAGGTAGAAAAAGTTAAGGTAAAGAGGACAGATGAACTAAAAGAAAACAAATAGCAATATATTATGTTTTAAATCCAACTGTATTGTTAATTATGTTAAATGTAAACATGAACTGTCTAATTAGAATTAGAAATTGTAAAATTGTATTAGAAATACTCGAATATATGCTGTCTGTAAAACCACATTTTAATTATAAAGATATTGAAAGGCTAATAGTTAAAGACGTAAAAAGATATACCATCAAAATAGTCATTAAAAGTGGGCTGGAATGCTTAAATTAATAATAAGTAGACCTCAAATTATGGAATATAACAACTGATAATTAGGGATACTTCTTAAAGATAGAGAGGTCAATTAGTTAAGAAACTATAAAAATTCTAAATAAAATACATCATATAACAACTTTGAACAATGTAAATAAGATACTGATAAAACTGAAAGAAAAAAATATAGAAATCCACAATGATTATTGTAGCTTTCAACAATCCTTCCTCAATAATTGATAGAACCAGAAGTCAGTAAGATACAGAAGAGTTAAATAATACAATTAATCCACCAGGTCTAATTTATATCAAAAAACTATTTAAGACATCATTTTTTTTAAATGACATGGAACATTTACCAAGGTGGACCATAATCTGGGCCACAAATCAAGCCTCATATTTTAAAATATTGAAATTTTCAAATTATATTTCAAATCACAATGGAATTAAACTAGAATTTAATAACTGAAAAGAAAAAGTGTGGAAAATGTCCAAATAGTTGGACATTTGGACATGAAACAACACTTTTTTAAACTAAGGATCAAAGAAGAAATCACAAGGAAAATCAGAGATTATTTTGGACTGAATGAAAATTAAAACCCAATATATAAAATTTTGTGAGATGCAACTAAAGCAGTGTTTAAAAATTTATTGTAGCCCAATAATTACCTGCCAGGCAATTGGAATGCAAATAAATAGGCACACCACAAATCCCGTAGATGCAGTGGCCTGAAGGTAAACTAGATTGGGAATGTGCACACCAATGTGGGGTTTGGACTTCTTGAGCTTATTCCCATTTTCTACTCCTCCTTACACTCCCCAATACCATGACTATTATTTAGTCATCAGTAGTCATCTGGGTACTTCTGATGCCAAATGCTGTTGAGTTCTCTCTCTCCCTCTCTTTTTTATCCCCACACCTACACTTTTCTTTGGCTTCCACACACTTGGATCTCTGCTCACTGTGTCAGAACAAATAGCAGAGTCCCTAGTCCATGGATAGGCATTCTCCCCTTTTTTTCACTTTGGAGACATCTTTTAAAACCTAGCAGTAAACTGGAAACAAATGATCTAATAAATAAAATTGTTGAAATCAGCAGTCACTTCATCATAAATTTTACTTTGCTGTGTTTCTCAGAATAAATATTATACTAGGGAAAGATTTTCTGTTGTAAATGTCTCTCTTTGTAACTTAGAACTAAATGTTCTAAGATTTCTTTATCATTAATGGTAAATTTCACTGGACAAGACCCAGGGCTAATTACTTCATGAATTCTTTCTTAAATTGAGGTATAATGAAAGTAACATTATATTAGTTTTAAGTGTACAATGTAAGGATTCAATATTTGTATGTATTGCAAAATGATCACAACAATAAGTTCAGTTAACATTCATCCCCATACATAATTACAAAAGTTTTGTTTTTCTCCAAATGAGAACTCTCAAGATCCACTCTCCTAACTACTTTCAAATATGCAACATTGTTGAGTTCTGTGCTGATGGAGTCCCTTTACTGTATCAGTATCTCAGATTTGAGAACATATCTGCTGGGGGAAGTTAAAAATTTTGATCTAAACTAAACTAGACTAAACTATTTGATAAAGGATGATTTACTGAATATGTGGAGATTTTCACAATATTAATTAGAGAGAATTATTCTCACACAGAGAAGGAGAACTAGGGAGAAAAATAAAAGAGCAAAATTAGAGGTAATAGTCACTAATCCTGTGCTCAGTGCTGGATTAGAGATCTATCTTTGTGTCTTTCTTAATCCTCACAACAATTCCATGAAATAGAGGTCACTCATGAGTAGATGATGGAAAGTTTTTATTTTGAGGGGTCCATCCAGGAATTTAGGTGATGAGCAGAAAAATACGAATGGTGGTCCATGGCACAGTGGGGTAGATCACAGTAAACAAAAAGGTTCTGAATGGACCTAACAGAAACTCAGTCTTTTCCCACTGAATCTCAGAGAATGTATACTCTTAACTGGAAATGGAAACACATCTATAGTTAAATCATATAGGCACTTGAATGCAGTCTAAATGTTTTTTGATTTCTAGGTAAACCTGGAATTTATTATTAGTTTGTTGTTCTACAGCACGAGACATGCAGGAAGATGGGTATACAGGTATTTTAACACAAATTCTTAAATGAGAAAAAAAAACTCATAGGAAAAGAGCAGGGTACTAAATACAATAACAGGTTTGTGTTTCAGGCTGGTGCTAGCAAAAACTGTGACATCACAAAGTTAATTTCACCCCTTCTACACCTTGTCTCTGTGAACATATTACAGAATAATATTTGTTTTTATGGGCCCTCTTCCTTAGTTGTCCTATTTAAAATACTCTTTCAAAATACTTCTTGCAGTAAAGTAACTGAGTTAATAATTCATCTTGGGTTTATATTACTTGCAAATACTGTGTCTCTCAATTTAAGATTTATATTAAATTGGGGAATGAGAGATTTTGTCTCCAGTAAAGAAAAATACAATTACAACAAGCAAGTTTGCTTGGTTTGATTGTAACAGCTCTAAATTCTGCCTTTTGGTGTCAATTATGTCATTCTCATGATGCCTAGCCATAATTAATATATTTCCAGTTCAAATACTCTATTTAACCCATTTTTCTCCATTCCCTTTTAATTTCTCCTCATTCTTCTATCTTCCTTGAAATTCTTTCAGGTTTGAAACCTAAGATGTTAAAGATTTTTTTTAAGTTGCTGGTCTCTTAATTTCAAATACATTTTCAATATCCTGCATTTGTACTCTCCTCTTCTCACAATTGCCAGTTTTGATATGCTTGTGTGTGGATAATTTCCTACCTTTACTGTATGTTTGTCTTTAGTTGTGAGCTTTCCCATTTGTAATTTTCTTGTTTCTAGTTGTGGACTTTTCTTTTCCACCTAGAGATGTTTCTTTACCATTTGTTGTAAAGCTGATTTGGTGGTGTTGAATTCTCTTTTATTTTGCTTGTCTGTAAAGCTTGTGATTTCTGTCAAGTCTGAACAAGAGCCTTGCTAGCTAGAGTATTCTTGGTTGTAGGTTCTTCCCTTTCATCACTTTAAATATATCATGCCATTCCCTTCTGGCATGCAGAGTTTCTGCTGAAAAATCAGCTGATAACCTTATGGAAATTCCCTTGTATGTTATTTATTGCTTTTCCCTTGTTGCTTTTAATATTTTCTCTTTGTCTTTAATTTTTGTCAATTTGATTAATATGTGCCTTGATGTGTTCCTCCTTGGGTTTATCCTGTATGGGACTCTCTGTGCTTCCTGGACTTCAATGAGTGTTTCTTTTCCCAAGTTAAGGAAGTTTTTGGCTATTAACTCTTCAAATATTTTCTCAGGCCCTTTCTCTTCTCCTTCTGGAACCTCTAAAATGCAAATGTTGGAGCATTTAATGTTGTCCCAGAGATCACTTAGGCTGTTCTCATTTCTTTTCATTCTTTTTTTCTTTATTCTGTTCCACAGCAGTGATTTTCACCAATCTGTCTTCCAGCTCACTTATTCGTTCTTCTGCCTCATTTATTCTGCTATTTATTCCTTCTAGTGTATTTTTCATTTCAATTACTGTATTGTTCTTCTCTGTTTGTTCTTTAAATCTTCTGGCTTTTCATTAAATATTTCTTATATCTTCTCAATGTGTGCCTCCATTCTTTTTCTGAGATCTTGAATCATCTTTACTATCATTACTCTGGACTCTTTTTCAGGCAGATTGCCTATCTCCAGTACACTTAGTTGTTCTTCTGGAGTTTTATCTTGTTCCTTTGTCTAGAACATATTTCTCTGACATCTCACTTTATCTAACTTTCTGTGTTTGTGGTCTCTGTTTCTCAGGCTGAAGGTTTGTAGTTTCTCTTGCTTCTGGTGTCTGTCCCTTGGTGGATGAGGTTGGTCCAGGGGCTTGGGCAGGCTTCCTGGTGAGAGAGACTGGTAGCTGCCCACTGGTGGGTGGAGCTGTGTCTTATCTCTCTTTTGGGCTGGGCTGTGTCAAGTTGTGTGCTTAGAGGTGGCTGTGCACTCAGGACAACTTTAGGCAGTCTGTCTGCTGATGCATGGTGCTGTGTTCCCACCCTGTTTGTTGTTTGGCCTGAGGTATGTGAGAACTGAAGCCTGCAGGCTGTTGGGTGCAGCCAGGTCTTGGTGCCAAAATGGCGACCTCTTGGAAAGCTTACACCAATGGATATTCCCTGGAGCCTCTGCCACAATTGTCCTTGTCCCCACAGTGAGCCACAGCCAACCTCTGCCTCCCCAGGAGACCCTCCAAGACCCACAGGTAAGTCTGGCTTAGGCTACTATGGAGTCACTGCTTTGTTGTGGGTCCCAGTGCATGTGAAAACTTGTGTGCACCCTCCAAGAATAGAGTCTCTGTTTCCCTCTGTCCTGTGCAGCTCCTGCACTCAAGCCCTGCTGGCTTTCAAAGCCAAATGCTGTGGGAGCTCCTCCTCCTGATGCCAGACTCCCAGGCTGGGGAGCCTGACGTGGGGTTCAGAACTCTCACTCTTGTGGGAGAACCTCTGTGATATAATTATTTTCCAGTTTGTGGGTTACCCACCCAGTGGGTATGGGATTCAATTATATCATGAAAGTGCCCTTCCTACCATCTTGTTGTGGCTTCTTTGTCTTTGGATGTAGAATATCTTTTTGGTAGGTTCCAGTCTTTTATGTCAATGGTTGTTCAGCAGTTAGTTGTGATTTTGGTGTTTTCATGAGAGAAGGTGAGCTCAAGTCCTTCTACTCTGCAATCTTGTCTCTATTGTAATGCCCAAAATCTAGAACACTTTTATTTTTTCCTTTGTGCTTAGTCTATTTTCACTTGTTTATAGGGTGCAATGTTCAGAGGCCTTGTACCTGGTGCTTCAGACCAGAATTTCTCATACAAAATAGCTGTGCTCAACACCTCAGTTCAGCAGTCTGTGTGCAGAAGCACTGCACAGGACACTGCAATTCAAGATAGTGCCCATATACCTAAGAGGTTAAAATGCAACAAAATATTTTTTTTTTAATTTATTCACCCATCTATTGAATAAGTTATTTAACTCAATGTATTAAAATAAAATGCAAGGATGGCTTGGCCTTAAAATAATAAACATATAATAATAAAAATATAGACATATTTTTGCTGTTTTTCTTACTCTTTGGACTCAGTAAGTAAGGTATATAAAGTAAGAAAAACCCAGTTTAATTAAAATTGCAGACTAAGCATATTGTTTTGTATCTGTTTTTTTAATCTGTTCTCACTCTAATCTCATAGTGTATATGAACATCAATAGTTTTCACACATGCAAATCAACTTCTTAGTTCTCTGGAAATAACTGGCCTACTTATTAAAACTGGCCTGTGGCGTTAAAAATTTCCTTAAAGTTTGTTTTGAGAAATAGCTAAATTTTATTAAGAAAGGTCAAAGGCTATCTGAAATCTGAACTTGAACAGCTTTTTTACTAATAAATTCACTAAGAAACTACCAAATCTCAGAAATTTCCCCAAGTACATTTAAAATGAGGCTCTAGCAGAATGTAGATGGACCTCAATAAAGATGTAAGGCAGTTAAAGTAAAACTTTAGGACTGAGACACCTTCAAGATGGCAGAGGAGTAAGATGTGGAGATCACCTTCCTCCCCACAAATACATCAAAAATACATCTACATGTGGAAAAACTCCTACAAAACACCTACTGGACACTGGCAGAAGACCTCAGACTTCCCAAAAGGCAAGAAGCTCCCCACGTATCTGGATAGGGCAAAAGAAGAAAGGAAAAACATAGATAAAAGAAGAGGGATGGGACCTGACACTCTGGGAGGGAGCTGTGAAGGAGGAAAAGTTCTCACACACTAAGAATCCCCTTCACTGGTGGAGACAGGGGATGGGCAGGGTGGGAAGCTTCAGAGCCAGGGAGGAAAGCACAGCAACAGGGGTACAGAGGGCAAAGCAGAGAGATTCCAACACAGAAGATCAATAGTGACCAGCACTCACCAGCCTGAGAGGCTTGTCTTCTCACCGTTCAGGACAGGTGTGGACTGGGAGCTGAGGCTTGGGCTTCAGAGATAAGACCCCAGGGAGATGACTGAGATTGGCTACATTAACACAGCCTGAAGGGGGCTAGTGCACCACAGTTAGCCAGGAGACAGTTTGGGGAAAAGTCTGGAGCTGCCTCAGAGGCAAGAGACAATTGTTTCAGGGTACACAAGGAGACGGGATTGAGAGCAGCACCTAAATGAGCTCCAGAGATAGGTGTAAGCTGCGGCTATCAGTGTGGACACCAGAGACAGGCATGAAATGCTAAGGCTGCTGCTGCAGCCACCAATAAGCCTGTGTGCAAGCACAGGTCACTATCAAAACCACCCATCCCAGGAGGCTGTGCAGCCCGCCACTGACAGGGTCCCACGAGCCAGGGACAACTTCCCCTGGAAAATACACGGGGCGCCTCAGGCTGTTACAACGTCATGCCGACCTCTGCCAATGCAAGCTCACCCTGCATCCTGTACCCCTCCCTCCCCCCAGACTGAGGGACCCAGAGCACCCTAAACAGCTGCTATTTTAACCTTGTCCTGTCTAGGTGGGGAACAGAAACCCTCAGGCTACCTACATGCATATGTAGGGCGATATCCAAACCTGAACCCCAGGAGCTGTGTGAACAAAAAGGAGGAAGGGAAATTCTTCCCAGCAGTCTCAGGAGCAGCAGATTAAATCTTCACAATCAACTTGATATACCCTGCATCTCTGAAATACCTGAATAGACAACAAATCATCCCAAAATTGAGGCAGTGGACTTTAGGAGCAACAGTAGACTTGCAGTTTTCTTTCTGCATCTAACTTGTTTCTGGTTTTATGTTTATCTTAGTGTACTATTTAGAGCTTACTATCATTGGTAGATTTGTTTATAGATTTGGTTGCGCTCTTCCATTTTCTTAATATATACATAGTTTTCCTTTTTATCTTTTTGTGTGAATGTATGTGTATGCTTCATTGTGTGATTTTGTATGTATAGCTTTGTATTTGCTATTAGCCTTAAGGTTCTGTCTGTCCTTTTTTTTTTAGTGTACATTTTAGTGCTTTTTTGGGGGTTTGGTTGTTCTCTTCTTTTTTTCTTTTTTAAATTACTTTCTAATTTTTTATAATTTTTTAAATTTAAATAACTTTATTTTTTCTTCCTTTCTTTCTTTTTCTCTCTTTTCTTCTGAGTGGTTTGGCTGACAGGGTCTTGGTGCTCTGGCTGGGGATCAGGCCTGAGCCACTGAGGTGGGAGAGCCGAGTTCAGGTCATTGGACCACTAGAGACCTCCTGGCCCCATGTAATATCAACTGATGAGAACTCTCCCAGAGGTCGCCATCTCAAACTAAGACCCAGCTCCATTCAATGACCAGTAAGCTCCAGTGCTGAACTCCCCATGCCAAAAAACTAGCAAGATAGGAACACAACCCCACCCATTAGCAGAGACGCTGCCTCATACTAAGTGAACAGACAGCCCCAAAACACACCACTGGATGTGGTCCTGCCCACCATCAAGACAATATCCAGCCTCATCCACCAAACACAGGCACCAGTTCCCACCAGCAGGAAGCCTACACAACCCACTGAACCAACATTACTTATTGGGACAAGACATAAAAACAATGGGAACTATGAACCTGCAGCATGCAAAAAGGAGACCCCAAACACAGTAAGTTAAGCAAAATGAGAAGACTCAGAGATACACAGCAGATGAAGGAGCAAGGTAAAAACCCTCCAGACCAAACAAATGAAGAGGAAATAGGCAGTCTACCTGGAAAATAATTCAGAGTAATTATAGTAAAGATGATCCAAAATCTTGGAAATAGAATGGAGGAAATACAAGAAATGTTTCACAAGGACCTAGAAGAACTAAAGAGCAAACAAACAATGATGAACAATACAAAAAATGAAATAAAAAATTCTCCAGAAGGAATCAATAGCAGAATAACTGAGGCAGAAGAACGGATAAATGACCTGGAAGATAAACTAGGGGAAATCACTACCACAGAGCAGAATAAAGAAAAAAGAATGAAAAGAATTGAGGACAATCTCAGAGACCTCTGGGACAACATGAAATGCACAAACATTCGAATTATAGGGGTCCAAGAAGAAGAGAAAAAGAAAGTAACTGAGAAAATATATGAAGAGATTATAGTTGAAAACTTCCCTAATATGGGAAAGGAAATAGTCAATCAAGTCCAGGAAGCACAGAGGGTCCCACACAGGATAAATCCAAGGAGAAACATGCCAAGACAAATATTAATCAAACTATCAAAAATTAAATACAAAGAAAAATATTAAAAGCACTGAGGGAAAAACAAAAAATACCATACAAGGGAATCTGCATAAGGTTAACAGCTGATCTTTCAACAGAAACTCTGCAAGCCAGAAGAGAGTGGCAGAACGTATTTAAAGTGATGAAAGGGGAAAATCTACAACAAAGATTACTCTACCCAGCAAGGAACTCATTCAGATATGATGGAGAAATTAAAACCTTTACAGACAAGCAAAAATTAAGAGAATTCAGCACCACCTACCAGCTTTACAACAAATGCTAAAGGAACTTCTCTAGGTAGGAAACACAAGAGAAGGAAAAGACCTACAATAACAAACTGAAAACAATTAAGAAAATGATAATAGAAACATACATGTCAATAATTACCTTAAATATAAATGGATTAAATGTTCCAACCAAAAGACATAGATTGGACTGATGGATGCAAAAACAAGATCTGTATATATGCTGTCTACAAGAGACCCACTTCAGACCTAGGGACACATACAGACTGAAAGTGAGGGGATGGAAAAATTTATTCCATGCAAATGGAAATCAAAAGAAAGCTGGTGTAGCAATTCCCATAACAGACAAAGTAGACTTTAAAATAAAGACTATTACAAGAGACAAAGAAGGACACTACATAATGATCAAGGGATCAATCCAAGAAGAAGATATAACAATTGTAAAACTTTGTGCAACCAATAGAGGATGACCTCAATACATAAGACAAATGCTAACAACCATAAAAGGGGAAATTGACAGTAGCACAATAACAGTAGGGGACTTTAACAGCCCACTTACAACAATGGACAAATCATCCAAAATGAAAATAAATAAGGAAACACAACCTTTAAATGATACATTAAACAAGATGGACTTAATTGATATTTATAGGACATTCCATTCAAAAACAAAAGAATAAACTCTCTTCTCAAGTGCTCATGAAAAAGTCTCCAAGATAGACCATATCTTGGGTCACAAACCAAGCCTTGGTAAATTTAAGAAAATTGAAATCATATCAAGTATCTTTTCGGACAACAACACTATGAAACTAGATATCAATTACAGGAAAATGTCTGTAAAAAATATAAACACATGAAGGCTCAGCAATACACTAATAAACAACCAAGAGATCACTGAAGAAATCAAAGAGGAAATCAAAAAATACCTAGAAACAGATGACAATGAAATCATGATGACCTAAAACCTATGGGATGCAGCAAAAGCAGTTCTAAGAGGGAAGTTATAGCAAAACAATCCTACCTCAAAAAAACAAGAAACATCTCTAATAAACAACCTAAACTTACAGATAAAGCAATTAGAGAAAGAAAAACAAAAAAAACCCAATGTTAACAGAAGGAAAGAAATAAAGACCAGATCAGAAATAAATGAAAAAGAAATGAAGGAAATGATAGTAAAGATCAATAAAACTAAAACATGGCTTTTTGAGAAGATAAACAAAATGGATAAACCATTAGCCAGGCTCATCAGGAGATAGGAGAAAAGTCTCAATTTAATAAAATTAGAAATGAAAAAGGAGAAGTAATAACTGACACTGCAGAAATACAAAGGATCATGAGAGATTACAACAAGGAACGATATGCCAATAAAATAGACCTCCCGGAAGAAATGGACAAATTCTTAGAAAAGCACAACCTTACAGACTGAACCAAGAAGAAATAGAAAATATAAACAGACCAATCACAAGCACTGAAATTGAAACTGTGATTAAAAATCTTCCAACAAACAAGAGGCCATGACCAGAGGGCTTCACAGGAGAATTCTATCAAACATTTAGAGAATAGCTAACACCTATCCTTCTCAAACAATTCCAAACTATAGCAAAGTGAGGAACACTCTCAAATTCATTCTACGAGGCCATAATCACCATGATACCAAAACCACAAAAAGATGTCAAAAAATAGAAAACTACAAGCCAGTATCACTGATGAACATAGATGCAAAAATCCTCAACAAAATGCTAGAAAACAGAATCCATCAGCACATTAAAAGGATCATGCACCATGATCAAGTGGGGTTTATCCCAGGAATTCAATATACACAAATCAATCAATGTGATAAACTATATTAACAAACTGAAGGAGAGAAACCATAAGATCATCTTAATAGATGCAGAAAAAGCTTTCAAAAAAATTCAACACCAATTTATGATAAAAACCCTGAAGGAAGTAGGCATAGAGGGAAATTACCTCAACATAATAAAAGCCATATATGACAAAGCTACAGCCAATATCATTCTCAATGGTGAAAAACTGAAACCATTTCCACTAAGATCAGGAACAAGACAAGTTTGCCTACTCTCACCAATATTATTCCACATATTTTTGGAAGTTTAAGCCACAGCAATCAGAGAAGAAAAGGAAATGAAAGAAAAACAAACTGGAAAAGAAGAAGTAAAACTGTCACTGTTTGCAGATGACATGATACTCTACATAGAGAATCCTAAAGATGCTACCAGAAAACTACTAGAGCTAATCAATGAATTTGGTAAAGTTCAGGATACAAAATTAATACAAAATCTGTTGCATTTCTATACACTAATGACAAATAATCTGAAAGATAAATTAAGGAAACCACTCCCATTTACCATTGCAACAAAAAGAATAAAATACCTAGGAATAAACTACTTAAGCAGACAAAAGACCTGTATGCAGGAAACTTTAAGACACTGTTGAAAGAAATTAAAGATGATACAAACAGAAGCAGAAATATACCAATGTCTTGGATTGGAAGAATCAATATTGTGAAAATGACTATACTACTCAAAGCAATCTACAGATTGATTGCAATTCCTATCAAACTACCAATGGCATTTTTCACAGACCTAGAACAAAAAATTTCACAATTTGTATTGAAACACAAGACCCCAAATAACAATAGCAATCTTGAGAAAGAAAAATGGAGCTGGAGGAATCAGGCCTCTGACTTCAGACTAAATGGCAAAGCTACAGTCATCAAGACAGTATGGTACTGGCACAAAAACAGAAATATAGATCAATGGAACAGGATTGCAATAAACCCACACACCTATGGTCACCTTATCTTTGATAAAGGAGTTAAAAATATACAGTGGAGAAAGATAGCCTCATCAGTAAGTGGTGCTGGGTAAACTGGACAGCTACATGTAAAAGAATGAAATTAGAACACTTCCTAACCCCATACCATACACATACACAAAAATCAACTCAAAATGGATTAAAGACCTAAATGTAAGGCCTGACACTATAAAACTCTTAGAGGGAAACATAGGCAGTACACTCTATGACATAAATCACAGCAAGATCCTTTTTGACCCACCTCCTAGAGAAATAGAAATAAAAACAAAAATAAATAAATGGGACCTAATTAAACTTAAAAGCTTTTGCACAGCAAAGGAAACCATAAGCCAGATGAAAAGACAAACCTCCAAATGGAAGAAAATATTTGCAAATGAAGCAACTGATAAAGGATTAATTTCCAAAATATACAAGCAGCTGATGCACCTCAATATCAAAAGAACAAACAACTGAATCCAAAAATGGTCAGAAGACTTCTACAGACATTTCTCCAAAGAAGATATACAGATTTCCAGCAAACACATGAAAGGATGCTTAATTTCACTAATCATTAGAGAAATGCAAATCAAAACTGCAATGCAGTATCACCTTACACTGGTCAGAATGGCCATCACCAAAAAATCTACCAACAATAAATGCTGGAGAGGGTGTGGAGAAAAGGGAAACCTTGGTAGGAATGTAAGCTGACATGGCCACTATGGAGAACAATATGGATGTTCCTTAAAAAACTAAAACTAGAACTACCATACGACCAAGCAATAGCACTACTGGGCATATACCCTGAGAAAACCATAATTCAAAAGGTACATGTACCACAATGTTCATTGCAGCTCTATTTACAATTGCCAGGACATGGAAGGAACATAAGTGTCCATCAACAGATGAATGGATAAAGAAGATGTGGCACATATATACGATTGAATGTTACTCAGCCATAAAAAGAAATGAAACTGAGTTATTTGTAGTGAGGTGGATGGACCTAGAGACTGTCATACAGAGTGAAGTAAGTCAGGAAGAGAAAAACAAATACTGTATGCTAACACATATATTTGGAATCTAAAAAAAATCAATAAATGGTTCTGAAGAACCTAGGGGCAGGACAGGAATAGAGATGCAGACGTAGAGAATGGACTTGAGGAAACGGGGAAGGGGAAGGGTAAGATGGGACGAAGTGAGAGAATGGCATGGACATATATACACTACCAAATGTAAAATAGGTAGCTAGTGGGAAGCAGCCGCATAGCACAGGGAGATCAGCTCCGTGCTTTGTCCCACCTAGAGGGGTGGGACAGGCAGTGTGGGAGTGAGACATAAGAGGGAGGAGATATGGAGATACATGTATATGTATAGCTGATTCACTTTGTTACACAGCATAAACTAACACACCATTGTAAACTAATTATACTCCAATATCGATGTTTAAAAAATAAATAAATATATTAAATACAAAAAAAAAGACTTTAAGACTTCTTTTAAAACACCTCTTCTTGCCATTATATCTTATAGCCATCAATATTATATGGTTTCATGGTTATTGAAAGCAGAGTTTACATGCAAGAAGGATGCTGAGGGAGATTTATGGTAAAATTATGAGAATTATCTGACACAAATATTGAACACATAGTGTTTCCCTACTTAGTGCTATACCATTACTAGTTCATACTCTCTTAATTTATAAAACAATTGAGTTTGGATGTTTAAGGGCATTTACCTAAAACTGGAGCAAAAAAACCTCTAATGTTATTTTAAATTAAAAATATTTTCATAGAATTAATCATTTATAATTCTATTTCATGTTTTACATTTAAGCTATTACAATTAAAATATCTATGATAAACTTACAAAAATTGTGGTACTTTAAAAATGGCATACTTGCAATTTATCTTGAATAATGGGAATGCAGCAAAACATGTAAAATTTTTTTGTCAGATAAGAAATAAATTGGTACACTATTCAAGGTAAGACAGTTATAATCCAGAAAGACTAGAGAAATAAATCTGCTAATTTCAGCTAAACAGGCTTTAAGCTAATAAATCTTAAAAGTTATTTTAAAGTTACAATAATACCCATGAACCCAAAGCCTAATGTATGGATAAAAAGATAGCAGATATTCTATTAGAGCAATTCCACTTAAACAAGAGCAATCTTTGTGTGATTCTGGACATAGCTAGAACATGTTGTGAAATACTGTTTGGCATATAGCTACTCAATGGCATAATTACCCTTGAGCGAACAGAGCACACAGTGTATCAGAATCAAAGATGTTATTTGAGAGAAAAATTTGAGGAAATTGGGCTTATTCATTTTAATAAAGAATCAATAACCTTTCATGACCTTATTGAAGTTACAGAATTCTAAAAGCAGTAGATAAAATTGATCCTAATAAATTATTCTGTCACTCTAAAAGTCAATAAGAAGAGGAAATGATCTCAAAATTGGGAAACTGGGGCCAGAAATGAAATTTAGGTATAGGCATTTCATTCATGGCATGGGATAAATTGCAACTAAGGCAGTCGGAGCAGTGCAGCAGTGTGTGTGAGTGTGGGAGAGAAATGCAGGAGAATGAGAGAGTCAGAGAACTTTGAAAGAATAGAATGCGATAGCTTATAATGTACTGACCAACTTAAAACCTCACCAATGAGGAGATATCATGTTAAGTATTTATGATAAAATCTGGATGTGATCAAATTAATAAAGAAAGGACTTCAGTTGTTACGGTAACCTCCTGGGCTCTCTCTAGAGCAAGTCTCTTCCTTAGCAGTTCTTTTCGCAAACTGATGGTGGAAACATCACTTTCATCACTCCTCTCTCTTTAAATGGTACACTTTTGCCCACATAATTAAATTGAACCTCTTTATCTAGTCATTCAAGCATTCTAGATCTGATGCCAAATTATATTTCTAGAATCAATTCTTAATTTCCCTACTGAAGTGTGTAGCAAGGTTTTTATTTTTGCAAGTTGCTGCAAAATAAATATTTAATATGAAAGCATAGTACGTATGATATCTCAAATTTACTTGAGAGGAGTTTTTATTTGAAGGAGGGCAGAACGGGAATATATCCACAAACTAGTATTCCCTGGAACACTTTTTGGTAATGATAACTTTGGACAGAAGCCTAGATCAATATTTACTAACCTATTTTAGTGTCACAGAGCCAAAAATGAATTACAGAAAAGAAAGCTCTGGACCTGACCCCACCTCTCAAATTCATATACTTTAATTTAGACACAGTGTAGGGAAATTCACAGCCCTCCTCTGACAATGTCCAATTTTACAATTCCTACTTTTTATTTTATGTTGCTTATTCATAGAAAATGCATATTATTGACAGTATTCTAATCAATTCTGATTTAATATTACATGTCAACATCAAGAAAATTAAATGTAAATAAGTACATTTGCTACAACTTATTTTCTTCATAATGAGCACTGAATAATTCAATTTAAATAAGAATTTGTTTATGAAATATCAATTTTAAGCAGATTTTATATTGTCATTTAAAAAACAAAATGCTACTTCTAAATGATTTGATAATTTTTATCCAAAGATTGCTGGAATATTTTAATTAGAAGAAATATTATTCAACGTAAGTGCCAATTTTAAAATGTGTTCTATTTTCCCCAGTTTTCTTCCAGTCTTCAAGTTTAGTGTGTCTTAACTGTACCTTTGACTGGTTTAAGAATTTTGGGAATATTTGGATTCTCTAGAACCAAGTATCTTTCATCCAAATAAATGTTGATTTTTAAAAACTAGAAGCCATTATCTTTATATTGAGGAAGAAGGATTTGACAACTTGAGTTTTATTGATTTCAAGAGCATGTCTTTTGAAATCCATCCTTCTGATAATTTTTAGATATTGTTATTTTTCCAGAAATAATCAACATTTGTAAGTGTGTTTGGTAAATCTTTTTATGATTTTATTCAAAATTCCACTGACAGTAGATAAAAATCAAATTTATTATTTAGATCTCCATGTTTCTCATGGATCCCCACAATTTCCATTGATACTTTCTAATTCAGTGACTAAAAAGTGCCATGGACCTTAATGAAATTTATACAGAACAGTTTAGAGGACCTGAAGGAATTAAGTGTCCTTTTCCTTTGTGAGCCAGTATCATTTACAAATTTAAAAGCGGCAAAAACTTTCCTTAAATTGGGCACTTAATTTCAGGACAGCCCTATCTTTATTCTGGGTTGTTAAATTTTGATGGAGAAAGAAGCCCACCTACTGGGCCATATAATGGGGCATGCTCAAGGAAAAAACAAGTTGAAATATACTTAAAATGTGATTAGAAACAATCAGGGCAGGCAACTGAATTAAAGGGCAGCTGAGTACAGCAAAGGCTAACTTGGTTACATTCACTGACATAGACAGGTCAACAGGCTCAAGCTCCACCTTTGGGATCCACTGTCATATAAAGCAAACTTTTAAAAATTATTCTGTAGTTAGCCCAAGACATATATCCACCTCCCCACAAATGATTTTGGTCTCTGAATAGTATGGAAGAGACCCTTCTTGTTTGAGTAGAATTTGGATAATTGGATGAGATTTCATTATGCCATCCGTCTTCTACACTCCTTCTCTTTCTGAAGGAAGAAGAGTCAATATACTGAATATCTCTGAAGTTGTATCTCCTCCTGGACTCATCTTTTGACCAGTTCAGACCTTACTGCTTTTCTCCTTTGTCCTATTAATGAAACAGCAATTGATTAAATGCTTCATATTAAAATATCACATTTCATTAGCTTGAAGTAATTCAAATTTGGGTGTAGAAAAGAGTTGTGATTACTATTATGATAAAAACTGTATTGTGAGAGTAATAAGACAATGCACTATTATGATGCAGAAGCATCAGTTTTATCACCATAGCTCTTTTCATTAACATGTTCTTATTAATTTGTTTACCTCTTTTTGATCTCTTTTCCCGTGAAACTGTAAGGTTCATGATAGTGGAACTCTTTTTTGGGTGTTGTTTTTTGTTACATCATACTTCTCTTCTGCCAGTTAAGTGCTTGGGCAAAAGAAACTAAATATTTGGAATAAATAAATTGATTATTGAGAACTGCTTTACATGACTCACCTGCGAGTCTGGAAAGTGTTTCATATAAACTGAGGTAAAAAGGATATAAGAAAAAATATTAAAAACTTTCAGAAAAAATCCATTTTTTGTTTAGGATCAATTTTCTAGATAATTTTATACAAAAAATATTTTATCTTCAAAATCTGAATGATATATGAAATTATGGTCATTGTTATAGATGAGGAAAACAAGGCTCTAATTTTGTTCACTTTAAAAGTAGAATAAAGATCCAAAAGCATGTGCTCTGATATACTTTCCACTTTGTCATACTGGTATATTGTAAATTCAGGAGTAAAACCCAAAATGTTTAACAACTTCTGGTGTAAAATAGGCATCCAACAATCAGAAAGGACTCTGGTCTTGGTAGTGGAGTTGAGGAACTCTTCGTAAGGAATAAATCCCATTATTGGTAAATCATGGGGATCTCCAGGGGCAGGCTAAACTGTGGCAGCTGGGGCTCAGAGCAGTAGCTATTTATAAATGTGTGTGTAAGTATTCTAATATTTTACTAATGGGCATAGTAGTACCAGTACATCACTTTGTGTCAATGGTTATACAAAAGTCAGAAATCACTGTACTTATTTCTGTTTTTTACTTCCTTAGAATGTTTGCAAAATCTTGAGAAAATGGTCTATATTCATGTGTTTTTATTTCATTGATATAATAATAGTAATACTCTTGACATTTAGTAAATACTTACTTTTCTCTAGGTGTTTAAAAAGTGCTTCATATGCATTAAATAATGTCTTAGTTGTATCTTCTTTTGAGTATTACTACAAGTTTATTTTATATTATACCTATCAAAGAAAAATTTTGAAAATACCATATCTATGCTTGTTATGTTAATCTCATTTCAGGGTATAGAACTGAAACATTACTGTTCAAGTCTCAATCAAATGATTTGCATGAACACTTTTTTCATATCAGCAAAGTAATCCTTGCATTTGAGGGAATAATGATGTCATTTCAAGAGAAAAATGGTTTATCACTGGAGACATGCAAACTCCTCTCCATTTGCTTATCTTTATGAAGACCCCTTATATATTTGAATAGAGAAAAATTATGTCAAATTATACTCCAGCATTGATCTCTTAATGAAACATCTTCAGTAGTTCAGATACAAGATAAATGCCTTTTAATCAGGCTGACATTATATAAAATTGAAAACATGAGAAGAAAATATAGCTTTATGACAAAACTGAGTTACTTTTCAAATTGTTTCTAATATCTGAGCCAAAAGGTGTAGTCATTTGTTTGTTTTTCTGCACTGAATGTCTCCACACCTGAAATGCAGTTTTAATGTGCAAAGTTTAGATTTAAAACTTTGCTGGTTAATGTACATACAATATTCAGTAAAATTTTCATTTATCAATAGCATTATATAAATTTGTGTTTTCTGTATTGATTTCATGTAATATGAATTCATGTTCCATAGTAATAATGCCAGTTGTGATTTATAAACTTAAACTAGAAAATACTTATAAATCAATTGGAAAATAATTATTTTCCAGTTGGAAACCGTATTATTTTTTAAATGGCATGAGTTCAGTTGAAAAACAGCAGAAATAATATTAACTATTTTCAACTGCTTATTTATTTTATGCATTATTCACTTGTCTTTATTATAAACTTTCATAGAATGTTATTGTCTTGCATATATTTCTTGAGCTAATCTATGCCTTACTCAATAAAGGGTCTGAGATGTGTTTACTTTTATATTTCCAGTAGTAAACACAGTAGTAAAAAGATAATAAGCACTAAAGTATTTTTTGAACTGAACTATTTTAGTTAAATTTGTAATGTAAGACTACTAATTATAGACAGTTCATCAGGGAAATAATTTAATTAACCAAAAAACCCCATAAAACAACACTGAACTTTTTACTCAATTCAATGATAGATAATTAAACAGAGATATATAAACAATGACAGATAATCAGATAAACAAGTAATTTGACACTATTTTTACACTTAGATTTGTTTATAGATTTATGGAATTAGTTATGGAATTATGGAATATTTAGTTACATTTAGTTATGGAATCATGTTGACTTTAAAATTGGGAAGTAATAAAATGAATGGAATCCAAGAATATTCTACTATGAACAAGGTCTGCACAAAAATGTGTTCCATTTATTATTTATTTGAATGCAAAGAAATTTGGAAGTTTTATAGAGAAAGAAAGATCATATTAGAGTAAATATTGATAAATGCTGGGTGCATCCATCAAGTATCTTGGCAGTCATCATGCAGCAGGGATAGTTTGCCCTCTAGTTCAAATTAATATGTTTCTGTTGTAAGGTACAATACAAAGTAGGTAAGTGTTGCTTTCAAAACTCTGGAAATATATTAGTTTACAATAATACATCTTGGTCTGTAATATAAGTACAGACATTATTCCTTAGGAAGAACATGTATCTACCAGATAATAGAAGCTTGAACACAAAAAGTTATGGAGGAAATATTGGTGGAATTAGTCAGTAGGAACTTTGATTTGATATCTTTGTATGGAAAGTACATGCAAGTAATATCTGAGATAATAGGAGAAGATCCTGTGGAACGTTCATATATATCAGTAAGATGTGGACAGCTCAAAGGTTAATGCCAAACACTTTTATACAGCTCAGTTCTCTTTTTCACAATGGAAGTTTGTTAGCAGCATGATTTGGGGTGTGGAGGGGAGGTGATAATATCTGGTATTCCTTTTGGACAGATTTTCATGGCCCTGCACAGTTCCAAGATTGATTCTAACAGTGCTTGTTAATGGCACATGATACGTGATCAATTAATTTTCTTGAATGAATGTAAGCTTAGTTTCTGCCTATCCTAAATGAAAAAACTCCCTTTTTAATATGCAGGATAAGGAAGAAAAAAGTTTCCTTAACATTTTTCAACTGAATGATCCCTTTTTTGGTGCATTGTTATGAAGGGATGTTATCTGCAAAGCACAGTAAATAGAAGTGCAATAAAACGAGGTAAGCCTGTGAGTCTACAAGTATGAAAATATTTTTTAAAGCCTTCCACTAAACAATTCTACTCTCAGGAATTTATTTTAAGGAAATAATCATTGTTGTAGTTACTCTGCTTATTTCTTTAGCTTATTATTTTTAAAAAAGTTTAGAAAACCACCTAGATATGCAACAGTATGGAATATTAAATACATTATTGTACAACTGTGCAATAGTATATAATGCAGCTAAATAAAATAATGAGTTGAAACATCAATTTTTATAACAAATCTTGGATGGCCCACAATTATGACTTTTCAGGTTAAATTATTCTCTGCATAAAACACCTAAATAAATTTCAAGAAAAATAGCTGAAATTTATAGAATATGAGGTAGTTCAGTATGGTTGCTTGATTCAAGATGAATTGGCAAAACTCATTTATGTGTGTGTGTATACACACATATGTATGTTAACCGCCACCCCTGCCCTTATCCTTGGGGAATATGTTCCAAGACCCTCAGTGAATGCCTGAAACCTTGAATAGTACCAAACCCTATGTATACTATGTTTTTCCCTATACATACACACCTGTGACAAAGTTTACTTTTAAAATGAGGCTCAGTAAGAGAATATGTCAACTGCCCATACCACTACTCTTGTGATTCCGGGCCATTATTAATTAAAATAAGTGTTACTCAAACACAAGCACTGTGAAACTGTGGCAGTTGATCTGATAACAAAGAAGACTACTAAATGAGTAATAGGCAGGTAGCAGATACAGTGTAGATACGCTGGACAAAGGAATGATTCACATTCGAGGTGGGCGGACCGGGTTTGCGCGAGATTTCTTTACACTCCCCAGAATGGTTCACGATTTAAAACTTATAATTTGTATATTTCTGGGATTTTTCCATATGAAATTTTCAGATCATGGTTGACCAAGGGTAGCTGACATCTCTGAAAGCAAAACCGCAGATAAGGGGGAGTGTGCACTCCCTCTCTCTCGTTCTCTACTATTTTTGAAGAATAGTGAAAAATATCTCTATGGAAAACAGACTGGGTAGACACAAAGAAATTTGAGAATGCAAGTTATCTTATTTTTTAAGAAAGAAAGAAACATAGCAAGAGAGGGAGGGATGGAGGTGGTGGGGGGAATGGGAGAGAAGGAAGGAATAGGTAAATTTTCAGTCTTCGGTGTTCCATACATATAATTAAGTGCTATATCATTCCTTGCTATTCTTTTTTTGTTATATAATTACCAGATATTTTCTCCATGTTTTCCATGCAATGCAGTAAATGTCCTAAAATTTTTTATGGTTGAACACTTAGTAATGTCGGACTTACCAGAAAAATCTATGGAGGTACATTATGCATTTTGACAAGATACAGCTTCTGGAAATTTGATGGAGGCTCATGTATTATACAAACTTTAAATTACCTGATCTTCAATTTTTACATTTTAAAAATCTGACTTCCTGTCTCATAGAGTTCCTGTGAATAGTAATTTTTTCCCCGGAGTGTTTGTAAATAAAAAGCAATAAATAATATGTAGTATTTTATTGTCATTTTTATGTCTATATGACGGAAAAGGAAAGGGAAGCAACTGTCTATTCTGTTTTACTATTCAAAAAAGAGTGAAAAATGTGCACGGATCACATAAATAGATGTTTTGTAGCTTTATTAGTGTAAAATTTCTTAAAGTACAATAAATTTTACATATTTAAAAAGTATAATTTGGTGAGTTTTGACATATGCCTACAACCATGTCCTCATCCCCAGTCAAGGTCGCCTCTTAAACAAGTTACAAGTTTCCATTTATTGTTTCATATGTGCGAAGCATTGTATGCACATTTCTAAAATTTACAACTGCCCTAAAAAAATAGGAATTAGTTTCACTATTTTATGCAATAACAAATCCTAGCTGAGAAAAGTAGATGGCTTTCTTAAAAGAAAAAACATAAAAACCTTTAGTGTTGAGTGTTGGAGCTATGTTTCCTATGAATGTTATTTTATCCTAAAGTTCACTCTTTCAATTACATCAAATTTCTGCCAAAGTAATATTTAAAATTAATATGACACTAGTCCAGATATACAAATCATGATGACAAATCTATCATTTAAAAAACATTAATTAGCTCTGCCTTCTTGCTTATTTGTTTAAAGTTATACTAAGTAAAGAGTTATTTTAATTTGATTTTTACAATTCTTGTTTTCTGCTTCCAGCCACTGTGATGGTAGTATTGGGTGACTATTATTCATCATCTACAGTTTTAAATATGTTTGACAAAAAATTAGGCCAAAGGTAATAAAGTTCTATTTTTTAAATAAAAGATAAATTCACTTATATTACGATAATATCAGTCACTATTTCTGTATGGTGATTGATGTGTCTTTAATCTTCATTTTGTGTGGCTTTATGTGTACCTGTTCTCATAAAAATTGATAAATACAGGATTTAAAGTGAAAAATAATTTTAAGGGTGCAATCGTTGACATGCTCCAGCTTTATATCATAATAAATTATGTAACAAAATGATTAGTCACCATTAAGTTTCTAGGAGTTTTGTTGTAGCTTTTTATCTCGCTGGGTTTCTAAGGACAGCATTCCCTTAATGCTGAGAGCAACGAAGCAACTTGGTTCCCTCACTAGTTTTGCTCTTTGTCAGTATTTCAACCTTTGAGTCAAGAACATGCAGATAACAAGATAATGAAGCTACAAGGCCATGGAGCCTTCTTGGCTTTTTGTTAGTACTCTGCCTTGGTACATCATTATGCCTGCTAAGACAGCTGAGTGTTTTATAACATTTTAAATAATACTATGTATTGCTGACTCATAGGCATTTCATTGCTTATCATGAGCGTCACATAACAGAGAAGTGAATCACAGCAGAGAGCTCTAAAGAGCTATGCTGGGAAAACAGCTTGCCAAGGAACAGCATTCAGACTGTACTTTCCATTCCTTTATAGAGTCTACTCTTGTCTATTACCATATATACAGTCACTTCACTTTTTTAACGTGCTCTCAGCATTCAGGGCTTCTGCATGTCCATCAGCCTACTGGAGGCTGGCAAGTATATTAAGATGTAACTGTCCAGCAGGAGAGAGTCAGGAGACAGAGGAGGCTTCAGGTTAAAAATTAAAATTAAAAATCACCAGGAAATCTCCTAATTTAGGCTTCCTTCTCAACTGAGTTTTATATTATGCTAGTATTGTACCAAATGATTTTTGGACTGAAATAGGATGTGTAAGGTTTTTATACAATTATATTGTATATCCAAAATGAGACTAAATGACAGTGACAAATAATATTTTATTTTAATAATAAGTATAATATTATAATATAATAAATAGATTTCCTGTCATATTTATGTTGGTATAATATTGAGCAAATGTTATGTAATTAAATTTTATTATTTTTATTATTTGGGATGTTCAACCACTGGGAATTTAATAATATCTGCCAGTTACTATGGTGAATATTTTATTTTCACAACAATTCTATAACTTTGATAGTTATTCATATTTTATAAGTGAAAATTTTAATTTCCAGAGGTGAATAACTTCTTTTTCAGTATTTAAGCTGAAGCCTTGCTGATAACAAAGGCTCTGCTCTTTCTACTAACTTACCACATTTTGAAATCTGATGATATTCACATTTAACTTTCTTTTATTTCTTCTGAAGATCCTCTTTATCTACTTTTCATTAATTTCTCTAATAAAATACTACAATAATACTAAGAAGAAATGTTCATGGTTTGGTCCTAATAACATGACCACTCTGTATTTTACTTCCAGAATGCTGCCATGTTTGTTGCAGTAATATCACATCTCAGTTTGATCAGCTTTGAATTTCCTAATCAGATTTGCATTAGGAGAATCTCATATTGTGCTGTAGACATCTCTACCATAATAGCATATTGAAAATGTCCCAGATCCTTCCTTGGCAGAGCATGTAAGACATACTGGCATAGCTTCATCTGTCAACATGCCATTGTTAATACCAACTTTTGCTAGACTCAGTGATATTGGTAAACTAATAAATTGATTACTTTTCTCGTACTTAAGATTTCTGAGCTTCAACATTGAGAAACAGCCATTAACATTCCCTCTCACCCATATTTTGTGAACATTTCAGTTAGGCTGCTGTTTTACCTGCAAGGTACCCATTTTAATTCACTTTAAGAAACAAACTCCTTTGGAAAGTTCAGCAAACTTCAGAACATTACCCATATATTACAGGATGAGAGAAAGTATGTAATAAGCAAGAAATTGTAGTAAAAACACAATATATTTTATTAAAGACCTAGTAAGTTTTTATTCAGTCTTACCTAAGAAAATCCAAAACAAATATTATATCCAAGTAAACAGCCATTTCTGGGTCCTTAGCAACTACTGAGTTCTGAAGTTAAAAGCACACCCAGGGCAAATTCATGTTGACACCTGACACAGAGTTAAAATACAATATTTTTATTTATAATCATCAAAGGGATCCCAGAAATCCATAATTAAAATCAATTAAATAAAAAAGCAATTTGTTAATAAATCATGAAATATATAAAAAATAAAAGACAACCCCATGAAAAATGAAAACATAGGGGCTAAAAAACAATCCAGATGTCTTTTCTAGAGGTGTATGAGTTCAGACTGAAAAACAAGAGTTGGTTAAGGTTTATAGATAACTGATAGAGGGAATAGTTCATAAAGAATTTGAAAAATGGGCATCAATTTTGGAGAAAACAATCAAATAAACTGCAGAATTTGAGAAATTGAAGAGATTAGGGGAAGAATAACTCATTTGGGTAACAATCCAAGAGGTTAATTGCTGTGCAGGATGGAATTGCTGTCTTGTCAGTAGATTCATGATATCACTCACCTGAAAGAAAATTACACTCATTGGTTTACAAGAATAGAATTTTAGGCCAATACCTAAGAACAGGGACCTTTATAGACAAAATTACCCCAAGGTTTTCAATACAGGTGGGACTACAAATGATGAAGACATATAGTGAGGCTATGCTCGGGTGCCTTTGGCAAGGAACGAAATGGAAAAACAAAACAAAATTCTAGTTTAATAGAGAATTAAGAACTATAGATTGTCTTTCTGAGATTATTGAAAGGTCCGAAAACTTCTGTTACTTCTTCTGTTTGTTACTGTTAGTGCATGCTTGTACTGATAAACAGAAAAGTGCTTAAAATTTAAAAATATATATTAGAAAAGTTTTGTGTATTTGCTCCAATGCAGTTAAAAAAGCGAGATTTGAGGAAAGTGTCACTCCACCGATGAGTTGGTGAATGCCTACTCAGAGAGAAGGCATTCAGACTGAGGCCCAGAGACTTGCTTCAACAAGAAGAACAAGAAAACGTAAGGATATAGGATAAATGCCATAGGTGTGACATCATAGAGGTGGACTATTAGAATCTCCCTTCAAGAAAGACATTTTCAACCAACTGCAAGTAGTACATCTAGGTGACAGCCTTTAGCTACAGAACATTTGAAATCACAGAGTAAATGCTAATATGTTTTATGTATGTTGGACTCAATAAAGTGATTCTGGAAGACTGACTACAGGCAATTGAACTTATAAACACTCAATATAAAAATAGCAAGCTGAGTGGAGACCTCATCAGAGATAAACTAGATGCCAGTTGGAACATCTCTTTTCTCTCTCATCACGGCATCTGTTTTCAAGACGTTTCTCCATGAACTCACCATATCAAAAGTACTTCTTATGATGTGATTTCTTTTGTGTCATGATTCCTATTCATCTGGTGTGAAACTCATAAGATTTAAGTTATGTTATATAGTTCAAGATGGAGTCACACTGGCCAATGTGAACTTCCATATTAGTTGTTTTGAAATGCTCAGTGTAAGACTGTAAGTATCTTAGAATGATAAATTAAGAATGCTAATTTAGATAAAGTTTTTTGTTTGGTAATTTCTGTGGAAAGATTTCACTGGAACAGAAGGAGCAACTGACAGACATAAGACTCCCTGGAATGTAACTGTTAAACCTTACTGGCATGAGCTTAGTGACTTGAAGGATATTTGCTGGAGGACCTGACTCCACCCATTGAGATTGTTTTAGAGGGACACTGTCAGGGACTCTATCAGAGCAGAAGACTTCCTACTCATACTTGTCATGAGACTGTTTTCTAGACCTGAGACCAGCATGAGAAGGCTGTTCATGTTAAGATGACTCCTTCCCAGGCTTCTTGGGAAGCCTCCCTTCTTTGACTAACCTGTGTTGCGTGCTAATTGTGTATAATAAACCAAGTGGTTTGTGAATTGAATATTGGCTATGTTTTGTACATTTCCAATCCCTTGGTTCTTACCTGGCCCTACTGCTGGACTCTGCAACAAAGAATACTGGACACACTGGCACAAAACTCAGAATCAGTTTAAAGGATGTTCCACACCCAGTGCTGAGACAGACAGTGGTATTTTTATTTTCTGTTAGATATTATCATGCCTGCTAATGCTAATCCTAGCATGCTAGGATATATGCTCTGCAAAGGCAATAAATTCTATCTATTTTGGTCATTCATGTATAACATGTGCCTACAATAATGCCTCATATACAGGAACTGTTCAATTGATATTAGTTGGATCAATAAATGGCTTTTTGTATGTGATGTTATGCAGTGTGGTGAAGTGAAATGGAATTTGAACTCAACACTCTAAATGAGATACATTTTGAGTCATAACCTACACAGCTTTGGCCACGAGATGTGAGGGAATATACACAGTAGAATATATATTGATAGACAAAGTGAAGAAAGCTGGACCAGGCAAGTCTGGGACTAATTTCTTCCCTTGAGTATAAGACTGATACTGCAAGAGATAGTCAGAAATCCACATTAGATTATACATGAGAAAACAGAAAGCATATTTGTTTTAAATTTGAACTGGGAGCCATTGTCAAGTTATTTCTTATTGTATACAAAATACTCGCAAAGCTCTTTATAATGACATACAAGGTACTCTAGGCAGCCTACTTTTCTATGCAACCACATATAACATTTTACTTCAAACTTTACATTTTAATAATACCTACTTTAATCACCTTTCCACAACTAGCTTATTTATGTCTATAGGTCTTTTTATCATGCTTTTTGGTAAAAAGGCATTAGTCAATATTATGTCAGTCCAATTAATATTGTTTAATGAAATAGAGCTAGCATATATACACACATGTACATATTCCAATTGCTCTTTTATTTTCATGTTAACTGTTTGAAAAAGCTGTTTGTAATATTTTTCTCATATAAATTATTTTTATTGTAGATCTATGTTAAATAGTGCAAATGGCTACTTAATTAAGGATGTCAGTCCTAACATTCTCCAGCTTTGCTCCATGTCAAGTACACTCAGTCCCTGTCAGTCCCAGAATCTGTTCTAATAAAATGTGGGAGTATAGGAGCAATTCTATGTCACCAGTGCAGAATAAGAGATAGTGTGTGAGGAGGTGATAGGAAAACAAAAATCTAGTCCCTCTGTATGAGGCAAAATGAATGAAAGGTGACTGAGGTAAACATCTAGGCCCTCTTGGAGTTACTGAACCTTTCTCCCAAATCCTGCCTTATTCTTCAGACTGTAAAAACAGAGTCCTAAATCCATTTTGGATTCAACATTTCATGTTACTTTCTCAAGATCTTGTTTACCTGCACAATTATCACCAGTACCAGTCTTCTTCAGCCTATGGTCTTGATCTTTGTCCCTTTAGTCAAAATTTAGCAATACATCAAAACAGAACTACCTCACTAAAGTCAAAATATACACACTGAAATCTTCACAGGACACACTAGCTTCTATGCCATGCCAATTCATTGATAAGAAATTGAGTTTCCACTTTGTAATAGTACTGTGCATGATAATGGGTTACAAAGTTCAATAAAGTTTAGATGCTGCTCTTAAAAATATTATAGAATAATTGGCACATACACCTGTATAACCTGAATCAATACTGGAGGTGTGAAGTGTTTTCACCTTCATTTGTAAACATGTGCAGAGCTGAGGTTGAACAAAGTAATCAATGTTTTCTCTGCCTTCTTATTTCAGCTCTCATACTCTAAACAAGTGTGCTTTTCATAGACTATTTAATGTCACGTGTTGCATTTTTGTGCTTTTTGTTGATGATTTTACTGTTTAAAATGGCCCCCAAGCAGAGTACTGAAGTGCTGCCTAGTATTCCTAACTACAAGAAGGTTGTGGTATACCTTATAAAGAAAATACATGTTAGATAAACTTTGCTCAGGCATGCATTAGAGTGTTGTTGCCATGAGTTCAATGATAATGAATCAACAGTATATTACACTGAGAAAAAGGAAGAAGAAATTTGCCAGTCTGCACATGAAGCCACTCAGAAAGTTTTAAAGTAGCATATACAGTGTGTGATGAAGTTATGGAAGAGACGGAAATGTGGCTAAATTTGTGGGTTCATGAGATGACAACTGATAAAAAAAAAAAGCATAGTGGACAGTATTGTTGAGAGGTTGAAAGTCTATAGACGCATGTCACGTGCTCTTCCAGGTCTTATTTAAGACATACAGTAATGATCAAAAGAGAAAAGTTTCCTGACTGCATGCAATTTATCTTCCAGTTCAGGGAGAAATGTAATCCCCTAGTAAACAAATAAAAAAACAAGATGGTAACGTAGTTATACCCTTCAATGAAAGAACTAAAACAGTGTAATAGTGGCTGAAACATCTTTATATAGTGGCTGGAATATGTCCTCCTCTCCCACATTCCACCAAGATATAAAAAACACCTAGAAGCCAGCCATGTGAAAAATGTATCTGAAAATAGTTTTTCCTATATGAGATTTGTAATTAATTTTGTAAAATCATATTGCTAATTCTGAAATGAATGAAGGTAGAGTCAACATACAGTGAAATAAATATCAGTTTCTGAATATTTTAATAAGTGAAAATAAAGAACATATTTGTCATACCAAATACATTGTGTCAACATAAAAGATGAAACAATCACGTGATACAGAAAAAGGAAGGTATTTATGAAAACTCTCCCAGATTTGAAACTTCTTGGGGCTGAAAATCTGGACCATATTCTTGTAGAGATTTGCACATTTTAGGTTTGTAGCTATATAGAATCATCATAGAAACAGCTTTTTTGACACTGCTAGCAGTTCTGCTTCTAAGGCAAGTCAGAAACAGGAAGTAAAAGGGTATACAAAGAGGAAAAGTAATGAATAAATTTAGCCAAACTTTGAGTCTCTCACATTTGATGTAGGTCAACCTTGAATTTTAGATTAATACTTGAATCACAATTCATCTAAGTTAGGTCATCCATCCCTGGTGATAGATGGGTTTCAAAAATTAACACTGACTTTCAAGTCACTGAAAATGTTTCTATGAAACTTTGGAAGAGTTTCAAGAAATTAAATATGTGACTTCTATTTTAAATAAGAATTAGAAGAATATATTCCAAACTTTAAAAAATCAATTTATCTGAATATATTCCAAAATGTAATATTTTCATCCCTCTCAAAATTAAATTAATGACATTCTGATATTTATTTATATTATATTCTTATGTTATATTATGTTATATATAATATTATATTGTAGTTATTAGGATCTTATATTAAAACAAGCTAAGCTATAAAATAAACCAAACTCCTTATTCAACCATTCTTTAAAGATGGTCAAACATTGCTGATAATACATCGTGGGGACACTTAAACAAGGGTTCTCACTTTTCTATGTTGTGGGGAGTGCCTGGCTTCTCTTCCATCCTTCACTAACTCTGACCCAGGAGAAGAAAGATGAGTTGTCTGGTTGGTGAATATGAGAGGCAAAAATGAGGGTAGCACACTTTCCTTTTCTCATTGATGAGGTCAATCTGCCTGCAGAGAAGGCAGATAGTACAGCCCTACACTCTGTGATGGGCTTAGTGGGGAGGTACTCTCCCTGTGAAGGCCTCTTTTGTCTCTCATTGAGTTTGAGAATCTCTCCACTTCAGAGGTGAAGTTTAAGGAAGCCTATTTTACCATTTAAATGCAACCATATTTTCCGAAGCTGATATCTTGATCTCCATTATTCTACCTGCTGTGCTTTATTACTAAAATGATTCTAAACCAAAGTGGAAAGAAGAGGTATTCTTTATTAACCTTTAAAAATCCCAGAAATATAGAATAATTTTAGGAAAGGAGAAAATTCAATAGCAGGAGAAGTCATAGCCTTTGGAGCCAGAGACTCTTACATTCAAATCTCAGCTCTTCCACCTCCTGGGCAACAGTGAGCAAGTTATTGATCTTCTTTAAGCCCACATTCTCCTAGTACAAAGTGGAAATACTTCTGGTTCACTTGAAGGACTTGGAGATTGAAGATAAGGGAAATAAATTCCACAAGACAAAGAAGGTTCTAAGTGAACATTTATTATCAATATTAATATCATTTTAATTTCATATTGATACTTTAAAAATTCAAACTTAAGTTATGATGTGGTTAAATATTTTTCATGTTCAGATTATTATAATTGGTATTTCTCCACTATCACAATCATTATTAATTAATTCTTATGAATATCTCAAGAAAACCTATCACTACTAAATTAAGAAACATATAAGTTAATAAATTCCAGTTTACTTCATGAATCATTACAAAATCCAATTTATTTTAAATAGATTAGAATGTTAGGCACTTAACTAAATTGTCAAAGAATAAGTATATATTATCTATTAAACTTTCTTAATACAGGTCTTATATCAAAATTTTCTTACCTTTCATTCATTTTTCTGCCTTCCTATTTCTTCACCCAATACTCTGAGGGCCTGAATAGAACTAAAAGATGGAGGAAGGGAGAATTTATGCTCTCTGCCTAACTAAGCAGGTTTTCTTCTGATTTTGGACTAAGATTTAAACCATCAGAACCCCTAGTTTTCAGCTTTAGGACTTGAACTAGAACTTATACAATAGGCTCTGTTGGCTCTCAGGCCTTCAGATTTGACCTGGAACTAAACCACCAAATTTTCTGTGTCTCCAGCTTGCAAATGGCAGATCATGGGCCTTCTCAGCCTCCACAATCTTATGAGTCAATTCCTTATAATGAATTTCTTTATGTATTTCCTATTGGTTCTGTCTCTCTAGAGAATTCTGATTGATACAAAACTCAATTCACATCTTATTTTTGAGTAAATGAAAATGTAAAAATGAATCTCTATTCTCATACACAAAAGAGAAATAATAAAATACACTTTGAAGTCATGTGAAGAGAAATAAAATATTCAAAAATCTTGAAACTTGTTATATACTTTTTATTAAGAATCAAAGTTGTGATGAAAAATAATTACTAATTGCAATAGTATTTTTTTTCTTACAAGAGACAAAATGGTCTAGCATTTAGAAAGGTAAACTCTAGATCATTAATTGCTGACAATATTTTTCCTTGCAGTATATTATTGCTTTAAAATGTAAATTAACGGTGTCCTAAAAATTATCAAATACTGAGAGAAAACATAAAAATATAAGAAGAAATTTAATTCTCCTATATGTAGGTGAAATATACAACTGATCTTTGAAGTTTTAAGCAGCCAGTCTGCTGGCTGCACATTGCTTTTTTATTGGTAGCTTGAACATTGATTTACTTGGATTCTACTATCTTTTAGCTTCTACCAGGATGAGACAAACTGACCTTAGGTCTTGGGGGAAAATGGGGCATGTAAGAAGCTATAAAACTTATTCCTAAAGTAAATTTATGATATAAGTGATTTTTAACTATTTCCTACCTTACTGTATAACCATGCATTTTACTACTCGGGAAGCAGTGAATTGTATAAAGAAGGATTTTTTTTCTTTTTTTTTCCCCCTCTGGAATAGCAGATGAAAGCGTTTGAGGTGTTCATGTCCAGGCAAATGGAGCTAGTAAATAATAATAAAAAATGTTTGAAAATCAGTGCTTGAATCTAAAATTCTACCAGTAAAGTAGGTGGCTTAGTTTTGAAGTGTATGTTGTATGCATTTGCAAATTTCATAAACTCCTATGATTAGATTTATGTTTCAAAAGTGACTTCCAAATATTTTAATGCTTTTCAGATTTATAAATTTAATTCAAAGTAGCACTTATTCTCCTACTGGTCTTTAGCCTTGTTTGAGATTTTTTTCCAAATACCCACATCCCCAGCAGTGATTAGTTCATTTTAAACAGAAATATATTTTTGCTGTTGTTTTATACTCTTCCTCTGGCTGCTTTTAGAAGTTCCTCATTATTTTCCAACATAGGTAAGGAACAAATTTACCTTGCTTTCTTTAGTTGTAAGAAAGACTGCATGGCTCGCCTAAATGACAGGTCCTCTCACCCATCCTTTTCTTTTTGCCTTTCCCCTAAAATACTGCTCTAATTCTTCATCTCATTCCTCTCTAGAATCTATTCTCAACATTTGTAACCTAAATTTCTTCAATTAACTTTTCTAAATCCATGATGCATTTTTTCTTTATCAAAAATCCTCAGAAGATAAGCAACCATAACATGAACAATCTGTAAAAAATTGGAGGGTTACTAGATTTAAATAAAAAATAGTTGAATAAATATTATTGCTATATCTTTTTTTTTTTTTACACCAAACGTGTGGCTTTTTCTGACATCAAACACATGGTATTTTTCCACACCATTTCTCCAATTCTCTGACATCAATTGGGTGTCCAACAATTCAGTGCAATTCTGACGCTAAAACTTGAAGTTAGTGCAAACTCTGTAGGTTAAAGTCTCAGTCCTATAAGACTGCCCCTACTTATAAAGCCAGTCTAAATGAAGTGCCAGCCTACCCACACTTCTGGTTGGCTGACTCACAGAATTCAGGAAAGTGTTTTATTTACTATTTCAGTTTATTATAAAGGATACAACTTAGGAAGAGATCTATCGGGCAAGGTATGGTGGGATGGGGGGTTGGAATTGCACAACCTTACCAGAACTTTGTTGTATTCATCAACACAGAAACTTCCCAAATCCTGTTGTTTATGGGTTTTATGCGAAGTTCCATTACACAGTCTTGATTGGTGAGGTCATTGGCCATTGATGATTGAATTCAATCTGCAGGCCCTCTGGACTCCACAAAAGTTGGGGGGTGGGGACTAGGACTAAAAATTCCTACCTTCTAAATCACATGATTGGTGATTCTGGTGCCCAGCCCCCATTTAGAAGCTACCTAGAGACTCTCTGAAGAGTCACTTCATTAGCACAAACTTAGGTGTGTTTGAAAATGGCCTCTTATGAATCGCAAAAGTCGCTCCTATCACTCAGGAAATTCAGGAGTTTTAGAAACTCTTTGCCAAGAACCAACTCTAGGACAAAAATCAAATATATATATATACACATACACGTATACATATACATGTATGAATATATATATATTTAATCACATATATGCATATATATATATAAATTATACCACAGTTATAAAGGCTACTTTTTATGCACGTTTTCCCCTCCACCTTCTCCTTGTTTAACTATTGAAGAGAACAGTTCCCACTGACTCCCTAACACTGGAGAGTGATTAGATAACTGAAGAATTATTTAGCTCCCATTATCTTCCTCTTCTTTTTAACTTAGGATAGTGACAGTTTGGCATCTCTCCTAGATGTGAGGGAAGAGAACAGTATCTTAAATCAGATAATTTTGCAATTTTCAGTAAAATACGTTCAGTAAAATAAACTATATGATTGCTTAACTACATGTTTTTGCATATATATCTTTATTCTGCAACCAATCCAAGAGCCCTTTTAGGCAAAAGCTGCTAGGCATTTGTTATTAGACTTTGATAAATATTCCTTAAAACTTATACTGTATGCACCTAACATCTATGTGCACTTCACATTTTATATACTATGGAAGTGAGGTTTTTTGAATTTATAATTGAGTAATGAATGAAGGAATAACAATAATTGAGAAAGGAAATTAAAAAGGATATATATGAGGGAAACTAAGCACTCTTATAATTATTTTTAAAATATGTTATTTTAATAAACAAACATTCTTCTATGCATAAAAAGTTGGTAATTTAGAAAATCCTGGTTTTATTCCCAGCATTACTAATACCTAACTCCAAAATATCTGTCAAGATACATCCTGGGATCTTTATCAGTAAGTAACATGAGTGGTTAAAGTCTTTATTAAATTTTGTATTTAGTGCTAATGATAAACTTTTACACAGATGTGCTAAAAGTTATCAACCCCTCTCCCCCAAAAAGCAAACAATAAATGCAATACTATATAATGCAATAGAACACAATGCTACTGTAGGTAAATTTATATGGTTATTATTATCTGGTGATTAAAAACAAATCATGAAAACTAAGATTCAAAGTAACAACTTACTTTTGTTTAGTGAAATAATTGTTTATTTTCCATTGTGTTAGCTAGCTTCCAAAATTGTCCCTGATAATCACTGCTTCCATGTATTTATGCCTTTCAGTAGTGACTTTCCACAGTGAATCAAAACTGACCTATGTGGTCAACATTTTTAAAGTGAAGGTGTATAACTTCCCAGGAGCAGTCATTAAAGATATTGCAACTTTTGCCTTGTTCTCTTGGATTGCTCATCCTGGAGGAAGCCAGATGCCATGCCGTGAAGCTACTCAATGCTACAGAGAGGGCACACAAATGGAGAAGAGCTGAGACTTTCCACCTGCAGCCAACATAGACAACAATAATTGTCAGTGATAAGAAAGACCGCTTTGGAAGGAAATCTTTCAGCTTCAGGCAAGACTTTTGATGACTGCAGCCCCAGCTCACATCTTACTGCAACCTCATTAATGCTCCTGAGTCAGAAGGACCAGATAACTTGCTCCTCAATTTATCACCCACAGACACTGAACAAGATGATAAACAATGATTGCCTTAAGTCACAGTGTTTTGAGTTAATGTGTTATGCAGCAATAGAAAGGTAATATATTCATTGGCTTAAATTTTTCATATTTTGAAAGTGAAAATATTTAAGATGACAAATTTTAAAAGAATTCATCTCTATGGCTTACAATTCCTAAGAAGATAAATGGGTTAACAGTATATGCAGACACATTTAAACATATGCACTTATATATTATACACATTGAATAGGAACACAATATTTCTTTTAATCTCTATACATTCTATCCCAATCAATGTTAAAACTCTTCTGTAATTATGGGATACCACTGTTTTGCACTCAATTATTCCAATTAGTATGGAATCTCACTCATAATTACTTGCTTTCTCCCATGTCCAAGGTTGTTTCTAAAAATATTTTATTTGGCTATAAATTACAATAATTCTCACAGTCATATAAACTGCCTGGTATATTCATCTAATTATCCCACATTAAAAACATAATTAAGTATAAATTATTAATCAATCCAAATAATGATATATTGCCATACAATGTTAATTATGTCTATACTTTTCATTATTTTTTCATTCTTCAACATTTAAAAATTTGATATGAGCATTTACCAACCATTGTGACTTTAAGGAAACAAGTATTTATCAATTTCCTTTTATATGATAGCACTTCACAACAGTGCTTTCTTCTTAATTGAAGTCTCATAAAGGTTTCTCTGAATAACAGGGCCTAGATCAGGCACATGATTGTATTTTAGGTACAAAAGAGACTAAAAATTGAATTTTGCCTTCCACTTTGTGGAGGTAGGATCCATGGTATGGGACTTTCTTCAAATAAGAGTAGAGTGTGTAAAAACTACTGTGCGGTATAATGCAATAAAAAATACCCACTACAGATGGTTTACAAGCAGAAAACAGAGTGTAAGGAACAGGTAAAAATTTGTTTTTCTTTTGGAAAATAACTTTTATGAAGAGTGAAAAATCAGACAACGCTATTGAAGTATTTATAGAATTTAGAAAGTACCCATTATCTGCAAAACATATATATATATATATATATATATATACACATATATATAATAGTATTAACATAATTATTTCCCAGTGCAAGTACTTATAGTAGAGGTAATATACTAAGTCCTAAATATTGACACTTTCACATGGCTTTTTCACCTTCTACACTGAGGTTCTAGTTTCTACATAAAGATAGAAGAAGATAACTGGAGTACACTGACTGCCTGGCTGTGGGAAGCAGACATGAAAGAAGGAAAGATATTTTGGTGGCATCAGAAACCTGCACTCTGACTACTTTACTTTCTAGGTCCTGATAATCACATTTATACAATGTCCTTTATAGGAAAAGTGAGATAGCTTTTTTAAACTGGGCATACTCACTTGGATCCTTGTCCAGAATTTTTTCTAATTAATTGTGCAACACTAGACAAACCTTATCTTAATGTGGAGATGAAATAATTGCCTAGCAATATTTAGATTTGTATGTGTATGTGTGTGTGAGTGAAGCTGCCAACTGAGGCTTCTTGAAGGATGCACACTTGGATGTCAATGTAGAACTCCCCTTTTGGGCCTGGATGGCCTTCTGAGAGGGGCTGCAGGCTCAGCCCTGTCAGTTTGTCAGCTTGTCGGTGTAGGACCACTATTGGAGCTGACTGTACATGACCTGCTCCTGCATGATGGGGTTATAGTATTCCTTGGCATTGTCAATGGATACTGACAGAACATTTCTTGTCTTCTCATTACCTAGCACAAGTGAGGGCCAGGGACATGGAGGATCCATGATGCTACCTTTATACAACTAGGCATCCAGCAGATGCAGGTTCTGGCCTCTGGGCAGGTCTTTCTTTAGAGCCTGGAATAGAAAGATGTTCTGTATAGAGTAGGGGAACCTTGTAACTTGTTGCATCCTCTTTTTCAACTTCTCATGAAGCTTTGGTTCTTCCAATCTGTTCTGCACTGCATCATCCATGGTCATCCTGGCATTCATGGTAGGGTTGATGATATACCTGATACTCACCTGGTGTCATCTTTATCTGTATGTCACTTTTAACAGGCTTTTTCTCAGGACATCATAGATGTTTCCTTCAGACACACATCTTTGATGAGAACATACTGTGCCTCCATATTAGCCACTCCTTACACATAACACTAGCGCCACTACAGCTGTGGTGAAGGTCATGACCAATGACCTGCTTTCAATCAGTTCAGTGGCTGACACCAGGGCATGCAGGCCTTCAAAGCAAAACTGGACATTATGCTTGTGCTTCTCAACCATGGTAATGACAGATACAATAAATCTCAGTCCAAGGTCCCATTTAACAACATATTTCCTTAGTAGCTGGTAATTTAGAAAGTGTAAAAGGCAGAAGTAAATAAAATAACAAACACAACAAAACAAATACACATATTCTTTCCCTCTTCCAAAATGAGGCAAACACATATAGCCTTTCCTTCTCTTAGTAAGAGGCATTCAAATCAGATCACCCAGTTTCTCAATGAATTACCTTTGATAAAGACAAGGTATTAAAACAAAACTATTTTTAAAAAAAAACAGAAAAATTATTTTTAGAACTGTCTTTCATGATGTTGACTTTCTTCAAACATGAGAGCAAACATATTTTGAATTTGAATGCCCGTGTAGAAAGACCTGAAAAAGAGATAGAACAGTAACAACAACCAAAAGTTTATTTTCTTTTAATGATAAACATTTTTTATTTAAGTTTTTCAAAAGCAATTAATTTCTCACAATTTCAAAAGAATATTAAATATTAGTATTGCCTCTTTTAATTGTATTTTCTCTACAACTGGAGTATTTATAATTTATAGCATATATTTAATTTTGAAAATGGAAACTGACTTATGGGGAGTTTATGCAACAAAGGAAGGTGGATTTTCAAAATGAAAAAATATATATTATAAAGATCAGAAAAATAAAACATTTTACACTTCTAGAGTTTTAAAGAAAAGCAGAGTCAAATGTATCCCATTCTATTCTAAGCAAAATATATCATTGTAAAATCCCAAGAAATGCTCTCTACAACTCTACAAATGAAGGAGGGCAGCTAACACAGCACTACTCAAATGGTAAAGGTGAGGATGAAAAAGGACTCATGTATTGGGTTAGTAAAAGCTGGGGATAACACAAGTTTCTAAAAAAGATCATGGTTCAGTCATCTGAGTAGTTATTTTCATATAGACCAGATCTTTCATTTTTAAGTGACTAATTCTTATTAAAGTTCATGTAAGTAAATAAGGAAAACTTCTTTTATGTAAATAAAAGTTCTAGGAATAGATATTTTTTGTTTGGGTGCTCAAACTATTTCATCAAGACCCAGTGTTTTTCTGTTACTCTATCCCTCTGTGTTATCACTTCTGGTTTCTTTACACTGACTTAATTCTCTAGTTTCCTCTCACTTTTTGGTGCCAAAATGGCTGCTAATGTGCCAGACTCACCTTTAGACAGCTTGCAAACCTAGAAGTCAAAGAGTTCCAGGGAATATCCTTGTTTGTCTTAGAAGAGAGAGAATTGATATTTGGAAATAAAAAACAAAATAGCTGTCACCGACTATACTTTCTCTGTCCATAAGGTAGGAAAATATTTCTTACTTTTTAGAGGATATAAGTGTACTGATTGCAAACTAGTCTTTCTTTAGCAACACACACACATGTGTGTGTATGTATGTGTGTGTGCATGTGTCACAGAAGTTCTTTCCAGAGACATTTACTCAATTTGAAAAAGTTACTAAAAAGATGGAACTTTCAGGTTTAATGAAATTGTCCGTTTGAGAAAATAACTAGAGGTAAATGAAAGTCCATGGCTGTCCATCTCCACCTACTCCCTCTCATGTATGAAATCATTATTATGCATACTCCACCATTATTAGAGTTCTAGGTAGCCTGTCTAAACCAGTAACCTAGTGAAATAACTTTGTAAAGAAAATGAAAAATAAAAATTTCAAGGGCACAGCAAAGTAAATATAAAGCAATCTGAAAGCAGCTTTTCAGCAAAGTATGCTAATTCTTCCGTGATAATTTTGCCTCACTACTGCCTTCGAAAATTATCTTTTCCCAAATATTTCCTTTAAAAAATGCCCTCATAATATTTCAACCACTCTTAGTCAAATGTTGTTTCTCAATTGTCTGCTTTTCTTAAGAAAACTAGTAGGTGTGTAGATAATTTTGCAAAAAGAGAATAGCAACAGGAAACTGTAAAGAGATTTTTTTTATCTGCCAAGAAAGTATTTAGATTTTCTTAGCATCCTGTCTCTCTATCCAAATTTAATCTCCCTTTCACACTTCAAAATGTCAGCACCGTCTGCTTTAAGAGCTGATGCAGCACTTTAAAAAGTGTTTATTTTGTTGTTGTTTTTTAGTTCTTTCAGGCAGTGTATAAAAAAGAATGCTTGTAGGCCTTTCATAAGATAACTGACTATTTTGATGTATATTTCCCATTTCTATACTTCTGGCATTTGATATATAATTTAAAATAAAAATCAACTAAATTTAAATTTACTCATGTTTAACATCTCTATCACATTTTTTCTTTTTTTATGCCGAATGAAGCTTGTTTACTCAGATCAACTTCAATCTCATCCAGTCTTCAAATCTTTCCTCTATACTTAAAATAGTATCAGACAATGGAGAAAATAAGGAGATATCAACAATGAAAGCTAAAGACTAGATAGGGTGAGGCTGACCTATGAAATATTCTGTGAAGAAAAACCCTCTGTTCTAAGCCTATCTGCTAGAAGTCATCTCTTCAAACTGTAAGAAGATGCCTACAGAAGAAAGTTTTACTGAATAAATCTATAAAAGCTTATATGGTAGTGACAAACTCAAGACTTTAAGTAAGTCCAAATTCATTATTCAATATGAAAAATATGAAACATAAAATATTAATGATATCCAATATAATATTACTTACTTTAACAATATTTTGTTGGAATTAGTTGAATGTGCTTTTATACAAATTAGACCTAAGTACCCATCTAAGAGTTGTTAGTTAACATTTGAAGTACTTTAATCAGGAATTCACATTCAAGGGCTTTTGGTAAATATTGGAAATACTCCAATCAGGAATCCATACTCCAAAGGTTATAAAAAAAAAAAGACCTAAATATTCCATCCAGCTTTGTACAGAAGGTTCAGTAATTATCATGAGTAATGTTAGATATACTTTTTGGGTGGTGAAATAAATTCAGAAAAATAGTTTACATAGGAACTCCATAGGAACCCTGATATTTTTATGTAAAAGAGTATAAGAATCCATCAGACCCTGCAGCTTGGAACATATGGAACTAATATCTAGGTCAAAATTTCTGGTTGGTCTTATGTGTACCATCTCCCCAGTTATTAAAGGAGGATTCAATTGTCTGATTTCACCAGATATTTGCCTGAACTGTCATCAGAATATGATTCTTTCAAACTCAGAGTGACCTTCCCTTTCAAGAGAGTTGTCATAATGCTTGAAGAAAGTGAGCTGGAACATAAATCTAATTGTGAGAAGTAGTGATATTTACCTATAGAATTATATGCTGTTTAAAGGACAAATTTCTTAGGTACTCACAATAATTTTACTTACAGATTTGAGTATTTAAAAGTAATCATGTTGGGGGCAGAGTCAAGATGGCATACTAGGAGGACACAGAATTTGCGTCTCCTCACAAATAGGGCACCTACCAGGCACCGGTGAGGGACCACAGACACCTAAGGGGACGGGAGGAACCCCAGTGACCGGGTAGGATGTGGAGCATGGGGAGAGTGAAGAGGGAGGAGAAGTGGAGGCGAGATGGGAGGAGGGGAAGGGGAGGGGAAGGGATCCCACACCCAAAGGGGAAAATTGGGGGACCATTGGGAGGGCAGAGGATCAAATGGGAGTGTGGCCAGGTTTCCCCTGCCCTCTTGGGCCCCCAGGAACCTGCTGAAATCCTGGGCCTGATCCTCTACACAACTAAGCCCCCTCCAGCTGCAGGTCCAAAGGGAGTGGGAGGGAGGGAAGAGGGAGCAAAAGTAAAGGTCAGAACTCAGGAATCAGCACCCCTAAGGGGTGGCAGGGGGAGAGGAGGAATTTCTATACCCAGAGGAACTCACCCATGGTTAGGGGTCCAGCGGTGATGGAGAAGACCCTGGGGGAGATAGTGGGGGGCCGTGAAGGAACAGAAGGGAATGGGGCCAGTGCTCTCCCTGTCCACTTAGGCACTGGGAAGCCTGTAGGGCTCACAGACCTATTCCTCTGCCCTTGGAGCCTCCCTCCTGCTGCATAGAGCCCAAGTCCTGCCCCTAAACCCCACCCAGGGCCTTACCTCTATGCTTGGAGAAACCCTCCAGACAGCTGGGCCTAAACCTCATGCACACACCCTCAGTCAGGACCCTACCTCGAAGCTCCAGAACTCCACACTCCGGAGGTCTTACTTTGGAGATGCTGCCTCTCCCCTTCCATGA
The DNA here is from genome assembly GCF_011762595.2 of Tursiops truncatus. Classification (NCBI taxonomy): domain Eukaryota; kingdom Metazoa; phylum Chordata; class Mammalia; order Artiodactyla; family Delphinidae; genus Tursiops; species Tursiops truncatus. The sequence continues at coordinate 55,050,281 of NC_047038.1, read as the reverse complement.
AAGTCCTAAGCAGAGGCCCTGCCCCAGGTTCAAAAGTCATCCACCCACCCACCTAGGTCCCACCCCACCCTAAACCCCACCCCTGCCTAAGTTCCATACCTACCTAAACTCTTCCCAAATAGTCAAGGCTTTGTTTTTATTTTTTTTATTTTTTCATCTTTTAAATAGGGATTCTGTTTTACTTTGTTGATTCATTGCTGTTGATTCCTTTATATTTTTATTTTTCCTAATAAATCTTTTATTTTTTAATTTTAGTTTATTCTTTATACTTTGTTATTGTTCTCTCCTTTTGGCTTGTTCAGTCCCCCTTCCTTTTTTTTTTTTTTTTTTTCTGTTGTGGTTTTATTTTACCTTGTTGCAGTTGTTTCAATTATAGTTTCAGTTTTCCTAATATATTTTTACCTTTCTAATTTTATTTTATTTTGTATTCTTTGATATTTACAGCTCCTTTTTTCTTTCTTTCTTCCTTTTCTTTATTTTATTTTATTTTTTTATCAGGCCACAAAGCTTGCAGAATCTTGGTTTCCAGGCCTGATGTCGGGCCTGAGCTCCTGTGGTGGGAGCTTGGAGTCCAAACCACTGGACTAACAGAAAACCTCAGACTCCAGGCAATATCAATTGGAGTGAGGCTTCCCAGAGGTCCTCATCTCAGCATCAAGACCCAGCTCTATCCAACTGCCTGCAAATTCCAGTGCTGGAGGTCTCAGGCCAAACAAAGTAACACAGGAATACACACTACTCATCAAAAAAAAAAAAAAATGAAATGACAGAAAAATATGTTACAGATGAAGGAACAAGGTAAAAACCTAAAAGACCACATGAATTAAGATGAAATAGGTAACCTACCTGTAAAGGAATTCAGAGCAATGATAATAAGGATGATCCAAAATCTCAGAAACAGAATGGAGAAAATACAAGAAACATTTAACAAGGATACAGAAGAACTAAAGAGCAGATAAACAGTGATGAAAAACACAATTACTGAAATTAAAAATACTCTGGAAGGAATCAATAACAGAATAACTGAGGCAGAAGAACAGATGAGTGAGCTAGAAGATAAAATGATGGAAATAACTGCCAGGGAGCAGAACAAAGAAAAAAGAATGAAAAGAATTGAGAACAGTCTCAGAGACATCTGGGACAATATTAAATGTGCCAATATTTGAATTATAGGGGTTGCAGAAGAAGAAGAGAAAAAGAAAGTGTCTGAGAAAATATTTGAAGAGATTATATATTAAAACTTCCCTAACATAGGAAAGGAAATAGTCAGAAAGTCCAAGAAGCACAGAGAGTACCATACAGGATAAACCCAAAGAGAAACATGAAGACACACATATTAATCAAACTATCAAAAATTAAATACAAAGAAAAAATATTAAAAGCAGCAAGGGAAAAAACAATAACATAAAAGGAAATCCCCATAAGGTTAACAGCTGATTTTTCAGCAGAAAATCTGCAAGCCAGAAGGGAGGGCAGGACATATTTAAAGTGATGAAAGGGAAAAGCCGACAACCAAGATTACTCTACTCAACAAGAATCTCATTCAGATTCAAAGGAGAAATTAAAACCTTTACAGATAAGCAAAACCTAAGAGGATTCAGCACCACCAAATCAGCTTTACAGCAAATGCTAAAGAAACTTCTCTAGGCAGGAAGCACAAGAGAAGGAAAAGACAGACAGAAAAAAAAAGGCAAAACAATTAAGAAAATGATAATAGGAACATACACATGATCAATTACCTTAAATGTAAATGGATTAAATGCTCTAACCCAAAGTCATACACTGGCTGAATGGATACAAAAACAAGACCCGTACATATGCTGTCTACAAGAGACCCACTCCAGACCTAGGGACACATACAGACTGAAAGTGAGGGGATGAAAAAAAGATATTCCATACAAATGGAAATCAAAAGAAAGCTGAGGTAGCAATTCTCATATCAGACAAAATACAATATAAAACAAAGACTATTACAAGAGACAAAAAGGACAGTACATACTCATCAAGGGATCAATCCAAGAAGAAGATATAACAATTGTAAATATTTATGCTGCCACATAGGAGCACATCAATACATAAGACAAATGCTAACAGCCATAAAAGGGGAAATTGACAGTAACACAGTAATAGTAGCGGACCTCAACACCCCACTTTCACCAGTGGACAGATCATCCAAAATGAAAATAAATAAGGAAACACAAGCTTTAAATGACACATTAAAGAAGATGGACTTAATTTTTATTTATAGGACATTTTATAAAAAAAAAAAACAGAATAGACTTTCTTCTCAAGTGCTTATGAAACATTCTCCAAGGTAGATCATATCTTGGGTCACAAATCAAGCTTTGGTAATTTAAGAAAATTGAAATCATATCGTGTCTTTTCCAACCACAAAGCTATGAGACTAGATATCAATTACAGGAAAAAATCTGTAAAAAATACAAACACGTGGAGGCTAAGCAATATGCTACTAAATAACCAAGCGATCACTGAAGAAACCAAAGAGGAAATTAAAAATACCCTAGAAACAGATGACAGTGAAAACATGATGACCTAAAACCTATGGGATGCAGCAAAAGCAGTTCTAAGAGGGAGGTTTATAGCAATACAATCCTACCATAAGAAACAAGAAACATCTCTAATAAACAACCGAACCTCACACATAAAGCAATTAGAGAAAGAAAAACAAAAAAACACCCTAAGTTAACAGAAGTAAAGAAATCATAAAATCAGATCAGAAATAAATGAAAAAGAAATGGAGAAAACGATAGCAAAGATCAACAAAACTAAAAGCTGGTTCTTTGAGAAGATAAAAAAAAAATGATAAATCACTAGCCAGACTCATTAAGAAAAAAGGGAGAAGACTCAAGTCAACAGAATTAGAAATGAAAAAGGAGAAGTAACAAATGACACTGCAGAAATACAAAGGATCATGAGAGATTACTACCAGCAATTATATGCCAATAAAATTGAAAACCTGGAAGAAATGGACAAATTCTTAGCAAAACACAATTTTCTGAGACTGAATCAGGAAGAGATAGAAAATATAAACAGACCAATCACAAACACTGAAATTGAAACTGTTATTAAATATCTTCCAACAAACAAAATCCATGGACCAGACAGCTTCATGGGCAAATTCTATCAAACACTTACAGAAGAGCTAATACTTATCCTTCTCAAATTCTTCCAAAAAATAGCAGAGGAAGGAACACACCTAAAAACATTATGCAAGGCCACCATAACCCTGATAACAAAACCAAAAAAATTTCACAAGAAAAGAGAACTACAGGCCAATATCTCTGATGAAGATAGATGTAAAAATCCTCAACAAAATATTAGCAAACAGATTCCAGCAGCACATTAAAAGGATCATACACTGTGATCACGTGGGGCTTATCCCAGGAATGTAAGGACTCTTCAATATATGGAAATCAATCAATGTGATACAACGTATCAACAAATTGAAGGATAAAAACCACATGATAATATCAGTAGATGCAGAAAATCTTTTGACAAAATTTAATGACAATTTATATTAAAACTCTCCAGAAAGTAGGTATAGAGAGAACCTTCCTCAACATAATAAAGGGCATATATGACAAAACCACAGCCAACACCATTCTCAATGGTGAGACACTGAAACCATTTCCTCTAAGATCAGGAAAAAGACAAGGTTGCCCACTCTCACCACTATTATTCAACATAGTTTTGGAAGTTTTAGCCACAGCAATCAGAGAAGAAAAAGAAATAAAAGGAATCCAAACCAGAAAAGAAGTAAAGCTGTCACTGTTTGCAGGTGACGTGATACTAAAGAGGCTAACAGAAAACTACTGGAGCTAATCAATGAATATAGTAGAGTAGTAGGATAAAAAATTAATGCACAGAAATCTCTTGCATTCCTATACACTAATGATGAAATATCTGAAAGAGAAATTAAGGAAACACTCCAATTTACCACTGCAACAAAAGAATAAAATACCTACAAATAAACCTACCTAAGGAGACAAAAGACCTGTATGCAGAATACTGTAAGAAACTGATGAAAAAAAATAAAATAAAATAAAAAAGATACAAACAGATGGAGTGGTATACTATGTTCTTGGATTGGAAGAATCAACATTGTGAAAATGACTATGCTACCCAAAGCAATCTACAGATTCATGCAATCCCTATCAAACTACCAATGGCATTTTTCACAGAACTAGAAAAGAAAATTGCACAGTTGTTATGGAAACACAAAAGACCCAAATAGCCAAAGCAATCTTGAGAAAGAAAAGTGGAGCTGGAGGAATCAGGCTCCCTGACTTCAGACTATACTTCCAAGCTACAGTCATCAAGACAGTATGGTACTGGCATTAAAACAGAAATATAGATCAATGGAACAGGATAGAAAGCCCAGAGATAAACCCATGTACCTATGGTAACCTTATCATTGATAAAGGAGGTAAGAATATACAATGGAGAAAAGACAGTCTCTTCAATAAGTGGTGCTGGGAAAACTGGACAGCTACATGTAAAAGAATGAAATTAGAACACTTCCTAATACTATATACAAAAATAAACCGAAAATCGATTAAAGACCTAAATGTAAGGCAGACAGTATAAAACTCTTAGAGGAAAACATAGAACACTCTATGATATAAATCACAGCAAGATCCTTTTTGACCCACCTCCTAGAGAAATGGAAATAAAAACAAAAATGAACTAATGAGACCTAATGAAACTTAAAACCTTTTGACCACAAACAAAACCATAAACAAGATGAAAAGACAACCCTCAGAATGGGAGAAAATCTTTGCAAACAAAGCAACTGACACAGGATTAATCTTCAAAATATACAAGCAGCTCATGCAGCTCAATATCAGAAAAACAAAAACCCAATCCAAAAATGGGCAGAAGGCCTAAATAGACATTTCTACAAAGAAGATATACAGATTGCCAACAAACACATGAAAGGATGCTCAACATCACTAATCATTAGAGAAATGCAAATCAAAAGTACAAATGAGGTATCATGTCACACCAGTCAGAATGGCTATCATCAAAAAATCTACAAACAATAAATGCTGGAGAGGGTGTGGAGAAAATGGAACCCTCTTGCACTGTTAATGGGAATGTAAATTGATACAACCACTATGGGGGAACAGTATGGAGGTTCCTTAAAAAACTAAAAATAAAACTACCATATGACCCAGCAATCCCACTACTGGGCATATACCCTGAGAAAACCATAATTCAAAAAGAGTCATGTATCACAATGTTCCTTGCAGCACTATTTACAATAGCCAGGACATGGAAGCAACCTAAATGTCCATCGACAGATGAATGGATAAAGAACATGTGGCACATATATACAATAGAATATTACTCAGCCATAAAAAAAAAAAGAAATTGAGTTATTTGTCACAAGGTGGATGGACCTTGAGACTGTCATATAGAGTGAAGTAAGTCAGAAAGAGAAAAACAAATACTGTATGCTAACACAGATATATGGAATTTAAAAAAAAATGTTCTGGTGAACCTAGGGGCAGGACAGGAATAAAGACACAGATGTAAAGAATGAACTTGAGGACACGGGAAGGGGCACGGATAAGCTGGGACGAAGTGAAAGTAGCATTGACATATATACAGTACCAAATGTAAAATAGATAGCTAGTGGGAAGCAGCCACATAGCACAGGAGATCAGCTTGGTGCTTTGTGACCACCTAGAGGGGTAAGATAGTGAGTGTGGGTGTGAGATGCAAGAGGGAGGGGATATGGGGATATATGTATGCATATAGCTGATTCACTTTGTTATACAGCAGAAACTAACACAACAGTGTAAAGCAATTATATTCCAATAAAGATGCTAAAATAAAATAAATAAATCAATAAAAATAATCGTTTGCAGGAATGCTAAGTGCTTTGTTTACATCAACTCATTTCATTTTTTTATTGTAATATGAATTAATGTAGTATATATTACCATATGAAAGACAAGATGCACCAGAAAATTTTAAGAAATTTTAAGAAGAACATTCATGAATCAAGAAAGGCCCAAATACAAGAATGGGGGCCTTGGGGTTTTACAGAGAGATACAGTAGGAAGTCATCGTGGATTCTTATGGCAGACAAGAGAAAGAAAGAAGAAGCTTCTTATCTGAGTCATTGAAGAAAATAGAGGTGGGTTTATCTCAAAATATACAGAATACACACGGTTACCACTACAGCCTTATTATTCTCCTTAGCTTAATTACACTTTAGACCGCTTTCTCCGTGGTTATAGATCCTGACCTTCTTTTCATTAGAGCATTTACTTTAGAAAACTTGCTATTTTAAATTCTTTCTTTGCCCCTTTGAGATGTAAATCTTTTCTCAGACTCTTGCCAGTTTTTTGCCAAAAAAAGACTCTTCCCAGGAATTTCTTTCTCAAGGACTGGAAAACCATCACTTTGAAATGTAATCAAATTCAAAAAGGTTCGTATCTCTAGTCTTCTGTGTAAAGGTAGAAGCCTGACTTAGATAAGACCAATTAGCAAACACAGAAGGCCTAATCACATTGACCAACTTCTCTCTAACATCCTCCAGTGATTTTCCACTAGCTCATCCAACATCTAAAATCTCTCCTATTTTTCATTTCAGCAAATCTCTCTCTCTTATTGCAATAGTTTTGAATAAAGTTTTCCTTACCTGATTAACTCCATCTGGTTCAATTTTTCTTTAAGGGCGTGGATTCTTCTTTGGAACTCAAAAAGGTGGGGTATTTCTTACCTGTCCATTTTGCTGTTTTCCTGGGAACAGAGATCAGGAAAAGATCAGCTTTGTCAAAGTTTACAGAGAAGTGTGAAATAAAAAACAACCTAGATTTATGTAAGGAGAGGTTTATTTGAAAGTGCTTAAGTTCAAAACTTCAACAAAGACTTCAGTACCTCCAGTTAATTCTTATTTTTGTCTAAAGTCAGATACCTTTCTTTCTGCTCAGTGACCATGCAAAAGTCTTCAAAATTTTTAAGACACCTATACAAACTTTCTCCCCTCTTTCTGTGATGACTACCTTGCTTTTGCATCATTAAGAACATTGAGGCCATCCTTTATCATCTCCCTCAATGTTACATTTTCCTTTACCTTTTGTAAACACCTACATTTACATTTTTCACACCCTTTCCTTTAATAACTCTCTACATTTCTCCCATCTTAAAAAATAGGATATAAATTTAAATAATGACTTCTCCATGTACCCTCTATCCTATCCAGTGTGTAATCATATCACTCTCTCTTTCCATCAAGAATTTTTTGAAAATAAATGAGGAAGTATAGAGAGAGATGAGAAGAGTATTAACCCCAGGACATATCAACATGTAAAAATGTAGAAAAGAAGAAAATCCACCTTGTATAAAATTGATACTATTTTAACAGGGAACTGAGAAATGCAGATTTAAAAAAAAAAAAAGAGGGGATAATAATGACAATAATAATGGCTGTCAATCATTAAGCCCTCATAGTCAGGGTGTCCAGCAGGCACCATGTTGAATGCTTAGCAAACCATCACACAAGAAGCACTTGGAAGTTAATCATTTAATTCATAATGATTGGCCACACTTTTTTCCAACTATAACTGTGGGAGATAGAAGAGAATAATAGGCTGTTTCTCCCCTCCCAGAAACCATAAACTATTTGGGAGATAAACCTGTATTCATTATGGAACAAATACTGAAGCAGATATGAAATTAAACAATCCATTGCTGAATTTCATGAAGGCAAATTTTAATTTCTATAGAGTACTGAGGAATGAAAATATCCAGCAGAGTAGCCAGAAATGCTTCCAACAAGAATGAGACAAAAGATCTTCAAAAATTAGTGTGATTTAAAATTAGTATGGAGGGAGTTCTAGGCAAATATAAAATGTGAGCATGAGAATGGAAGGTAGAACGATCAGAATCCAGAATATTTGTGCTGACTGTCAGAGTTCCTAGAACTCAGACTCTGGCTGAAAAGTGGTATAAGATAAATATGAATAGTTTGGGTGGGGCCAGACTGTACAGGTAGTTAAAAATTCACATAACGTTTACTCTTCGTGAAAGTCAGAAAAAACTTGAGACTTGTGAACTTGTTTTCAGACCAAGCTAGAACTAACTTATCTCAGATATAGTGCCAAGATATGAGTCAGATTTTCAATAAACTATGGCTGGGAACTAATAAATGGAAAGGGTTCAGAACACAATTTTCTTAATTTATCACAAGAAAAGGAACACTAGGAAGACTTTTTTTAATTTAAGAAATCAGAGTTTGATGCCTTTATTACTCACCAGATAAGCACACTACATTTTTCATAAACTATAACTTAATTATAAATGATTTGAAGTTTTAATACACAATAGTAACTGTACACACCAATGTGGAATTGCATTATGTGTTATATAAAAAAGTATTAAGTCTTCGATATTTCCAACTTATGTAAGATAAGAAAACTAGTGGCAAAAAATAGTTTTGAATTTCTTTGGTCATATTTACCTGCCCTTATTTTAAAGAAATATGAAAGAAAATTATTGGATTATGTCTAATGATTTTTACCAGTGAGGAGAATATTAATTATAAAGGACCAAAGATAAAACAAGGTATTTGAAAATTGTAATATTTAAATCATTTTAAAATTTGAATTATGGTTAACACTTTTCAAATACTTCAGAATTATTTCTATATACTAACCAATCTAACCAAAATTGAATGTGTAAACCTGGAAAAAATGAAAAGAATATATTGTTTTGTCAAAATAATTTTACTGCTTTTAATTAAATTCTAGCCAAATTGTGAGGCTGGCATATTCTGTTAATTCCTATGTAGCCCACTGCATGTTTTCCATAAATTGAATATACTATATTTTTAAGAGAAAACACTGTCTTTTTGAGCGTTGATGGGAAGGAGGTATGCAGTACGGACAAGCAGAGGACTATTATATGTAAATGTTAAGTACCATTTTTGTGTGATAAATTTATGGGATTAATATTAATATAGAGAATTTCATTACAATGAAGTGAGTTTCAGAGAAGCTATTTAAACTGACCAATACGATAAATTTAGTAGGTATAAGAACTGTATGACACTATAACCTCTAATCTATTTTACACTCCATCCTTAAGATAGCATTTTAAAAACAGCTATATTGACTAATTACACATGAAAAAATAATTAAAGCAAAAGGTAAGAGTTTATAATTAAATTTTTATATGGGCCATTTTCATATGTTTTAATGCAGGTTGCTTAGAGCCACAAATTTAAGGCTACAAATTATACTGAATTATCTCAGGGACTGCAAAGTGAGTCATCAGAAGTTTTCTATTTTTTATCAATAAAGATGACTATTCCATAATTCATAATTGCCATGTTTATCTGGTATTTTACATTTTTCAGCAGTAATTCCCTTTGAAACCCCGACCCTGAATTCCATGTTTCCATTAATTCTTTGTCAATCGTCAATAAGGAACTTCATTGAAATCTTACAACAGGAGTTCAAAAATCTTGTTGTCTTCGTCATTTTTCCCATCCTCATGCAAAATGTTGATTGTCTTTATTATTTATAAGAAAGGAGAAAGAGTTGAGGGAGTTAAAATTATTTTAGGAGTTAAGAATTGGATTCAACTTAAGCCAGGGGATTCTGCAGGTGGATACATTTGGGAGTCTAGATAATTAGAAATTGGAAGTAAAGATTTTTTCCTCTAGAAGTTCATAACAGACAAAAACATGAAATGGCAGCGGTTATTTATCATTGACTGAGTACACAGGAGAATTTGCACAATATCTGCACTACTGTCTACAGAAAACTTTTTTTTTGCAACTTTCTAAAGCTAAATGTTTAAAAATATTTTATAAATAAAGAAACTATTTTCAACATGATTTCTCCACTCAGCAATAATTTCTTTTTACATAAGGCCATTAAATCTGACATATGTCAGGGGTAATTAGCAGTCTTCTGCTAACAGAACACCTGCCCTACTTAGCAGGCATTTCTTGTTCCTCTTTAACTAAATTATGTTCAGGTCATATATCATATCTCTGACAATAATGCCACTTTCATGCTTAATTGGTTAAATAAATGTGTAATTATGTAACTATACTGAGATACTACTGTAAATTCTTGTAACCATGGCATTTGCCTGTTGTAGGTTGGGATGTTATTTGATCTACTGTAAGATTTAATAACACTAAAAATTAATGTAGCATTTATTCAATATCAAAGAAGATTCCTCTAGATGTTAATATTTTAGATAAAATGTTAGAAAACTTAGTCAACATTCTGATAATTGTATTAAATGAAGTCATAGTGTTTTTATGAGAAATATTATCTCTGGCATTAAGCACAGAAAAATAAATTGGTAACTTGTTACTAAGTGGGGAGATCGAAAACTTGACATATGGTAATTAGTAGAATTTATATCTTGCTGTGGGGTATTTACAGTAATGACTACATTCTCAGAATACTTTTGGATCACAGCAAATATTGGCTCACAGAAAATCAAGAAAATTATGTTAGCGGAAGAGGAAAGATATTAATAGTTGTCTTAAAATTCTTGCTCTAACTAATTTTTCTTCTAATTAGCACTTTTCTAATGAGTGCTAACAAAACGATACTTTGACATAAATTACCAAAAAAGTCCTTAAAACCTCTCAAAGTAAAATAAATGACATATGGCGAAATGTTGACATGGTAAACATTTAAATGTATTAGTTTTTAACATAAAGAGCTTTTTAAAAGGTATCAAGTCTGTGCTAAATACCAGATTTATCGTTAAGGATTAGATTTGGCTGCATTTATCAATAAAGACATGAATACAATAAAAAATAAATATAACAGTGGCTTAAGCAAGTTGGAAGTATGTTCCTTTTTCACCTGAGAGAAGACCAGAAGTAAGTAGTCCAGGGCCAGCACAGAAGTTCCACTATTACCAGGGACACATACTCATTTTCTTTTCTCTCCTGTTATTCTAGATCACAGGTAGAAAATTTTTTCTTAAGGGGCCAGGCAGGAAATGTTTTAAGGTTTGCAGGCCACACAGTCTCTATCAAAACTTATCAACTCTGATTCTGTCACAAAAAGTAACTTTGCCATTGTAGCATGAAAGTAGTTTTAGACAATAACTACTAAAATAGGTATGACTGCATTCCAATAAAACTGTACAGACAAAAAGGAGTGGTGGGCTGGATTTAGCTCTTAGGTGATAATTATACCAAGTTCTTTACTGGAATGTGGCATTCATCTGCAAGGTCAAGTCATGACCCAAGATGGCTGTTAGAGGTCTAGGTGTAATATTCTAGGTGAAATCCCGAAGAATTACAAACACTAAAGTACCAAATGGGTTTCCTTCACAGTAGAATCAGCTCCCTTTAAATTTATTTTCAATGAAGACCTGAACAACACTTTTATTTACATCTCTGCTTAATAAACAATCTGACAGATCTCTATTCTTTGTTCCTAAAATGATAACTAAATTCTTAGAATCTAGAATTTTGTTGGCCTTTGTCCCCAGTTCCTGGGAAGTAACATTTATTCCTTGGAATTTCCCTAGTGATACAAGTGTTTTTTTAACTCATGGTGGGCCCCTGAGACCAAACCTGTTTATGCTAACGAGATGACTTAGAATGTGGACTATCCATAATAGAAAGAACAAACATGTGGTTAGAGATTTGGGGCTTTGAGCCATGTGATATCATCCTGACCTCCAGGAAGAAGAGAAGCCTGAAGACTGAATTCAACCATATAGACAATGATTCAATCAATCATACCTATATAATGAAACCCTAAGGAAAACTCAGAACACTGATGTTTGAGTCATCTTCCTTGGCCGGCAATACTCTGCATACTGTCATATGTTGATGTGTCCAAAGGCTAATACATCCTGAGGACAAGGAAGTTGCATATTTTGGACCTTCCCAGACTATCTCCTATGCATTTCTCCCTTAGTCTCGTTCTGTTTTGTATTGTTATAATAAATCTAATCATAAGTATAGTGCTCTCCTGAGTTCTGTGAGTCATTCTAGCAAAGTATTAAACCTGAGTGGATAGTAAGAACTCTTAGATTTGTAGCCCATGATCAGAGTGGGGACCCTTGGGATTGTGGCCGGCATCTGAAATAAGGTGAACAGGCTTGTGGAGGACTATGCCCTTAACCTGTGTAGTTTGGCCCGGGTCCATGTATTTAGTCTCAGAAATCATTGCAATCTCATTTGCCAGAAGTTAATCATTTTGCTGCAGGAAGGGGGACCCTTCCAGGGCCTGAGAGTGGGCTCTTGTCTAACACTTGGAAATGAATTGTCTGGGGAGACACACATGCTGACAAAGCAAGAGACTTTATTGGGAAGGGGCACCCGGGTGGAGAGTAGCAGGGTGAGAGAGCCCAGCAGAACTGCTCTGCCACATGGCTCTTAGTCTCGGGTTTTATGGTAATGGGGTTAGTTTGGGGGTTGTCTCTGGCCAATCATTCTCACTCAGGGTCTTTCCTGGTGGTGCACTCTTCACTCAGCCAAGATAGATTCCCGCGAGAAGGATTCTGGGAGGTTTGTAGGACATATGGACTGATGTCTTCTCTCTCATTTTGACCTTTCCCAAATTCTTCCAGTTGGTTGTAGCTTGTTAGTTCTGCATCCCTTACCAGGACCTCCTGTTGTAAGATAACTCATGCAAGTGGTTACTATAGGGCCTGGCTAGGGTGTGTGGATTCAGTCAGTACTTCCCCTAAAAATTTGGCTACATCTAGATTTAAATAAGACTTTTAAACTCATGTCCTCCATACCATCTTTAGCCTTAGAACATTGCCCACATGTCCAGTAATGTTAAGCTAAATATTCTGAATTCTAGCTTGAGCTACTTGGTCATCTTCCTTCAAAAGACTAACAGAACTAATTCCATCATGCTTTACTTTTTGGTTTGCCTCAGTTACCACAGTAACAGCAAGACTACATGGTCATCCAACAACTCCTGACATTTATCTCTCCTCATAAGTCAGTTGAAAAAATAAGAAATCCCTCATCTTCCTACCACCATGTCTAAAGACCTACCTCTATCTGTACTTGAATTCTCTATGTTCCTTTGTATTACAAAAGAAGCATAAAAAGTACTTTTTCTATCCCCCCAAAAATCTTCTTCTTAGTTTCCAGATCCCATCACTTATAACTTGTCAGGGACTTTGTTTTATAATTAATGCATATATTCTCTTTATTACAATAATATTATCCTGTCAACATGCAAACATCCTTTACTATCTTCCATTAGATAAAACCAAATGAAACCTTAACTTCAAGTCTATATTCTGCTCCTATTACTGCCCCAATCCTCTGGCCCTGTTCTTAGTAAAACCTTGCAACATATTTGCCTGGACTGGCTGCTTGTGTTTCCTTTTTTCCACTTTACTGTGGCTTCCATTCCTATCAGTCCATCAGACTGTTCTTGGTAACATAGTTATTGATCCCCATTATGTCAAAAGTGAAAGTAACTGTTCTTCTCTTCTGATATTCTAGCAGTCTTTGACAGTGTTGATCCAGCTCCTTATCTCTTGAGTAAAATATCAGATATGTCTGCTTTTCCTCTAATTTCACTAATTTATCTGCTTAGTTGCCATTGTTTCTGTCTCTTCCTCATTTACTTATTCTGTGGATGCAAGGGAAACCCCAATGACTTGTTCTGAATATTCTTAATTATCTCTATACATTTTTTTTTATTACTAGGGAGTTTCATCCATGCTTCTGGCTTTGAAAACAATGCCCATGCAGACTGATCATCAAATTTCAGCTGTAGCTCTGACTTCTCTCCTGAACTTTAGCATAATTCCAAGCTTTCCATTTACCATCTTCATTTGTAGTTCTAACATCTTAAATTTTACATATTAAAAAACAGACTTCTTGTTTTCTTTTTAAATTGAAGTATAGTTTATTTACAATATTGCATTAGTTTCATGTATACAGCAAAGTGATTCAGTTATACATATTTTATTCAGATTTTTTCCATTATAGATTATTATAAGATATTGGATATAGTTTCTTGTGCTACACAGTAAATCCTTGTTGTTTACCTATTTTATATATAGTTGTGTATATCTTTTAATCCCATACTCTTAACTTATCCCGTCCCAACCCCTTCCCTTTTTGGTCACCATAAGTTTTTTTTTTTTTTTTTTTCTGTGTATGTGAATCTGTTTCTGTTTTGTAAATAAATTCATTTTTATTATTTTTAAGATTTCACATATAAGTTATACCATTTAATATTTGTCTTTGTCTGACTTACCTCTTTTAGTGTGATAATCTCTAGCTCCATCCATAAAAATGGATTTCTTAATAACCCCACAACTAAACTTTTCTTATTGCTGCCTTCTTCATCTCAAGAATGTCAGAATCATCCTACCAGTTGGCTAAACCCCCAACCTCAGAGTTATGCTTGATTTGTCTCTTTCCCTCATGTCTCACATCCATTCAATTACAAAGTCTTATTGAAATAATGTACAAAATGTTGAAATTTTCCAGTTCTTCCCCATTCCTACTGTCACTGCTAGTGCCCAAGCTACTTTCATCTTTTGCCTGTGGACTAAAGTAGACTCCCTGCTTCCAGTTATTGAGGCCTATAAGCTATTCTCCACAGTTTGTCCTTTTTAAAGCTAAATTATATCATATTATTTGTTTGATTAAAGTCCACTAATTGTTCTTCCAATTGAAGCTAATATAAACCAATATTCCCTTTTAATGACAGGTTCATGCTTACTTTTCTGACCTTTCATTTTCTCTTTATTTACCATATTCAAGTCACAATAACCTTCCTATTTTCTGAACATGTCAAACTATTCTTATTTCAAAATCTTTGCATCTGACAGATCTATCCGAGATATTCTCCAGATTTTCTCATGCCTGGACTCTTAAGATCCTACCAGTCTCAGTTCAAATGTTAGAGCCCCTGAGAGCTCTATACTGACAAAACATATTTAAAGTCAGACCACCCTGCCTCCATCATTCTGTGATAACATCATCACCTTGCAATTGTCATATAATTTGTTTGTTTTACTTCTACATTTTATCTCTTTCTCTGATGGAAAAAAATTAATTGAGAATCAGTAGGAAACTTGTTAAAATGCAGATTCTGATTTAGTAGGTCTTGGGTTGGTTTTTAGATTCTGCCTTTCTAACAAGCTCCCAGTTGAAGCATATTTATCTAAGGATTTCATGACTCCCATTTTGGTGTTTTTGTATCCTTTTCTTAGAAGGTTGTCATAGTTTATTAGTTAGGGTTTATTTGCGGAACATAACTAGGTTAAGCGTTGGGTTAAAATCAACTTACAGATTCATTTAGTCTAAACAGACAAACTCTATATAGAACCCTTAGGAATAATTTCTAGAAGGTCACCTCAGAAGTGTACCCCAAGGGAGCTTATTGTACTGATAAGGTCAGGATATTACCTGTGGAAAATGAAAATACCAGTACAGTGGTTGGCTCCAGAATCATGACCTGTAAAGGGAGAAGCCATAATCACAGCTTCTGGCAACACTGCTAAGCTAAACACCTGAATAATCAACTGCCCGTTCCCTGTTTCTCACCCATTTGATTAATTTCCAAATCAAGATTTACAGTTATATCAAAGTTACATTTAGACTTCTAGTTATAAGGGAAACATAAAATTTGGCTTTTAGTTTTACAAGCTCTACAGTACAAAAAGGCGTTGTAGGAGGAGGTCAAAATGAATGTGAGTTAATACAACTCGTCTGTTCAAAATAGCCCCAAGGGAGTACTACTTTTGTCCCAAGAACTTAAATAGTTTTAGTTGAAAAATATCTTACAATTTTTACTTACTATGATGCTAATTTCTCCCTCTAGTTTCAATATGACTCAAATGAGAATTGAATATGGGTCTGAGTATGAAAAAATATAATTAAGTATAAAACAGGATGCTTTACTCTGAGTACATCCCTTCCTTCCAACAACCTAAAAGTTTGTTAAGTCAAGCTCAGAGTGAATTATTTCACAGGAGGATTACTCATACTCCATAGGAATATCCATTGAGGTTTTCAGATTCACAAGTCTATCCGTTCAAGTTTAAATGTCACAGTTATGAGATAGGCAAAAAACACCATGGGGGATTAGTCACCACAAGACTGTCCTCACTTAAGAAACCATCTGCAAGTTTGGTGTTATCCAAGACCACCCTAATTCATACCAGCTAGCTATAAATTCAAAGGTTTCTATAGTCACCCTCATGTACAATAATTCACTAGAACAAATCAAGGAACTCAGAAAAGTGCTATACTTATGATTACAAGTTTGAACTGGCGAAAGAAAAGACACATAGGGTGAAGTCTAGTAGGGTTCAAATAAAAAGGTCCCATGTCCTCAGGAATGAGACATTTGTTACCCTTCTGCCATCTATGTGTGAGAAGATGCAAGAAGTACTGCCAACGCATTTGCTCACTTGAACATTGATCTCCTTAGTTTTGACTGGAGCTTCATTACATACGCACAATTGATGGAGTCATTTTCCATGGAGTTGACAAAACCCCAACCCTCCAATCACATGGTTGTTTTTTCTGGTATAGCCAGTTCCCAATGAGAGTCATCTGGTTAGCATAAACTACCAGGTATGATCCAGGAGCCCACCATGAATAAAAAAGACACTCCTATAATTTGGGAAATACCAAGGGTTTAGAGGTTATCTCCAATTATCTAGGATACAGGGCAGAACTCTCTTTGGGTAAAGTTCATTCTTTGCTACAGAACCACCTTTTCTGTGAAGCCCTTCCTGACTTTCTTTTCTGATCCCTTAGGAGAATTTATTGTGTCCTTATCTGTGCTACTAAGACATAGTATATTATTCTCGTATTATAAACAAACTTATACAAACCAACAGTTTAATAGTTGCTGGCTCATGTCTCTGTCTCCCCTGCCAGATGGTGCGTTCCTAGAGAGAAAGAACTGGTTGATCCGGATGTTCTCAAAACCTAAATGGTACTTGGCACATAAAGTAACTTCTTTATCTCTCTTTTTCCTTCTTGTTCTTTCTCTGTACACACACACACACATACACACACGCGCGCGCGCGCATGGAAGAATATAGTTGTTCAAAGCAATTTTACCACTCCCACATAGATGAATAAAATAAAATCCTTAAAAAGTAAGCCTTGTTAATAAGCAATTATAAATTATAGCATTCAAATAATGACTTATTTCTTTATTTTGGACATTTCAATTGATATTTCCCATTTTACTGACAATGCTGATGAAAGGAGGTACAGGTATGGAAAATGGAAGAGAAAGTACATGCATCTGGTGTTCTAATGATGCCTGGACCACATGGCCAGCTCAGACTGTAGGGGAGGCCCTGAAGCTTCTAAAATTCCTATAAAGTTTTTTCTTAATACCCGCAAAGCACAGTGCTTTCCTTTCAGAGCACTATTTAACCAGGATAATTGACTCACTGGCAAAGAGTTTTGATCTAAAGATTGAGTGAGCTCTTCTATAATTGCCCTTAATATAGTTGTAAAACAGGAAGGTAAAAGCTTTCTTTCAAGAAGACTTGGAAAAGTACTAATGCAGTAAATAGCACATTTGATGCTTCTATTAAAGCTCTTTGCTTAAATGGAAATTGACTATATAACTATGTTTTCACACTCTGAGTTTTTAACATTTGTGTAGTAACATGGATTATAAGATTCTGCATACTGAGGTTTCATGGAAATAGAACACTTTCAGTTCAAACACTAGAATATCTATAAATGGGAATTTAATTACAACAAGATTATGACAACAACTTTTGTAGTTTTTATGACTATAGCAAAAACAATCTCTACCTAATGTTATGAGAAAATTCAAATCTAAGTACAGATATCCAAAGAAAAGCTAAGAAAATCTGATGTTTAAATCATTATAAAAGACTTAAGACTTACTATAGATTATAAAATTAGAATTAATTTATTATGATACATTTTAAATTCTGCTTCACATTTTCCTTGCTTTCAAGATCTCATATTATCTAAATATAGATTATCTTAAGTAAAAATTGGTAAGAATTAATCTATGAGCTGAATTGTACTCCCCCACAAATTCATGCTTTGAAATTCCAACCACCAGGATGGTTGTATTTGGAGACAGGGCTTTTAGGAGGCAAATAACATTTAGATGAGGTCATAAATGTAGGGTCCCAATCTCATAGGATTGAAGACCTTGTAGAAGAAGAAGAGAGATCTCTTTCTTTCTTTGTTTCTTCCTCTCTGTCTCTCTCCCCTCTGGATGCACCAAGGAAAGGTCATGTAGGTAAATAGCAAGAGGGCAGCTGTCTGCAGGACAGGAAGAGGGTTCTCATCAGTAACCAAATTGGCTGGCACTTTGATCTTGGGCTTCTCAGTCTCCAGAACTTTGACAAATAAACTTCTGATTCTTAAGCCACCTCATCTATGGTATTTTATTATGGCAACCCAAGCTGATTAAGACAGTCATAAACATTTCCGAACGTATATAACACATAATATTATTCACATTTAACATAAAATGTTTATTATTTAGTTTCTCATTTAAATAGGAAACATAAGCATATTTTATTTTTTTAAATGGCTACATTACAGTTATTTTTTTTAACTTTTTATTTTATATTATAGTATAGTTGTTTAACAACGTTGTGTTAGTTTCAGGTGTACAGCAAAGTAATTCAGTTATACATATACATGTATCTATTCTTTTTCAAACTCTTTTCTCATTTAGGTTGTTACACAATGTTGAGCAGAGTTTCCAGTGTTATACAGTAGGTCCTTCTTGGTTATCCATTTTAAATACAGTAGTGTGTATATGTCAATCCCAAACTCCTTAACTATCCAGCCCCGCTTCCCCTCTGGTGACCATAAGTTCTTTCTCTAAGTCCGTGAGTCTCTTTCTGTTTTGTAAATAAGTTAATTTGTATCATTTTTTTAAGATTCTGCATATAAGCAACATCATACAATATTTGTCTTTCTCTGTTTGACCTACTTCACTCAATATGACAATCTCTAGGTCTAACCATGTTGTTGCAAATGGCATTATTCCATCCGTTTTAATGGCTGAGTAATATTCCATTGTATGTATGTACAACCTCTTCTTTATCCATTCCTCTCTCAGTGGACATTTAGGTTGCTTCCATGTCCTGGCTATTATAAACAGTGCTGCAATGAACATTAGGGTGCATGTATCCTTTCAGACCATGTTTTTCTCCAGATTTATGTCCAGGAGTGGGATTGCAGGATCATACAGTAGCTCTATTTTTAGTTTTTTAACTAACCTCCATATTATTCTCCACAGTGGCTGTACCAATTTACATTCCCACCAACAGTGTAGGAGGGTTCCCTTCTCTCCACACCCTCTCCAGCATATATTGTTTGTAGATTTTTTGATGATGGCCATTCTGACTGGTGCGAGGTGAGATCTCACAGTAGTTTTGATTTTCATTTATCTAACAATTAGGGATGTTGAACATCTTTTCATGTGACTCTTGGCCATCTTTTTGTCTTCTTTGGACAAATGTCTATTGAGGTAACCTGACTGTTTTTTGATGGGGTTGTTTGTTTTTATGATATTAAGCCACATAAGCTGATTGTAAATTTTGGAGACTAATCCCTTAACAGTTACATCATTTGCAAATATTTTCTCCCATTATGTGGGTTGCCTTTTCATCTTGTTTATGGCTTCCTTTGCTGTGCAAAAGCTTTTGAGTTTAATTAGGTCCCATTTGTTTATTTTTGTTTTTATTTCTATTACTCTGGGAAGCAGACTGAAAAACATATTTCTGTGATTTATGTCAGAGAATGTTCTGCCTGTGTTTTCCTCTAAGAGTGTTATAGTGTCCAGTCTTACTTTTAGGTCTTTAATTCATTTTGAGTTTAGTTTTATTGTATGGTGTCAAAGAGTGTTCTAATTTCATTTCTTTACATGTAGCTGTCCAGGTTTCCCAGCATCATTTACTGAAGAGACTGTCTTGCCTCCATTGTATAGTCTTGCCTCCTTTGTTGTAGATTAATTGACCATAGGTATGTGGGTTTATTTCTGGGCTTTCTAAACTGTTCCATTGATCTCTATTTCTATTTTTGTGCCAGTGCCATACTGTTTTTATGACTATAGCTTTGTAGTATAGTCTGAAATCAGGGAGTCTGATTCCTCTAGCTCTGTTTTTCTTTCTCAAGCTTGCTTTGGCTATTCAAGGTCTTTTGTATCTTCATATAAATTTTAAGATTTTTCTTTTTTCTAGTTCTGTGAAAAATTCCATTGGTAGTTTGATATGGATTGCATTGAATCTGTAGATTGCCTTAGGTAATACACTTATTTTGACAATATTGATTCTTCCAATCCAAGAACATGGTATATCTTTCCATCTGTTTGTTGTGTTGTCTTTGATTTCTTTCATCAGCATTGTATAGTTTTCAGAGTATAGGTCTTTTGTCTCCTTAGGTAGGTTTATTACTACATATTTTATTCTTTTTGATGCAGTGGTAAATGGGACTGTTTCCTTAATTTTTCTTTCTGATCTTTTGTTATCAGTGTATAGAAATGCAACAGATTTCTGTGTATTAATTTTGTAACCTGCAAATTTACCAAATTCATTGATTAGCTCCAGTAGTGTTCTCGTAGTGTCTTTAGTATTTTCTATGTATAGTATTATGTCATCTGCAAACAGTGGCAGTTTTACTTCTTTACCAGTTTTCTTTTTCTTCTCTGATTGCCACAGCTAGGACTTCCAAAACTATGTTGAGTAAAAGTGGTGACAATAGGTATCCTTGTCTTTTTCCCAATCTTAGCAGAAATGCATTCAGCTTTTCACCATTGAGGCTGATGTTAGCTATAGGTCTGTTTTATATGGCCTTTATTATGTAGGGGTAGTTTCCCTCTATGCCCACTTTCTGGAGATTTTTTATCATAAATGGGTGTTGAATTTTGTCAAAAGCTTCTTCTGTGTCTATTGAGATGATTATGTGGTTTTTATTCTTCAATTTGTTAATATGGTGTATCACATTGATTTGCATATATTGAAGAATCCTTGTATCTCTGGAATAAATCCCACTTGATCATGGTGTATGATCCTTTTAATGTGTTGTTGGATTTGGTTTGTTAGCATTTTGTTCAGGATTTTTGTGTCTATGTTCATCAGTGATATTGGCCTGTAATTTTCTTTTTTGTGTGTGTTATCTTTGTCTGGTTTTGGTACGAGATTAGACCTAAACTACAAGAAAAAAAAACTAAAATGCAGGAATATGTGGAAGCAAACAATATGTTACTAAACAACCAGTGGATCACTGAAGAAATCAAAGAGGAAATCAAAACATATCTAGAGACAAATGAAAATGAAAGCACAATGATTCAAAACTTATGGGATACTGCAAAAGCAGTTCTAAGAGAGAAGTTTATAGCAATACAATCTTACCTCAGGAAATAAGAAAAATCTCAAATAAACAACCTAACCTTACACCTAAAGTGCCTAGAGAAAGAACAAACCAAACTTAAAGTTAGTAGAAGGAAAGAAATCATAAAGGTCAGAGCAGAAATAAATGAAGTAGAGATGAAGAAAATAATAGAAAAGATCAATGAAACTAAAAGCTCTTAAAAAATAAACAAAATTGATAAACCTTTAGCCAGATTCATCAAGAAAAAAAGGGAGAGGACTCAAATCAATAAAATTAGAAATGAAAAAGGAGAAATTACAACTTACACCACAGAAATACAAAGGATCATAAGAGACTACTAAAAGCAACTATATGCCAATAAATTGAACAAAGTGGAAGAAAGGGACAAATTCTTAAAAATGTCCAGTCTCCCAAAACTGAACCAGGAAGAAATACAAAATATGAACAGACCAATCACAAATACTGAAATTAAAACTGTGAGTTAAAAATTCCCAATAAAAGTCCAGGGTCAGATGGCTTTACAGTTGAATGTTATCACACATTTAGAGTAGAGTTAACACCTCTCCTTCTGAAACTGTTCCAAAAAATTGCAGAGGAAGAAAACTCCCAAACTCATTCTATGTGGCCACCATCACTCAGATACCAAAACCAGACAGAGATACCACACAAAAAAAGAAATTTACAAGCCAATATAACTGATGAACATAGATGCAAAAATCCTCAACAAAATACTAGCATTCCAAATCCAGCAATACGTTAAAAAGATCATACACCATGATCAAGTGGGATTTATCCCAGGGATGCAAGGATTTTTCTATATCCACAAATCAAGCATGTTTTAAAATATGTTTTACAATAGTAAACTTTTTTTTTTATTCATTCATTCATTCATCTGTTCTCAATTTGGGTTTAGTTCTGACATGGGGATATGAGGACTACTTAAAAATAAAAGTATATACTGTTGATATATGATTTGCAATGGCAGGGAGGTCTTTAGGAAAATTATAGTGTGACTAAGTAATGGAATGTGCTGTTTTATGCCAAACAGACATAATTTAAGGAAAAAAAAAACAGGAAAACATATGATGAAGAAATTCACAGAGAGATGATTTATAAATGTATTATCTCATTTAATTCTTATAAATAATCTTACAAAAGTAGTATGGGATAGTTCAATGCAGAATTGAGATGTCTTCTATTAATTAGATGGAGCAAGTTACCCAACCTTCATTTACCCCAGGTTTCTAGTCTGTTAAAAGAGAATAATAAGTTTAAATTGCTTTTTATATATCCCTATTTTATACAAATCAAATGTAACTCAGTGTGTCACTTACTTTGCAGCAGATCAAAAATTCAGTATGAAACCTTTTTGAATCCAAACTTCTGAATTTCTACTAAAATAATTACTAGTCCTTTTGGTTAGGAGATATATATATATATATATATATATATATATATATATATATATATATATATATATATATATAAAGCTTTAAAAATTGAAACCTAGAAAGGATAACCTATATACTCATTACTATTCATATGTATTTCAGCAGGCTAGTTTAAGTTTCATTTCTTGAAATCTTGGCAATCAGAAAATAATATCACTTTGTCAGTTTTGAGCAATGAGGAAGAATGGGAAGAATGTCTAGAATGCATATGGCAGCAACATAGAGGATGACCTGTAGGACAGATTGGAAGAATCCTGAGATGGTAGAGTGAAAGGAAAGGAAGAAAGAAAAATAAAGATGCAGGAGTGTGTCAGCCTGAAGGAGGAATGTGGTATGAGATCAATGGAGTAGGTTCTGGAGCCATACTTCCTTGGTCCAAATCCCTACTATCTGAACTTGGGGTATCAATTTTATGAGCTGGTATAGGTAAATTGTATAGCAAAATGCATGACATATATTAACCATTATATAAAAATTAATTTTAAAAATAATGTTTTGAAAATGAGGTCAATTTAGTGTTTAGTATTATTGTGGGGAAAATGTTTATTTCATAAAAATAGCATTATGGGTTGAGTTGTGTTCTCCAAAAAGACACGTTAAATTCCTAAACGCCAGTTTCTCTGAATGTGACCTTATTTAGAAGTAAGATCTTTGCATATTTAATTAAGATAAGGTGAGGTCATTAGCACTGAGCCCTTACACAAAATGACTGTTGCCTTTATAAGAAAAGGGAAATTTGGACACCAGAACACACAGCAAAAGTATCAAGTAAGAACAGAGGTAGAGATTAAAGTAATGCATCTACAAAACAAGGAATACCAGTGATTGCTGGTTGCCACCAGAAGCTACGGGAGAGGCATAAAACAGATGCCCCTTCAGAGCCCTCAGAAAGAACCAACAGTGCCAAAACTTTAAGTTTCAACAACTTCTAGCTTCCAGAACTGTGAAAAAATAACTTTCATCATTTAAGCCTCCTAGTTTGAGATACTTTGTAAAAGAAGCCCTAGGAAATGAATACAAAGAACTAACATTAATCACTGAGTCTGATATGACTAATTTTTTTTTTATTCTAAGACAATCTTTTAAGTGATTAATGTACCTTACAAATTTCAAAAAAATATTATGGATAAAAATATATTTATTGCAAAAGGCAAAAGAAAACTATGTTAAGTTGTGAAATTTTGCTTCTGTTTTCAATGAATCACAGAACATGTTGATTGACTCTGTTTGGTACATTGACAGCTACAAAATGACTAATTGTTCCTTGAATTAGAGCAAAGATTCTGAGTTCTGACTCCTTTTCTTATATTTGAAATTTAGGGTGGTGCTATGGGTAATGCATATGGCTACATGGCAAAGTCTCCTTAAACACAGAGTTACCTGGAATGATATTTGGAGGTGTGTGTTTGTGTGTGTGTGTGTATGTGTGTGTGTGTAATGGAAGGAGTCTTATAAGTAGAGAAGACTGGCAAGTATTTGATCTGCAAAGTTTTATGACCTTGAGCAAGTTAAGCTGTTTGTGCTTCAGTTTCATCTTCTGTTAAAAGTGGTAGTAAGAAAAGAACATATATTTCATAGGATTGTTGTAAGGATATTAAGTGCTTCAGACGCATCTTTATGATTAAGTGTCATCACCACCACCATCATCATCACCACCATCTAATGGATTGTATAATGCAAAGACCTTCCCATCCTGTGACCAAAATTTGCTGAGATCACATTGGGGATTTGTCTATGTGGGTTGGAAGGAAATCAGTACAGATGGTCTTCAACTTAGGATGGTTCAATTTATGATTTTTCAGCTTTATAATGGTGTTAAAGCAAAACTCATTCAATAGAAAACATACTGTGAATTTTAAATTTTGATCTTTTCTCAGGCTAGCAATATGCATTTTAATACTCTCTAGTGATGCCAGGCAGGGGCAGCAAGCTGCAGCTCCCAGTCTGCCACATGATCATGAGGGTAGGTAAACAGCTGATACACTTACAACCATATGTATCCACAAAACAATTCCATTTTCACATTCAGTACAAAACTAAATAAACTGAAATATTCAACGTGGCATTATACAATAGGCTTTGTGTTAGATAATTTTGCCCAAGAGTAGTCTAATGTAAAAGTTCTGAGAATGTTTAAGGTAGGCTAGGTGAAGCTATGATGTTTGGCAAGTTAGGTGTATTAAATGCACTTTCAACCTATCATAGTTTCAATTTACAATGGGTTTATTTGGACATAACCTGATCATAAGTCCAGGAAGATCTGTATTTCTTTCCAATCCATGGACAAATAAAGAATGACTCTTTGAGAAAGAGCAGGCTGGCTTTATCGTTAATGAGCAGGAAGCTTTGTGTGATGGCTCATTCATTAATTCATTTATTCAACATATTTACTGAATTTCTAGCTACATGTTTAACATTTTCTAGACTGGAAATAAATCAGTGAATGAAACAGATAAATATATTTAACGTCATAAAGATTATAGTCCCCTACTCTAAGCATTGTGTCAATGATGTTAGCTTTCCTGTGATTCAAAACCTAGTGGGGACAAAATACATTGTTCCTCACAGCATATAAATAGATCCAATAGCTTTAATAAAATGATATTTTCTAGGAGAGTAAAACATATTGAAAACTGATCACGTTTCATGTCAAAGGATTTTGACAGGAAATCATCTAGTTCAATTCCCTAATTACACCGGCCAGAGCTGAAGCCCAGAGAAATGAAGCAAAGTGCTCTTCTCTCAAAGCTAATCAAAGTCAAAACTGTACCTAACACTAGACATTACTGATGCCCAGTTAAGACTCTGGTCTCCAAGATGAGCAACCACATCACCACTTATTGATGGTGGTGAGCCAGCCACTCCAGTAACTAGTGTGTTCTCTTAGACTAGAGTAGTCAAATGTAGGTCCCTGGATTGATGCTAAGCAGGGTGTTTATATCACCCTAGAGAGGGGGATATAAAACTGTGATTCTAATTCATTTAAGTCTGTAGATCCACGTTAACCTTTTCCACAAGAAGCTCCAGAGTTATTGTGAGTAAAGTACAGAACCCTGAAAAGTTCATGCCAGAAAATAAATTTATTTTGAAGAGATTCTTCTTCGTTAAACTACAAGTTTCATGTGTTTGGGGTAATAAAATACAGAGGAAACTATCATTCAGTTGATAGAATTTTGCCTAATGCAGCAAACAGAATGTTACTAATGTTTCTTTAGAGGCTTCTTTTTAATATTGCCTGATGAGCTATCAAGGACAAAAGTGACATCCAGCTTTCTTTAAAATGGCAAACTGAGTTCTTTCTACCACTGATATATTTATTATATGTATTACAAAAACAATGAAATGAGGTATGCTATTATATATACGAGTCTAATGCAAGTGTCAAGAAAAACATTTTTAACACAAGATGTACAAAGACCAATCCAAAATCTAAGGAAATGAAACTGAAAGCCTGTGAAATCTAGAAATATTCAGTTAAAAATATGTCCTTGTAGGGGCTTCCCTGGTGGTGCAGTGGTTGGGAGTCCGCCTGCCGATGCAGGGGACGTGGGTTCGTGCCCCGATCCGGGAGGATCCCGCATGCCATGGAGCGGTTGGGCCCGTGAGCCATGGCTGTTGGGCCTGTGCATCCGGAGCCTGTGCTCCGTGGCGGGAGAGGCCACAGCAGTGAGAGGCCCGTGTACCGCAAAAAAAAAAAAAAAAAAAAAAAAGTCCGTGTAAAACAATGCTTTACAGTGTCATGTCATATCATATCAACACATTTCTGTGTAGGTAAAGTCAGTTTAACTTTCATTAATAGAAAGTCCATGTATATTTATTCATATTTTGAAATAGAACCAACTTCTCTAGTAGATTGGATTGGGGGACATTTTAAAATATGATTATAAGTAAAGTAAAACAAACCTTTATGAAAAGATTTATACCACTGTCATGTTGCCCAAGAAAAGCTGCCTTAAGAAGCACCCTAACTTTTTTCAATTAATATAAAATTTATATTGTTTGTAAATTCTACCATAATTAATATCAAGAATACAGTGACTTCTGTTAAAAAAGTTTTGTACATAAAGCAAAAATTGGCAAGTATGAATAATTTTGCTGGTGTTGCAAAAAATTGTAATAAATCATTTTGTGTTGGTGTAGAATGCTCATTTTAACCATAAGTAACAAAAAATTTCCACCAGAAAACTTCTTCCAGTGAATTACACCTGAGTGTTCATTAGTGCAGTAACATCCTTAAAGAAAATTCAGACAAGCTGACTTTCAATACTGTGAATTGGAGCACCCAAGCGGAATAACATGAATGAGGCTTCTTCACTTTGGGTTTTATTAAACAATAGACATAGAACCCAGTTAGAAAGAGAAACATATAAATTTTTCTCTCCAAAGGTTAAGAAACAAAAGGATAATAATTATAATACTGGGGGAAAACATAAACCAAAGCCCAAACCAAAAATCTGTAATAAATCTCATTGGTTAGAAGTACTTTTCAAAATATTGGATAGGAATTTGAAAGTCACTGATTTAATAAATGGTTAAAGAAACTTTTCCTGATTATAGTTTTTAACATTCTGAATAAATAGACTTCATGGAAAAAGTAGTGGTTCTTTTTACCTTTTCATTTGATCTTAAGAACCTATATACTTGAATACATAGAGAAAAATGTATCACTTTGTCTAGATAATCAAAATTATCTACAATGTGTACAATACAATGACTGCAGAAGATTTTTATTCTGTTTAACAATCTGATATCAGATTATCTGAAGAACAAACTTACTACTTACAAAATTTTATAAACATTGGAGAAATGATGATAGAAGATGGAAAGTAGAAAGGATAATAACAATTGCATTCACACTCAAAAAATACATATTTGTATAATCAGCTTCACAAAATAAAAACTTAGATAATTAAAATAAAGATAATTTATTATGGGCTTCTACTTTTACATAATTATGCATTTCTAAATGTATATGTGAAAGTGGACAGAGTAGAGGTCAAAAAAAGGTTTACTTACTAGAAAATAGTTTCTATTCACAATGAAGTTAAAAATAATATAAAATTTGTAATATATATATTTTTAATATCTTTATTGGAGTATAATTGCTTTACAATGTTGTGTTAGTTTCTGCTGTACAACAAACGAAGTGAATCAGCTATATGTATGTATATATCCCCATATCCCCTCCCACTTGAGCCTCCCTCCCACCTTCCCTATCCCACCCCTCTAGGTCATCATAAAGCATTGAGCTGATCTCCCTGTTATGCGGCTCCTCACTAGCCATCCATTTTACATTTGGTAGTGTATATATGTCAATGCTACTCTCTCACTTCACCCCAGCTTACCCTTCCCCCACTGTGTCCACAAGTCCATTCTCTATGTCTGTGTCTTGATTCCTGCCTTGCCACTAGGTTCATCAGTACAATTTTTTTTTTTTAGATTCCACATATATGTGTTAGCATACAGTATTTGTTTTCATCTTTCTGACTTACTTCACTCTGTATGACAGACTCTACGTCCATCCACCTCATTACAAATAACTCAATTTCATTCATTTTTATGGCTAATATTCCATTGTGTATATGTGCCACCTCTTCTTTATCCATTCATCTGTCGATTGACACTTAGGTTGCTTCCTTGTTTATGGTTTCCTTTGCTGTGCAAAAGCTTTTAAATTTCATTAGGTCCCACAAACCCAAAACAATTAAGAAAATGGTAATAGGAACATACATACAAATAATTACCTTAAATGTAAATGGGTTAAATGCCCCAACCAAAAACACAGACTGGCTGAATGTATACAAAAACAAGACCCATATATATGGTGTCTACAAGAGACTCACTTCAGACCTAGGGGCACATACAGACTGAAAGTGAGGGGATGAAAAAGATATTCCATGCAAATGGAAATCAAAAGAAAGCTGGAGTAGCAATGCTTATAACAGACAAAACAGACTTTAAAATAAAGACGAGACAAGGAATGACACTGTATAATGATTGAGGGATCAATCCAAGAAGAAGATATAATAAATGTAATATATTTTCAATATTAAATGCAAATACTAAAGTTATTTTAATATTTTACATACGGTCTTAAATCTAATTCTTTTTCTTCACATTTGAACACAGAGTTGATAGACTAATTTTAGTTAAGATCTTAATTTTAGGGATTACAGTTTTACAGTTTTTACCATGCCTATTAATTTTTGTCTTTGTCTCAATTAAGGTGCATTTATGAACACTAAAACAAGAGAAACACTGATAAAAAGAAGTGTTAAACAAAATTTTAGAAGCAGAGACCTTGAAGGTGTTATTTTGGGCTTTGTTAGGACTACGGTCCTGGAACCACAGATTCAAGAAACATTTGAGTTGTGTTCCACCAAACTACAAATGGAGGAAGCTTATAAAAGCAAAAACCTCAAGGCCACTGTTGGTTACATAAGTTACATAATTCTTGCCTGTCAAGAATTATAGTTGGAGCTGGCAAGAAGTCAGGGTGCTTATAAAGCAAGGATTGGTTGGGGTCAGAAATTGTTGCATAGATACAAGGGGGAATCTTAAGAATATTAAATTGCAGCTGGTGGATGTTGTTCTAAATACAGCTGGTGGTGTCCTTGGGTTTGATACAGTTCAGAGAAAATTCAAGTTCTCAGTGGTGCAAAGAAGTGTCTGAGACCAGATTCTGATGTTCGTCTGACTCCATTTTTGTATGTCTGGACTGTGATTACTCCATTGTAATTTCAATCTGTCATCAGAAATACAAAGAAAGAGGAAAAATTGTATCTACTTATTTAAGAAATCTTGAAGTAGGGTACACCTAAGTTTGTTTTTCAGCAGCCCAGAAAAATCAGTACATTCCTTATGAGCCCATGTACGATTTTCTTGGCACTTTCCTCAGGGCCACATGACGGCTGCAGCTGTTTCCAATCAACATATCATTTCAGAATATAATAATAATAATAAAAATCCCCCAAGTCAGAAAAAAGGAATACCTGTACCTCATGTCCATTTTCCCATAAGTCCTTCAGAAATATTTTTTATCACCTCTGTGAATTTATTTGGGTCATATGTGTAAACTACTGTTTGACGTGGAGAATGAGAACTACACTACTGGCTTTTATCAAACAACATTCACACTTGGCTGCATGCCTCACTTCTCCTGAAAGAGTTTTCAGTTCTGAAAAAAGTGAGTGAGTCTATGATAATACTTAGAACTAGGATTGCTGGCATTATCAAGTTCATTTTTCAATGAAAATTTTATGAGGTAATAAAATGAAAATATGGTCAAAATCCAAGTAATTGAATAAATAAACATGGACCAAGAAGGTAAGCCTGTGAAACTGAAACTTCGGCTGGCAAAAAGTCTCATTTCATGTTAGCTTAAAAGTTTGTATAGCTGATCCACACGTTTAAATTTAATTTATCGCAGTGAGTTAAAAATTATGCATTGTATAAAATACAATCGTAAAAGAAAAATCTATCATATTGCTACTTATGCTGAAGTTTTCTGTTATTTTATTAAAATATGTTTTTAAAATTAAAAAAAATATTGAGTCAAATATCAACCCATGCTGTTTTTAACATCTGAAGCAAATTTCTATGAGTAAATAGAATACTGAAGTTCTGGGATTCTCTTGGGAGTATATAAATTCTGCAGCTGTCCCTACAACCTTTCAGTTTGCTCTTTGTCCATAGATATTTATTAAACAAACAAATATATACTAATTGA
Source organism: Tursiops truncatus (assembly GCF_011762595.2). Classification (NCBI taxonomy): domain Eukaryota; kingdom Metazoa; phylum Chordata; class Mammalia; order Artiodactyla; family Delphinidae; genus Tursiops; species Tursiops truncatus. The sequence continues at coordinate 55,019,734 of NC_047038.1, read as the reverse complement.
TCATTATGGGTGAGACACAGAATGGGACTACAGACGTAATCCTTGCTCTTACAATCCTTGCAGTCTATTAGAAGAGACAGACAAGGATATCATTTGAATAGAATAAATTATGGTGAGTGTTACCATAGGAAATACAGAGTGTGCTGTAAATACATGGTGGAAGCCACCCATCTGGTCTACAGTGCATCAGAGAAGGTTTCACAGAGGAAACACGATGTATAATTTTTTTTTTGAAGACAGACTTTTTTTTTTTACAAGCTTCTAAAATTATTTTAATAAGCTGTCAGGAATAAGAACCATTATTTTATGTATTTTACAAATTCTTCAATTATTAAAAGTTTTTAAGCTAAAAATTAATGATTTTGCAATTTTAAAACAAATATAATACACAAGGCATATAACCCAAGGCAAACTTCAACAAACTGATACTTTAAAATTATGTTGTATACTTACATATAAGATATAAAGTAGGCTTAATATTGTATTTGTTTTAATTTTTTTAATTTTTAATTTTATTTTATTTATTTTTTTATACTGCAGGTTCTTATTAGTCATCCATTTTATACACATCAGTGTATAAATGTCAATCCCAATTTCCCAATTCATCACACCCACCTCCCACCCCCTTTCCCCCTTGGTGTCCATACATTTGTTCTCTACATCTGTGTCTCAGTTTCTGCCCTGAAAACTGGTTCATCTGTACCATTTTTCTAGGTTCCGCATATATGCGTTAATATATGATATTTGTTTTTCTATTTCTGACTTACTTCACTTTGTATGATAGTCTCTAGATCCATCCACGTCTCTACAAATGACCCCATTTCGTTCCTTTTTATGGCTGAGTAATATTCCATTGTATATATGTACCACATCTTCTTTATCCATTCTTCTGTTGATGGGCATTTAGGTTGCTTCCAGGACCTGGTTATTGTACATATTGCTTCAGTGAACATTGGGGTGTATGTGTCTTTTTGAATTATGGTTTTCTCTGGTTATATGCCCAGTAGTGGGATTGCTGGGTCATATGGTGGGTCATGTGCTGGGTCACGATGTATAATTAAATCTGAAGATTGAGTTGCCAGGTGAATGGGGAAGATGATGAGCATTCCCAACAGATAGAATAGCACAAGCAATATTCTAAAGGTAGAAAAGAACATTGCTGTTTCTAATGGAAATTTAATATGGCTGGAGAGCAGGATTTTGAAGGGAAGGTGTGAAAATATATCTGGAGATATGATATATACACACTCAGATACACTAGGAAACTGTAGAGTTCTTAAAAGAATTTGGACTTCATTTTAAAGACAATGGGACATCATCTAATTGTTTTAATCAAGGGAATGGCATAAGCAAATTTGTCCTCTGCCTATAAGAGAGCAGGATTATAGTACACAATGATGGAGGTAAAGTTAGTAGGCTTTTTAAATTACCCTTGTTAGACATAATAGTGTTCTGAACAAGGCTAGAGGCAGGAGATTATAGAGGTAAATATATTGGAGAAAATTTTAGGTTCAAGCATCCAAAGACTTTAGAGCCTGAATAGACATAGGAAGTGAAGAAAAATGAAGAATTAAGGCTGACTGTGAGTTTCCTGTTTGGGTTATGGTTGAATATTGGTGTTAATCACTAAGATATGGAACTCAGGAGAAGTTTGCTGAGCATAACTCATCCTCTTTTCAGCATGTAAAATTTATGATATTTAGGTGATTTCAAAATGTAGATTTTCTGAACTTGTTGAATGTAAAGATCCAGAGCCCAGAAGAGAGATCAGGGCTAAGGATTCATTTATGAGCCATCTGGTATGGATGTATTTTGAAATTAAAAAATTAGATCATATTGTCCAGGGAAGATGTGTGGTCTAACTAAGAAAAGGAGAGCAGAGAAATGTCTGTTAGATGGAATTCGAAAGAACACCAGGTATTTACCCACTAAAACAAAACAACACAATTTTTGTTTACTATATGGTTTCCTATTTTTGCTATGAAAAAAAAATGACCACAAACTTGGTGACAAAAACAGAAATATATTCTCTTACACTTATCAAGGCCCAAATCTGAAATCAGTATCACTGGGCCACCATCAATGTTTTGGCAGGGTTGAACACTCTTTAGAGGCTCTGGGGTAGATTCTCTTCCTTGTCACTTTCATCTTCTTATGACTTTCAGCATTTCTTGAATTACAACTACATCACTACAATCTCCCTGGTCACATTACTCTTCTCTTCTATGTGGTCAAATATTTCTCTGCTTCCTTTTTATAAAGGATATATGTGATTGTATTTAAGGTCCACTCAGATAATCCAGGATGGTGTTCCTATGTTATGATCCTTAACTTAATCACATCTGCAAAGTCTTTGTTTTCATATCAGGTAGCATTCACAAGTTCTGGGTTTAGGATGTAAATTAATTTGGAAGGAGGCATTACTTAGCCTACCACATCTACTAAGGAGAAAATTATATTTTCTCTGCTCATATGGAGCTTATAAGAAGAACTGAGACAAAAATGAAATTAATTCATGGCAGATAGTGTCAAATGCCATTCATGTTAGACAAAATAAGTTAGTTACATAGAAATTCATAGATATAAGGACCATATTTAATTGGATTTTTGGAGCTAGTTCAACATCAAAAAAGCAAAAGAAAAATATTTTTTATAAGAAACTACATTAGAGGGTTCTCAAGAGATGGCATAGTAGGAGGTAAGCGGAATCTATATCCCCATGTTGGCAGCAATGACACTGGCAAGATCAATCTGATGTAATCATTTTAGAACTCTGGAGTCTACTGAAGGCTTACAGTTTCCAGGGGAATACTTGGGTCATAAATTATGATTAATTTCCATGAATTTTAGCTTTTAGCAGAGTAGCAGCTATCCATCCTCCATCTTCATCCACATAGCAGCCATCTATCCATATGTCCCTGGAGCTGCTTGCACACAGATTATGAGAGCCAGGGTGGATGAAAAGAGCCTTGTTTTCCAAATAATGGGAAACTGTGTTATGATCACTGATTGCTCCTTCTGATAACAGAGGTGCAAACAAAGATGGGTAGTCATTGTTACACCTTCCTCCGTTGTTTCAAGCTCCTCCACCTCTGACTAAAGTGAATTGCAGAGGATTGAAAGGGCCAGCATCTTACCCTCTCCATTTCAGTTTTCTCTTTTTCTCTTTAGGAGTCAGATATTAAAGACCAGATTATTCAAAACAACTGCAAATATGGGAGACAATTATAAACTAACCACACATACCCAGGAAAAAGCTCAGAAAGACCCGAGAAGACCTTAAATTTATACTCAGGGGACTTCCCTGATGGTCCAGTAGCTAACTCCATGCTGCCAATGCAGGGGGCCTGGGTTTGATCCCTGGTCAGGGAAATAGATTCCACATGCTGCAACTAAGAGTTTGCATGCACCAACTAAATATCCCACATGCCACAACTAGAGATCCTGCATGGCTCAAGTAAAAGATTCCCATATGCTGAAGACCCCACATGCCACAACTAAGACCTGAGCTAAAGAAAGAAAGAAATATATATTTTTAAATTAATAAATTTATACTCAAGATGATCCTCAGCACCAAGACAGCCTACAACAAACAAACAAACAAGTAAATAAATACAGCAAACTCTGGGAAAGTGGGATAACCTGATTTCCAGAGTTACAGTATTAGATTCAAATGTCTAGTTTTTCTGTGAAAATTTCCAAAGCATACAAAAAAAACAGGAAAATAATGTCCTTCAAAGGGAACCATAAACCAATAGAAACAGCCCTGAAAAGGGTCTAATAGCAGATATAATAAATAAAACTTTAAAAAACAATCTTAAAGATGCTTTAAAAAAAAGAAAGATATGAACAAAATTTTTTTAAAAGTATGAACAAAAAGGAAATTTTAATAGAGAGAAGAAAAACCTAGCAAAAAACCAAAAGAAAAAATTCTGGAGGTGAAAATTATAGCCAAAATAAAAATTTACTAGAGGAATTCATAGGAAGACTTGAGCAGGCAGAAGAAAGAATCAAATACCTTAAAGATAACTAGAAATGATCAAATATCAAAAACAGAAAGAAAAAGTTTAAGAAAAAAGTGAACAGAGCCTATGTGACCTCTGGGAACAATTAAAAGAAAGAAAATATGCATTGTGGCAGTCCCAGAATGAGATGTCAGAGAGAGAGAGAATATAAAGAGCAGAGAGAAAATTTGAAAAAATAACGGCTGAAAACTTTCCAAATTTGTTGAAAGACATAAATATAAATATTTAAGGTGAACTTGAAGATTAATTCAAAAAGTCTCATTCTAAGACATCATAATCAAACTTTCAAAAGACAAAGAATCTTAAAAGCAGCAGGATAGAAGTGAATTATCACATACAAGTATTCTTCAATAAGATTATCAGAAGATTTCTCATCAGAAACTTTGGAGGCCAGAGGAAGTGTGCTAAAATATTCAAGTGCTCAAAGAAAAAACTGTCCATCAAGAATCTTATATGCAACAAAACTGTCCTTGAGAAGTGAGGGAGAAATTAAGACAATTCAGATAAACAAAAACTTAGGGATTTTGTTAACACTAGATCTGTTTGCAAGAAATGCTCAAAGGAATTCTACAGGGTGAAATAAAAGGCCACTAGATGGTAACTTGATGCTTGTGGAAAAATTAAAATCTTGTTAAATACATGAAAGATTATAAAAGCTAGTATTTTTGTAACAATAGTTCATAACTGCAATTTTTGTTCTCTACATGATATAAGACTAGCATATTTAAAGATCAACTATTATTAGTCTAAAAGCTAGTATCACTGTATCTCATTACTTGTTCTCCAAATCTTGGTTTCTACATAATTTGAGAGACAACTGCATTTAAAAGAATTATTAGTTTATGTTTTGGGACACACAATATATAAAGATGAAATGTTGTGATATCAACAACAAGCAGAGTTGGGTACAGAGCTGTAAAAGAGCAGAGTTTTTCTATGTTATTGAAGTTAAGCTGGTATAAATTCAAATTAGAGTGTTTTAACTTTAGGATGTTAAATATAACCTCCAAGGCAACCACAAAGAAAGTAGCTATAAAACATACAAAAATGGAAATAAGAAGGGAATTTCAATATTTCACTACAGAAAAACTAAACACAAAAGAAGAGAGTAAAATAGGAAATGAGTACAAAAATATTATAAGGCATATAGAAAAAATATAGAAAAATGAGGAAAGTCTCTGCACTTTAAATAGACCAAATTCTCCAATCAAAAGACAGAGATTGGCAAAATGGATGAAAACACATGATCCAACTACATACAGTCTTCAAGAGACCCACTTTTGATCCTAAGACACAAATAGTTTGGAAATGAAAGAATGGAAAAAGATATTCTCTGCAAATAGTAACCAAAAGAGATTGAAGTGGCTAAAATAATATCTGACAAGATAGACTTTAAGTCAAAAAAGTTTATAAGTGACAACAAAGAACATGACATATTAATAAAAGTTTCAATAAACCAAGAAAAAATAAAAATTATAAATATTTAAACACTTACTGAGAGACCATCAAAATATATGAAACAAAATCTGAGAGAATTGAAGAGAGAAATAAACAGTTCTACAATAATAGTTGGAGAATTCACTATCTCACTCACAATAATGGATAGTTAAACCAGATAGAAGTTAAATAAGGAAATAGAGGACTTAAATAACATAATAATCAACTAGATCTATTAGACATATTCAGCACAATTTACTCAGCAACAGAATACACATTCTTCTGAAGTGCACACTGGACATTTTCCAGGATAGACATGGCTTTAGGACACAAATTAACTCTTAATAAATTTAAGAAGATTAATATAATACAAAATATCTTCTCTGATGACAATGGAATGATATTAGAAATCAATAACATATGTAAAACTGGAAAATTCATAAAATTATGAACAGCATATTCTTAAACAATAGACCAAAGAAGAAATCACAAGGAAAATTAGAAAATTCTTAGAGACAAATGAAAATTAATACACAACATAGCAAAACATATGGGATGCAGTGAGAGCATTGCTAAAGGTAAAATTCATACCTATAAAATCTTACATTGAGAACAACAAGGAAGATCTCAAATTAATTAACTGACTTTACATCTCAAGGAACTAAATAAAGAAGAAAAACTAAACACAAAGCTAGCAGACAGAAAGAAATAATAAAAATTAGAGCAGAGAAAAATAAAACAGGAACTAGAAAAATAATACAGAAAAATCAATGAAGTCAAAAGATCAACAAAAATTAACAAACTTTACATTGACAAAAAAAAAAGAGGTAGTGTATATATGTTCATGCCACTCTCTCACTTTATCATATCTTACCCTCCCCCCTCCCCATATCCTCAAGTCCATTCTCTACCAAACGTGAAATAGATAGATAGTGGGAAGAAGCCACATAGCATAGGGAGATCAGCTCGGTGGTTTGTGACCACCTAGAGGGGTGGGATAAGGAGGGTGGGAGGGAGGGAAATGCAAGAGGGAAGAGATATGGGAACATATGTATAAGTGATTCACTTTGTTATAAAGCAGAAACTAACACACCATTGTATAGCAATTATACTCCAATAAAGATGTTTATCAAAAAAAAAAAGAGGAAAGACTCAAATTGCTAAAATCAGAAATAAAAATGGACACATTATTACTGATTCTATAGAAATATAAAAGATTTTAGGATAGTGGTAGGAAGAACTGTATGCCAACAAATTGGATAAAATAGATGAAATGAAAAAGTTCCCAGAAACATAAAACCTACCAAGACTAAATTATGAAATAATGGAAAATCTGAATAGACCTAAAACTAGTAAAGATATTGAATCAGTAATAAAAAATCCCCCAACAAAGACAAGCCTTGGACCCAATGATTTCACTGGTTAATTCTATCAAACTTTTAAAGAAGAACTAATACAAATTCTTCTCAAACTTTTGCAAACAACTGAAGAGGAAAGAATACTTTCTAACTCATTCTATGAGGCTATCACTATTCTGATATCAAAACAAGACTAAGAATCTACAAGAAAAGAAAATTAGAGACTGGTATCAAAGCAAGACAAAGAATCAACAAGAAAAGAAAAGTACAGAACAGTATATCTTATGAAGATTGATGCAAAAATTTTCAACAAAATTTTGGTAAGCCCAATTCAGCAGCAATTTAAAAATTTTATACACTATGATCTAATGGAATTTATTCCTGGTATGCAAGGATGGTTACATATAAAATTAGTTAATATATTACATTACATTAACAGAAAGAAGTGAAATATATATGATCATCTTAACTGAGGTAAAAAAAATTAATAGCATTCCACACTTTTAAAAAATAAATTTATTTATTTTTTTTTGGCTGTGTTGGGTCTCTTTGCTTCACGTGGGATTTCTCTAGTTGTGGCTAGTGGGGACTACTCTTCGTTGAGGTGAGTGACCTTCCAATTGCAGTGGCTTCTCTTGTTGCGGAGCATGGGCTTTAGGAGCATGGGCTTCAGTAGTTGTGGGACATGGACTCAGTAGCTGTGGCTTATGGGCTGTAGAGCACAGGCTCAGTAGTTGTGGCACATGGGCTTAGTTGCTCTACAGCATGTGGGATCTTCCTGGACCAGGGATCGAACTTGTGTCCCCTGAATTATCAGGTGGACTCTTAACAACTGTGCCACCACGGAAGTCTCTCCACATATTTTTATAATAAAAATATTTTTAAAACTACAAGTAAAAGAAAACTATGTAACATAATAAGAGCCATAAATTTAAAAATAATAATAATAATAACAAAGATAACAATGATGAACATTTAAGTGGTGAAAGACCAAAAGCCTTTCCTCTAAGATCAAGAGAAAGGTAAGGATGCCTGCTTTCACTACCTTTATTCAACATGGTACTGGATGTTCTAGCCACAGTAATTAGGCAACAAAAACAAATAAAAGGCATCCAAGCTGGAAAGGAAGAAGAAAATTATCTCTCTGTGCATTTGATATTCTCTTATATGTAGAAAACCCTACTGAATTCACCAAAAAAAAATTACAATTTTTTTTTTTTTTTTTTTTTTTTGCGGTACACAGGCCTCTCACTTTTATGGCCTCTCCTGCCATGGAACACAGGTTCCAGATGCACAGGCTCAGCAGCCATGACCCATGGGCCCAGCCGCTCCGTGGCATGTGGGATCCTCCCAGACCGGGACACGAACCTGTGTCCCCTGCATCTGCAGGCAGACTCTCAACCACTGCACCACCACGGACCCCGAAAAAATTACAATTTTTAATCCAGCAAAGTAGCAATATGCAAAATCAAACTTCAAAAATTATTTTCAGGAGGACCTTCAAGATGGAAGAGGAGTAAAACGTGGACATCACCCTCCTCCCCATAAGTACATCAAAAATACATCTACATGTGAAACGGCTCCTAAAGAACACCTATTGAATGCTGGCAGAAGACTTCAGACTTCCCGAAAGGCAAGAAACTCCCCATGTACCTGGGTAGGGCAAAAGAAAGAGAAAAAACAGATACAAAAGAATAGGGATGGGAACTGCACCTCTGGAAGGGAGCTGTGAAGGAGGAAAAGTTTCCACACACTAGGAAGCCCCTTCACTGGTGGAGACAGGGAGGGGGGTGGGGAGAAGCTTTGGAGCCACAGAGGAGAACGCAGCAACAGGAATACAGAGGCCAAAGTAGAGAGATTGCTGCACAGAAGATTGGGGGCAACCAGCACTTACCAGCCTGATAGGTTTTCTGCTCAACCACTGGCATGGGTGGGGGCTGGAAGCTGAAGTGCAGGTGTTGGAGGCCAGATCCCAGGGAGAATACTGGGATTGGCTGCATGAACACAGCCTGAAGGGAGCTAGTACATCACAGCTAACTGGGAGGGAAGCCGGGAGAAAGTCTGGAACTGCCTAAGTGTCAAGAGATCATTGTTTCAGGGTGCACGTGGAGAAGGAATTCAGAGCACCACCTAAACAAGCTTCAGAGACAGGCACGAGCCACAGCTATCTGCATGGACACCAGAGACAGACGTGAAATGCTAACACTAGTGCTGCAGCCACCAAGAATCCTGTGTGCAAGCACGGGTCACTATCCACACTTCTGCTCCCGGGAGCCTGTGCAGCCTGCCAATGCCTGGGTCCTGTGATTCAGGGACCACTTCCCCAGAAGAAAACATGACATACCTCAGCCTGCTGCAACATCATGCCGGCCTCTGCCATCACAGACTCTGTACCCCTCCCTACTACCAGCCTAAGTGAGCCAGAACCCCCTAATCAGACACTCCTTTAACCCCCTCCTGTTTGGGCAAAGAGGAGATGCCAGAGGGCAACCTACATGGAGAGGTGAGACCAAATCCAAGCTGAAACCCAGGAGCTGTGAAACAGAGTAGAGAGAGGGAAATTTCTCCGTGCAGCCTCAGAAGCAGCAGATTAAATCCCCACAATCAACTTGATGTACCCTGCATCTGTGGAATACCTGAATAGACAATGAATCATCCCAAAATTGAGGAGATGGACTTTGGGAGCAACTGCAGACTTGGGGTTTGCTGTAGGCGACTGACTAGGTTCTCATTTACATGGTTATCTTAGTTTAGGTTTTAGCATTTGTTATCATTGGTGGATTTGTATTGGTTTGGTTGCTCTCCTATTTTTTCAAATTACTTTTTAATTTTTTTTATTTTACTAATATTTCAATTTTTTTCTACTTGAATAAATTTATTTTACTTTATTTTTTTTCTTTTTCTATCTTTCTTTTTTGTCTCCCTTTTCTTCCGAGCTGTGTGGCTGATAGTGTCTTAGAGCTCTCACCGGGTATCAGGCCTCAGCCTCTGAGGAGGGAAAGCTGAGTTCAGGACATTGTACCACCAGAGACATCCTGGTCCCATGTAATCTCAATCAGCAAGAGATCTCCCAGAGATCTCCATCTCACAGCTAAAACCCAGCTTCACCCAATGACCAGCAAGTTCCAGTTGTGGACCCTCCATGACAAACAACTAGCAAGACAGGAATACAGTCCCACCCATTAGCAGAGAGGCTGCCTAAAATCATAATAAGTAAACAGACACCCCAAAACACACCATTAGACACGGTCTTGCCCAACAGAAAGACAAGATCTAGCATCATCCACCAGAACAGAGGCACCAGTCACCACAATGAGGAAGCCTACACATCCAACTGAACCAACCTTATCCACTGGGAGCAGACACCAAAAACAATAGAAACAACAAACCTTCAGCCAGAGAAAAGGAGACCCCAGACACAGTAAGTTAAGCAAAATGAGAAGACAGAGAATTATACAGCAGATGAAGGTTCAAGGTAAAACCCCACCAGACCCAACAAATGAAGAGGAAATAGGCAGTCTATCTGAAAAAGAATTCAGAGTAAAGATGGTCCAAAATCTTGGAAACAGAATGGAGAAAATACAAGAAATGTTTAACAAGGACATAGAATAACTAAAGAGCAAACAAAAAATGATAAACAACACAATAAATGAAATTAAAAATTCTATAGAAGGAATAAGTAGCAGAATAACTGAGTAAGAAGAACAGATAAGTGACCAGGAAGATAAAATAGTGTAAATAATTACCATAGAACAAAATAAAGAAAAAAGAATGAAAAGAATTGGGACAGTCTCAGAGACTTCTGGGACAACATTAAAGGCACCAACATTTGAATTATAGGGGTCCCAGAATAAGAAGAGAAAATGAAAGGGACTGAGAAATACTTGAGGAGATTAAAGTTGAAAAATTCCCTAATATGAGAAAGGAAATAGTCAATCAAGTCCAGGAAGCACCGAGAGTCCCATACAGGATAAATCCAAAGAGAAACACACCAAGACACAAATTGATAAAACTAACATAAATTAATTACAAAGAAACAATATTAAAAACAGCAAGGGAAAGACAACAAATAACATACAAGGGAATCCCCATAAGGTTAACAGCTGGTCTTCCAGCCAAAACTCTGCAGGCCAGAAGGGAGGGGCAGGACATAATTAAAGTGATGAAAGAGAAAAACCTACAACCAGGATTAATCTATCGAGCAAGGATCTCATTCAGATTTGACAGAGAAATTAAAAACTTTACAAACAAGCAAAAGTTAAGAGAATTCAGCATCATCATCCAGCTTTACAACAAATGCTAAAGGAACTTCTCTCAGCAGGAGACACAAGAGAAGGGAAAGACCTACAATAACAAACCAAAAACAATTAAGAAAATGATAATAGGAACATACATATAAATAATTACCTTAAATGTAAATGGATTAAATGTTCCAACCAAAAGACATAGACTGGATTAATGGTTACAAAAACAAGACCTGTATATATGCTGTCTACAAAAAACCCATTTCACACCAAGGGAAACATACAGACTGAAAGTGAGGGGATGGAAAAAGATGTTCGATGCAAGTGGAAATCAAAACAGAGCTGGAGTAGCAATTCTCATAACAGACAAAGTAGACTTTAAGATAAAGACTATTACAAGAGACAAAGAAGGACACTACCTAATGATCAAGGGATCAATCCAACAAAAATGTGTAAGAATTGTAAATATTTATGCACCCAATATAGGAGGACCTCAATACATAAGGCAATGCTAACAGCCATAAAAGGGGAAATTGACAGAAACATAGTAACATGGGGGATTTCAACACTCTACTTTCACAAATGGACATTTCATCTGAAATGAAAAAAAATAAGGAAACACAAGCTTTAAATGATACACTAAAAAAGGTATACTTAATTGATATTTATAGGACATTCCATCCAAACACAAAAGAATACACTTTCTTCTCAAGTGCTCATGGAACATTCTCCAGGATAAGCCATGTACTGGGTCACAAATCAAGCCATGGAATATTTTAAAAAAATGAAATAATATCAAATATCTTTTCTGATGACAACGCTATGAGACTAGTTATTAATTACAGGAAAAAAATCTGTAAAAAATACAAATGGAAGCTAAACCATACACTACTAAATGACCAAGAGATCACTGAAGAAATCAAAGAGAAAATCAAAAAAAAAAAAAAAAAAACCTAGAAACAAATGGCAGTAAAAACATGACAAACCAAAACCTATGGGATGCAGCAAAAGCAGTTCTAAGAGGGAAGTTAGTGCAATACAATCCTTCCTCAAGGAAAAGGAAAAATCTCAAATAAACAACCTAACCTTACACCTAAAGCAATCAGAGAAAGAAGAACAAAAAACCCTCAAAGTTAGCAGAAGGAAAGAAATCATAAAGATCAGATCAGAAATAAATGAAAAAAGAAATGAAGGAAATGATAGCAAAGATAACTAAAAGTAAAAACTGCTTCTTTGAGGAGATAAACAAAATTGATAAACCACTAGCCAGACTCATCAAGAAAAAAGGGGAGAAGACTTGAATCAACAGAATTAGAAATGAAAAAGGAGAAATAACAACTGACACTGCAGAAATACAAAGGATCATGAGAGACTTCTACAAGCAACTATATGACAATAAAATGGACAACCTGGAAGAAATGGACAAACTCTTACAAAAGCACAACCTTCTGAGACTGAACCAGGAATAAATAGAGAATATAAAGAAACCAATCACAAACACTGAAATTAAAACTGTGATTAAAAATCTTCCAACAGGGCTTCCCTGGTGGCGCAGTGGTTGAGAGTCCACCTGTCAATGCAGGGGACACATGTTTGTGCCCCGGTCAGGGAAGATCCCAGATGCCGCGGAGCGGCTGGGCCTGTGAGCCATGGTCACTGAGCCTGTGCATCTGGAGTCTGTGCTCCACAAGGGAGAGGTGACAACAGTGAGAGGCACACGTACTGCAAAAAAAAAAAAAAAAAAGAAAAAAAAACTTCCAACAAACAAAAGCCCAGGACCAGATGGGTTCAAAGGTGAATTCTATCAAACATTTAGAGAAGAGCTAACACCTATCCTTCTCAAACTCTTCCAAAATAGAGCAGAGGGAGGAACACTCCCAAACTTATTCTACAAGGCCATCATCACCCTAATACCAAAACCAGAAAATGATGTTACAAAAAAAGAAAACTAGAGGCCAGTACCACTGATGAACATTGATGCAAAAATCGTCAACAAAATACTACCAAACAGAATCCAGCAGCACATTAAAAGGATCATACACCATGATCAAGTGGGGTTTATCCCAGGAATGCAAAGATTCTTCAATATAGGCAAGTTAATCAATTTGATACACCATATTAACAAATTCACGATAAAAACCATATTATAATCTCAATAGATGCAGAAAAAGCTTTTGACAAAATTCAACACAAATTTATGATAAAAACTCTCCAGAAAGTAGGCATATAGGGAACTTACCTCAACAAAATAAAGGCCAAATATGACAAAGCCACAGTCAACATTATTGTCAATGGTGAAAAACTGAAACCATTTCCACTAAGATCAGGAACAAGACAAGGTTGCCCACTCTCACCACTATTATTCAAAAGAGTTTTGGAAGTTTTAGCCACAGAAATCAAAGAAGAAAAAGAAATAAAAGGAATCCAAATCAGAAAAGAAGTAAAACTATCACTCTTTGCAGAATACATGATGCTATACATAGAGAATCCTAAAGATGCTACCAGAATACTACTAGTGCTAAACAATGAATTTTGTAAAGTAGCGGGATACAAAATTAATGCACAGAAATCACTTGCATTCCTAAATACTAATGATGTGTAATCTGAAAGAGAAATTAAGGAAACACTCCCATTTACCACTGCAACAAAAAGAATAAAATATTTAGAAATAATCCTACCTAAGGAGACAAAAGACCTGTATGCAGAAAACTATAAGACACTGATGAAAGAAATTAAAGATGATACAAACAGATAGAGAGATATACCATGTTCTTGGATTGGAAGAATCAACATTGTGAAAATCATTATACAACCCAAAGCAATCTACAGATTCCATGCAATCCCTATCAAACTACCAATGGCATTTTTCACAGAACTAGAAAAAAAAATGCACAGTTGTTATGGAAACACAAAACGCCCAAATAGCCAAAGCAATCTTGAGAAAGAAAAACGGAGCTGGAGGAATCAGGCTCCTTGACTTCAGACTATACTTCCAAGCTACAGTCATCAAGACAGTATGGTACTGGCACAAAAACAGAAATATAGATCAATGGAACAGGATAGAAAGCCCAAAGATAAACCCATACACATATGGTCACCTTATCTTTGATAAAATAGGCAAGAACGCACAATGGAGAAAAGGCAGCCTCTTCAATAAGTGGTGCTGAGAAAACTGGACAGCTACATGTAAAAGAATGAAATTAGAACACTCCCTAACATCATACACAAAAATAAACTCAAAATGGATTAAAGACCTAAATGTAAGGCCAGACACTATAAAACTCTTAGAGGAAAACTTAGAACACTGTATGACATAAATCATAGGAAGATCCTTTTTAATCCACCTCCTAGAGAAATGGAAAGAAAAACAGAAATAAACAAATGAGACCTAATGAAACTTAAAAGCTTTTGCATAGCAAAGGAAACCATAAACAAGATGAAAAGAGAACCCTAAGAATGGGAGACAATATTTGCAAAGAAAACAACCGACAAAGGGTTAATCTCCAAAATACCAGCAGCTCATGCAGGTCAATAGCAAAAATCAGACAACCCAATCCAAAAATGTTCAGAAAACATAAATAGACATTTCTCCAAAGAAGATATACAGATTGCCAACAAATGCATGAAAGAATGCTCAACATCATTAATCATTAGAGAAATGCAAATCAAAACTACAATGAGGTATCCACCTCACACCGGTCAGAAGGGCCATTATCAAAAATCTACAAACCATAACTGCTGGAGTGGGTGTGGAGAAAAGGGAACCCTCTTGCCCTGTTGGTGGGAATGTAAACTGATACAGCCACTATGGAGGACAGTTTGGAGGTTCCTTACAAATCTAAAAATAGAACTACCATATGACCCAGCAATCCCAGTACTGGGCATATACCTTGAGAAAACCATAATTCAAAAAGACACATGTAACACAATGTTCATTGCAGCACTATTTGCCATAGTCATGATATGGAATCAACCTGAGTGGCCATCAACAGATGAATGGATAAAGAAGATGTAGCACTTATATACAATGGAATATTACTCAGCCATTAAGAGAAATGAAATTGAATTATTTTTAGTGAGTTGGATGGACCTAGAGCCTGTAATACATGTGAAATGAGTCAGAAAGAGAAAAACCAATATTGTATGCTAACACATATATTTGGAACCAAAAACAAACAAAAAAATCGTTTCTGAATAACCTAGTGGCAGGACAGGAATTAAAAGGCAGACATAGAGAATGGACGTGAGCAAACAGGGAAGGGGAAGGGTAAACTGAGACTAAGTGAGAGAGTGGCTTCCACATATATACATTTTCAAATGTAAAATAGAAAGCCAGGGAGAAGCAGCTACATAGCATAGCAGATCAGCTCAGTGCTTTGTGACCACCTAGAGGCGTGGGATATGGAGGGTGAGAGGGAGACACAAGAGGGTGGGTATATGGGGATATATGTATACTTATAGCTAATTCACTTTTTTATACAGCAGCAACTCATACAGCTATGTAAAGCAATTATACTCCAATAAAGACATTAAAAAATCATTTTCATGTTTCTTCATGAAAAATGAACAGTCTAAAAAGGAAATTTAGAAAATAATTCAATTTACAATGTCATCAACAATAATGAAATACTTAGGAATTAACCAAGGAATTAAAAGGCTGTATAATAAAAACTACAAAACATTGTTGAAAGAAATTAAAAATGCAGATAAATGGAACATATCTCATGTTCATGGACTGGAAGTGTAAACAATTTTACAATGTCAATACTACCCAAAGTGATATACAGATTCATTAAAGTCCCTATGAAAATTGTAATAACATATTTTGCAGAAATAGAAAAAAATCATTCTAAAATTTATATGGAATCTCAAGAGTCCTGGAATAGCCAAAAAATCTTGAAAAACAACAAAATTATAGGACTCATACTTGGATTTCCAAACTTATCAAAAAGTTACCATTATCAAAAAAGTGTGATATTGGCGTAAAGACAGACATAGTCCAATGGAAAGAATAAACAGCCCAGAAGTAACCACTTTCATATATGTGCAAATATTTTTTGACAAAGGTGCCAAGACCATCCAATAGGAGAAGGAAATGTTTCTTTCAGCATATGTTGGGAAAACAGGTTATCCACATGCAAAGAATGAAGTTAGACCCTTAATTAATACCATATACAAAAATAAAAATGGTTCAAATATCTAAATGCAAGATCTAAAACAATAAAACTCTTAGAAGAAAATTTTGGACAGAAAGTTTATCACATTGTATTTTGAAATGATTTTTTGGCTATAATACCAAAGGCATGGGTAACAAAAATCAAAACAAACAAAAAACCCAATAGGCATCATAAAAAATTTATTTGTGGATCAAAATATACTCTCAATGGACTAAAAAAGCAACCCACAGATTCAGAGAAAATATTTTCAAATCATATATCTAATAAGGGATTCATAATCAGAAAACACAGAGAACAACTAGAATTCAGCAACCAAAAAAACAAACACCCACATATAGACATTTCTCCAAAGAAGACATATAAATAGCCAATAAGTATATGAAAAGATGCTCAAAATCATTAATCATTAGGGAAATGTAAATCAAGACTGCAGTGAAATACCACCTTAGAATTGTTAGGATGCCACTATCAGAAAAAAAAAAGTGGGGGAAGGAAGGGAGGGAGGGAGAAAGGAAGGAAGAGAGGAAAGAAGGAAGGAAGGAAGGAGAAAGAAAGAAGGAAAAAAGAAAGAAAGAAAAACAAGTGTTGGCAAATATGTGGAGAAATTGGAATCCTTAGGCAGTATTGGTGGGAATATAAAATGGTACAGTCACTGTGGAAAACATTATGAAGGGCCCTTAGAAAATTAAAAATAAAATTACTATATGATCTATCAATTCATTTTTGAATATATACAAAAAAATGAAAGCAAACTCTTGAAGAGATATTTGTACACCCATACTCATAGTAGCATTATTCCCAATAGATAAGCCATGAAAGCAACCCAAGAGTCCATCAATGGATGAATAAAATTTGGTGCATACATACAATGGAACACTATTCAGATTTTAAAAAGAAAAGAATTCTGCAATATGCTACAAAATAGATCAACTTCGAGGGTATTATGCTAAAGGAAATAATCCAGTCACAAAATGACAAATGCTATGTGATTCCAATTACATGAGGGATGTGGAGGAATGAAAATTATAGAGACAGTAGTAGAATGGTGATTGCTAGGGGATGGGGGAAGTGGGAGAAAGGGGAGCTATTGTTTAATGGGTATAAAGTTTCAGTTTTTACAAAATGAAAAGAGTTATGGAGATGGATGGTAGTGATGGTTGCAGACATTGTAAATGTATGTAATACCATGCATTGTACACTTAAAAATACTTAAGATGTTATATTTTGTTATGTGTAGTTTACCACAATCCAATTTAAAAAAATAACTATATTTTATATGATTATTAAGGTTAGTATTTGTAGAGGTGGTATTTGCAATATCATCTAGGAATTTCATCTAAATGCGTGAAAAAATATTTCAGTTAAGTATTTCCTACTGTTAGGGGAAAGACGGACTGAAGCCACCCACCGTGGCCAGGCAAAGCCAGTAACAATATTAATGAGTTATTTTATGATAGGAGTTCCTGGTAAGGAACATGGAAGTAACAAGCCACCACCAACCAGGAATAAGGGAAACGTCAAAAGGAGAGAGGAGATGCCAATCCACATGTCCTACCAACCTCCGAGAATCCTCCTCGCTGGAATCCATCTTGGCTGAGCGGTTGCGCACAACCCTGGGAAGGACCCTGAGTCAGAATGATTGGCCAGAGAAAACCCCAAAAGTAATCCCATCACCATAAAACCTGAGACTGGAGCCACGAGGCAGAGCAGTTCTCCTGGGTTCCCTTACCTTGCTGCTCTCCGCCCGGGCGCCCCTTCCCAATAAAGTCTCTTGCTTTGTCAGCATGTGTGTATCCTCGGACAATTCATTTCTAAGTGTTAGGCAAGAGCCCACTCTCAGGCCCTGGAAGGGGTCCCCCTTCCTGCAACACTATGGCCTTAAGAAAGATTTTTTTTCCCTCAAGTTACCTTTCCAAAATAATGATCAAAAAGATGTAGAACAATAATCAGTTTCGAAGCTGCAAAGAATGAAGTGCTTTATTTGGGGTCTTGGGAATTGCAATTCAGGAGACACAGATTCAAGTAAAACTGAAAGAATGTTCCTGGGAAAAGAAAGTGTCAGGGGCCTATAAAAATAAAAACCACAATGTTGTTAATTAAAGTTGTCTTTCAACAATGCTGATTGGCTCTGACCCAAAAAGGAAAAATTTGTCTTTAAGGCATAAGTTGTCATGAGTTATTTAAGGTAAGTGTTTGATAAGTATCTTGAGGTTTTAGAACATCATGTGGATGTTCTGGAGTCCTTCATTGAGAAAATAAGTGGTCAAAGTTCAGATTCCATCCAGAAGGAGACATGCATGGTTTCCACTTCCTAAATGGCCTCCTTGCTCTATTTTAGAGAGGTTTCTTTGCAATACCAAGTTAATTTTGATTTTCCTTTCATACAGAAAATTGTTAGTTTATAGAAAGTACAACAAATAACATTTCATAAATATTTCTCCCTATTTTTACAGAGGTAAGTTCTTACTAAAGGAAGTCTGGAAGGTAAGATAGTAGCATAATATACGGCTTCATATAATGGCTATGCACATCTACTATTTATTACATGTATTAAAAACAAAATATATTAAGTATTAACAGATTGAGAGTTGTTTTTGGACACTCTATTTTGGATTAAACCCAACAACATATAATTATTGAGCACTTATATTTGTCAAAAATTTAGGCCCAACAATAGTAAGGATTCATGGAATTTAGTCCCTATCCTCACATTCTATTTTAATGCAAGTCACACACACCTAACATGTTGTACGTTAATATAGTTTTCTCATTCAACTTTCAACATACTTGAAAATTGAAGAATTTTTCAATTAATTTTAGAGACTGAAAACCAGAAATTTTGATGGTAGTGTAGAAAACCAGAAATTTTGATGGTTGTGTAGAAATTTGAACCCACATACCAAGACATCTCTTCTGGAACTTTATACAATAGAGTGCCTTTGCCAAGCAGTAGAGAACATAGATGGTATGATAGTAAAGAGCTACTTACTACAGTGGGCACTGGTATTCATGGAAAGCTTCTTGGAAGAAGAAGGAATCATAAATCAGGCATCAGGAAAACAGATAGAAATTACATAGAAGGAGAAAAAAAGAATGGGGAAGAGGGAAAGCTTTAGGTTGGAGAAATAGGATGAAAAAGATTTAAAAGCAGCAGCATTTAATCTACAGAAAATAAAACAAAATTGATTAACCACCATCAATAGAAAAGTAATCAATAGTCTAAGAAAGAAATAGAAAATTTTATTTGAGCCAGCCTGAGTATTATAACCTAGGAGACAGACTTTCATAGACCTCTGAGTACTGTTCTAACCATTAGAGGTCAAAGTGCAGTTATATAAGTATTTGAGACAAAGAGTTATACACCAAATGACATATTATTGACAGTTTACACAATCCAGATATACATGTACAAAGAGTAGTGGGTCAGGGGTCATTGTGACGCCTTAGAAGATTAAGAAAAGTTATCACCTAAGGTGCTGTGACCATTTATGAGATTAAAAAGGAATGTTATCTCCTAAGGAGGTCTGGTTAATGCAGTTGCACAACACACACTAAGGGTGAAGGAGGATGTGCAAATGAGCAGAGAAAAATTTTATGTTTTACTTTTTCTTGTCTTTCCATAAAATATGAATTTTATTTCATCATTACTAAGTATAGAGTGCACTGTGTCCTATTATTTTTTTTCACAGAAATTAAGGTCTTATTATGGCTACTAAAATGTAGGATTTTTTTTTCCTTTTCTATTAAATCGATAACTGTAAAACAAAGAATGTTGCCTGCTACCCAGTTCCATAGGATCAAGTCATTAGCCACTGCAGTCACTTACATACAGTACACCTTGAAAGGAGCTGAGGATGAAAAACAGAATGAACCATTTTGTGTTTTGGATATATGGCCCCCTAGATAGTTAAGATGCATAGCTAAGGAAGAATTTCAATGACTAGAGATTCTAGAATTTTCCCATACATAGATAACCACTAAAATCATTAACTTGAGATAGGTTTCTTGATTTTTGTGTGTATGTGTGTGTGTGTGTCTGATTAGCAGTAATCTTTTACCAAGATGTATGCTTGATTACATGTATTTCCTAGCCCCAAAATTTATATTTATTGGGTCCTACCCTACCTCTTTGGAGCAATTCCTCAGAGCTATCTGAGAGGCTGTCTCCTGGGCTATAGTCCTCAGTAAGGCCCCCAAATAAAACTGAAACTCAGAGTTCTCATGTTGTGCATTTTTTATTTCAGTAGATGTAACCAATTGGCATTCCAAAGAATGCCACGTAATTATGTTGTATTTAAAATTAAGAATTGAAGTTAAAGAAAAAAAAATTGAAATATCAACTTGAGTGGTTCCATTAATCTTTAAATTACACAGTCCTTTTCATTCATGAGAACTTTAGCATTTGTAGTAGAAAAAATATTGTCAACTGTACTTTCATTTGGATTCTAGTAAGATAAACTGTGAGTTCTGAGCAACTTCTAGAAATGGTCCAAGCCACCACCTTAAATACCAACTCTAGCTAAAGACAAAAGAAGATGCTGGGGGAAGGAGGAGACCAGTTATGGGAAGTTACTAGGCAAAACACAGTAATCAAAGGCATGGTTGTTATGTAGATTTAAGCCTATGCCTTTCTCCATTGATAAGAATTTCTAGAGACTTAGACATCCTCCTCTTCCTTGTACAGAGAGGTAGACAGCCTTACAAATGGAGATTTCCCTTCTATACATAAATGTCTGTTACAAAAAGGTAACATCTACTTGGCTTCAGATCTTCCTCTTTGCCTGCTGTTTCTTAAAAATAATCCCCCTAAAATAATTCTTATGTCAAAGAGACATATTTTGGGGTGGTGTGCATTCTGTTCTCATCCAGTTCAATGCTTCCCTGAACTCATGGTTCTTGAATAGAATCTCTGCCATATCTGGTTTCATTTCTCTTTTTAGTTCCACTAGAACACACTGTCCAAACACAGAGATATTATTGGCATCTCATCAAAAGAATGTCTTTTCCTGACAACATTTTATCTTGGTTGACCTTAGGCTTTATAGTGATTTTTTTCCTCTTTTCCTGTTGCTGTAAATTTTGCAGTGAGTACTCACTAAAGCATTGAAGAATTTAATGGTGATTGTCAAATACAGAGCATCAAAATGTGTTTTAATTGCCCCTTTTAAGATGTTGGACAATTATAATTTACTTGTAAAAACTCCTATAAATGCAAAGTTCTCTCGAACAATGTATTTAGAATCTGTTTTTAAAAAAGATAATGAATCTGTAAAAGAGAGGCTTAGAGGCAGCAAGTGGCAGTCTGTTCATTGTCCCCTGAGTGTTGAATGGATAAGGATTCAGGGAAATGAAAACAAGATTGAAAATAAAAGGTTGGAGAGAGAAGTGAGAATGTTAGAAAGAATGGGTTTTTCCTGGAAACCAAACAGTAGAACTCATACTATTGTTATATCTCTCTTACTAAATTCAAGGCTCCTTTCCTGGAGCTTCCTGGGCTTTCCCTACCTGCACTGATGTTTTCCCTATTAAAATTCTCAATCTGTTCAAGCTGTGGGGTGAAGGAGAATGTGTTATTACTCTACTGCTTAAGGGAAATTAAATCTGCAGTGGCTTCCAGAAAAGAAAGCAAACCAAGACTCTTCTATCACAAATGAGAATACAAGTGAAATAAGTCAGTATAAGATTGCTCTGAGCACAAACATCATTCCGTTGAAAGCTTCTTTTAAAACAACCATAAGAGAACATTCACTGGTCAATGCTACATTCTTTGGGAGTTAGGAATTGAAAGAGTTTGTACTACTTATTATAGTCAAAGAATCTAAACATAAAATGAGTTCTTAAAATCATTTAGTATAATCTCTTTTTAACAGATAAGAGTGATGCAACCTAGGAGGATTAAGGGTAGGAATATGAGCTCCCAGCTCTCAACCCTGTACACTTCACTGTATTGACTATCCTAATTTTTCAATGTTTTAGACTACTTCTCTGTCTAGATAATTCTATAATTGCTTCATGTAATTTAACAAGTATTTTCATTTTTTTGTAAAGTTTAAATATTTTACTCTCATGGATAATATATTATGTTCTTCCTTTTATATAACTGTGACAGAATATTTATTGAGATATTAATTTATGTTTTGTTTTCTTGTACTCTTTCCCTCTTCATTTCCAAGGAAGTAAAGAGGACTCTGTGTCCCTTTGCCTTAAGAATATTTGTGTTTCAAGGGCAAAAGCAGGTTTTGACAGAGGAAAAATAGGCCCAAGGGTGACAACGTATAGTTGTACTAGTTGTCAGTGCACTAACCTAGGCAATGTAATCCACTTAATAATCTCAGTGTGTTACATCATCTAGGGTTGTTTGGTGCCTGATCTGTGCAACTCTGTGGTAGCCCTGCTACCTCTTAATTTTTTTTTTTTGATAAAAATTTTATTTTATAAACCAAGAGGTATATAAGGATGACACAGAAAACTATGTGATTGAAGCAGACTAACTGTAAGTATACTCACAATTATTATATGAAGGAAATACTTGTAGTTTACATAAAATTTGGCAGTACTACTTATCTCCAGTAGATATATTACTAGTCCATGTTGCTAGAGCTACACATTTCTCAAGGGAGTACAAAAATCTATCTTTTTAAAGATTAATAATTAATTAATTAATTAAATACATTGTATAAATACAATTAATAAAATACTGTGTTGGTCAAAATAAAATACCTATAAAATAAAATCTACAGAAGAAATTCAAAATATACACTTTGAGTTTGAAACCTCTGACCCAATCATTTTTCTGATATTGTTCTACCTGACACAAGTTGATATAAAGAGGTGGTGAATAACTTTGAGGGAGGGGAGCAAAAGAGGTAAAATGTTAAATGAGAAGGTTTAGAACCCCGTTACTGAATGTGAGATGAGGAATCTGATGATCTCAAGAAGAAAGCTCTAACCCATGACTTTACTGGATTTCTGGAATGGAGTAGGACATCTGAGGGGGATGCCTGCATGACAAACTTTGGAAAATTGAGCCATAAGTTTTAAGGCTGCTCTGTCAAAGATCCATAAGTTATAAAGTCACAGGACAGCATGCTTTCAAGGGAGGATGCAGATATGATAAATAAGCGTAAAGAAATGATGAATGTTGACAAAATTCGAGAACGTCCTTTATAAATTGTCTAGTGTCTCAAATTCATTATGATATTCTGAATGAGATGGAGGAATTCTCCAATTATGATTGAGAAGAATTGTGAGTTACTTGTTTTGTTAAAAAATTGTATGCTATCTAATGAGCAATTGTATTACTTTGCTAGGGTTGCCTTAACAAAATACCACAGACCGGGTGACTTACACAAGAGATATTTATCTTCCCAGAGTTCTATAGGCCACATATCCAAGACCAAGGTGCCAGCAGGGTTGATTTTTAATAAAGCCTTTTGATAATGTCTGCTCCTTGCAGACAGCCACCTCTTCCCTGTATCCCCACATGATATCTTTTCTATATTTTCCTCTTTTTTATGAGAACACCAGGCCTATTGGATTAGCATCTCACCTTAGGATTTCATTTAAACTTAATTTCCACCTTAACAGTCTTATCTCAAAATACAGTCACATTGGGGTTAGGGATCTGACCTACACATTTTGGGAAGACATAATTTATTCCATAAGGCCCATAGTAGTTTGAATGAAAGTGTTTAACTTGTCTCCAGCCCCTCCAAAAAGAAAAAAAAAAACTTTAAAAAGAATGGTAATATAATAAGAGCAAATGTATACATCCAAAAAGAACAGAAGAATATGGAGGTGTAGTGAATGAGCAGTGTCAGCAAAACTATAAAAGTTGGAAAGTGAACAGATGTATAATAATAGACTTAATAGAGCATAAAATGATCAACTTCAACTGCCTGTTAAGTCAGGAGGCAATAGGACACAAGGAAATTTGCTATAGAAGCCTCAAAGCCTCCGGATTTGGAGGCACCAGTATTTCTGAAGGTGGAAATTATGGATGTAGGGAGGTTGAAAAGAGTAAGGTTCACTATACAAGAAAGTATATAATTAAATGTTCAAAACAGTATTCTTTCTCCATGACGTCAAACTCCTACCACTCTTCTGACAAGGTGGGGAAAAATTTGCTCTTTGGTTAATTAAAACTAGAGAAATTTCAGACTTAAAGACACATATCATCACCAAGGATGGCATTAATGCATGAGACTAGACCTTAATATTCTTTTCTGAATAATAATAATCCCCATTTTAGTTATCCTTCTCATATCCCGGAACACTGACATACAGAATTATACCCAAGGTAGGAAACTAGTAGTATACATTCTGAAACAATGGATTGACCTAAAAAAATGTCCCCACCCCCAATCAGGTAATTTGTGCATACTACAATAAAATGACTGAGACCCTGTATAAAAGAAACAACATTGTCATAGAGCAACCATTTAACTTTTGGATGCCTTCTTAAATATGAATAAATTACCAGGGATTAGACAGCAACTAATAGGAGAACTTTTGTTTCTTCACCATTCCTTATATTTCCTTCTCGGTGGAGAGTTTCACTAGAAAAACACTTTGTATTTCTGCACCCTTATTCTCACTTCTCTCCAGGATAGGAGAGGTGGCTTTCATAAGTGATGAGTTGGAAAGAAATTGTCAATGAAAATATTTTTTTCTCCTCATTTCTTGGGAAAGAAAACTTGTATTATTCTCTGGAATTTTAGCCTGGGTTGAAACAAGATTACTTTAAAATTTCAATGTACAGAATTGTATTTGCTAGTTTTTAATTTGCAAAGCTGCTGATTTTCATGTGTGCTATGAAACAGTATGGGTTATTAGTGTTAAGCCTCATAATCAGCCCTATAACAGCTTCTGAAAATTAATTACATCTTCCAACAGGCAGTTTTCTTCAGCCCAAGTCATTCTATGGCAAAAGGTGGTCGAAATAGCCACTGTGACACACTATTGAAAATGTCTTCTCAGCATAGAGTGTAGATGCTATGTTACTAGACCCTTCTAACAACAACAACAATGGAAAAGCAGCACTGGAGTGCCAAAACGATGGACCTCATAGGGAAAATGCATTATGAGTTTTAAATAGGCCCTATGGGAAAAAAAAGGCGGCTGTAGTAAGATCTGGGATCTGGGGTTGCAGTCTATAATGCATTCTAAACTTTGCAAAGATGTACCAACAAGTAGAATATCACCCTCTAACTCTGAAGCTGGTTTTTACTTGTAGATTCCTCACTCCATTCCACACTTCCCCAGAATGATAGAGTAAATACAAAATACCTTTAATAATCTCTCAATGAGTATGTTCCACACTGAGTTAAATCTAAAGTCATGGGCTCTCAGCAACTGGCACACATTGATTGATATCTGCTGAAGCTGAAAACTACATCTTTTCATCCGTCTTTTTACACTCCAATATGACAGAATCATTGTTTTGCATTTTGGCAACTGTAAATATTGTGTTCAGAGAACATAATTTTACCTGAATGACTGCTCCAAGAACAAGGAATTAATTTTTCTAAATGGGTTGTATATAAGGTCAGTGCTTAATAACATCATGTGAACTATTAACTGTTTCTACTTATAAGTAAAATTTGTAAAAGACTATGCCTTGATTTAACACAACATTGGGTTCCTTGAATTAACTGCCCTTTTTGTTGAAACATGGTCCAGGTTACACGTCCCAGAGGCAGCCAATTTCTACCTGAGGATTTGAATCCATTTTAAATGAGATTCAGTAGAAATAGAAGTTGGGAATGATAGCACTTAGCCTTATTTATTTATTTATTTATTGACGTTCAGTTCTTAAACTCGAGGTAATATAATTTAGGATTTAATTTCAGGGGAATTTACTTATTTGGACTTTAATTTGTAAGAGGATTTATTTTTTACAATTTAAATTTTTCCAGATATTCTACAATGGGAATAGGTTAGCATTCAAGTTTAAAGAATCTCTGTAATGCTGAAGATTTATCTCATTGCTTAACTTCTAATAGGCTGTATTGGATCATGCAGTTGGATTCAATCTGGTCTGCACAGCAGAGTGAATTTTCAGATTTAGGTACAGGGTTGATTTGAAGTTGATTTATTTAAGATATAATTCTGATCTATTTCATAGGCTTTCAAGGGCAAAATCTATACTTCCAATCAGTTTCCTGGATGGGTACCCAAAGCAAATTTGTTGCAGAAGTAGATTTGTCATGAAGCTTATAAAGCTTAATCTTAAGGGCCCTTCACTTGCATGGCCTCCTTTCAAGGCCTTGGGAGGAACCCAGCAATGTATTCACATAGACATATTTTGGCAAGATTTTCAACATTAAATATGTAGCCTAAAATCAGGTAAAACCATTGTCTCTTTTCACTTTGACTTACTTTCATCCTAGGTTCCCTCCTGTTAGGTAGTATTTCATGATCTGCAGGTATTTCTTGGATCTAAGTACAAAGAAGACAATTTTTGAATACATTTACCATAAGTTTAGAGAGATTACAGGTATGCGGTTTATGGTAATGTTTATGTAGTGTTAAATTACTGCTAGCTGCCCTGGTATAGAAGTGACTTCCAGGATTGCTGGTACTGCCCATGGAGCTGACTCACCAGGCATGGTAACAAAGTACAGAGACAGAGGTAATATAATTCAGATGCTTCCAATGATATCAGTACCAGAAGCATGTAGGTAATAAAGGAGTAACAGATTCAGATATATAGAACACATAACCAGTGTTGACAATCCAATTATTAGACAAGGAAGATTCTCCTCTTATCACTGTCTATTCAGAATTGAAGTTTTCTCATGTCAGTAAAATACCTGATAATGAGGAAAAGTCAATTATAATTACATCATGTATTTTCTGTTTTAAAATATAAACTGTGCAAATAAATTAATCAAACTTCCTATGTTTTTTCTATAAACTTCAAAAATGACTAAGGGCACATGTTTTATGCATTGCAACTATGAATACACAAAAAATACATTTCTATCAACAATTAAAGCAAAATAAGACTGAAATACTTTCCATTATTTCTATAGAAAATTGCAATTATTGCCATAAGAAGGGAAAATCAAAGATAACAAAAGAAAAATCCAATATGGTAAATTATAACATCTCTTTAGAGATATAGGAGAACATATTTCCACAATCAAACAAGAATCAGATTTTGTAGAAAGGAAGCATTAGGAAAAAAAGAAATCTTAGAAATATGCATGGAGTAGGAACTTCTGGAGATCTTAAACATGAAAGCAGAAATAGAAATGGCAAAGGAGGGTTTTTAGATACGTTTGAGAAAAATATTCAAGATAACAGAACAAAAATATTTATATACATAATAGAAGAGAAATATTTTACATATTTAATGTATTAAACCAAACTATCCAATTATTCATTAATTTAGAGAGAACAGAGAAAATGAGAGAAGTATAAAATAATTCAAAAAAATTTTCCCAAGTGGATGAATATAAATATCCATATTGAAAGGGCTAACAAAATAGTATTCATACTAGATGGAAAATGTAAACACAGTAAGAACAGTTTAGGAAATTTCCAAGCACTAGGGATGAATATAATGGCTTACTGAAGAAAGGAAAGCTTCTGTAGAGAGATAGAGAAAAAAAAAGTTTTTTTATAAAGGTGGCAGCATCAGAATGTCACTGAACTTTTCAACAAGGCTAGAGACACTGCCTTTCAAAATCCTGAAGAGAAATTATTTCCACGCTAGAATTCTATATCCAGACAATTTTCAACCAGCTTATGTTCATGGGTTGATCAAAATTATTTTCATACAAAGTTTTGAAAACAAAGTTATTTTAAGTTTCCCTTTCAGGAAGCTATTGAAGGGTGCTCTCCACAAAAATGAAAGAAAAGGAGGAAGTTCTGAGATCCAGGGAAACAATATATCCAGCATGGGAACATATAAAGGAAATGGCCATGGTAATTATTCTATGGCAGGTGTAAAGAGTGATCTGAGTTTAGATGGTTTAGAGGTGAAAAGTAATCATATTGTATTATGTGTTTCCATGGTGAATGTATCAGATTTCTATTGCTGCTGTAGCAAATCACCACAATCTTACCAACTCAAAACAACACCCATTTATTATCCCACAGTTCTGTAGATAGAAATGCTTGGACTAGGATAGGGTCCTAAGAATCTGTTTAATATCTCCCTGGGCTAAATCTAGGTGGCTGGCTTGTCTAAATTCTCAGTCTGGAGGACTTGAGGGAGAATCAGCTTCCAGGTTCTCAGGTTGTTGGTAGAATTTAGTTCTATGCTGTTTGTAGGACTGAGGTGCTTTTTTTCCTTTTGATAGATTACATTCTCATCTTCTTGAGGCCACCTTCATTCCTTGGTTCCTGATCCTCTTTGGGGTCAAGCCAATAAAGGTGTATTGAATCCTTCTCATACTTCAAATTTCTCTGTCTTCTACTTCTGCCTCATGTTTTCTGTCTTCCTTTCTGCTACATCTGTTTGAGTGAGTTTTATGCCTTCTTCTTCTGGTTTTAAAATCTTGTAATTATTTGTGGCTATTCAAATAATGCAGTATAATCTCCCTGCTTTAATGTCAACTGATGAGCAACTTTAGATTTTGTCTGCTAAATCACTTCACAGCAGTAGCTAGATTAGTGTTTGATTGAAAAACCAAAGGAAAGGAAACTTGGGGGAACATATTTAGAATTGATTCTGCTTGCCACAGTGAATAGTTGTTGAATCATCATAATAATGTAAACACTGGCTATTGATTTGACTGAAGTTCATATGTAAAAGTCTTGAAAGGATGAGAAGGAGGCATATTTTTGTGTAGATTTGTAATTTGGGGGGTGGGGGAAGTGTAGGAAACAAAGTACTCTCATATAAGAAATAACTAAATTTAAGAACATTTTGAGAAGAAGCAAATCATTTAGAAAAATGGAGGTAAATACTAAGACAAATTAGCTAAATGAGTTAAAAGTGTATGATTCTAAAGAGTTGGACAGTAATGGTGAAGGTTAGGGGACAGGAGGCTACTTTTTATAATTATAAACTATACAAGACTATTTTAGTTTTGTAAATTATTTCATTTCATAAATTGTTATTATTTAACAAAAATTAAAATAAAAAACAGAAAGATACATTAGAAATTGTATCAATTCTTTTTTAAGTTACTGACCCATCCTTTTAAAGCATGATATGTGGGTTTCTCTTTAAAGATTATGGGCCATGTTTTATCTCTTCTCAGATATCCATTTTGCTCATAAAAATTGGTACACATTAGCAAAACTGGGTGATGGGGGTTGAGTTTGTATGGGTACAAAATAAACAAGCTCAAATAAAGACTTAAATCTTGGTCTCATTAGCTTTCTTATAAATGAGCTATAATCGAAACTGGTTGACTGAGAGTACCGAAATAATGAGCCAAAGTGATATATTTGACTAGTTTACTTAAATAATACAATTTGCTTAAAATATGTTTGAAAAGACATTTACCACTAATTGACCCAAAATTTAAGTCCTAGAACCAATTACTATTTTGTAAGTGTTAATAGCCACTACAGCTCCATGATAAGGAGGCCATGTCTCTCAAGGAACATAAAACCCAGTCCAGGCCCTATCAGAAAACTCCTTTGTAGTCCTGAACATTGTTTTGTAAGAGTAGATGATTGTTATGGTAGCTTTCCCAGAATGAGATTTTTTTTTTTAAATAAATTTACTAATTTGGAAGGCACTATCTCTTGAGTATGGAAGTAAACATTTTTTGAAAATGATTATTTTATAAGGAAAACATATAAATGATAGTCTTCCAAGGTTATGTAGCAGAAGAAAAATTTAAATATTTTTGAAAAACATTGTTTTGCAAAAATATTAAGTGTACTTTATATCTTTTATTTTTTAATTTCCAAAATTGATTGAAGAATTGCATATGCCTTCTTATTGACAGTTAAAGCAAGCCAATCTATTCTAGAACTGTCTCTAGTATCAGATAGTTATTACTTATGGTTCCAAGCAAAGTTTAAATTACTAGAAATGCCAGAAATTTCTTCCAGTAAATTTCTGCAGTAAATGCTTAATGCTTAAAAATGAGCAATTAGTCATATTTAGTAAAAGAAAACAGATGCATTAATTAATTACTTTTTTAATGGAGATTGAAAGAGTAACATAAGATGTAGATAAGTTCCATTGTTTGGTATCTCAGTAATATAGAAATTATGAAAAATTCAGACTAAGCATTAATCATTCATGGGGCAATTAATTTTAATTAAGGAGAGTACAGAATCCCATATGGTTTTAGACATCATCTATTCATTAATGCAAACAGTCTGAGAGGAGCCGTTTGAACTGTTTTGGTTGACAGCAGTGGTGGACAGCCCTGGAGACACCTGGTTAAACATCCTCTAATTTTTATCCTGCTGTGCATCAGTGGGCAAGAATCCATGTTTAACAGTCTTTGGCATGATGGTGTGTGTGAGAGGAATTTATTGTGTCCATTATTTCTTTGAAAATTCATAACACACATTGCTTTCTTTTTTGGAAATAAGATGTGCTCACTTCACACATTTTCCTTATGTATGCTCTCTTGGAATTGTTTTGAATATGTATATATTCTTTCCCATGTATCCACAGGCATACATATAAACTCATTTAAGTTAGTACTGGAATACTAGGGTCTCTCTCTCTCTCTTTTTTTTTTTTTTATACAGGCTGTTCTGTGCATATTAGTTATTTATTGCTGCATAACAAATTACTCTCAAAATGTAGAGGCTTAACCCAACTATACTTTGTATTATGTCACACATTTTCTGTAGGTCAGAAATTCAAGAACAGCATAACTGATTAGTCCTGGCTGGGGGATCTCTCATGAGGTTCAAACTAAGATGCCTGCTGGGGTGATAATTATCTGAAGGATTAACCTTGGCTGGATGATCTTCTAAGGTGGCTCATTCACATGATTGTTAGTAGGGGGCTTCTGTTTCTTACTGGAAGTTGTCAAAAGGTCTCAGAACTTTGCCACATAGATCTAGCTTTAGTGGCCTCCACCATGGCAGCTAGTTTCTTCTAGAGCAAGCAATCCCAAAGAGCAAGGAGAAAGTTGTACTATCTGTTATGACCTAGCATTGCCATATTCACAGTAGCTTATTGACAGACCTATTCAGTGCAGGAGGGGATTGTATAGAAGCATGAATACCAGCAGTTGGGAATCACTGTAGGCCAGCTTGGAGGCTGACTCCACAATGCTGAACTGTATGTACTTATAGTGAGATCTTTAAGTCTGGAAGCCATGCATTCTTTCTTTCTCTACCTCAGCATGTATCACCAAATAACATCATATAAATGAGGAGCTCATAGTAAATAAATTACTCTCAGTTATTATACCAATGTATATCCCTCTACACCTCTTCATTCTATAAGTTAATAACAAAATTAACTATCTCAATATCAAACATAAGTATCATGTTAAATAGGATGCATTTTAAATGGTTATTTTGTAAAAGGTACTGGATTTTTGGCTATCCCAGCCTAAAATGCATTGATTTATTATGATGTCTGTTAGTTTTTTGAGATATTGTTTAGTTATCAATGACCTTCTATCTGAAAGATACAAAAGACCATCAACTTGAAATAGCTAAACTTTTCTACAGAATAAAAACACTGGAGAAATATTTTCTGATTTGCAGAGGTAAGGTTAAAAGTACTTTAATACTAATCAATAGCTTTTCACTTAGAAAGCCATGTCTTAATACTGTAGACTTTATACCAGCTTATCCTGCATATCAGTATATACAGTTAGCATTGTTCTGGTGCTGTTATTGGGATTTTATTATTTTTGAGAGTTTAACTCTAAAATTTCATAAATGTCATTTTTTTAGTATTAGAGGTAGAGAATGTTACTTTTGAACAGTAATTGCCTTTATTCTCTCAATCTCTTGTCTAAAGTGATATTTTTATATTGAAAGAAAATCACAAAAGAAAAAAAGAACTCACTGACTGTTGAAGTTTTTTAAAACATAAAACACTGTAGTCATTTTGGTGAATGCTTTTATCCCGTTTGGTTAAGTTTAGTTCTTCCAAATGCTAATATGAAAATGTACTAATTCAAAAAATAACACAAAAATTTAGAATTCCATAACAGAAGACTTTATGGATTAATTTCAGTAACCAAATTATTTTGTCTGGATTACATATGTGAATTTTGATGGGATTTATTAGAATAGTTGAGGGAAGAATACATTTCATTTAAAAACAAAAACTACTTTACTTGATCCCAAATTTTGATCATTATTTTATATCTCTTTTTGTCTTAAAAATTATTACTCTGAGGGAAATGAGTCTTCCATTAATTTAGTATGCATTTATTAACATTTATTACCCAAGAAATGTGTGACTCTGTTACCATAAATTTACTCTTTACTTGGTATGAGACTCTTAAGATCCAAAGTTCATTTTTCTTATATCAAATTATGTTTATATACATAAATACAGAAGCCTTAGCACTAATACAAGAATGTTTATCTTGATTTTTTTTTCAGTATAGTTTCATTATAGGACATTATAAAGTTCTGGAAAAAAATTTACTTACCTGAGTATTCTGGTTAATTGGACTCTGATTAAAATTGGGTTTTATTATTTTTAATAACTTTAATACTAATGGTCAGAAAATATATGCCAAAGATCCATAGGCGTTGTATTGGTAATCTGTCACTGCATAAATATTAACACAAAGCTTAGAGGCTTAAAAAAATAATGGTTTCAAAGTTTCTGTAGATTGAGAATCTTGTCATTGAAGACTTGGTTCCTCTGGCTTATTATCTTTTATGAGATTGAAGTCAAATGGTAAGCTGGGACTACAGTCATATCAAGGCTCAACTGGAGAACAATCCACTTCTCATGGGCTTATGTGGCTTTGGCAGGATTCAGTTCCTCACTGGTTGTTGGACTGAGGACTCTAAACCCTCTGGGCAGAAGCTGTCCTTAGTTCTTTGCCACATGGGACTCTCCATGGGGTAGCTTACAATACATCAGCTGGCTTTATCACACCAAAGTGAGAACAGCCAGAGAGAGAGAGAGAGAGAGAGAAAGAGAGAAGAGAGAGAGAGAGTAACAGGTAGTTAGAAGTAAGTAATCCAAAGAAGCAGGTCCTGTGGAAGAAGATTTTTTCTCCAAAAATAGCAGCAGGTGCAGAAAGAATCAGTTTTCCAAGACACTGACAGGGAGCAAGATGCACATCTTATGTTTGGAGGTAGGACTGTGGTTGGTAGAGCCCTCACCAGAACATTCTGCAGGATGATGTTGGCTGTTGTTTCTGACACTGTAGTTCTTTACCAGTTTTTTTTTTAGCTATACCAACAATGACACAAACTCACTAAAATCCATTTAATGAATTCCATGTCTGCTTAAATTATCCAGAGTCAGGCTCTGTTGATGGCAGCTAAGTGCTCTGATGAATATATTTATTTTCCTCAGTCATCATCTATTCTTTCTCCAATAAACAAGAGTTTTAACATAATATGACTGTTGAAAACTAAGTCAGAAAGTCAGATTTACTTCTTTTGACAACTAATACTAATTTTCATATGTTTTTGTATTACTTTGTAGATATGAAATTAAAGTTATACATAACAGTTTAAACTTATTGTGCAGTTTTCCTATGTGCCAAGCATTGTTTTATGTTTTTCACATAGATTATTTCATTTAATTCTCAAAACTATTCTTTGAGATATTTCAGGGTCTTTATTAAGATTAAAAAAACTCAAATGTTGAAAGGTTAAACAATTTCCCCAAAGTAATACAGCTAACAAGTAGTAAAAGTAGGATTCAAATCTAGATGGTCAAAAACCCTGAGCCCTTGGTCTCAGAAACAATATTATTATGCTTGTTTTCAAAGACCTTATTAAACAGTAAAAATATAGCACTATTCAAAGTGAAATAAATGTATTACATAAGGCACAAAAGGAAAAATAATTTTTCATTGTACTTAAGTAAGAACTACTATGCATCAAAAGTCACCATGAAGAGAGTGAAAAAGGGAATTTCCAGGGTGACAGAAGTTGTTTACAATGAATGTATCTTACAAAGACTCATATTTATAATAAAGAGCTTCCACAAATCAACAACAATGACAATGACAACAATATCCAACAGATTATGACAGTGGATAAGAACAGGCACTTCACAAAAATTAAAATGTACTCAACTTCACATTTCATCAGGGAAATGTAAATTAAAACACAATGGGATGTTACTATGTACACCTTTTCCCAATAGCTAAACTGAAAATGATTGACACTATTTGTTAAATGTCGAATATCTGAAGTGTTCATGTACTGCTGCTTGGGGTGTACATTTCCATTTTGGATAATTCTTTGCCAGTATCACTCAAAGATGAACAAATGCAAACCCTGTGACCCAGAAGTTAAACTACTAGACACATAAAAAAGAGAAAATCATTCATAGCTTGACTTAAAACATACAAAAATGTTAATAGCAGCACTACTTTTAATAAAACAACTTAAATACGGAAATATTTTGTGTTATAGTCATACAATTGTATACTGCATGTCAATAGGAAGGTATACATTATTACTGTTAGAAACAAACATGCAGAAAAGTGCACAGATTGTTGGAGTACAGCTTGCTGAAGTTTTGCCATGTGAACACACCTGGGAAACAAACATTGGATCAAGCCTTAGTGTATAATGGCATAAAAGGTATTTTTCCCTTATATCCTATCCCAGGCACTATCCCTCCAAAGGACACCACTATTTTTATTTCTAACACAGAATATTGCACCCTCTCTTTGAACTTTATGTATGCTGAGTCAATCAGTACATGATGCTTTGTATTTTGTTTTGTTGATAAACATTACGTTTGTGAGATTCTTTCATAGAGATTATATTTTGGCCTTGTGGTTTCTTAAGATAAATCAAGGAAAAGAAATGATATAAAATCAATTGCTCAATTATATCAACATGAATGAATGAAAATATGTGTAAAATTACCATTATTAAAATAAGACAAGTGGAGAAGTAATTTACATCATATATAACAGGCAAAATATTAATGTTGCAAATATATACGGAATGCCTGTAAAAGATAAAATCTTAATCAAATATAAGCAAAGTATTTTATCTGGTTATACACAGAAAATAGAATCTATTTAGCTAAAACACTTCATAATAGCTTTCTTTTGCTGTATAACAAATCATCACAAACTTAGCAACTAAAAGCAACCTTTATTATTTTCCTTCTATCCCAAACATGTTCACTTAGAACAAAAATCCAAATCAGTCCAGGTATTTGCAAGACCATTAAATAGGAAGCCCCAGACTTTGTTCCTCCTTGGAAACACTGATTTAACAATATAAGGTCTACAAAACCTTTATGAGAAGTCTAGATGCAGTTAGGAAATTGCAGTGACCCAGACAAGCTCAAAGCCAAGAACATCTGCATGAGAATGAGTAAGAAAACTGTTTTATTTCAACTATGTCAGTTTTTCTACCAAGCTGGCACAGCTCACAGTTAGGCTGAGAAACCCAACGTGTGGCTTCTCCCATGGGAGGGTAAAGGAAGAGTGGAACAATCATGCAACATTCTGGCTCTTCAGAGGCCTCCTTGAGGATTGGTTTGTGTTTCACTTGACTCCTAATGTTGATGGGTGACAACATTCTTTGGCTACCGGGGGTGGGTGAGAACAAAGGAGAGCGCAGTGGTTTAAAGAAGTACCAAAAAACCTGCAGCAATGCAGACAGACATCAGAGAGAGAAAGAGACTACAAGCTTTTAATAAAGCTACTGACAAACCTCTCTAAATGAGAAATTATATACAGAAGCCGAGAGAAAATGTAATCACAGGAAAGGTTTGAGAGGCCCCAAGAACCTCTAGCCAGGCTGATTGGTGGTCTTTCTTTGTATGAAGCCTGTCAGAAAAGACTGAGAGAATGACTGTTTTTTTTTCAAATAGACAGATCACAACAAAATATTGTAAGGCACACAAAGAAATAAGAAAATGTGACCCAATCGAAGGAAAACAATCTCCATAAACTGACTTTAAGGAAATAGAGGTCTACAAATTACCTGACAAAGAATTCAAAATAAGCTGGAAAGATCCCAATTAGAACAAATTCAAGAAGGCCCACACTAAGACACATTATCACAGAACTGCTAAATTCAACAACAAAGAGAGAATCGTGAAAGCAGCAAGAGAATAATGACTCATCATATGTAAGGGAGCTCTCATAAGGTTATCAGTGGTTATTCCAGGTAAAACATACAGGCCAGAAGGAAGTGGGATGAAATATTCAAAAGTGCTGAAAATTAAAACAAAACAAAACAAACACCTGTTAACAAAGAATACTACATCCAGAAAAAAGGGTTCTTGAGAATTGAAGGAAAAATAAGGACTTTCTCGGATAAACAAAAGCTGAGGGATTTCCTTGACACTAGACTTGCCTTATAAGAAATCTAATGGGAGTCTTTCAAGGTGAAACAAAAAGACACTAGACAGCAACAAGAAAGCATATCCTGTCCTCGGGCTGGATCTAATCAGGACAGTAATATTTTCAAAAATAATTGTTTTGCAATTTATTTATTTTGTTTTCTGTGATATGTGGCATATAATCACTACTGATTACATGCTTAATTTTTTTAAATGTAAATTTAGAACATTCTTGTAGCACAGCAATAATTACTTGAACTTCCCTGCATATAGGAAAAAAGAAAGTTTGAACAAAGTTGTCAAGGATCCAATTACATTAATACAGATGAGTGACAATTCATGTTTTGGCAAAGATTGACAGCTTACATAGATAAAGAATAAATGTGTCTTAGGAAGAAAGTGCATTTTAAGAAATCATGGTGGCCTAAATATGATTCTTAAATTTAAAAGTAGTATGTATTTATTCTCTTTTTTGTATTAAGGTCACTAAAACTAAGACAACATCCCTGCCATAGTGGCATATATAATGAGTAGCAGAAGTAGATATATAAACATTTTACTGCCATACAGTGAGGAATGGCGTAATAATGGGAAATAGTATAATAAGAAAAAGGAAGCACTAATGCTTTGGAAGGATATGAAATGTGATCTAGGACTGAAAATATTCTAAATATTCCGCTAAGAAGGGAAAAAAATAAAGACATGGTTATTTCAGGTTGAGGAAATGGCAGAAAGTCTTTCCTCTTAAAAAAAAAAATTAAAAGGATGTCATGCTCAGCAATATCAAAGCCAAATATTATTGTGAAAATACCTGGGGCATATATGTCATTTGGCTTCTGGCTGAACGCTCACAGGTAGCAACAGAGCTGGTATGCTAATTAAGGACCAGAGGAAGAATAGGACTGAATGCCATGAAAAGAGATGGGACTTTAGGTTGTTGATATTAAAAAATTACTCAAAGTATTCTTAACAGGAAAACACAGAATCAAAGAATAGGCTTAAATCAGAAAGTGGTAAAATATTAATTCCAATACATGGAAAAGGAAAATTACAGCTCAAAAACCTTAGAGCTTTTGCACTTCCCTTATCAATTCATTTTTTTTTTTTTCCAATTTTTGGATTTCCCTACAAAGAAGCCCAGTTTATATCAAATTATAGCCAAAATGTTGAGTCCCTTGATTCTGGTACCTTAATTAGGCCTATATCTCCACACTTCAAACATAATATGAACCCAATCCTTACACTCTTTCTTTTGATTCTTGTCTCTTTTTATAGAGAAGTAACCTGGTGAATTCTGTTTAAACAATTAGTGGTATCTCTATAGGTTGCTGTTATTGCTTTAGAGCACTTGTCTTCAAAACATGAAATATTTGAAATAGAAAGAAGTGAGACTTTGATAGTAGAAATTCAGGCATGTTACCAAGAGATTTTATAGGGAAAGAGATCATTTTTAGAATCCCTAAAATTATACCAGTAAAAGAAGATACTACTCTTGTTACATACATAAATGTTTCTGTTTTTATATATGCATACAAACATGTATTCATGTGTGTATGTAAATGTATATATATATATATCTTAAGATTATATATATATTTATATTAATATTATATATGTGTATGTAGATATGTATGATGAACCCAAATTTTTAAATACAGAATTAAATTTCAGTACTGGAATAAAATTTTCACTACTATAATTTAAAGTAATAAGTTAATACAATTTAAATTGTTGAGCATATAAAATATAACTGGGAAGAAACAAATTGGCAATGATTTATTGCACACCATATGCTAATTGTATTAATCATTTTCTTTGAAACAATAAACTCCAGGTGCATAGAAATTTCAGTGATCTTAACTATACCTGTTCAAGTTTCCAAAAACTTCATGCAGGTAAGTTTAAAAATAAATCATCAATATGAAATTCATTTGTGGAACATAAAACAATGTTGCCAAGCAAATAATAGAAATCTATTATCCACTTTGCAGATTTAATTTTTTTTTATTGTGGTAAAAGTTGCATAATATAAAACACACAATTTTAACCATACTTAATTGTACAGTTCAGTGACACTAAATACATTCACATTGCTGTACAACACTCACCATCATCCATCTCACAAATATTTCACCTTCCTAAACTGAAACTCTGCCCCCAATTAACACTAGCTCCCCATTCCCCAGCCCCTGGTATCTGCCAATATACTTTCTGACTCCATGAATTTGACTATTCTAAGTACCTTGTATAAGTGGAATCAAACAGTATTTTTCTGCTCCTAATGTATATCAGAATGCATGTTTAAGGTTAACTTTATATATGTCCTGCAAACAGACTGTACCTTCTTTTTATTTTAATTTTTTTCCCCTGTGCTATACAGTAGGGCCTCACCAGCCATCTACTTCATATACAGAAGGTTACATACGTTAATCCCAATTTCTCAAGCCACTCACACACCCCTCCCCATTTGGTGTCCATACGTTTGTTCTCTACATCTGTGTCTCTATTTCTGCTTTGCAAATAGGTTCATCTGTACCATTTTTCTAAATTCCACATATATACATTAATATACGATATTTGTTTTCCTCTTTCCAACTTACTTCACTCTGTATGAGAGTCCCTAAGGTCCATCCACATCTCTGCAAATGGCACAATTTTGTTCCCTTTTATAGCTGAATAATATTCCATTGTATATATGTAACACATCTTCCTCATGCATTCCTCTGTTGATGGACATATAGGTTGCTTTCATGTACTGGCTATTGTAAATAGAGCTTCAATGAATATTGGGGTGCATGTATCTTTTGTAATTATGGTTTTCTCTGGGTATGTGCCCAGGAGTGGGATTGCTGGGCCATATGGTAGTTCTATTTTTAGTTTTTTAATGAACCTCCATACTGTTCTCCATAGTGGCTGTATCAATTTACAGTCTCACCAACAGAGTAAGAGCATTGCCTTTTCTCCACACCCTCTCCAGCATTTACTGTTTGTAGATTTTTTTGATGATGGCCATTCTGAACAGTGTGAAGTAGTATCTCATTGTAGTTTTGATTTGCATTCCTCTAATAATTAGTGATGTTGAGCATCTTTTAATGTGCCTCTTGGACCTCTGTATGTCTTCTTTGGAGAAATGTCTATTTAGATCTTCTGCCCATTTTTTGATTGGATTGTGTTTCTTTTTTTTTTTATTGAGCTGTATGAGCTGTTTGTATATTTTGGAGATGAATCCTTTGTCCGTTTCTTCATTTGCAAACATTTTCTCCCATTCTGAGTGTTGTCTTTTCATCTTGTTTATGGTTTCCTTTAATATGCAAAAGCTTTTAAGTTTAATTAGGGCCCATTTTTTTCTTTTTCTTATTTCCATTACTCTAGGAGGTGGGTCAAAAAGGTTCTTCTGTGATTTATGTCAAAGAGTGTTCTACCTATGTTTTCCTTTAAGAGTCTTATAGTGTATGGCCTTACATTTAGGTCTTTAATCCATTTTGAGTTTATTTTTGTGTATGGTGTTAGGGAATGTTCTAATTTCATTCTTTTACATGTAGCTGTCCAGTTTATCCTGGCACCATTTATTGAAGACACTGTCTCTCTCCATTGTGTATTCTTACCTCCTTTGTCATAGATTAGGTGACCATAGGTGCATGAGTTTATCTCTGCACGTTCTAATTTGTTCCATTGATCTATATTTCTGTTTTTGTGCCAGTACTATACTCTCTTGATTACTGTAGCTTTGTAGTATAGTCTGAAGTCAGGGATCCTGATTCCTCCAGCTCTATATTTCTTTCTCAAGATTGCTTTGGCTGTTCGGGGTCTATTTTGTTTCCATACAAATTGTAATTTTTTTTTCTAATTCTATGAAAAATGCCATTGGTAATTTGATAGTGATTACATTGAATCTGTAGATTGCTTTGGGTAGTACAGTCATTTTCACAATATTGATTCTTCCAATCCAAGAACATGATATATCTCTCCATGTGTTTGTGTCATCTTTGATTTCTTTCATCAGTATCTTATTGTTTTCTGAGTAGAGGTCTTTTGCCCCCTTAAGTAGGTTTATTCCTAGGTATTTTATTCTTTTTGTTGCAATGGTAAATGGGATTGTTTCCTTAATTTCTCTTTCTGATCTATCATTTCTAGCAATAGGAATGCAAGAGATTTCTGTGCATTAATTTTGTATCCTACAACCTTACCAAATTCATTGATTAGTTCTAGAAGTATTCTGGTGGCATGTTTAGGATTTTATATGTATACTCTCATGTCATCTACAAAGAGTGACAGTTTTAATTCTTCTTTTCCAATTTGTATGAGTTTTATTCTTTTTCTTCTCTGATTACTATAGCTAGGACTTCCAAAACTATGTTGAATAATAGTGGTGAGAGTGGACATCCTTGTCTTGTTCCTGATCTTAGAGGAAATGCTTTCAGTTTTTCACCATTGAGAATGATGTTTGCTGTGGGTTTGTTTTATATGGCCTTTATTATGTTGAGGTAGGTTCCCTCTGGGCCTTCATTCTAAAGAGTTTTTTTTCATAAATGGGTGTTGAATTTTGTCAAAAGCTTTTTCTGCATCTATTGGTATTAACATATGGTTTTTATTTTCCAATCTGTTAACATGGTGTATCACATTGATTGATTTGCATACATGGAAGAAACCTTGCATCCCTGGGATAAATCCAACTTGATCATGGTGTATGATCCTTTTAATGTGTTGATGGATTCTGTTTGCTAGTATTTTGTTGAGGATTTTTGTGTCTATGCTCATCAGTGATACTGGTCAGTAATTTTCTTTCTTTGTTATATCTTCGGTTTTGGTATCAGGGTGATGGTGGCCTCATAGAATGAGCTTGGGAGTGTTCCTTTCTTTGCAATTTTTTTGAAGAATTTAAGAAGGATGGGCATTAGCTCTTCTTTAAAAGTTAGATAGAATTTGCCTGTGAAGCCATGTGGTCCTGGACTTTTGTTTGTTGGAAGATTTTAAATCACAGTTTCAATTTCATTACTTGTGATTGGTCTGTTCATATTTTCGATTTCTTCCTAGTTCAGTCTTGGAAGATTGTACCTTTCTAAGAATTTGTCCATTTCTTCCAGGTTATCCATTTTATTGGCCTATAGTTGCTTGTAGTAATCTCTCATGATCCTTTGTATTTCTGCAGTGTCTGTTGTAATTTCTCCTTTTTTATTTCTAACTTTATTGATTTGAGTCCTCTCCCTTTTTTTCTTGATGAGTCTGGCTAAAGGTTTATCAATTTCGTTTATCTTTTTAAAGAAACAGCTTTTAGTTTCATTGATCTTTGTTATTGTTTTTTTCATTTCTATTTCATCTATTTCTGCTCTGATATTTTTTCTGTTTAATATGAAATTTATTTTTCTTTAAGGGAAATGTCCTTTTAGAATTTATATTCATTCATATTATCTTAAATAGTTTTCTGTAGTTTCAATTCTTTTGTTATCTTATTTAATATTCTTATCTACTCTGATATCAACAATTTATCTCACAATTATATTTTTGTGTGTGCTCCCAGTATATATATATTTTATTATTAATTTTCTTAATTTCTTTTTTGGAGTATAATTGCTTTACAATCGTGTGTTAGTTTCTGCTTTATAACAAAGTGAATCAGTTATACATATACCTATGTCTCCATATCCCCTACGTCTTGCGTCTCCTTCCCACTCTCCCTATCCCACCCCTCTAGGTGGTCACAAATCACTGAGCTGATCTCCATGTGCTATGCATCTGCTCTGATTTTTATGATTTCTTTCCTTCTACTAACTTTGGGTTTTGTTTGTCCTTCTTTCTCTAGTTGCCTAAAGTGTAAGGTTAGGTTATTTATATTTTTCTTGTTTCTTGAGGTAGGATTGCATTGCTATAAACTTCCCTCTTAGAACTGCTTTTGCTGCATCCCATAGGTTTTGGGTCATTGCGTTTTCATTTGTGATTTGTTTCTAGGTATTTTTTGATTTCCTCAGTGATCTCTTGGTTATTTAGTAGCATATTGTTTAGCCTCCATGAGTTTGTGTTTTTTAGAGTTTTTTTCCCTGTAATTGATTTCTCAATTAATCTCATAGCATTGTGCTCAGAAAAGAGGTTTGATATGATTTCAATTTTCTTAAATTTACTGAGGTTTGATTTGTGACCCAAGGTGTTATCTATCCTGGAGAATGTTCCATGTGCCCTTGAGAAGAAAGTGTATTCTGCTTCTTTCGGATGGAATGTCCTATAAATATCAATTAAGCCTATCTGGTCTAAAGGGTCATTTAAGGCTGCGTTTCCTTATTAGTTTTCTGTCTGGATGATCTATCCATTGTTGTAGGTGGGGTGTTAAAGTCCCCTACTATTGTGTTACTGTTGATTTCCCCTTTTATGGTTATTAGCATCTGCCTTATGTATTGAGGTGTTTCCATGTTGGGTGTGTAAATATTTACAATTGTTATATCTTCTTCTTGAATTGATCTCTTGATCATTATGCAGTGTCCTTCTTTGCCTCTTGCAACAGTCTTTATTTTAAAGTCTATTTCGTCTGATGAGTACTGTTACTCCAGCTTTCTTTTGATTTCCATTTGCATGGAATATCTTTTTCTAATCCCTCACTTTCAGTCTGTATGTGTCCCTAGGTCTGAAATTGGTCTCTTGTAGACAACATATTACAGGTCTTGTTTTTGTATCCATTCAGCCAGTCTGTGTTTTTTGTCTGGAGCATTTAATCAATTTACATTTAAGGTAATTATTGATATGTATGTTCCTATTACCATTTTCTTAATTGTTTTGGGTTTGTTTTTATAGGTCTTTTTCTTCTCTTGTGTTTCCCACCTAGAGAAGTTCCTTTAACATTTGTTGTAAAACTTGTTTTGTGTTGCTGGATTCTCTTAGCTCTTGCTTATCTATAAAGTTTTTGATTTCTCCATTGAGTCTGAACAAAAGCCTGTTGGGTAATCTTGGTTGTAGTTTCTTCTGTTGCATCATTTTAAATGTATCCTGCCACTCTCTTCTGGCCTTCAGAGTTTCTGCTGAAAAATAAGCTGATAACCTTATGGGGATTCCCATGTACATGTTTTGTTGCTTTTCCTTTGCTGTTTTAATATTTTTTCTTTGAATTTAATGTTTTACTTTGATTAATATGTGTCTCGGCATGTTTCTTCTTGAGTTTATCC
The DNA here is from genome assembly GCF_011762595.2 of Tursiops truncatus. Lineage (NCBI taxonomy): Eukaryota > Metazoa > Chordata > Mammalia > Artiodactyla > Delphinidae > Tursiops > Tursiops truncatus. The sequence continues at coordinate 54,975,938 of NC_047038.1, read as the reverse complement.
TGTATGGGACTCTCTGTGCTTCCTGAACTGGGGTGGCTATTTCCTTTCCCAAGTTAGAGAAGTTCTCGACTATAATCTCTTCAAATATTTTCTCAGACCCTTTCTCTTTCTCTTCTTTGATTCCTATAATTTGAATGTTGGGCATTTAATGTTGTCCCAGAGGTCTCTGAGACTGTCCTCATTTCTTTTTTTTTCTTTTTTTCTTTATTATGCTCCTTGGCAGTTATTTCTACCATTCTACCTTCCAGCTCACTTATTCATTCTTTTGTCTCAGTTATTCTGGTATTGATTCCTTCTAGTGTATTTTTTATTTCAGTTATTGTTTTGTTCATCATTGTTTGTTTTTTGTTTAGTTCTTTCAGGTCCTTGTTAAACATTTCTTTTACCTTCTCCATCTGTGCCATCATTTTTTTCCCCAAGATTTTGGATAATCTACTATCATTATTATGAATTCTTTTTCAGGTTGGTTGCCTATTTCCTCTTCATTTATTAGTTCTTGTAGGATTTTACCATGCCCCTTCATCTGTGACATATTTCTCTATCATCTCATTTTTGTTGATGGGTGGAGCCATGTTCTTATCTTGCTGGTCCTTTGGCCAGAGGCATCCAGGACTGTAGTTTTCAGGCAGTTGGGTGGAGCTGGGTATTGGTACCAAGATGAAGATATCCAGGAGAGCTCATATGGATTAATATTCCCTAGGGCCTGAAGTTTTCTGTTAGTTCAGTGGCTTGGACTCGGCACTCCTACCACAGGGACTCAGGCTGGACCACCAGCCTGTGAGGAGATGTGACCTCCACTTCCTCCTACTCCACCATCTTGACTCTGCCCCTAGAACTTGAGCCATGCTAGGTAGGTCCAGCTCCTCCAGTGCAGGTCTTGAGGCATCAGATAGCTTGGACCCAGGCAGGGAATGGCCACAGCCAACATGGCTTGGGAGGCCCCTGCCCCATTTGGGGGCCTCTTCAGAACTGTCCCCTGCACCCAAGATAAGCCAAGGGACCTGATTTCCCCAAAACCCCCACCAGAAAGAAAGACCTGGGGTGCAGGGGAAGTGGAAGTCCACTTTACAGATTTGAGATAACACAGTTGTGTTTGAATTTCAGAAATATTTAGAGAAAATATATTTATATATGTTCTTTTTAAAGTCCAGAATTTTAGAAATGTCAAATGCTATATCTGGCCTTTTGCTGTGTTCAGAAAAAAATTGAGATTAGGGTACACCTTTTAATATATCAGCTCACAAATTATCAATAATTCACATAAAAATGAGACACCTCAGTGCATTATGAGTTTTATTAACCTTATTTCATTTAGAAAGTTGCAGGTGTATTTTATACTGCCATAGAAGTGTAAAGCATGAAATTTAGAAATAAATTCTTTAAATTTGATTCTCAATTTGTCAAAAAAATTAACTAGATGCACACGAATTATTGTTTTCTCAAATATTGTGACTTTTAGCCATACCACTACTTCATTTTAATTTTTGTGATAAGATATTGATATGAAACCATTTGTCATTTGAAATGAACAACTAAACTCTCATGTTGTAAAATTTCTGTTTATCACTTTTAATATTACAAAGGGAGCTTAAATAAAAAATATTTTTCATTGCAAGCTTGTTTATTGTGTTGATAACTAGGATCAAGGATACAATGCTTTGTCTTCAAACAATTTATTTGACAAATCAAATTTATATACGTAATTGAGTTCTTATGATTTGGGAAAATTTTTGTAATTATATGTTAGGATGTTCCTTTAAAATGTTCAACATTTTTAAAACTATATTTAAAGCATGTAGTTTTCTATTTCTACCTACAGTTTTCTATTTCTATTTCTACTCCTTCCCAATATGTTTATAAATAACTTCTTTTCTTGAATGTTTATAAATTAATGATAAAAGGGGTGTTTTATCATTTTATATTTGATATTTTACATGATAATAAAGATTAAGAAGGATTAATAATGGTTAACAAGAATTAATAAAGTTAAAATCCTAAATTTGATCTCTCAGTGAAATATCAAAATCTGTCTTCAGAAATACAAGTTATTAAACCTTGATGTGTAATGAAGATGCTAAGGAAATATTAAATAAAAATGGTATTTTATTAATTGTATAATATTAATATAGACAAATGATGTATCAAAATTTCCTAAAGTAGCCACCCTGGATATATATGTAGTTGAAAAGCCTAATTACTTAATTGTCAAAAGTAGATCATATCAATTCCAGAGTAGAAATCAAAAAAGAATTGTTCAAAATTGATAAGGTAGTTGTAGGAGAAAGACAAGGGGCAAGACATCAAGGATACTGATAATATCAGTGTGACGTATAAGTTTTCTTTTGCTGCTGTAACAAATTACTGCAAACTTTGTGGTTTAAAACAGTACAAATATATTCTTACAGTTCTGGAGGTCACCAGTCCAAAATGGATTTTACTAGGCTAAAATCAAGGTGTTGGAAGAGCTGTATTCCTTCTTGGAAGTTTTAGGGGAGAATCAATCCCTTTTGTTGCCTCTTCTGGCTTCTAGAAGATCTATGCATTCTTCGGCTTGTGGACCCCTTCTGTCTTCATAGCCAGCAATGGCTGTTTGAGTATTTCTCACATCACATCATTCTGACACTGAATCCTCTGCTTCCCTCTTCCACATTTATGGACTCTGGTGATTACATTAAGTTCCCTGGGATAATCCAGGATCATTTCCCCATCTCAGCATTATCTGATTAGCAACCTTAATTTGACTTGTAATCTTAATACCCTGTTATCCTGTAAACTAAAATATTTATAAGCTCTGGGTTTAGGATGCCAACATTTTGGGAAACTATTATTTTGCTTACCACAAGTGATGACCTATAAAAACTAGTATTGTTAGGCACAGAAGAAAAACTATAAAAGGCTGAAAACTGTATATGTTAAATATTAGTGCCTTCAAATATCTTGAGATGAGAAAGTATATAAATTTTGAGTTTAGGTTGACTTTCTTCTCATATTTATTAGCTTTTCGTGTTAGTTTTTACCAGTTTAAGTTTTAATCTATATGGTTTAGTGTATGATATCTAAAATTCCATCATTATTGATAGGTGGGACTGTTAGTCTTCTATCATCTTCCTCTGCTGGCCAGGATTATTAATGTTTAAAGCAGCCAGAGAGAAAATAAAAGTATCATATGTGATCCCTCTAATGTAGAATAGTTTGGAATATTCATTCATCAACTTCTTTGTCAACACTTTGACCTAATTAGTTGGCTACTTTAAGAAATCCCAAAAACTAATGAAATTACAGCTGCTCTTGATAATGATGTTAAATTATCTCCAGGAGTTTATTTAACCACACCTTATTTGTATACGGTTGAAAACTAATATTCAATGTAAACTACATCTACTTTACTTCATAATTTTTTATAAAATCAAGTTAAAAGGGATAAAAATAATTCAAGGTCTATGTCTTTGTCAGGTTACCTTAACACCTCCCCTAAAGGTCTCAACCATGTATTGTATTAGAAGACATTCTGTATCTGGAAAACACGTATAGTTGTTTTTTTCCCCACACAATTATAAACCATCAACCATTTATTATATATATAATGGATATTATCCATACATAATAAGAGAATTTCAGGATTTAGGTACTGAAAGAGAAATAATGGAGTAACTAAGCTTAACCTAATTTATAAAAGAAAAGATGTCTACATCAAGTTAAATTTAAAAACCTATGCTTCACTTTCTGAGCCTATATTGTGTTTTATTCTCTCTTCATCTTAAAAAAAATATCATTCCAAAAATGGAACCCTCCTACATTGTTGGTGGGAGTGTAAATTTGTGCAGCTACTATGGAAAACAGTATGGAGATTCCTTAAAAAACTAAAGTTACCATATGACCCAGCAATTCCACTCCTAGGTATATAAGATGAACACTCTAATTTGAAGGACACTCTACTCAATATTCTGTAATAACCTAAATAGGAAAATAATTTGAAAAAGAATAGATACTTGTATATGTATAACTGAATCACTTTGCTGTACACCTGAAACTAACACAACATTGTTAATCAACTATACTCCAATATAATTTTTTTTTAATTTTAAAAAGATACATGCACCCCAAGGTTCAGAGCAGCACTATTTACAATAGCCAAGACATGGAAGCAACCTAAATGTCCATCAACAGATGAATGAATAAAGAAAATGTGGTATATATAATATATACAATGGACTATTACTCAGCCATAAAAAGAAATGGAATAATGCCATTTGCAGCTTCATGGATGGACTTGGATATTATCATACTAAGTGAAGTAAGTGAGACAGAGAAAGATAAATACCATATGATATCACTTATATGTGGAATTAAAAAAAATGCTACAAATGAACTAATTTACAAAACCAAAATAGACTCACAGACATAGAAAACAAACTTATAGTTACCAAAGGGGAGGTGGGGAGAGGAATAAATTAGGAATTTGGGATTGACAGATACAAACTATTATATACAAAATAGATAAATAACAAGGGCCTACTGTATAGCACAGGAAACTATACTCAGTATCTTTTAATAATCATTAATGGAAAAAAATCTGAAAAAGAAATCCCCACCATCACAGGTTACTCAGACATTGCGTTAAGTCCTTGGGAAGTAGCAAGAGTTACAGAGGTCTTACAATCACACATATTTGAAGATATTTGAGCTAAAGGCAGAAAAAAATTAACTTGGATATTCTTTCTTTTCCTCTCTGTATAAATGTCACACCTACACAAAGACAGGTAAGTTCATATACTCCTTTGTTTCATAGTGAAGTTGTCTGACATTAGAGAGTGCAGATCTGAAGGCCTTTTAGATTTTTGCTTGGGTTTGGTTTAGGCCCCTGGACTTAGATTATAGACAACAAAAAGGTGAAAACATTTATGTTTTCCCTTGTTGCCCTAGGTCTTTATAATTTATGATTTCTGATATATAGATGCCAGAAAGGAAGATTTAGAAGAAATCACACTTAACATTGGCTTTCTGGAAGGCAAAAGTCTCATAGGCCTCCTGAATTTGGTAGCATAGACTTGTGATTTATTAGATAATAGAATGGCAGTGTGACTCTAGAGACCCCAAAAAAGCAAACTTTTGTGTGTGACTCCAGTTGCTCATTATGAATTGTACAAAAACACTGGGGCAAGATGGGACCTTTGGAATTGAGAGGTAATTGAGAAAATATTTTAATACAGGGAAAGGTTCATTTATAAAATCTCCATAAATTATATTTCCTATTCTGAGTCAGGTTTGAGACAGAGCAATGCCTCACCTATGAGTAAGCTGGCAGACATATGAGGTCAATTACCTATGATAAGTTTTTCTTAGAATGTTCTTCTCTATTGTACCCCAAGGTCCCAAAGGGCAATGGTTATAAGAGCCAGTACTGGTGTTGCTAACTAGGTAGCAAAATGAAGATGTTCTTATCAGAAAAATATGTTTGAATGGAAATACAAATACTTAATAGCTATGTATCCTTGGTCAATTTACTAATTTTGTCTAAGGCTCAGTTCCCTCATCTAGAGAATAGAAAAAAAAACAAAAAACATTGTTCTTATACTTTTTTTAATAATTAAAGTTAATAACTATATAAAACAGTATGGATAGTCCTATAAAAAACTAAAGATAAAGTTCTGAGTATTACCCAGTACATATTTGTTCCAATTTCTTTCCTCTTTTTTTTTTTTTTTTTTTTTTGCGGTACGCGGACCTCTCACTGTTGTGGCCTCTCCCTTTGTGGAGCACAGGTTCCAGACGTGCAGGGCCAGTGGCCATGGCTCACGGGCCTAGCTGCTCTGCAGCATGTGGGATCTTCCCGGACCGGGGCACGAACCTGTGTCTCCTGCATTGGCAGGCAGACTCTCAACCACTACACCACCAGGAAAGCCCTCCTCTTTTTTTTAGAACAAGTGATCAAAAAAAGACATTAAGGTAGTGTTCAAGGATTTCACAGGGTAGAGAAAAGAGTCATTTGAATAAGTAGGAGGAATTTAGGATAAATGAACTTTTAAAAAAAAAAAAGAGAAAAGAGGAGAAGGAGGAGAGAAAATGAAGGAAGAAGAGATCATAGATTGGGTACAGCTGAGGGGATGATTTGCCAGTATAGTAGTCTGATTCACCTATAATATAAGGAGTATTTGGCGGAATAATTGGAAACTACTCTGAGATGAATGTCTGGGGCCAAATTGTGAAAAGTCCTCATGGAATATACATAGGCAAAAAATACGTTTTTAAATCTGACTGTGTTCTCTAAACAGGAAGCAAAATAATACTGTTATTTCCTTTTTCATTTGGCTTCAGAGAATGCTTTGGGTCTCTCAAGACTGCTAGCAAGCACCCTCTCAGGTAAGAAAAATAAGCTCAATACAATTTCGGTAAATGAATGAACAGATGCTAATGGAAAGAGATTTTCCTTTAAATAAAAGTAGGTTGCATCTTGACAAGATGGTATCTTATTTAAATAGCTCTGTGATCATAAACTGTCCCAGAAGTAGTAGGAGCCCAACCCAAACACCTACACATGGCTATTTAAATTTACATTTAAATTAATTAAATTAAAAAATCAATTCCTAAGTTGCACTGGCCACACTTCAAGTGTTCAATAGTCACATTTGCCTAGTGTTTACTCTATTTGAAACTTTAGGTTATATAACATTTCCTTCCTTAAAGAAAATTCTATTGGGTAGGGTTGAATTTATAATAGTATAGCTAGTCTTTTGAATGTAGGTGTATTCCATTATGCCCCGTAGGAACTCCTTTTATCCATTTATTTGTTCATTCATCCATAGGGTGACTGATTTCTCCCAATTTTCTCTAAACTTTCCCTGTTTTAGCAGGGAAATGACACAAATCTTCCCAGCTCTTGTGGAGATTTACATTGGGGATTTGACAGTGATTAATTCTTGAGTATGTCCTTGTCTACTTCCATGCTGGTTTACCCTACAGTACTAAGAGTTTACATTGATTTCCTACTTTGTACTTTGATCTTTCATTTTGCTTGCTACTGCCTCATTTCTCCGTTGTTGTAAGAGAAATAGGGCTTTTCTCCAAAGACAAGATTTTGCCTGGGATGTAACATCATCTTCAGCCTCTTTCTCATGGGGCTTTAATTTTTTTGCATATATTTTATACAATGATATATTAGTCTTTACATGAATAAACTAACATTTGTAGATTTGACCATTTTCTGGTGTTTACTTGGAATACTGCATAGTCATGTGCAGCTTGAATAATCGCTCTTGTAAAGAAGATTGCCCAAGTGATACCAAAGTGCTTTATTCCCATGGAAATTAAGGCTTCAGAATTTCTATTTGACTTTGCCTCTGTAAATGTTTTCAGTCTTTCTTGTGTCAAATCAAATTGAGTTTTTCTCTGTTCCATTTTGATGTGACAGTGTGAAGTGTTCTATCACTGTACCATTTAAGTAGGCAATTTCACAATGATTCCATGTGTTCCACTTTGGTCACAGGTAAGACTTTTCTTTATAATACCAATAACATATAAGGTGTTCAAACCCTCATAACCTATATTATTGGAGAAGAATAAGATTTTGAGGTGTCCTAAATCACCAGAAAGTGAACTGCATATTGGAATGGGATGGACAATGGCTGAGCAGAATCTGGGAATATAGACTGACCATCAACAGTAAGGACTTATTTAGAGTAGACTAAGTTGCAGGAGAATAAAATAGAACTACATATGAAGTGGCTCAATAGGATAACATTTTAGTTTTGCTTTCATAACTCGCTTAGGGGGTCTCTAGGTCTATAAGCATTGGGGTGTGGCTAGAGTTTATCATCAATTTATTTAGGCACACAAATAGGTAGAGGTTCTTCCATCTTCAATTATCTTCCAAGGTCACCATATTTGCTCTGGTTATCTATTTCTACATAAAACACTATCTCAAAACTTAGGGGCTGAAAAAAAGAGACAAAAACACTCTCACAATTTACCAATAGCCCCTGGATTCACCTGGTAGATTCTTCTGCTGGTCTCATCTGAGCTCACTCATGTGACTGTTGTCATCTGCAACCTCAATTTGGTTTTCATTCCCATGCCCAGTAGCTCAGATGGAATAGCTAGAGTAGTTCAAGGCCAGCCAGAAATCCATGATGGCTACATTCAAATGTCTGACAGCTCAGATGGGATTGCTGCACCAGGTGAAAACTGGCCAGAAATTTCTCTTTCTCTACATTGTTTCTCCAATAAGGCAGATGAAATTCTTTACATAAAAGCTCAGGGTTCCAAGAGGGTAAATGTTGAAGTTATCAGGACTCCTAGAGGCTAGGCATTGAAATGGGACTCACCATAGCAATTGTATTTTACTTACCCAAGAAACTCACATGGCCAGCAGAGATTCTCATCCTGATGAAAAGAGTGGCAAGGAATTTGTGACCAGATTTAATATCCCAAGGCAGTTGTCTCTATCCAGCTAATTGAAGGGAGAATGACCATGGGAAGGACATAAGAAGTTTTAATGAGTAGGTCTGAAAGTGGCATGTATTATTGCTATTCATTTTCTGTGACCACATATTCATCCCATTGCTGTCTGCATATCCCCTTTGCAATGAGAATTATCAGCTTCTTCCATTATGAGGTCAATTATATTTCTGTGAATCTTAAATTTGGACTTGGCTATTGGATTATATTTTGTTTTATTTTTTTGAACAAGGGACACAGGGAGAAACCTGAAAAAAATTAGTGAGCTTTGAGTTTACCTTCTCTTGCTTCTCTTGGAAGATCCTGCTTCCACTGCTATCTGAAGTCCCAGATAATCTGTTGGATGATGAGAGACAGATGGCTCAGAATTTCCCATTACCCCAGATAACAGCTAAACAACTTCCAGAAGGAGATCCACAGATAAATGAGTGAACCCAGCAAAATCAAGAAAACTTCACTGTTGAGTCTCATCCAAATTATTAATTTATAGAATCATGAGCTAAACAAACGGTTGTTTTAAGCCACTAAATTTAGGAGTGCTTTGTTATATACCAAAAGCTAACTGAAACGTACTCTATTATTTAGAACTCAGTTCCACCTAACTACAAATGAATCTGAAATGTGTATATTTTAGTTGTGCACCAAGGACAAAGAGAAATCTGATTTAGATGAAGTTAGCAGTCTGCCACAATGCAAACTCCTATTCATCAGATATCCATTTGTACCCTTCTTTTCATGCATTCAGATAAAATACACTCAGTCTCTTCACTAGTTCCATCCAATTACTGCATTCATCTAAAAAAAAACAGTTTTCTGGTATTAACATGTTCTTTCCATATTGCCATGATGTGGCTTTTATAGTAGGCTTACTTATAAAATAAAAATGCAAATTATCTCTCCCTGCAATTTACCCACTTCTGATATATAATGGCAGAGCAAGAAAAGATGATGCATAATAAAATTTCTTATTTATAAAAGTAATCACAATAAACACATAATAGTCACTCATCCATAGAGGTGATGCAATTCTGCTGAGAAAACATTGTGTGACCCAGATTTTTTTTTTTATACCTTGGATCTTCTCTCTATATGGATCTTGCTTGTTCATGGTCTTCTGTGGCCACTGGTTCCATATTCTGGGTAGTACTTTCTTGTCCATAATTTGTATGGTCACGTTCTAAGTGGTCCATTAGGAAATAACTTGTACCGGTTTTACTCTATTTACTACCCAGGTTTTTACCATCACAGATTTTTTTAATATCAGGCTCATTGTTTGTCTCAAAAACAACTCAGTAAGCTTCTGATCTTTTTTGCTTACATTTAGTACCATATGCCAGTAATTTCCACTGAATTTATTTCCAGGAAAGAGTTCTTAGAATTATTTTTATGATTGCCTCTTTTTCCTCATTGTCTGTCTCATTTTAATAGGAGTCATTCAACTTTGAGGCCATATAAAACAATATGACTGGATAGAAAACTTTCTATTCTATGTTTTGGGATCCAAGGGCAGTTAAATTTTATGCTTCTGCAAAGCTGTTAATTCCTTGACTCAATCCTTTATAGCTCTGCTCTGAAAAAGCCAATTCTTATCTAGCTAAGTTATTTTTGTTAAAACCCTGTTAAATGCAGCAATTCAGTAAACCCATACTAAAATTCTATATCAGTGGGTCCTATTCCATCATTTACCCTTGAACTACAGAAATGGTAGAATCTTTGCCTTCTGAGTTACTGAAATCATAGTGTTACAAAGTGTTTTAAATCAATGTATGTCATGAGAATTCCTTCTAGTCTCTGATATCATTTTAATAATTGCCTACCATATGACAACTAAATATTAATACTGATTTATGTATTAATTAATGTAGGCTAGGTAAAATGTCAATTAGATTCAAACTTATTCTATGCAATAAAAATGTATTTCTTGCTTACATAAGAATCTTGGGTAGTATCCAGGTAAATAAGGCGTTCTGCTTCACATATTCAGAGACTCAGGATAAAGACTGTATTATCATCTTAAACATGTGACTTTCTACCTCACCATCATTTTCTCTGTCCATTCAGAAGAAAGAGGAAGTAGCATGAAGAACTTTTTATGGGAAGTTTATTTGGGGAAAAGGAGAGAGAGTCAGGCAACTTTTATCTTTCATTGGCTAGATCTGGAGGACATGATTACACCTAACATCAAAGGGGTTTGGGAAATGTAGTCAAGCTGTGTGTCCACAAGGAAGAGCCATATTTGATCATTGTTAATCTCAATTACAAAGATCCTTACTACTAGGGAAAACATAGGTCAACTTAACACTTGTTCATTTGGTTTTCAGAACATCTGTCAAATACTGCTTGCCAGGCTTTTCCTTCTCTGGCATAAGCTCATGGTTGCTCAATCTACTATGCCATTTGCCACATAATCCTCCTCCCTCTACTATTCTTCCTGTGTTAATTGTAATCCTGTACTTGAGGCAGTCAACTTTCTTATGAATCTTTTTATCTTGGCTTAGTCCAGAAGATTTTGCTAAGAGTCCATCATATGAGTTTATGTATGGTTTTACAGTAATTAATTTATCTTCCTGCTTGCACTGAGAGAGTATTTGAATGGAACTTGTTTAAATTGAAATGGTATCCTGACACACTGCTTTTATCCTCCTTGGCGAAAGCAGTGATGATCTTCCTGAGCAGAAGAATCAGTAAATCTTTTCCACTCATAAACTATGAATTAACCTATCTTGTAACACAGATCATGTGCATTCCCAGACTACAATATTAGCAATCTTGCAGGACAATTTCACACCATTGGGGTTTGCTGGCTACCTACTGAATCTTTTAGCAACTTCTTAGGATTAAAAAAAAAAATCACACTAAAGAACTGGCCACTGGGGTCATAGAGCAAAGAAAATATGGCTTTGTCGATGAGATTTTTTTCTACTTGCAACTGTAAACCAAAGCAACTGAGTGAAATAATGTAGAACCTTTCAAAGTCGGAAAACTGTGGGAGGTGGGATAGTAAGTGGGATAATAAGTGGGTGGGATAAAAATAATAAGAAGTATTATTTTTAATTGGGTGATTAAAGAAGCAGACTGAGATTGATATTCATTGGCTGCCTTTCTCTTAATAACAGTTCACATTTTCCAGACATTCTGCTTTATTGAGATTAATCCTCCCGTCCATGTTCGAAAATGTGACTGATTGCCATAATCCAATTGAAATGCTCCATCCCATGATTACAAATCCAATTACATTTATGAAACTTTAATATCTCTTTACTGCTAGATTTGAATATGTGAACATGTAGCCTTAGGAAACACCAGAAAGATATCTATCAGAAGTAAGATGGGAGTTTTCCAAGAAAGGATCCAAAACTAGCTGTTGAACAGAGATCAAGATGGCCAAGTAGGAGGACACTGGACTCACCTCCACTCACAAACACATCAAAACTACAACTAAATATACAACTAAGTATACAGAGTGACTCTTTTAGAAATCTACCTGGGAACTTGCATAACAGCTCTTCTACAACCAAGGTTATAAAAAAAAGATCCACATAGCACCTGGTAGGAAGGAAGAAGAAGCAATCTGATTGGGACCCACAACCCAGAGGGGGGCACAGAAACAGGAGAAGAATATCACAGGCTTGATGATACAACATTTCTACTCCTGGATATATATCCAAAGGAAAAAAAGCACTAATTGGAAAAAATATGTATGCACCCCAATGTTCATAGCAGCATTATTTACAGTAGCCAAGATAAGGAAGCAATTACGTGTCCATCAACAGATGAATGGATAAAAAAAAGATGTTTTATACATATATATATGCATACATATATGCATACATACACACACACATAATGGAATATTAGCCATAAAAGTATGAAATTTTGCCATTCACAACAACATGGATGGACTTGGAGGCTATAAATAAGTCAGACAGAAAATCAAACTCCATGTTTTCACTTATATGTGGAAACTAAAAAATAAAACAAATTAATGAAAGCAAAACAGAAACAGACTTATAGATACAGAGCAAACTAATGGTTACCTGTTGTAAAGCGATGGAGGGAAGGGCAAGACAGGGGAAGGGGATTAAGAGGTACTAACTACTATACTAGTAAATAAGTTACAAGGATGTAATATTCAGCACAGGGAGTATACCCAATATTTTATAATAACTTTAAATGGAGTATAATCTCTAAAAATGTTGAATCACTATGTTGTACACCTGAAACAAACATAACATTTTAATTCAACAATATTTCAATTTAAAAAAAAATTAAAAAGCGTTGAGCTAGGAAACATGGCTAAAACTCACACCTGATTACATTGTTGACTTACCCAAGTAGTAATTAAATGTTAAAATTTGTTTTATATATTAAGTTTGCATTATTTTAAAAAACTGATTTGAAAGTAGTTTCTGATATCTGCAACCAGAAGTATTCTAAATGGAACAACTGATGAGAAAAGGAGAATGGTTAATGGTTAGACATGAAACAGATATATTGTTAACATTTTACATAATCAAAACTATCTAAACTTCTAATTAATATTATTGACCATATCTAGATTTGCCTGAAAAAAAGCATCCAAATATAAATGTTGTATTCCTGTTAAAGGTTTCTCTACCTCTTTCAAAAGAACACAATTTTAGACAACCTTATGAATTACTCCTCTAGAGACCCAGTCATTTGAATCAAAAAAATTGTCAAAAGGCCAAAAATATAAGTAACTCATGTAGATATTTTTAAGGACATATAACTGGGTACACAATAGTTATCAGTCCCTGCCTTTTGCATACTATGTTAAACTTCAGATAATTACCTTGCCCTAGAATACAGACTTAGTAATTAAAAGAGCTGAGATTTAAAGCTAGATTTCAATGACTCCAAAGCCAAACATCTTTTTACTCCCCCTAGGATATCCAAAGAAAACCATGAAGAATATTGAAGTTCAACCTAGTGTATGTACCGTAGAATGTCAGAGGACTGATCTTAAGGCTACAAGGACTAAAGCATAAGCTTTAAGTATAGACTTCAAAAGTAGAGATAAACTATGAGAGTTAAATGCACACAGCTATCCAGAAATGACCCACAGTTTTGGCTTTTTTACCTAATAATTGAAAGGGAGCTCAGGAAACAAATTTAAATATTATTATTTTTATCCACCGTATAACTTCACTTTTTCAAGGCAGTTGCATATATATTAATGTGTGGTAATTACAGTTATTCTTTCTTAGGAATAACACGAGTACTGAGCATTGTAATTAAATTTCATTGGCATTTTCATTGAGATGAATGAATTTATATAGTTTTTTAAATTTATTTTTTTTAATTGAAGTATAATTGATATACAATATTATATGTTACAGGTGTACAATATAGTGATTCACAATTTTTGAAGGTTATCTCCATTTATAGTTATTATAAAATATTGGCTATGTTCCCTGTGCTGTATAATATATACTTATAGCTTATTTTATACATGAGTTTTTTTTTTTTTTTTTTTTTAGATTCTGTCATTTTATTCACATAGTACCCAAAAAACTCTTTCCATGATTAAGCAGTAATTCACAATACATGTATCTTTTGAGGCATTTGCTGCTTTAATAGATGGCTTGTTCCTCTCTTTAATTATGAAAAGAATGAGACCCAAATAAAAAGACTCCTACATTTTTAATAAATGAAAATGTACAAAACTCAATACTTATTCATATTTACTAGAGCTACAAAGTATAATTACTATCAGAAAATTCTAAAATTAAAATTTGTATTCTCCTCTCCCCTTACTAGTCTAATATTTATCAATATTCTAACTAAGCAGAGCATGTAATCCCGCATTTGTCTCAGGAGTTACTCCAAGCACTAGATATGACTGGATTTTCTGATAATGAAATGTTTACACTTCATGAGGAACAAAGAAGTTCACCATGAAGCCTATCTTCCCTTCTCCTTCTAAGGACTTTCATTTCTCATGGTTGCCTCCATATTGGGTAACGGTGGCACCATGGGAGACAGGACAATCCATGTATTCTTGTAATACATACAGAGTTTTATTAAGGATCCCTGGAAAGGGGGACTTTATGTTATATATTGTCAGAATACTTTAAAAAAATACCAGTCATTTACTTTTTAAACAAGAGAATCTGATTGAATTAAATGTGGGTTAAACTCAATGGACTCTTTAAATTGAACTTTAGTGATTTTCTCATTTGTACAAGAGTATCAAAATCCAAGGTCTTAACATCATGATAAATTGTCTAGAAACTCATTTACTAAGAATGCATAAGACCCTGAAAAGGTTGTCCTGTGATGCCTGAAACATGTTCACAGCTGATTTATGCCAGAACAGAGGCCATGAAGAACTCTGAAGGATAGTCACCAGCTGTCAAGGGTTCCCATTTCCAGATAAGTACACTTCTCCATTATGTGCTGCACTTACCAGGTAACATCAGTCTTGTTTGGACAGTCTTTTCTTCATCTTCCTTATTTCTTTATGTTAAGGTGATCATCAACTTTATATAAGCACCCACAGATAACTGTTAATTATTAGAACACTCATCATATTTAGGCCACTTCCTGAAGACATGTAAAGCAAATCTTAATGCTTTACTGGGATATTTCCAATATAAATTGTAAAGGAGATATTTTTTTTTCCTACACAGGAAATTACTTAGTATCATCAACAGTATGTATAGATGATATTATACATCAACTATACCTCAATTTTAAAAATTGAAACAAAACAGTATGTAGGTTCTCAGGTTTTTGTAAGAGATGAGTAAAGTCCCTTTACTCACCTGCTTCCTAACAATGACCCTGGATATTTCAGCTTAGGTCTTGAGGTACATATTCTTTTGGGTCTCCTCAATCCCATTCTCATATTTTGAATCTGGTAACAGAAAATAAAACAGGATATTTATTTTATTTTATTTTATTATTTTTGGCCATGCCACGTGACTTGGAGAATATTAGTTCCCTGATCAGAGATTGAACCCAGGCATGCAGCAGTGAAAGTATGGAGTCCTAACCACTGGACTGCCAGAGAATTCCCAGGAAAGTTTTTAAAAAAACTGATTTAATCTTTGGTCTAATAAGTCCAATGTGCAAGTAATGAAATGGAGAATACCAACTTATATACTAACTCACACACTCCTTCTCAACAGGGAAAATGTACTTGTCTAAAAAGGAACATACTAGTTCATTATATGTGTTAATAATGGAAACAGTAGAACATGTCTGAGAGTATCTTTTTAAGAGTTGCACTAGGAATGAAATTCCAATTTAAGCTTTAGAATCTCAATCATCTGAACTGATACTGTACTGAAAAGCAGAAAAGCAAACAATGCTGACAGAAAATATTCTACATTCTCTCCTGTGGCTTTTAAAACCTTTGAAAGGAAATTGGTGCCCACTGAAACTACCGATATATACTAAAGGAGTATTGGTGCCTTGTGTCTGCTCCCCTGTTGAAAAAGTTCTCAGTAAATGCTTTGACTCCCTCACAACACTGATGGGACTTTTTCTCCAGCATGTTTCTTGCTATGTCTGAAAAGATGCGAGCTCTGACTAAAGGCTTTCCCACATTCATGACATTTGAAGGGTTTCTCCCCAGTGTGGATTCTTCAATATTGAATCAGGATTGCACTTCGGCTGAAAACCTTTGCACACACATCACATGTATAAGGTTTCTCTCCACTGTAGATCCTCTGATGTAGGTTAACGGCTGAGCTCTGCCTAAAGAATTTCCCACATTCATCACACTTGTGTTGTTTTTTTTTGAGGACGGTTTCCCTGTCTTCTTTCAAACTTTCTATCTTGTTCACAGGTTCCTCTAAAGGTGAAACTCTGGGAAGCATTCATGTGAAGAGTGTTAGAAACTTTGTAATGCAGTTCTTTGCCTGAAGAAGTCTTTTGCCTTGAAGCTGATTTCACATTTATAGTTCCGGTGTCTCTATCATTTTGTCTTAAGGTGTGAAGCTCCTTTGATGCCCACTGCAGTTGCTTTTTTGTGGGCTTAAGCTGGCTACGTGGTGTCTCCTGAGTGATTTCACAAGTTGGTAGCTTCTTTGCAAGCATGTCTTCATTTCGTCCAAGAAAGACCTGTTCAGCCGCCCTGTTGTGCACTTTCTCCAGCTCCTCCAGCATCACCATGGCTTCCTCTCCACTCTGTGGTCAATTCTCTTGAAAGCAGGCCTGCAGCTCCTCAGGCAATATGACCAGGAACTGCTCCAGCACAAGCAGCTCCAGCATCTGCTCCTTGCTGTGCATCTCTGGCCTCAGCTACTGACAGCACAGCTCACGGAGCCAGCTCAGAGCCTCCCGTGGCCCAGGTGACTCCTGGTAGTCAAACTGCCTGAACTACTGGTGGTAGGTCTCTGAGCTGTAGTAGCTGCTTCAGTGGCGGCTGGAGACCATATTACATGCCTGCCCTCCCTCTTCCACCTTCATTACCAGAATGCGGTCAGGGTCTGCTGAAGTTTGTGGAAGGAGTTTTGATGTCTCTCTCAATTTTGCAGACATTTGGACTGGGACTAGCTCAGAACTGCTGGGCTTTAATCTTCAAGAAGTTGAAACTCTCCTTATGACACTTCTCCTCTTCTGAGCCTGCACCCGACGGCCCTGGGACACCTTCCTCCACCATATGGTGCCGCTTCCGGATGGGGACCCGACTCCGCGAGACCACACGAGGAGAATATATACATAATAGTTTGTACCTCTTAGTCCTCTACCCTTTTGTTGTCCCTCCCCCTTCCCTCTCCCCTCTGGTAATCGCTAGTTTGTTCTCTATATCTGTGAGTCTGCTTCTTTTTTTCTATGTTCACTAGTTTGTTGGATTTATATTTTTAAATGATGAAATTTTTACTGGGCTAAAGTGAAGAAAATAACAAATGTTTTCTTTAAAAGTTTGTTATTGAATTAACCCAGACAACAGAATTATTCTGCATCCTAACTAAATAAAATACATTATACCTAAGTTCAATAGTAAAAGAAATCCTTATTCATTTCCAGTTTGATAGCTTCACATAACTTATATGAAAGTATTCTATGACATACAAATGATTGTAAAATGTGATAACTTTCATAATTATGAATAAAATTTTAAGTATATATGAACCAGAACATGTAGCTTTTTGACCGACCAGAGGTCGATAAATAACAAATTAAAACAGAGCTATATTTTGCTTTATTTTTTTCTGTTCTAAGAACCATTATTTCTAGCTGCTTAATGTAGAACAGAGAGTAGTGGCTCCTTTTGCAGATGAGTGGGACAATTTATACATCTGAAATGTTAATAATGTCATTCTCTTGGAATCCACCTCTCTGTAGCACTGAGCATTCTTGTCTACATTTTCTTAACTACTTCTAGATTGCTATTGTTATCTGTGTCAAGGATGTGGAAGTCATAGAATGAGACCTTTTCCTCCTAAAACAAGAAGTAATTGCTTTTTTTTCTATTTTAGACTTCATTCATCATGACTATAAAGGAAAAAGACAAAAATAAGGTCATTGATTTTTGTATTGAAGAACTATTAGTACCAATGATTTATATCACAGTGTTATTGTTAGAAAGATATCAAATGATGTCTGTAAAATAATACAGAATGGCTTAGTCATTTTCAGTTTCTGGCTATATGAGGGTGATGTTCTTAGGTAACATAAAGGCTAAATATTATAGACCACACATACTGATCTCTTGTTTCCAGAAAGCTTCTTTTCTAACTCCCCTAAGTCATCATGGAAAGAGAAAATAATTTTTTCACAGGAAATAATGACAACACCCTTATTAAGACATTGGATGCTGATTAATTCCTAGTGTCAGCTGGTGCTATTTGCTCTGTACCTGAGTCACAGATTCTACTAGTTGATACTCTTTCCTAGTTATTAGCTTGTATCATTCAAATCTATTTGGCAAGTTGTACTGTGGACTGGTCTGCAATACAGTTTGGCACCTTGAATAAATATATTCACAGTAATTCCTGATGTGGTAAAATGGTCTATTTTGTATATCAGATTCCAATGAAACTAAATGCTATTCTCAGAGAGATGTGATTTTGAACTGGCAAGACATGAGAAATTGGCATTGAGAATAAGTAGTTTTTATGTCAAAGTTGTCAAACCAATTTTTTTGGCTGGAATTCTTCTTTATACCAGATGGCCTTGTTTTTTAGATGTTTGTGAAAATAATAGATAAATATTTTCCCCCTGAAATTTTTCTTGCACCTTATCCTGTGATGTACCTTGTCCAAGTTTCTAAACAAGTGAGGATAATTAATTTGTTCTTATAAAGACTTCTTAGTTTATTTTGTACTAAATTAAATTGTATCATCATGCAACTTGATTTAACCGTAAACTTACTTTATTCATTTCTATAGTAGTTTCTGATGTGCTAGTCTATGGAAATGTAAAGATGAAATGACATAGCCCCAAGTTACAAAGTTTGTACACATGAAACACAGTAATTATAATATGTATGATAATTCTACAGTGGCACACTGCATTGGATTTAATACATGTATGGAAGAGTAAGAAGATATAATTAGGTATATAATGATGAAGAAATGCCTTATCGGAGGGAGGTTAACTTGAGATTTGAAGGATGAAGGTGTTTGACAGTCATGACTGAGAGGGTTTAGAAGGGAACAACAGTTAGAAGCATATGAAGGACTAAATGAATTCATAAATGAGTTAATAAAGAAGTCTTTTTTTTCTTTTAATACTCAAAATTTGCATATTAATTTTATATAGATATAATCAAGCTCCCCATTTTCATAGGGAAATAAAATTATATTTACAAGAAATGACTTCTTTAGAATTGAAACCTTGGAATTTAATAGTGTTTTGGGGAACATTTATAACTGTAACTTAATTATTAGAAATTTACAAAAATGTGACATATATATCAATTATTATGATTGAGAGTAAAAATATCCACAACAATCCAACCATACTTGAGGTTAAATCAGAATTTGTCCAAAAATATCTTTATATGTATTATTGTTCTGTGTGCATATTTATTTTTCTCAAAGGATAAAAATATCCTTTGAGAACAACAAAAGATCAATAAGGCCATAAACATTTATAAAATGAACAGGATATTGTATGGTCATTTATGAATGTATGCAAGTTATACTTGCCCTATTTCTGGCAGAATTCATCTGAATCTCTTCATTCAGGCTCTGTTTGATTCAGCTGTTCTAGTGTTCAAAGCCAATTCTATAATCCTAGGCTTATGTGAGATGTGTAATGTGAACTCTAATAGCTGGAAGAAAGTGCTCATGTTATCCAAATATCAAATTTCTTATTTGTTCCAGCTGAGGGGTCATTTTCTAACAACTTTTCCCATATTCACCATAAACAAATTAAAGAAAGCAATAAAGAACTAGGGACCTGTAGGAATTTCCACCAATTGTTTTAGCAAATTCCTACAGACAAATTTATTAATGATAAGAATCTGTTCACATGAGCAAACAGCCCATTTACCAAATAAAATATTTTCTTCAGATTTTGTGCAATTCTAATTAGCTCCCAAGCTAAGATCCTGTCAAGGTCATGTTCTCCCTTACTACAACAAGTTTAAGTTTTACTTTATTAACAGATTCCCTAGTGATAATCTGGAGAGCTCAATACAGGGAATATGATGAGGGCAGTGTGGGACATATTTGATTTGAAAGATCTGTGAGACATCAGTAGGCACTTGAAAATATGTGTGGAGGACAAAAGAGTTAATAGAGATAAAGATGATTTTTGATAAGGCTTTCATTAAATCAAGATTGTATCATTCAGATGAACAAAGTATGTGTTCTGGTCAAAAAGTTGTAAACTAATAATGAGTACATTTTTTATAACCTCCCATGCCAAACTTCATGGACACCTTCCCCTTATGAACATCCTCCACTTTATGAAGGTCTGCCATGTCAAGCTCATTATCAGTTTATCATTTCCATGATTTGGCTGTTAATCTGGGTGCTAGTAGCATATACATTATTATTTAATTGATTTATCAGTTGGGTATTATTCTATTTTATACATGTAACATGATTTGTAAAGCCAGTCATCTATTAATGGACATTTGGAGTGTTATCAGTTTTTTACTATTACAAACTGTGCTGTGATCAATATTTTTGTTTATATATTATATAAATATCAGCTTATATTTGACAATATATCTGTAGAGCAAATTTCTAGTGGTGAAATGCTGTGCCAGGTTTGTGCATTTAAAAATGTGATATATGTTTCAAAATTTCCCTTGAAAGGATTAAAAAATTGTACTGAGTTAAATCAATGATGTTTGAGAGTGTTAACCAGCAGCACACACAGAAAAAAAGAACTAGGGAAAACACAGATTACTGAAATTAGAAACTAAGTCAGTAAATAGAATAATGGAAGATAATAGCAAAATATCCAAGTGTTGGAAATAAAGTTAACTTGTGTGATTAAAACCAAAATATGTATGATAAACTTACCATTTTTAAGGGCAGTGATTTCAATGTTGGTTAGTGACTGTAGTTGACTATGATAAAATTTTACTGGTCTGTACTACACAAAAGTTTTTTGAAAAGATTAAAGATGACAGTGTCAAAACATTTAGCTCTAAAATAATATGCTGTATATTGATTTGATTTTCTTCTTATTTGGTGTTAAAATGTTGATAGTAGGTGGCATTTATTTATTGCCTTACATTCCTATTCTCATTATAATACCATCTTACATCCCACCTTTTTTTCTTTTTTTTACACTTTTCTTGGCCAAAAAAATTCAAACAAAGAAAAATCACTATCACAGGAGAGAAAATAACACAATATAAAATAAGTCATTTTAGAAGTCTAATCAAATGAGCAGGTTTTAGTGTCAGGAATCCATAATGTACCTTTGTTTAAAAATTATAGGACACAGTTTCCCAATGTGGCTCTAAAGCCTCCTTCATCATAATTGTTTGAGATGCTGCTAAGAAATATCCCTGAGAACTCCCTCAGAATTACTAAATCAGAATCACAGTGTGTGTGGTCTACAAGTTCAAAGGATTACCATATGATCCCTTTCACATTGTAGTATATAAACTAGTGATACAAAAAATATATATATATATTAATCAACATATATGAAGAAGGCATGATAACAAAGACATCAATGTGAGACTCAAATAACATGATTTATCAATATCTTCTAACACCACTGGTAGACAAAGGTAGAAGTGGCCCAAATGCATAATTATATCTGGCCTTATTTTGGGATGAAAATAGATCATCATGCTTCTTTAATTACAGAATATATAGTTCTGAGATGGAAACAGGAAGCAATGTAAAAAGGACACCTTTTTTAATAATAATTTGAATATGGAAAATGAATCAAAATGAGTGTCAAGATGATCATAAGTGGAAAATAAAACACATTGGCCAAAGAGAAGACTACCATCTAGAAAAATTAAAGTTTACAGTTGAATTAGTTTTTGAAGTGTTTGTAGAAAATTTGCATGCTTATTATGGTCATTAGGAAAGAAAGTAATAGGAAGAGACAAATCTGAAGGTAATAGAAAGAAATATGACCCAGAGAGACTTGGGCCATTCCATATATTGAGACTGGAAGAAAGAAAGTAACTCAGGAGTGTTGCAAAGCTCTCAAAAAAAATTCTGGTTATGCAATTATAATTTGTTTTTATATTGGAAAAGAAGAGGAGGTGCCTAAAACATTAGCATAAGAGGCCAGGGTGTTCTCCAACAACTACAACTTTTATAAACTTGAGTGAAATGTATAAAAGATGGAAATAAGAACTAAGCATAACTAAAAACAAATATAAATGAGAAGCACAAGTCTCAGAAAAACTAAGGGTTACAGAAGTTTAAGAACAACAGTGAAAATTTTATTTTAATCTCTGTTCTGACAGTAAGGTGGAAAAAATTGTAATAACCACAATTAGAACAATGTTCCACAATTAATGGATGACAAAGAGAGTAGAGCTATTCAATAATAATATGTCCATTTGTTGTTGTTACCTGAAAAGAGAAAATGGACTATTAACAAAAGAATTCCCAGAGATGAAAATAACTGCTAAAAGAACACCAATATGTCCTAGAACCCCAATTCCATGTTCTGAATGGGTTATATTCCACAAAACTGAGAAGAAAAGATGTGAACTGATATATAATATCAATTTTATAATTTAAAATACTATATTCTTACTCAGCTTGTCACCTTATTCTATCACAGTATTCCATAGTAAATATGCAAAGGAGAAACTCCAGAGCAAGCCTTAGAGTGGGAAGTGATTAAATAATTTTAATAAGAACACCGTTGTAAATTACTGAGCCATAATCTGAATCAGGGTTGTTTTGATTATCTCCAGAATCTGCCCGTCTGTTCAGCGTTAGGTCACTTTCCTATGCTCAGTGGCTCTGACTGATATACTTACATTGTGTTTATATTCAGGAAAGTCATCTCTTATTGGAGATAATCATTAACATCTGATGTATTTTTGAAGAACCTGTATATCTGGTGAATACAAAGTATCATGGAATACAATAATTTTTCTTGAAATTTGAATTTGTATTTCTGGATTTCTTATAAAATGCCAAATTTTCATGTAAGAAAAATAATGATAACCCTAAAATAACTGTTTACTTCCTGAGATTTTTAAAAATAAATATATTTTTATCCATAGCTCTCAGGTTCCACATACATTCTGTTTCAAGTACAACAACTAAACTGTAGATTAAATATTTCCTTTTGTTTTAGCTTCCTTCCTGCTACTTCTTGTCTCTCTTACATATTCAACTTTATTGTTTTTATTTTATGTCAGACATTTCATACAATTATTAGATTATAGCACATGGACAATTAGCATTCTTTGAAAATATTTCAAGAATTCAGCAAAAGATGTGATGTTTAGGATCTTTGCTTTTCCCATATACCTGTGTGCATAAAAAGTTTTATTAGAAGAATTAGCTCTAATTTTGGATTATGTGCTATAAATACATATATACTTATATTTATAAAATGAAAGACTTGTCCAACCCTGAAACACAATCCATCTCACAGATATCAAATTGTTAAACAAAGTTTATCTTAATTTAAAGATTTTGGGTCATTTTATTTTATGATTTCTGACTTTATAAGGTTTTTTTGTTGCTGTCCCAAAATGAACTAGTGTTTTCAGGAGACGGAAAATATATTAAATTCCTATTGCAGCTGTGACATAGTAGCACGAACTGGTAGCTTAAAGTAGCATAGATCTGGCTTTCAGAAGTTCAAAATAGGTTTCATCATGCTAAAATTAAGATGTCAGTAAGCCACTCTACACTAGCAAACGTAAAATAGATAGCTAGTGGGAAGCAGCCGCATAGCCTAGGGAGATCAGCTCAGTGTTTTGTGACCACCTAGAGGGGTGGGATAGGGAGGGTGGGAGGGAGACACAAGAGGGAGGAGATATGAGGATATATGTGTATGTATAGCTGATTCACTTTGTTATAAAGCAGAAACTAACACACCATTGAAAAGCAATTATACTCCAATAAAGATGTTAAAAAAAAGAAAAAAAAAGATGTCACTAGGGCTTCATTCCTTTTTAGAGGCTCCAGAGGGGAATCTGTTTCCTTGCCTTTTACAGTTTCTGAGTATTTCTCACATTCCTTAATTCATGATCTCATTTCATCTTAAAAGCCCACAAGGACCATTCAAGTCTTTCTTTTACAATACTACTCCTACACAGGCTCTTCTTCTGCCTCCCTCTCCCACATTTAAGGCTTCTGTCATTACATTGAACCAACCCAGATTACCTGGGATAATCTCCTTATTTTAAGGTCAGCTGATCAGTAACCTTAATTTCATCTGTAACCTTAATTTGCCAGGAAAGATACAGAAGTCACAGGTTCTGGCAATCATGGATATCTTTGGGATGCCTTTCATTCCTGTCTATAACAGAAGAAAATGATTGTTTTGCTATCTTCTAAAATACATATTCAAACTTTGTATTGAAATTATTTAAAATATAACATGATTTGAATGAAAATATTTAATAAAAGTGAGTCACAACAACTGGAGGGAACAGGACTTACTTACAGAATCACCGTGTAAGTATCTCAGTTAACTCTCACCACCGCAAAGCAACAATTTAACCAGTAAAATTATAATTTTTAAAAAATCTTTCAAAGTCCCTAGAAATTTGCTCAGAATAGGCAAATTTACAGATATGAGAAGTATATTAGTGGTTGCTTAGGACCGAAGTCAAAGTGGGGAAGAGAGGAAATGGAGATTGACTGCTAAGTGTCCCAAGATTTCTTAAGGGGAATGAAAATGTTATAACATTTAATTGTGGTGATGGTTGAATATCCTGTGAATTTACTGAAAATACTGAATTATATAAACTGTGAGTTATACAGTATATGAATTATATCCTTCTATTTCCTTCCTTACCATGGTACAACTCTTGCATATTGAATTTTTTTGCCACTTATCTCTATACTATATTTTAACTTTTGACATAATTCATCATTTCTGGTTCTGATACAGATGATTTCTTATTTTAACCCCTACTATTTATTTCCAAAGAATCAAATTTAAGCTAGATTTTGACTTAGAAGAGTAGAGAAAATGCAACAATAGTGATATTTTACTATAAAAATTTGTAAGTTCTGGCCTAATACAAAGGCAATTATACTTTTTCAATTATGTGTGAGCAATTGAAGTGCATGTGAGCCAGGTTTACAATTCCTTGGGGTGGAGAGAAAGTTTTTAAATAACTCAAGTACCTGGACCCACACAATTTTCACTTACTTTGTCCATAAAAATCCCTCAAATGTATCCTACAATATTTTTGTGGTCAGTGTTGTTGTTAGAAGAACTACATATTAAATAGGTAAATAAAGGGAACTATTACATAAAAATGTTTGGTAATGTTCATTTTAATACAAGTAAGTACTAATATAATTTTCAGTTTTTGTTAACTGATATTAAGCTACTTTTTTTCTTACGATACTGGAACAATTCTTAGCTGTTCATATGATGACTTCTGAAGCAAAATTTTCTGTAATCAGCAAAAATAGCATAACTAAAAACCACATGATATGGCAAATAATACCGAACTAATCTGAGAACTGAAATAAATATAAGAACAGAGGTTAAGAATTATCAGATAATTTCCCATCACCAATTATTTGGTAGTATTTTTAGAGTATTCATTTGTAGAGTATTATTAAACTGGTTTCTAGGTCAGCATTCAACTTTTCATTTAATTAAAAGATAGTGAGTGATAAAAATATTATGAGAAGATTCTTACATTGCTCTTGGTAGCTTTTTATATTAAATAAAAAATACTGAATAGTGATAAATATTGGATTATTTTTCTAATAACCTACTTGTTGCTTATAAAATGATATTATAGAAGAAAAAATAACTGGAAACACTTTCAGAAGAAACCCAACAGAGAAGTTTGAATGAATGTTCAACCAGGAAAATAAAGTGATGATGATGATGATTATTATTATTATTTTTGGTTTACTATAGTTAACTGGTCAAATTTACTAAAAAAATCTCAAGGGCATAGAGCAAAAATGAACAATAACAGCTAAAACCTCTCACTTGAACATGAATATTGTCCATTTATCCTTTCTAAAACCCACTGAAAAGGTACTTAAAGATGAAAAAGGCATTAGACATCAATAGCAATAATCACATCAGACAAAATACTTTGTATATTTTTAAAATAAGTAATTCAAATACAAGAATGATAACCTACTTAAGAATGTGAAGAAAGATATAATTTAACTGACTGAAGAGGAAGAAAACAGCATGGACTCTGTCAAATCGCCCCACAAGACCTCTTTAGAAGCTCAGCTTTTATACAAACCAGGCCCCAGAGACGGCAGAGGGAGGATACTAGTTTAAAAGCAGAAAGATCAGTTGAAACTTTGTATTCTGAACAGTGGGAAAGTCAAGTAAGCTGTGGAAAAACCCTGATCTGCTGCTCTTCTACCTTATACAGCCAACTATTATTATGCCCTCCCCATGCACTCAACTCATTTAGCAACTTCCCAGCCAAAGACCAGAAGTAAATTCTCTAGAGAAAGTGAACCAGAGAGGCACAGCAGACTTGTTTCAGCAGAGGTTAGAAAAAGGCATGGGATTGAAAGGCAGGGAATTCAGAAAGGGTGTCCATCTAAATGGAGGAATCACAACCTCCTACCTTTTCAGTTTACTTTGCAGCTAAATATATACCAACATTTACACACACACACACACACACACACACACACACACACACACTACACTCAAAGCAGGGGAGAGAACTTTTTTTTAAAGAAACTGAAAGTTCCATTACCAATGTCAATATTTGCCAAATTGCCATCTCTACTACTCTGTCTTGTGCCCTCCTGGAGTAGCACATGTATGTAGGAATATCGCTCTCAAAAAAAAGTAATAATTCCAGACAGGAAAGAGGATATGCATTTTCTGTATTCTTAGGTGGTTTTGCTTAACCCTTATCAAGTCCACAAATCCTACCTGTACCACATTTATTATGAGTGTCTCATGTATCACTTCATGTTGCTTCTCAATTCCCTTTGAAAATGCTGTCTACTCTGCCATGGAAGAAAAACCTAATCTGGTTCTTTACATGTCTATGAAAATCAGTTCTATTTAGGTGTGATCTGTTGTATATAGGCTATGAATATAGGCTAAGAATGTGACTTCTCTTTGGTGGACTCTGTATAGGAATACATGTCCTCAACATAACTTCCATGTATTTTAGGGTCAGCAGTACACCATATAGAGTGACAATATCAATGCTATCCTATCATGTTTGTTTCAGGACTCAGAAAAAGGGAACATACTAGACATTAATATTTCCATGAAAACAATTACCAGGGAGAAGTCAATGGAAAAAGTGCTTTGGCATGGAACACATGATTTTCATGAAAATTATAATACACTGAACTGCAAGGGGAATGAAATCTGTGCAGGGAAAGTAATCACATATGTGTAGCTAATTGTCTCACTGTTTAAACCCTATGTTGTTTCTTTTTCTCCTTTCAACATATTACCCATTCCCTCTTACAGCTACTCAATTAAAGGAGTATTGAATGATTACTACAGTAGCTAGTTATGGCCCCCAATGAACCACCCACTGAAAGAATGGTGACACTCATCCAATTGCATAGTCCTCTTCCATGATGAATGTTGCATGATCCTATGACTTTGTTTTAATCTGTAGAAGGTGGTGATCAAGCACTGTGTCAGTTTTGCTTATAAAGCTTAAAAGCCTGGACAATTCCATTTTTGTGCTCTTGGAATCTCTGAGTTACCATGTAAATTGTTCAGCTACCATACATACATGGAGAGGTTATGATGCTACATAGGAGGGGAGAGAGGCCCAGCTGCCGAGTATCCAAGTGGCCCAATGGAACCTCCAGATGACTCCAGCCTCAGCTGCCATTTGACCAAAACCAGAAGAGACTCACTGGATGAACCCTTCCAAGCCCAGTCAACCACTGCACATTGAGACAGTTAGTAATGTAGTAATAGATAACTGCCATAAATCCAAAAATCATGTTTGCTTTCTTAGGATCTTAATCTCTTCCCAATTACTCTATAACAAATATATCCTTACCATTTAGACTTAATCTGTTTTTTTTCATAATTTTATCAAACAAATTACAAAAATCTGCATTAATACAATGATACTACACTAGCTAATGTGTAAGTGGGTCACTTAGCTAGCAACTCAGTTTCCTTATCTCTGTAATAGTGTTCATTTTAATAATGTTTTTGGCATAAACACCAAGTATCTCTAATTTAGGGATTGAAAAGTGGAGAGGGAGAAAAGGGGGGACATTCAAGATTTTGACATGCCCATCTTTACTTTTCCCCATGCCTCACCCTGCAGTTCTACACAGAAAAAAAGCACTATTTGTTATATGCCCAGGATAAGCCCAGGTAAAACCAGACTCAATGGTTCTGACTTGATTCCAAACATCTACTGGGAGCAAACCTCCTAGTATAATATTTTCTAGTCACAGTTAGATTCAATGCTTGAATTCCATCCAACTTAGCAAATATTTATTGAGAATTTATATATGTTGGTCCAGATTTGTATTGAAGAGGAGATTCAAATGTGAGTATGGCACCATATATACCTTCAAAAAATTTCAATATATAACCTAATATTTCCTAAACCAGGAAATATGACTTTTTCCTGGTTTAGGAAACCAGGAAATGATCATAATATGACTTTTCCACAGATTCTTAGCTTTCCAGATTGCCAGAGTAGACTTATAATCTTAACTGAGAGTTGGAAAATATACTTGATGATGTTTTCACACGTCCTTATAACTATCAATACTTCTGCACAATAGTTAAATTTTTCCAAGTACCACTACAGCAGAAAACATGAAAGGAGCACAGTTACTGATGTTAACTAATAATCAAGGCTAATGGAAATGGATGAAGACTGTAATGAAGCTCACTGTCTTTTGCACAAAATCACTTTATTTTTCTAAATAAATTTATTTATTTTTATTTATTTTTGGCTGCGTTGGATGTTTTTTTGCTGAGCGCGGACTTTTTCTAGTTGTGGCAAGTGGGGGCTATTCTTCGTTGCGGATCACGGGTTTCTCATTGCAGTGGCTTCTCTTGTTGCAGAGCGTGGGCTCTAGGCATGCAGGCTTCAGTAGTTGGGGCTCACGGCCTCTAGAGCACAGACTCAGTAGTTGTGGCGTACAGGTTTAGTTGCTCCACGGCATGTGGGATCTTCTCGGACCAGGGCTCAAACCCATGTCCCTGCATTGGCATGTGGATTCTTAACCACTGCGCCACCAGGGAAGCCCCACAAAATCACTTTAAATATTGATATGAAGATTCAAAAAAAGATGGGTAAGAAATAAGGGTAAGTACAAGAATACATTAAAAACTTTCAAGCAATTCAGATATGAGTATGAAAAATTAGATATAATTATTATTGTATAACTTTAGCTTCCATATAGTATAGATGTTTCTTGACAGTCAGCCTGGGGATGGACAGTTAATGGGATGTGAGTCATCCCTCAATGATGTATTATTTGACCAAACACATATAAAAATAATTGCTGAACCCTAAGATACTCTGAGTTCCATTATTTTTCTCCATGAGAATTTTGGCAGACTCCCCAACTTTTTCTTTAGTGGTCAGCAGAGTTAATGACTTAAATCACCATTTGAGTCACGTTGAGTCTACAATGCCACTGTTCCCCATGCGACCACTTTCTCTCCTGGGTCTTCACTGAAGTCCCCTGCCACTGTTGTGCCATCTTAGCATTTCATTTACTTGATGCAGTTTCTCGGTGTTCTGTGCTGGAAGAAAATCTCTTCTTTCCCCACTCTCCCCACAGGAGCAATAGACCCCACCAGTTCTCCCCTTTCCTTTTAAAGGAGAAAATAACTTAGAAAGTCTCTTTTTGCCTAGGGAGAATGGTTACTTTCTGCTTCTTTTCCCATTTTCAGGTTAAAGGGACTAAAGTATTTCTCTTTTGGAGGGTGGGACAAGTTTCTTTCCTCTCTCTCTCTCTCTCTTTCTATCTCCATCTCTCTTTCTCTCTGTGTCTTTCCAACTCTACCAAGGAATTTCTCCATCTGTCTCAAGACATTTTCTTCTTGCACTCTCTCTCCCATCTGTTTCATGTATTTATACACATGAATATTTCTTGTGTTCTCATGCACTTTGTGGCAAACATCAGGCCAGGTACATTCATATATATTAGTCTTAATTAATCCACACAACAATCTCAGAGAACTGTGTGTAGGATTATTCTACAGAGAATATATAATATCAGAAATAGAGCAATTGAACATTTTATGGTGTGTAGTCTGGCTCATGTTAGGAAGTATGCAATCTAGTATGAAAGAAAAATATATAATTTGTTTAAAATCTTAAGGACATGAATGGTTCAAACCAATGTCCTTTGATAGTTCAGAAAAGGAGACATCCATCTAGGCTAAGCTGTACTGTAGCTATCAATACAGCTTGAGTTAAATCTTAAACAATTTGTAAGATATGATTGAAAGAAGAGGGCATTGAAATGAAGTGAGGTGTGGCATGAATTGGGTTGGGAATGAAACCACCACAAAGAGTAAGGGTAGCATAATGCAGTGGGAATAGGATCTTGCCTTAATAGGAAACCAAGCAAGGATATGGTGCTATTTGTCAGACGAGGGACTAAAATAACTTATTTATCAATCTGACCCTTCCTTATCTTATAGCTGAAGTATAAACAATTTTATAAATACTAATTCTCTAACACTTCTTGGTCAGCATTATGATCATGGCTCTACACATTATTTTAAAATATTAGAAAACATTGTCTTTATTAAATTGTTTTTTATTTTGTTTTGTGTTCTACCTAGTCTGATGAGGATGGAGACTAGCTGAACTATTGGGAAATCTGTATAAAGTATTTGCCAGAAGGAGACAGCTTGTGAATCACTTCACCCACTTGCCCTGCACAAAGTCATCTTCTATTTGGGCCTGTTCACATAGCATACAGCCTCTGCCTGTCCAGATGATAGACAGGTGGATGGATCAATCCATTCTGTGTGCTGACCAGGGCAGGTTTCCACAGAAAAGAAACTGGACAGCAGACCTTCAGTCCTATGTTACATATTCAATTATCTCTTCATCTGTTCTCTCTGAGAACCCAAACTTCTTAAAAATTTTGTCTCCCACCTCACAAATACACACAACACACTACATTTCTAAAGGATGTGTGTTTTTCTAAATATAAAATATAAACTTAATGAAAGGAGTGAGAAAATAAAGTGTGAAATAACAAATGGAAAAAATGCTGAGACACCATCCCTTTAAAACTGTGTAATCCTATTATAATATCAAGTGAACAATTAATGTTTTTTTCCACTCATGCTACTCTTTATGTTTAGCTATTGGGAAGATAAACTTGGTAACAAAGATAAAAATCTTATCTGTAGTTGAATTAAATCTGGGAATTATTTTTTATTTCCTACTAAATTTTGACTTTTAGACTACCTTTGGCCAATTAGTATAATACAGATAGACTGCTGTCTTTCTTGTTCTTAACAATGGGAGATCTCTGTCTTTACCAGAGCCCTCAATGCCTCTAACTCTTAAGAAATACTTCTTTATGATAATATTTTGAAAGTATTACTAATAGAGACAATTTTTCTGAGCCATATCTAATAGTATTTGAGAAAAGGTTGAGAACAGAGAACTGATCAGGTTTGTTGGGTTTTTTGTTTGTTTTTTGTTTGTTTGTTTTGTATTTTTCATAATATTCAGTGTTGAATTTAAATCTGTGTAATGTAGTTACACTATAGTAATCATTTAGTACCTTAGTATCTTAGATAGTTGCTGAGGTAATTGCATAAGGCAGATTGTTTCAAAATTATTTTGAAATAAATACATTGAGGTAGAATGTATTAGCTAAAGTATAAATTTCTACATCTAGATTGATCTCAAAATTTTCAGTGAAGATGGGGGAGCGTGATCATTCCAAGTGGGGGTTTCTTAACCACACCAATATTGGCATTTGGACTTGATAATTCCTTGTGTTGGGAAACTATACTGTGCATCATGGGATGCTTAACAGCATCCCTCATCTCTACTCACCAGATCCCACTAGGATCCCCTTTGTATTGATGATCAAAAGTATCTCCAGACACTGTCAAATATTCCTTGAAGGGCAAAATTGCCCCTTTTTAAGAACCACTGATCTAGATAAGAATATGACAGTAGATGTCAAGTCTGAAAGTTATCATAAGGGATAGTGAGCATCCCTTGAATAGCAACTGTAGGCCCATCCTTTGTGCTAGACATTTTATGTACAACTGTCATGTGGAAAATGACTTTGATGCACTGGTGTCCTCCACACAAGCTATCCCAGAGGAACAGAACAGATTTATGGGCCAAATTAAGATGCTCAAATTATATGGTTAATTAATTCAATGTAAAACAGCTAGTGAGGAAACAGGGAAAATGAATGATATATGCTAATATACTTAATATAGGGTCCAAGTATGTAGACCTGAATCCAAGGTCATGCAAAGTTCTTAGGTACTGTGTTTATTTCTACCATATCTCAACCTTCCCTGTTGATGAAGCAGTTAGTAAGATTATGGTTGAGGTTTGAGCATAAGGGTTCACAGATAGAAAGCACTGTATGGGAAAGAGGTGACTACAGACATAGCTCACTAGTTAGCTGCTAAAGAGTTATGGGTTTTTTCTGCATTGTCTAAACAGAGTACATATGGATCAACAATTAAACTGTACTGGGTGTCATCAGTAGGTGACCGGTTTAAGAAAAACATAGCTAGTATCTCAGAACTATCATGATAGAACCTTATTCATTCCATAGTTTTCTTTCTAAAAGTTACACATTTGTTTGTCCCATCATAATTTTATTTTCTCTTTAGGATGTCTTACCAATGACTAACTCACTTATTATTTAGGTTTCTCACAAGCTACTCGATTTTTTGTTATCTATACTTTTTAATATATCTTATGAGTTAGGTTTATTAAAAGCTACTAGATTTATTTACTGTCTATGCTTAACATTTCAGATGTCTTACCAATGACTAACTCACTTATTATTTAGGTTTCTCACAAGCTACTCGATTTTGTGTTATCTATACTTTTTAATATATCCTATGAGTTAGGTTTATTAAAAGCTACTAGATTTATTTACTGTCTATGCTTAATATTTCCTATAAATTTCATCTCCTCTGTAAGTTTTCTTTTCTTTAAACAAGATTGGATAATCTAAAAACAAAAAAGTCTTACATTGTAATTACTCCAATAATAATAACTAATATTGGTGGAAAATTAACTCACCTTGCTTAATGTTGGCAAATAGTACATTTTGTATCGGATTTGGGTCCATCTGTATCTAAACTAGTTTTTGTTTTGCTTCTTTTTACTCTGACGCATTACCTTTTTGAACAAGGATCACTAAAATAAATCCTAGTAATGTTTCTCTGGGATTCCCCACCAAATACTTTTTTCCCCCATGTACATTAATTATGAAAGCTTCTGGAAGCAAGAAAATCCACAAAATTAATACAACATATGTATAAGAATGAATTTTATAATTAACTCTTCCATACTTTCTGAATATATATATATACCAACACAACCTCAGCCTTAAAGTTTTCTTCAGTTCTACTAAGTTTTAGACAAACTTCTTCCTGACTGTAGGTCCCACCCTCCCTATTCTGAGAGAATTACTCTGTAAAACTCATAACTGTAAATTCTTTCTTTGCCTCTTTAAGATGTAAATCTTCTAAAATCCTGGGGCCAGTTTTACCACCTAGGGAAGTCTTTGTCAAGGACTTGGGAGACATACTTTTGAAATGCAATCATCAAGGAAGATAGTGCCCCTATTGCTAGGTTTCTGCGGGGTCGGGGCTGGCAGTTAGGAGTGTAACAGTGTGAGCACTCTACTCCAAGTTGTAAAACTGCTTCCTGTCATGAAGATAAGATTTTGTTTTACCTCTGGGTAAGTCTCATTAGCATAAACAGATGGTTTCAGATTTCCTCACCCCACCCCATCCCAGCTATTCAAAACTCTCAGCAACATGGATGGACTTAGAGATTTTCATACTGAATGAAGTAAGTCAGACAGAGAAGGACAAATATTGTATATCATTTATATATGGGATCTAAAAAAATGGTACAAATGAACTTATCTACAAAACAGAAATAGAGTCGAAGATGTAGAAAACAATCTTATGGTTACCAGGAAGGAAGAGGGGGAGGGATAAATTGGGAGATTGGAACTGTCATATACACACTACTATATATAAAACAGATAACTAATAAGGACAGGGAACTCTACTCAATACTTTGTAATGACCTTGATAGGAAAAGAATCTAAAAAAGAGTTGATAGATATATATGTATAACTGATTCACTTTGCTGTACAGAAGAAACTAACACAATATTGTAAATCAACTATACTCCAATAATTTTTTTAAAAAAATAATAAAGAAAAACTTAAAGAAAAGAACCTCTCCTACCCATTGTTTCAGCAGAGTTGAGCTCAGACTGAATTTTGGTCTCTTTCTCCGACTGCAGTAAGCTTGAAGAAAATCATCCTTGCCTGATCAAATAGATAGCTTGGCAGATTAGATTAGATTAGATTAGATTAGATTAGATAGATAAATAGATAGATGATAGATAGATAGATAAATAGATAGAGAGGTAGATAGATAGATAGAGAAATGCAACATTATGCCAGGAGTTCAACATCCCCAAGTTTATGAACATCAGAGGTAGGATTAACAGCATTCATGCTATCCAACTGCTCTCTGACCAGGAAGTTGATGGAGTGACTCAGGGTTTGCCTCTCCTTCAGTGACTGCATGTCTTCAGCCAAAATCTTGTGGATGTCTTGAGAAGCAGTCCAAGGACCAGCTGATCTACTGGCCCCCACACAGAGGCTGAGTTGCACAAGCCATCCACAACAGAGAAGCTCACCACTGCTGGTTTGTGCCCTCAGAGTGATGCCCAGGATGAAGGAGATCTTGAATGATGAAGGCCTGAGCATTGCTGAGCCCAGCATTAACCTGGTACTACCAGCCATCCTGCCATGAGACACCTGAAAGTTGTGTCCCAGGCCTTTCTCCAGCAAATTTAGGCTAATAAGGCTCAGAAAAAGCTGGTGCAGAATACTGGGCACCCACACAGAGCAGAAGCAGTGGTTACAGCTGCTCATGTGTCTGTGGAAGCTGGACCACTGCCATGCAGTGTCTTCATGTTGGAGCAGAAGCCAGTGCTCATCAGGGAGTTGGCCTGGTCCATCATGGGCAACTATTGCACCTCCATGAGCCCTGCGCAGGTGGAGAAGCATGTGCAGCTTGTTTCCAGACTGAGTTGCTCCCAGACTGCCTCAGCCTCCACCATATCTTCCATTTACATCTCCACCAAGCTGGAAAATTCTACCAATTTCATGGGCATCACTGTGCTGCTAGGTTTCTTTGCTCATTGACCATTGCCATATGATCAAACATCTGAGCTGGAGACATACCAACCTGGTCCAATTCCATGCCTCTTTTTTAGTCCTTTTTGTCAATGTGATACAATTTGCTCATACCTTGATCAGAGTCCCTATGAAGGTCAAAGGTTAGAAGTGGGCTTTGGGCTCTAGGTCCAAGAAGGTGTTCCTCTATTCATGGTGATGAGTATGCCTCATGGGGTTCCTGTAGAAATGTTGATATTATACTGGTTCCTCTCGGTGTTTAATATTAAGAAATACGGCAGGTTAGAAATGTAAGATTCAATCTTAGTTTGAAAGTTTTACTTCTCTTATTACTTAATTGAAACTTGTTATGATCATCTAATCCATATTATGTAAATTAATTATTACTCAAACTTCAAAAGTCAAATACCTCAGGAGGAAGCAAGGTTTTTTTAAGTACTTTTGTTTTCTTTTCTCTACTCTTATATCCAAGCTGTATATCTGTTACTATAATGTAACTTCAATTCACCTGTCTGTACTTCCGATCAGTATAAAGGGCTAGGTCAACAATTAATATCTAATATGAAAATATCATTAAATTTATCCAAAATATATTCTATCATGATGATTTTCTATAAAACAACAAAAATATTATTTCATATGAATGAAAAAATGTTGTAGTGTGACCCCCTTCTATTCAGAACCCTGAATCCGTACATCTGTCTAAAGCTCTAATGAGTGCTTAGAATTGGGCTATACACTAGATGCTGGGCAGGCTGCTTGTGCTTAACCAAGTTTCAGAAAATAAAATACGCTATTGGAACTCCTCTTCTTCACTAGTATATCTGAATACTGATTATAGCATTGAGATGAGCTATTCAGTTATTTATAGTTTGTATGTCTAGTTTTCCCCTCAGGGATTTTCAGTGTAATACCATATTTCTGTCTTATAAATTATATAGATAAAAATATATCTATTTTTAGATAGATATATTTATCTATCTAAATATCTGCCACAATAATGGAAACACAAGACCTTTGGCAAAGAAGATTTAGAAGAAAGCTGCCAACAAAAAAATAAATCGGACATTTCCTCAAAATGCTGAAATCCTGCCTACGATAAAGCAATTAATAATCCAGGTCTGCACTGAGCACCTATTTAGTTGCATTCACCATTGCACTGGGCATAGTAAGCAAAAGTGAAAAAAAAAATGAGGTAAGTCCTCCACTGAGATGCTTAAAATTGAATTCATGAAACAAAATGCATATCCAATAATTAACCTCATTTGTACAATCCTGCATAGTTCAACATTAGTTACAAGAAAACAGACATTAGCATTCTCTGAAGTAATTTTCTGAGACA
Source organism: Tursiops truncatus (assembly GCF_011762595.2). Taxonomy (NCBI): domain Eukaryota; kingdom Metazoa; phylum Chordata; class Mammalia; order Artiodactyla; family Delphinidae; genus Tursiops; species Tursiops truncatus. The sequence goes on along the minus strand of NC_047038.1, from coordinate 54,939,182 downwards.
ATAACCTTATTGCAGTTTGGAGTATGGACTGAAGTGAAGAAAAGATTAGTTGAAGAGATACCTCCCTATAAAGGAGACTATTGCAAAGTTTCTGGGAAGAGATAATGAAGGCCTGAACTAGGGCACTGGCAGTGGAATTGGAGAGGAAAAGCCAGATCCAAGACATATTTATGAGGAAGGATTAATAAATGAATAACTAGATGCATGAGATGGAGAAGACATCAAGAGTCAAGGTTGGCTCTGAAGTTTCTATCTTGGGAAACTGGGTATCTGTGAAGCTTCCTTAAGACCAATTGACTGTCTTCAAGATTTCCATGATGTGCAGGTTCTCTGTGCTCATAGGGTGAATTCATCCTTATACCTCAGTTACTGTAAGTGAGGCAGGATCTGTCTGTTACAGAAAAAATGATGGCTTCAGTTCCAAGGTCTCTGCTTAAATGTGGCAGCATATTTTCACACTGCCAGAGCTTGAGGTAAGCATACAGCAGAAAGTTTCACATCATTTGACATGCAGTCTTCATATTTTATTATTTTTCTTTCTTTGCCATGCATGATTCTATAGATTTAATTCTTTAAATAAATTTGCTAGACCTATGTCATTTATTTTATGACTGTAGGGGCAGATTAAGCCAAGGTTGTAGTTTTACAATTATATGACTACTATTATATAATAATTTCTACTGAAAGGAATTTGTTCATTTTAAGGATTACTTATAGAACAAACAAGTAAATAATTCATTCAGATTAATTTATGATAGTAGAAGAACAAAATGAAATTTTTACAGCACTGGAGTAAGAGTCAGGATATTTCAGTGCAAGTCTCATTTCTTTTACAAAATACCTATGCCCTTTGGATCTCAGCCATCACCAAAATCCACTATAGCTTCAATTTCTTCTCTGAGAATTGTTTTTATCTTTCTGTACTAAATGGAATCTAGTTTCCATTGGAGGTGCTGGGTCACATGGGGTCTGCTAGGACAGTAGGCATGAAGTTGGAGTAGGCGGCTGCCTTAATCCTCTTTGTCACTTTAAAACTCTCCTTCCAGCCTCCTTATGTCCCTTGACCTTTTAATCTCATGTCACAAACTAGACTGTCTACTTCACCCTCTCTTATCTGTCATCTTCTAATCCCTAGGGTACTCTACTTTAAGATTTTACTTTATGGCTCAATCACTTTTTCTCTCCAATACCATTCCATCAATAATCAATATCTGGATCTCTGATCCAGAACCTCCTCCTCTCCATATATTTTGTCCTCTATTCACTCACTCATTCCCATTGTTATACCATAGGTCTGGTGATCACTAATAAAAGTGATATCTCAACTTCAAGCCTCAAATTTCTGACACCATCTCCTTTATTTTACCTCACTCCCTCAGAACCTCAATCCACAATCCTCTGCTCAAAAATGTCACATCAATTGATATAACCACTTTTTAACCATGTCATGTCCTCTTTAGCTTTCTTCTTTAGCTTTACCTTTCATGGATTTCATATTAAACAATTACTGTGAACATTCACTCAGTTCTTTGCTCCCATCTTGTTTTGGCATTTTCACTTAGCAAAGTCACAATCCTGGTCAAACCAAACTCTTTCTTATTCTGCATCAGCAACCATGAAGATGAAGATGTTTGGAGAAAAAAGGCACAAACACACTGACCAGGCTCCACTAAATACTGAATCACTAATGACAGTGGGATGTCCAGCAATAATACAGGATTTCCCTGCCTTTCTCTTTCCCACTTTCCCATCACTGTTTCATGATGTGCAGTCTTCGTTCAGACTTCCTATACTTCCTTGTCCTTTCTTACATGTAGTGAATTGGCATCATAATTCACTGAAGCAATCAGAAGAAAACTTGTCGATGTTCCTAGAACACATTTAACAACTTACCTACATCTCTGCCCCTTTTATGGTCAGCAGTGCTCCATTCATTTTCTTAACTAGTGCTAATCCTGCCTTCAGTGAAGTAAAGCCAACCCTCAATCACTCATTTTGGATTCAGCCTTTAGAAATTCTCTTTTTCATCTTCTCCTGCTTATTTTTTATATACACGAAAATATGCTATAATTTCTCCCTTGTTAAACAAACAACACGAAATAGAACTTCTCTCTTGGCACCAAGTCCCTCATGAGCTACCATCCTATCTATTTTATGGCAAAAATTTTTAAAGTGATTGTCCCCATTTTATCTTCTTCCATTCTTTCTTGAACCTATGCCAATTAGGTTTCATTTTCACATATTCAACCAAAATTGTTCTAATTAATGACACCAAATGACCTTCATCTTATTTGACTTTTCAGCCCCACTTGCATAGTTGAACACTCTCTCATCCTTGAAATACTTTCTTCACGTGGCTTCTAGTACACTTAACTTTCTTCATTTTTTTTTCTATTTCACTGGCAAATAATCTTCTTTCTGTTTCCTTTGAGTTTTCTTTTCAACTTGACTGAATTAACATTGTAGTGTTATAGGAATCTGTGTTTGAAACACTTGTCTTTCTACACACCATTGTTTCTTTGGCTATTTCCTCTAGTTTTGTGCCTTTAAATATATGACTAGATGGTATTTGTGAAACTTCAGTATGCACAAAGTTGCATGCATTTGATTAGATGTTCTTTGAAGGTGGAAATTCTTAACTTTGTAACCTCCAATTATTGATGCTCAACTTAATATCTCTATCATTGACCTTTCCCATGAACTCTAAATTTGATTGTCCAATTTCTTATTAAACATCTCCAATTGTATGTGTAATAGACATCTCAGATTTTAAATACCCAAAGCCTAGCACCTGATAACAATAACAGTTGTCATCTATATAATGCTTACTATGTACCAGAAAATACTCTAATAACGTTACATATATTAGTTGACTTATCCCTTATAATAAGTCTATGAAGTCATTGCTATTATAAATGAAGAAATAGAGATATAAAGAAGTTAAATAAATCACCCAAGTTTATGCAGCTTGTAAGCAATTGGTTTGGCACAAAATATGTAGGTGCCAGAATGCATGTACAGTATGCTGCTTCTATGATCTTTTCCCACAAACCTCTTTTGTCTATATTGTTCCCCAAGTCAGTAGATAGAAACTCCTTCCTCCCAACTACTCAAGTCAAAATTTTGGAGCCTTCCTTGACTTAGTTTCACAACACTTAATCCTTTCAATTTTTGGTTCAGAATCTGTTTACTTCTCACTACCCCATTGCCATTATTTTGGCCCAAGCTACCTGTGTTGCTCATTTGGATGCCAGTAATAGCTTTCACACTAGTTTCCTACTCCCACCTTTGTCTTCCATTAGTCTTTCTTCAACACAGCAATGGTATAGAGGCATTCTTATTAATATAAAAGATCACAACGGATCCTTTTAATGGCTTACCATTTCACTCAAGTAAAAGCAAACACTATTAATGTGGCCTTGAGAGGTCATAAATAGCAAATTTGAGGGAAAGTTACAGAGATTTTCAATGTACTCCATGCTCCCAGATGGTCTCCTCCAATATCAACATCCCATATCAGTTTTACATATATTACAATTGATGAACCTATATCGACATATCATAATCATGCAAAATCCTAAGTTTACCTTAGGTTTTACTCTTAGTGTTGTATATTCTATGCATTTGGACAAATGCATAATGACATGTATTAATCGTTATGCTATTATATAGAGTATTTTCACTGCCTTAAATATTCTCTGTGTTCTCCCTATTTAACGCTCAACCCACAATCCCTGGCAACCACTGAGATTTTTACTGACTTTTCCAGTCTTTTACTGTCTTTTCCAGTTTTGCTTTTTCCAGAATGTCATATGGTTGGACATAAAAGCTAAAGTTTTTAGCTTTCTAAAATTGACATATTTTACTTCATAATATACATTTAAGTTTCTTCTTAATGGTTTACTAGTTCTTTGTTGATCACTGAACAATATTCCATTGTCTGAATGTATCACAGTTTATTTATCTATTAGTCTACTGAAGAGCATCTAGGTTGCTTCCAAGTTTTGGCAAATATGAATAAAGCTGCTATAAACATCCATGTGCAAATTTTTGTGTGGACATAAGTTTTCATCTCATTTGGGTAAATATGAAAGAGTGGGATTGCTGGAGGGTATGGTAAGAGTATGTAAGAAAGAAACTGTAAGAAACTGAGAGTGGCTATACCATTTTGTATTCTCACTAGCAGTGAATGAGTGTTCTTGTTTCACACCCTCATCAGTATTTGGTTTTTTCAGTGTTCCAGATTTTACCATTCTAATAGGTGTGTACTGGTACTTTATTGTTGTTTTCATTTACATTTTCCTGATGACATATTATATGGAACATCTTTTCATTTGCTTATTTTTCAACTATATTTCTCCTTTGATGAGCTGTTTGTTAAGGTCTTTGGCCCATTTTTTTAAAATGGGTCATGTATTTTCTTATTGATGAGTTTTAAGGGTTTCATATATTTTAGATAACTGTCCTTTATCAGTTGTATCTTTGCAAATATATTTTCCCAGTTTGTGGCTTGTCTTCTCATTTTCTTGACATTGTCTTTCTCAGAGCAGTTTTTGATTTTAATAAAGTCCAGCTTATCAATTAATCTTTTCATGGATTGTATCTGTGTTGTATCTAACAAGTCATCACCATACATAAGACCATGTAGGTTTTCTCCTGTTAGGAGTTTTATTCTTTTGCATTTTACATTTAGGTCCATTCAGAGTTAATTTTTTTTCCATGATTCAGGGATTTATTAAGTCATACATACAAAACATACTGCTAATTGCATTAGTAAAAGATCAATGTAAAAACACTCCACAGTTCTGCAACTGTCAATTTAAAAAATTTTTTTCTAGTGGTTGAAAGGTCCAAGCTCATATTCTTGCCAGTGGGTAAGTTGTACAGAACTTCGTTAGCACGAGCACAGGGTTGACAGAACCTCACAGACCCCAAGGAACATCGTTAGGGCAAGGACAGGAAGCATGTGTACGCTGTGAGGCAAGAGGCGGTCAGTATTATTAGTCCAGGTGCAGTGTCGTTAATCTGGCAGGGTTTACAGTTTAAGAATACCTAAGTATTTTAAAAACTGTAAAGCTGCAACATAGGATTTTTACACCTAGTTACCAGAAAACCAAGGAAAGCACTTACTAGCTTTGGATAAGGTAACATGAAAACAGGAATGCACTTTTACTAATCTACAAAAAAAATTTTCTAATGCATATTCAGAACGATTTTATAATACAAGGAGGCATATTGCTCATTAAGAAGGGGTTCTATAAGAAAAGCACTTACTAAGTTAGCAATTATGAGAATGATGAGGTCAAAGATGGATTAAGTGCCCAATTTCAGGAGGGATGGGCACGTTTAAGGAAAAGGAAAACCTTAAGAAAACACTTACGGATAATACCGGCCTTTCTTCATCATCTACTGCATTTGACAGAAATTAACCTTTAAAAACGTTTACCCGTGACACTTTTAATAGTTTAATTATTACGTATACAATGTAGTGTAAATTAATCTCCATATTTTGTTAAAATACTGTCTTCATCCTCTGATCACAAGTGTTCCACACACTCCACCCAGTGGACCCACGGCCAGAGCAGAATGCTTCATCGGAGGGAACATGGGAGTAAAAGCTCTGTTCAAAATCTCACAAAAGCTAATACACTAATTTGTTTTAAAAATCTCACTACGAAATCAAAAAGATTGATCCAAAGAGCTGAGCTGTTACACTCGTTCATTATGATGTACAGTACAGTGTTAGGTAGTGAACGTGGGCTGGTAAAACAGGATGCATTAAATGGCAACGTTTCAGGAAGGAGGCTGTACTGCTCTTCGCGTCTGAAACTCATTAGCGAGCGTCTGCATCTCCTGCCTCAGAAGCTAGTCTCTTCCAAACAAATGTCTTTGAACAGTTTAGTGCTTAGAGTTCTTAGCCCAACAATGCAACTTAGTTCACAAGGTATTTTGGCAACTCTTAATCTGAGCAAGAATAGGGGCTTTGAGAAATAAGGCTTTAAGGAAGCTCGTCATCTTAGGGCTAAACTTTAATAGGATGTGAAAGTTTGAACTCTTACACTTTAAACAACAAAACCTAGAAATTACTGATTGGTTCAAAACGGTTTTATGGAAAAACTAATCTGTAACAAAAACTTGGCATTGAGTGCGAAGGCTCCACCGTTTGAGCAAAGCGTACAAAGGGTCCTGGGGGACAGGGACAGGCGGGAGGGGCCCGGACATTCACAACAGCAGGCATTTTCTCTTCCTCTTCTTGACGGGGGGCGGGCAGAGAACCGCCCGGATAGCTTCATCAAACACCATCTTAAGACCTCGCTGCGTGAGTGCCGAGCACTCCAGGTATTTGACGGCACCGATCTCCTTGGCCATGGCCAAGCCCTGCGGGTAGGTGATGGGTGTCAGCTTCTTCTCCTTCAGTTTCTCAATCGTGTCTTTATCATCCCTCAGATCAAGTTTCGTCCCCACCAGAATGATAGGAGTGTTGGGACAGTGGTGTCGCATTTCAGGGTACCACTTTGCATGAACATTTTCAAATGATGCAGGACTCACAAGAGAAAAGCAAATCAAGAATACATCCGTTTGCGGATAGGATAGGGGACGTAATCGGTCATAATCTTCTTGTCCAGCTGTATCCCACAAGCCCAGATTCACCGGTTTTCCATCCACCATAACATTGGCGGAATAGTTGTCAAAGACAGTGGGGATATACTCTCCAGGAAAGGCATTGGTCGTATAACTGATCAGGAGGCAAGTTTTACCTACAGCTCCGTCTCCCACCACCACACACTTGATGGCCTGCATCTGGGCTGCTCTCTGGGCCGCAGCGGCGGTGGCCGGGCACTGAGGCGAAGAGCGGAGAGCTCGGAGCGCGGCGGGCGGGCGGGCGCGCGGTTGCGGGTGGCGGGGCGAGGGGTGCCGGGGCCACTGTCCACGCCGCCTTGCCCTCCGCCGTTGTGAAGCCGGAGCCCAGCAGCAGCCGCCACCCAAAGCTGGGGAAAACTCCAGAGTTAATTTTTGTAAAGAGTATAAATTCTGTGTCTAGATTCTGTTTTTGTTCTTTTTTTCATATGTGCATGTCCAATTGTTACATTTATAGAAAAGACTATCTTTGCTCCATTGTATCACTTTTGGTTCTTTGTCAAAGATCAGTGGAATAAATTTATGTGGGTCTATTTCTGTGCTCTCTATTCTGTTCCACTGATCTATTTTTCTACTCTTTCACAAATACTATACTGTCTCGATTACTGTAACTTTATAGTAAGTCTTGAAGTTGGGTAGTGTCAGTTCTCTAACTTTATTCTACTCCTCCAATACTGGATCTTTTGCTTCTTTATATAAGCTTTAGAACTGATTTGTTAATATTCATAAAATAATTTGCTAGGATTTTGATTGGGATTGTATTGAATCTATAGGTCAAGTTGGGAAGAACTTATATCTTGTCAATATTTAGCCTTCTTCATGAAAAATTACATTCATCTCCTATATATATATATATATATATATATATATATATATATATATATATATATATATATATAGCTCATTTTTTGCTGGTCCCTCAGACTCTCTTGGTTGTTGAATATGTCAGGTGTTCTCTTACTTCAGGATCTTGGTCCTTGTTGTTCCATCTTCTTGGAGAGCTCTTTCTCACATATCCACATAGTCTTTGATCACAAGTCATCTTCTCAGTGGGGCCTTTGTTAATGTCCTGTAGTACTCAAGACAACCAATTTAAATATTTAAACAGAAAGGGATTTTAAAAAAAATTTTACTGGAGTAGATTTGATTTACAATGTTGTGTTAGTTTCTGCTGTACAACCTAGTGAATCAGTTATACATATAAACATATCCATTCTTTTTTTCTTTTTTTTTAGATTCTTTTCCCACATAGGCCATTACAGAGTGTTGAGCAGAGTTCCCTGTACTATACAGTAAGTTCTTATTAGTTATCTATTTTATATATAGTAGTGCATATATGTCAATCCCAATCTCCCAATTTATCCCTCCCACACACACACTCAGAAAAGGATTTAATACATGGAAATAAGTTTAGAAAAAACAATTTGAGAGACTGAGGAAGTAGGCTGTAGTCTATGATTTTAGAAATGCCTCCTAGAATTCAGCTTCCACTACAACTCTTGATACACAGGAATGAAATTGATGACTAAATCTAGAACTTTGTAACCATAATTTTTCCTTAGAAAAGAGCAAAGACTCTGCAGAGAAATGGTCTTCACCTCATTTCTCCCTTATGAAGCTCACCCAAATGCACCAAATTGGTCCATTTTTTGTACCCAGAATTTTAGTTTCAAGGATGTTTGGGAAATGTAATTTTTAGCTTTCTAGATGCTATTGTACAGAGATGCACAATAGGAGAAGAAAATTAATCATCCATGCTAATAGATGTATGCAGTACAGCACACTTTAAAAATTTTCATGTCCCACTAACACAAGCATCAATTATCTTTTTTCTCTATTATTTCTCCAAAGTACTTATTAAACTCTCATGTATTGTATATTATATTAATTGATTTTGCTTGTTTACTGATTTTCGCCCTTAGAATTTTTATCTGTTTGGTTTTTATCAGACATTCAAGACCTCAAAGGATGTCTGCCAAATAATACACAGGTTGTTCAGAGTATTACATGAGATAAACCTATGTGTATATATATAAAATAAATTCCTCACATAGATCATATCTCATAGTTATCAAAAAATATTTGTAAATTTTGTTTTTCCTTTTCCTGTGTTCAATATACTATAGAAGAATTCGTTACACATCTCCTTAGGCATTCACTCAATTGGTCCTCAGCTGGACAAGTTCTTCCTACCTTGCAATAAATCATTATGATTTTTCATTCATCAATCTTCACAAAAGATTCAATTTAACTCTTCCTCTGACTCTGTCTTCAAAAATTTATTATTACCACTTAAGTCTTTTGTTACACATTTCAATCTCTCCAGAAGATAGGGAGAATAGTATGCCAATACCTAAGGTGATACAGTCATGTTTGTAACAGATTCAAGCCAAAGATTTCAAGCCCAGTACCAATGTGCAAGATGTGGTATTGTATGAACTGTGGCTGAGTCCAAATTCGTCTGGAAGGAGTGGGGTGTATTTATGTTAACAATATTTGAAAAGACTTGGGAAAGAAGAGTGGCAACCATCATTTTTACAAGCTCTGTATTATTTTCCAAAACATTATCACATATTTTTCATAAGCGAGGGCTCTGTAATTCCTTGAAGCTTGGGTAGTGGCTAGATTAGCCAGGTTTGTATAGACAAAAGGTAAATGCCGTAATCTATTTTAGGCCAAAAGTCTAGCAGGTTAAGACAGTTTCCATCTTGCCAAGAGCTGAAAAAATGGAAAGAAAATAGAATGTATGGAATAAGGGATAATTTAAGCGAATTAAAAATTTTTTGATTTCTAGTTCTTACTTAGAGGAGTCTGAGAGTCAAGACAGATATGACCTGGGAAATTATGGAGATTATACAGGTCAGTGAATCTGTCCTCTCTACATGTTTTCAAAATCTGTTTTTCAGTCAGGTGAGATGATTTCTAGGTCTTAGTTAAGCCAACGCAGACCTGTAACATAAGGCATATTTTTCAGTATCTAGATGTATATAATCTTGATCCATAATATATTGTACCTGCACAATCATCACTATTTTAACCTATTTATGTAATAAATAATTTCTTTTTTATGAATCAAAATATTTTAACTTTTAAATCCTTATGAAAAGAATGGTCCTGGCTTTATGTATTCACTTTGTTTTGATGCTCTCCATTCCCTTCAACAGTTTCTTCTAAAGTAATTTTAAAAGAAGATAGCTTTGTGATTTTGAGTAAAAATTATTCTGAGTATTTCTCTGTTTTCTTTATAATAGTTTAAAATATTTATGATCTACAGTCTCTGTCTCAAATGATTGGAAAGAACAACATCTACCAATTTTAGTTTTTACTTTGGTTAAAAAGAATACATTTTAATGTTTCTTTTGACCTCAAAAATTGTACATGCATATACTAAATTTGATATAAATTAGTTTAAATAAGAGGATTTTTTCAAAAAAACGTATTCAGTAGTCTCACAAGCAACCTGGAAGAAATTCTGATTTATTCCTTTTTAGAGAAGGAAATTGCATATTGTCTTTGCTATAAGAAATAGACATCAGTAGTGAGCTTCATGGAGTATTTGATATACACTCCTATTATGTCACAAAGGTCAAGAGCAATTCAACAGGAAAAGAAATTACCCAAATAAAAAAAAATGGACAAAGAAATTGAGTAGCCATTATTCCAAAGAAGACTTGTAAAATGCCATCATATATAAAACAAGGTAATAAACATCACTAATAACTAGGGAAATGCATATCAAAACCACAATGAGATAGCACCTCATATCCATTAGGATGGTTTTTATTAAAAAAAAAGATAACAAATGTTGGCAAAGGTGTGGAGATGAGAATCCTTGTGCACATTTGGTGGAAATATAGATTGGTACAGCCACTATGGAAAACAATATGGAGATTCCTCAAAAATTAAAAATAGAACTACCATATAATCCAACAATCACACATCTTGCTATATATCCAGAGGAAATGAAATCAAAATTTCGAAGATATCACTGCACTTTCATGCTCATCGCAGCATTATTTACAATAGCTAAAATATGGAAGCAACCTAAATGTTCATCAACAGATGAGTGGATAAAGAAAACGTGGTATATGTACACAACAGTATATTATTCAGTGTTAAAAGAGAAGGAAACACTGTTATATGTGACAACATGGATGAAACTGGAGGACATTATGCTAAGTAAAATGAGAAAGAAAGAGAAGGACAAAAACTACTTGATAGCACTTATATTACAAATCTAAAGTAGTCAAACTTATAAAAGTAAAGAGTAGAATGCTGGTTGCGAGAGGCTAGAAAGGAGGGGAAAATAGGGGGGTATATGTCAAAGGGTACAAAGTTTTGATTATCCAGAATGAATAAGTCTTAGAGATCTACTGTATAACATAGTGTCTACAATTAACAACACTCTATTGTTTACTTAAAAATTTGCTAAGAAGGTAGATTTTATATTACGTGTTTTTAAGTTAAAAATAAAAACTAAAATTTTTGTATAAATAAATAAGAGGGTGAGAGAAATCTTTTGGAGGGGATGGGTAGGTTCATGGCAGATATTGTGGTGATAGTTTCACAAGTGTATACTTCTTTCCAAACTCATCAAGCTGTGTACATCAATTATGTGGAATATTTTGCAGTTCAAAAAGAAAAAAGGAAGAGAACAAATAAAAACAGTATTGAGGTTTATGGAGTGTCTGATGTACATTCCTGTTAAATCTTGATATCAAGAGATTTTATATTTCTCACAAGTAAACTGATACTAGATCTCTAAGGTTATTAGCTTCTAATGTGAGTGAATAACAAATGTAGGGGAATACCTACATTTTAAATTCCTACATTTTTAACAATTCAATCCTTCATCACTAATTGAATATATTTGACAATGATAATTGACAACAATGATACTTCATAAAAGTGGTCGTTGGATAATCTTAATTTTTCTAGATATTATACTTCTCAGCCAAATATTTGGTCTCTAATTTTTAAAGAACTTATCCAAATTGCTCTTACCTCCCCCCACCAAACTGTGATATCTCCACATGCTGTTTATTTCCTCATTAATCTTAGCTGGGTGAGTCTAATTAGTGAGACTTAGTCTATGTGTTTGCAAAAGCACCTGGGAAATATATGTCTGTTTGTTGCTGTATTGTTATTTTAAGTCCTAGTTTGTAAAGGTAGGACTCATTATATAGGAAACTAACAAAATGTAACCAGATTGTTAAAAGATATGTTGGGATGTTAGTCAAATTCATGTCCACTACATGTTCTATACAGTAAAGGATAAGCAACAAAACTGCTTGGATAACTCTTCAAAGATATCTATATATCCACCTATCTATCTATCTATCTATCTATCTATCTATCTATCTATCTATCTACCTATCTATATCTATGTTCAGTTATCATCACAGGGCTACTACATTAAAATCTCAGAAGCTATGTCTTAGTAGTATTTAGTGAAAGTAGGGAGAAAAATCCAATGTGCACTCTAGGGTAAGAGCAATGGTTCTCAAAATATAATACATATCAAGAACACCTAGGACACTGTTAAAGTTAATATTTCTGGATGCTATTCCCAGTGATGTTGATTCAGTAGGTATGAGGTTGGTTTCAATAATTTTAATTTTTTAAATGGACTCAGAAGAAGTATTTTGATAGATCTAGACCAAACTGTGCTTGTGATATTCTGTTGAGCACAAATATAAAGTTCAATTGAAAAGTGATAAAGAATGGGATTAATGTATAATTTCAGGAAAAAAAAATATTTGGACAATTTAATGGCAGCATGGAAAAAGTGTCAGTCAATTCAGGTATCATAAATAATATTTATTTCTTCAAATTTGTAAGTATATGAACTATACTTAGAATGAAAAAAGCCCATTACTTTTATCAAATTTATTTTCTTCTACCACACATAAAATATTCTATTTTTAAAAGTTTGAAATAATAGAAAAGTATATAATTTAAAAATATATTTCCTTTATCAAACCTTTCCCCTACACCAGGGTTGTCCCAATAATTATAACTATCTGTGATAAGTAGAGACAAAGGAGTAACATCCATGACATTTTAAATATCTGCTAGCTATCTTTACAATATTTAATTGGATGTTGGCACTTACATTATTATATTAATCTTGAAAATTGATATACATTATTAATTTCCTTTTGAAAACTAGAAAAAATTTATTGTGATTCAACTGAATCTCTTTCTCTCGATCTTCTTTATGTTTCTTGAAGTGATCTAGAAGTTTATTTCTCCACTCAACATTTTTTAAAATAATGTCTAAATTTTATAACACTTAAATTTTAATTTCAAGATTCAAAATTGTATTGAAATTAATTATTTGTCTATACATTTTTCTGTCTTTTTTTTCTAGCTATTTGTTTTCTTTAGCCCCAAACTTCCTACTTTTTCAATGTCATCCTGGATGACCTAATCAGCATAGTAGGGCAAGAAATAAGTAGCAAATATATAGATTAAAAAGAAGAAATACAACTCTTATTACTTGTTCATGGTATGATTGCTATTTAGAAAATACCAACAACAAAGTTAAATGGCATTATTTAAACCAAGATCCAATTACAGTTGCAAGATAATTGTGAGAAAACTATAAATTTTGAAACTTTAACAAAGTCTTTTGTAAAGGTAGAGATATATAATATTCAAAGTTAGAAATATTTAATATAAAAAGAGATTCATTTGACCCCAATTTAACTATTGAGTAAAATGTCAATGAAAAAAATCTAACATTTTTCATAATGGAAATTACAAGTTGGTGGTAAAATGTACTTTAAAAAGTGAGAACTCAAAATTAGCCAAGGCACAATTGAGAGAGAAAAATAAGAGTCTTTCCATTAATACAAAAAAACAAATTTATCAAAAAGTTTTAAACAAACATCACTGACAAGCGTAGGTCAATATTCCAGAAATTGTTCAGAATTATTCAGAAGAGAGAACTTGGAAATAGTATTTCATTTATGGAAACTGATATTACACCACAGACAAAGCATTTATGATAATCTGTGTATGAGTGGGATAGTGTAGATAAGTGCTGATAAGTAATTATCTATATGCAAACAAAAATAAAATTAAATCCCTAATTCACAAAATAAACAAAAAAGTCAATTTCAGATGGATAACAAAATTAATTGTGATAGTAAATCATTAGATGATCTAAGAAACTATAAGTTAATATATTTTTTTCCACCTTTGGGCAGATAAGAAATTCTTAAAGAATCTAAAAAAATTAAAAAACCTAAGGGAAATATTAGAATCAATTTCATTAAAATTAAACACTTTTATTTATGAAAAGAAACTAAAAGAAAATATTTTCAAAATACATCATAAAAAGAATCCTGATGCTCATAGTGGAAAAAGAATCACTATAAATCATGAAGAAAAATAGATATCTCAATAGAAAAATGTGACAAAGGCAGAAGCAGGAAATTCATAGAAGCAAGCTGGTCAGCAAGCAGATTTAAGTATGATCCACTCATTAGTCATTATGGAAATGCAAATTAAAAATATAATGAAATGACATTTTAAAAATGTCCAGATAAGAAAAAATGACTGTCAAATTTTGACAGGTAAATAAAACAGTGGAAATTCCTACACACTGCTGGATACAAGGTAAATTGGTATATCCATTTTGGAAAATAAACTCAGTATTACCTAATGAATCTGAATATGTGTATCATCTAGTGGTCAGTGATTTCACTTTTGAATATATACCCTAGGGAAACCCTTGCATATATGCTCCAGGGGAATGAGTAAGAACAAAAGCAGTGTTGTATAAGTTTGAATAATAAGTTCCATAATAAACCACAGATGGGAGAATAGATAAATCAATTATTCTATATTGGAACATTGGATTGTTATAAAGCAGTAAAAATGAACAAGTAGAAAGTAAGATGTGTGTCTTTTTTCAAACTACCAAGCAATTCTTGGACACCAGCTGTGTGTCTTACAGTTCCATTCACTTCTAACACTGTTTACCTGGAGATAGCATCAGATCCCGCAAGTGAAGGTCTTAGCCCCACAATACTGTCCGCACTTCAGACACCATGTCCAGGTTGTTACCTGTGTTTCTGACCAACTGGCTATAAATTGAAGGTTCCCACAACCCTTTCAAGGGCTCAATTTGCTAGAGCTGCTCACAGAACTCAAGGAGCTAGTTTACTTACTAAATTACAGTTTATTACAAAGGATATTAAAGGATAAGAATAAACAGCCAGATGAAGAAATACATAGTGAGAGGTCCTGACCACAGGATCTTCTGTCCCTGAGGAGTTTGGCATCAGCATGTGGATATATTCTTGTTGGCCCACCAAATTGGAAGCTCTCCCAACCCCCTCCTTTTGTTTTTTTTAATGGAGATTCCATTACAGAGACATGATAAATTACATCATTGGTCATTGGTGACTCATTCAACCTCCAGCCTCTGTCCTTCCCAGAGGTTGGGAGGTATGAACTAAAAGTTCCAATCCTTTAATCATAGTTGGTTCCCCTGGAAAATAGCCTCCCATCTTCAGGGGATTTCCAAAAGTCACCTCATTAATATAACAAAGGCACTTTTATTATGCTCTCATCACTTAGGTAGTTCTAAGTGTTTTTGGATCTCTACGCCAGGAACCAGGTAGAAGACAAAATCTATATTTCTCATTATAAACCACAATATCATACATACCCATAAACATAATGAATCTCACCAATGAAACTTTGAAAAAAAGAAAGTTTCAGAGAAATACATATAATACAACTCAATTTATATAAAATTATTTTTTTTTGCCATTAAGCCCTATATCTTTTGTGGTATATTTACATTCATGATAAAACTGTAAAGAAAAAAAAAACAATGATGACTACCTGTGGGGAGAGTTATGCATTGAGGATGTGTTCAAAGTGTTCCTCAAAGACACTAGTAATATTCTATTTCTTAATTGTAGAGCTTAGTGCATAGATCCTAATTTTATTGTTATTCTGAATGGTATATATCATATCACATATGACATATATATATAAATCTATTATATATATCTTTATGTATTTATAGAACATGTAAAGAATGTATATACATATGTGTGTATGTGTATGTATATGTATGTGTATATATGTATGTATATACATACAGGTATGTATATATTCATATATACATATACAAATGCATATACATACATAATGGGTATGATGTATACTATATTTAAATTTTTTAAATATAATAATGTATATTATATTTTAAAATATTAAGCCAAGAATAACAAAAGAAATGTATATCTCCACTTAATTTGGGATTGACTAATGACTAATGTTAATCTCATAGGGATTCTGGTAAATAGAGATAAAAATTATTTATCTTTTGAAGTCAGTGGGGTGGCCAAAATTTTGTCTTACTTGTATACTCTTTCCATTTCTGAGAGAGGATATGCACGGCAGAATGATAGACAGGTAAAGTGTGGGAAATGGAAACCTTGTTTTTCACGCAGAGACAGTGCAGTGTATTAGAGAGAACATGAATTTAAAATCAAGCTGACCTGGATTTCCATCCTCACTCACACTCTTGAACACATCATTTACTTTCTCCATATGTTTCTTCATTTTTAAAATAGTTATAACAATACACAGTATCACAGAGTTATTGTGAGGATTAATTATAATAACTACCAGTATGCTTCTTACATGGTGGAGTCTCAAAGAATGTTATTGCCATCTACCTTCTTCATAAATGTGTGAAAACAACAGTAAAAACAGAAGTAAAGAGTTATATTTTGACTTCAGTTTGGAGGTATATTCCATAAGAATCGACTCAAGGAACTTACCATAGAAGCTTTTAAATAAGATGTTCCCGAGACCAGTGATCACAGAAAAGATAGCAAAGACTATTTATTTTTTAGAGATTTAAAAACAAAATTTCTATTTATATCATTTCCCTTCTAATATTGAGGTCTTTAGTGAACACTTCCAGTTCAATTTTATGTGAGTAGATAGCCACACTCAGCATTCCTCTTCATAATAATGCAAGAAAATATTTTGAAAGAAAAAAATAATATTTTTCTCTTCTGACATCATCTCCCAGAGTAACCCTTCTAATAAGTATATTTCTAAAAATAAACTAAAGCAGTCTAAATTTGACAGTGTCAGATGTCCAAAGTAATGCAAATAGCTCCCAGATGACTAACCAAATTAGTCTTTGTGAGTCTAACTTCTATATTCTGAGATAAATTTGCATTCTAAATCATGGGATTAAAACCTAGTTCACTTTTCTGTGGACAATAACATGAAGAAACCAAATGGATACAAAAATGGCCTGAGACTATCAACTTAAGGAAACACAGAAAGTCCAACTTAGTGTTGCAAAGCATGGTGGAGCTCAAAATTTTGTCAGCAGAACTAACTCTCTCACCTGAATTCTAAATTGGCTTTGTACAGCCCCTATTCCACCATTATGGGTAATATGATCATTTTCTAGCTCATCACTTATTCTTGTCCCTTAGCACAAATTATTTTACATTCTCCCCACTTTTCTGCCAGCAATAGGCTTGAACTTTTGCTTTCCAATGGAGCATCTGGCCAGTGAGCTCAAATGTTTTTATTCTCTAGACCTGACCTTGGAAATCTGCTTTACTTGAAGTAGGAGACTTCAACTAGAAGTCAGATGGGATTTTCCCATTCTTATTATTTTGGTGCTCACTCACATGGAGGTTATTTGTCCCTTGCAGAACTCCTGTCTGAAAGCTCTCTAGAAGCTGTGCTTAGTTAATATTCAACTCTTATTTCACTACCAATTGGTTTACTCCTCTGTTATTTCTTTAGACCTTGAGTGTCAATCAGGATAACATTGAATGCCTTAAGAGGATAAGATAAAAACTCACTCTTCAGCTGAAATTACTGATATAGCCTTAAATTCAGTAGTCTTAATAATAGCAGTCAAAGAGATGGTCAGATGACCATGGTCATTATCAAAAAGAATATGATGCCAAATATTACAAACATTGGATAGTTAGAACTTAAACAAATTAGTAGTATTTAAAGTAGAGGAAACAAGATTTCTGAGGTTCTCAAACATTCTTTTCTGTCAGTGAAAGCTTTAATTTACCAATAGGTAGATAACCAAATGTTAGTTACTTTTTGTTTTGGTTTATTTAGATGAGGAACTGAAAAAAGATGCTGAAAATAATAAACAGAGAACATGACAGATTTCAGCTTGTGAACTCAAGTGCCTTGTATCAGGAAGTGCTAGTGATATGAAATCTGAGGCAGTTTTGTTTTATGAGACCAACCTTTCTCCAATGAAAAAAAGCCATGGTATAAACATGGGATTTGGGGAATTGAAGAACAAAAGCTGCAGGATCCTTCATTATTTGGCTCTTCAGTAGTGTCAGCAATGTGAAAGAATATATCCCATTTGCCCCAAGCTAAATGGGTTTCTGAGTGAACAAGGATGAATGTGAAATTTGATGTCACTCAAGACACTTCTAGACGGTCACAGTAGAAACTGAAAATATCTCAAAATCATCCCCTCCATTACAAAGGCACATTGCAGCCTCCAGAAAGAGATTATTTCAGCTGTTTTAAGGGCCTACATATGTAGTAGATTGGTAAAATAACAAATAATAACAGATGGAAAATTCTTTTTTTTTTTTTTTTTTTTTTTTGCGGTACGCGAGCCTCTCACTGCTGTGGCCTCTCCCCCTGCGGAGCACAGGCTCCGGACGCGCAGGCCCAGCGGCCATGGCTCACGGGCCCAGCCGCTCCGCGGCATGTGGGATCCTCCCAGACCGGGGCACGAACCCGTGTCCCCTGCATCGGCAGGCAGACTCTCAACCACTGCGCCACCAGGGAAGCCCGGAAAATTCTTTAACTACACTGATCCTGCATAATACAGGGTGACTCCAAATATGTTAATATGAATTTGAAGCAGAACTTCCATGTTTTATCTCCTTAACTTTTTCAGTCTATGCAAGAATGGAAATCAATAAAATTAGTTTGATGTGTTCTATAGAAATCTGTGGCTTCCTATGAAAATTCTTGATTATGACATTTTATGAATTTCATTAAATATAATAAACTATTAATTATATATAACAGAACTGTGGTAGACAAAATAATGGCCTCTTAAAGATGTCCATATCCGAATCCCTAGAATTTATGAATAAGTTACCTAACATGGCAAAGGGGAATTACAGATGGAATTAACTTTGTTAATTAGCTGATCTTAAAATAAGGAGATTATTTTGGATTATGTAAGTGGGCCCAGTGTAGTCCAAGGATCCTTAAAAGTGGAAGAGGGAGGTAGAAGTGGAGGTCAGATTACTGTGATGTAAGAACCAAATCTGCTGTTGCAGGCTTTGAAGATAGTGGAAGGGAGCCATGAGCCATGGAATGTCAACAGCCTCTGCAAGCTGGAAAGGGCAGAGAACAATCCTCAAGAGCCTCTGGAAAGAAATTAGCCCTGTTGGCACCTTGATTTTAGCCCAGTGAGACTTACGTCAGACTTCTTACCTACAGCACTGTAAAATAATAAATCTGTGTTGTTTTAAGCCACCAAGTTTATGGTAATTTGTTACAACAAATTGTTATAGCAATAGGAAATTAATACTGAACAAGGAACCTATATGTGTTTGATTTTATTGTCATATGTTCACTTACAAAGAATAAACTAAGTTATATCTGAAACTAAATCTGAAATGAACCCAGGTTGTTTTGTGGTGATGCTTACTTAATCAAATGTACCCTTTTGAGACATTCATCTATTCATTCTACCAGTCAGTTCATCTGTCAGTCATAAATTGATTGAACAGCCACTGTGTTTCCGGAAGCATGGAAGGCACTCTGGATACAAAAATAAAATATATATGCACTGTAACTAACTTCTTGGAAGTTAGAATTTTACCTTTCATTCAGTAATCCAGGCCCCTTCCATTCTATGGCTCCATCAGCCGTGAGTTTTCAGTTCCAACTATTGGGGATGAGAGAGAAAGAAAGTGTGGAGGATGTCATGACTGATTTTCAGGGTCAGGCCTGGAAGTAACCCACATAATTCTGGGCACATTCCATTGGCACAAGCATAATAGTGTGACCACAAATAAATGCAAGGAAGGCTAGGAAAAATAGTCATCCCATAGACCCAGGAAGAGAAATGGGGTTGAATAGCATACTGTTGGTATTAGCTACTGTCTTCTCTTGTGGGGTGGATTCTCTACTTTTTTTTTTTTTTTTGGATGGGGAATATATACACCTCCTCTCCAAGTGGGCAAACCCAAAATCTCTGCCCTTATTGCAAAAAACTCAAATATAAGATCTACAGTAACATTCAGTCCTCTCCATTTATTAAATGACCCTAGAGCATAAGAGAAAGTTTATCTACCTCACCTCCTTCCCAATAGTGGAAAAGGTACAGCCTAACTACAACCAACATCCACATTTATATGGAAAAGAAATGAAAGCAATCATGTCCACCACTTATTGACTATTTAAATTATTTGATACAATTTTTATGGGAGAAGTTATAGCTAGAACTTCAGATTCAAAAATATATTAACCTATAAGATGATGTTAAATATCACAGCTACTGTGGAGATAAACATGGTTATAGAGGCTTAAAAATGTTTCCACATGGACATTTAAAAAAACAGATTTCTTTCTACTTCTGTTAATTTATTTTAATTTGTTTTGTGGTACTGCAGGCTGATAGTATGAGGTCTATAATAGTCACATCACACAAATATCTATATACAAAACTCATTATTATTACAGGCAGTGTGTCAAGTCTAATATGAAAATGGCCTGGATAGGTGGGATCAGTGCAAATTGAGCTAACTAAACATCTTTATGAAATTTATAAGATTAGAAATCTTTCTAAGAGAGTAACCTGATTCTGTCCTTTTCTAAGTTTATTCTGAACAAAGGAGCATGGAAAATCAAAGTTTTATTTAATTCAGTAGATAAGTTTTGCCAACATGTTTCTGGCTTTAGAAATCTCCTAAATGAAGTTTTGAATACTTGTATTATGATTATATTGTTACAATGCTTCTTATCACAATATGTTAATATTTGATAGTATTCAATAATTATAGTTATTTATATATTTAATATTCCTGTTATATTTTATTTGTAACCCTCTTTTTTGTAAGGGAAATGGGAATATGTGCTACTTGTAGAGGCAAATGAGATTGTGAAATGGTTTTTGAGGAGATATGGAAGCTTCTTGAGGTGGTTTTTTATCCCTTTAGGCCCAAGGTCACATAGTAGGTGTCAGAGAAAAGAATCAAACCCAAGTTTGTTTGTCTTTGATGTATATGGTGTTCTTTTTGTAATACCAAACTGCCTGGGAAAAATCTTTAAACACTGGTTCTTGAAGAATGAAAAAATGTCAAAAACTTATTGAAAACTAGTGTTTCAGATTCCTATATACATTTACAATTTAAAGTGTTCTCAACAAACCCTCAAATTAGAATGCCTCTGTTAATAACTCTCAAACCACACTTGAGATTAAATGTAAACCCTGAACATGTCTTAACTCAACTGCCATTTTTTTTCTCTTTTTTGTCCAATTACCACAGCAAGTACATTCCTGCCACAAAGGTCTTACTCCCTGCTCTCTCCATCTTGAAGGCTCATTGTCCAGAGTCTCATACGCCTACTTAATACTCATTTTCCCAGCTTACATCAGTTTCTCCCTGAAGAGACTTTACCTGACTTCCCTGACCATTACTCTCTTTCCTTTTTTCACATTATTTAGCATATGGGAAAAATTATCTGTCAATCTATGTATTTAATCATCTACGTACCTGCCAACCTACCTATGTATGCAATTTTTCCCACAACTAGGACACCAAACCCATGAGGGAAAATCTTTATTTTTTTCATCTGTATCCCAAGCATCTAGAACAATCAAAACATATGTGTTTAATGGAGGAAATTTGTACAGATGAAAAAACAGGGGTTGTAGTAAAGCTCAGGAGTTCACTGAATGAATGACTATTGTGATAGCTATTTAATCCTGTCTGACTCCAAATTCTTCTTTATTTATTATTTTACAGGCTTTTTAAAAGTTTAAGATTATTTTAAATAAAGCATATTGATTTTACATTTCACTCAAAGGGATATGTTATGAATGTAGGAAAAAATGTTTTCCATATTGAGTAGGCTAGTGTTATGAACACACACACTACACCCCCACACCCCCACACACAAATGGTATTATAGAGAAGATTCTGTGTTCTTTTGTTAGAGGATTAATGTTTGATTATAAAATGCATAGTGAGAAATTTTCTTTAAAATTTCATGTAAGACACATGTTAAAAAATAGTCATTTAGTAGAGTCCATCACTCTGAATAAAAATTTCATATTGATAATATGGTTGGTAAGTGGTATTGAACTTCAAAGAGGCTTGAAAACATGACAGATTAATACATTCATATAATGAAAATTCTCTTTCAGTGGTTCTATTTTTGTATCTCGTCTTGTTCTTACCATTTTTGTCATTTAAACTTTAAAGCTTCTTGTGGTATAGTGCCTCAGGGTATGATTTTCTCTTTTATAAATAAATGATGTCCAGTCTAAAGTAACAAACTATTGGGTAAGTGAACATAGAGATGATAGACTATCTTGACTTTTAAAAAAGCTGACAGCAAACAAAATATATGCTGATGAGAAAAAATTAGTTCTATAGAAAGTATAATTGCTCTAGAATAAAACCTAAAATTTAAAAAATATGTTTAGTTATCAAAATATTTACTATGTTTTGTCAAATAAAGTGATATATACAATAATAAATACTTTCTGCCTGTATGTCACAAGAACTGCAAATGGCGATACTAGGAAAATAAAACTAATAATAATAATAATGTGCAATAATAATATTGGTATTTTACATAAAATGTGAATTAAGAGTTACATGACAATGGAAAATTGAGCAGATACTTGTTGGATTATAGACAACCTCTGTCATTACTGTAGTTTTTTTTTGTTTTTTTTTTTAATGATTGCAGTGAAGATTTAGAGTGCTTTTGTAGGTTCTACCACCATGTCTTGGAATCATATCATTGTAAATCATAGAAATAGCATGGTGAGGTCATAAAAATACAGAGCAGAGTATTTCTTTTTCGTATAGGTTCTGGCTGAAGACAATTAAATGGTTTGATGAAATTTTAGAAATATTTTCTAGTTTTCTCAAATCAATTACTCTTTTAAATAGAAAAGAGAATAGTCCAATTACTTTTAAACTATAGAGAATTTAATGTTCTTTCAAAATGTATTAGCACTATCCATAATAGGTCTTCAAATTTCTTTCTGGCTGCAGTGTTCTGGATATTAAATCAGAATAGAGGGTGATATATTCAACAAAAATTTAAAGAAGCACAATTCTCTTAGCAAAGATTGCTGAAAATATATCTATATTAAGTATTTGTATATCAACTTAGGTTTCTTTAATGGCGTCTATTATTTCTTCTAACAGCCTTGTTTCAAATTGATCTCCATCTGATCTCCAATAGTACTTTAGCTTCAAATTGCTTGTTCTCTTACTTTTTTCTGCTCTGACATGTGTTTTTTCCAAAACCACCAGGCAGTTAACTCAATTCTGACACTATCTACCTGGAGATAGCATCAGATCTCACAGGTTAAGGGCTCAATTCCACCAGATTCCCATTTCATACACCAATTCCAAGTCCAAGTTCTCACCTGTGCTTTTGACCAACTAACTATAAAATCAGAGTTACCCATGAAACCTTCTTCAGATTCAATTAATTTGCTAGAGCAGCTCACAGAACTCAGAGAAACAGATTACTTACTAGATTGCCAGTTTATTATAAAATGATATAACCCAAGAAAAGTCAGATGGAAGAGATGCATAAGGCAATGCATGCAGGAAAGAGCTTGGAGCTTCCTCACTCTCTCTCTCCCAGTGTGTCATTCTTCCTGCTTATCCATGAATTCTAGGAGATTCTGTTTTGTTGTCCTTTCATGTTTCTAGAAACCATCTGTATTCCTTGGCTCATGGCCCCCTTTCTTTCTTCAAGGCCAGCACCAGCTGAATCATGTCATATCACATCACTCTGGCCTTATTGGGCACACCTGCATAATCCAGGATACTCTACCATTTTAGGTCAGTCACTTATCAAATTTAATTTGATCTGCAAACTTAAATCTCCTTTGCCATGTAAAGTAACATACTCCTATGTTCCAGAGATTTAGATGTGGGCATCTCTAGAGGGCCATTATTATGCCCACTGTAACATTGACAATGAGTGTTTGATAATAGGTCTACTCATCATATTACATCGTACTTTAGGGAGATGGTCTGAGCCAAACGATTTGAAGTTGATGAGGCAGGAAGTGCTATGTGTTTGACACCATTTACTTCAAAGTTGGAACAAAGGAATTAAAAAAAAATGGTTATAGCAAAATAAATTAGCCAATGTATTATTCTGAATTCCTAGATATTGGCTGCTATTTTTATTAATACTTGGATTTTTTACATCATTTTAAGTTTAAATTATAAAATTCAGAGGAAGGTAGGAGATTTCCCACACACCCTTTGCCCTCACACAGTAGATTAAAAAAAAAAAATAAGGCACAGTAGAACAACAAAAAAAAAGGATTAGAAGGACAACAGACTTTTCTTAGATAAAATGTATGTCTGAAGGCAGTGGAGCAAATATCTTTAAAGTACAAGTTAGAAGAATTCCTTCACACAGAAAGAAAGTGATACCAGATGAAAATCTGTATTTTAAAAAGTAATGAAGAACACCAAAAAAACTAAAAATGTGTGTAAACACTAGACTTATTTTCCATATTTGAAACAATTTTAAGTTGATAATTGAAACTTTAAAGCTAATACAGCTGACCCTTGATAAATGCAGGGGTTAGGGATGCCCACCCTCTGTGCAGTCGAAAATCGGTGTATAATTTATAGCCGGCCCTCTGTATCTGCGGTTCAGCCTCTGTGAATTCAACCAACCCCAGATTGTGTAGTACTGTATTATTTACTACTGAAAAAAACCTGCATGTAAGTGGACCCACACAGGTCAAACCCATGTTTTTCAAGGGTCAACTGTATAGTAAAATTATATAATGGGATTTATAACATATAAGTATTATAAGTTTATGAGAATAAAAGCATAAAGATTGAGAATGAGATAATGAAAATATACTTTTATAAATTCATGAAGTGATATGATATCACTTAAAGAATACTGTGACATATTATATATGTATACTCTAAACCTTAAAACACCACCAAATTATTAAAAAAAAATAGAGAGAGAGAGAGAGAGAGTTACAGCTAATAAGTCAACTGCTCTATCAGTGAGAGCCAAATAGAATTGGTTTGCTAAAGAAGAAAGTAGGACCTAAAATGTCACATCTTATAAAACTATAATTTAGTCAGGAAAATGATACAATACAGCGAAAAGAAATAAAGTTAAAACATGCTTTGTTGCCAATGTCTGCCTTAGAGTAGCAATCTGGAGATACTGAGCACAGACTTCAATTTTCCTCCCTTTGTAGAATTGTACCAGGCTCACTTTTTTTCTTAGATTAGGATCCACTGACATATGCACCAGAACACCTCAGAACCAGGGAGCTCAACATGGAATCTTGGTTGGATTTCTTATGCCCTGCTTGTCATGTAGACATTTTATTGCTATGTCATCAGGCACAATGACTAAAGCATGTGAACTTCTCATCAAAACCAGGTGTAAAGCATAAATTTTCTATTACCATAGTACTGACAAGTTTGCACAAAGTGCTTCCAAATGTGTTTCAGATCCAGTGCACTTTCACTCAGTACATTTGTGCATGGCCAGAAGTCAGTGCCATGCAGGTACAGCTCCACTTCAGCAAAATAGCTTAGGCTAATTGCAGGCCTGCTGGAATGAACCTTCACTTCATAGTCCACTCCACTGACCCATGGACAAAGGCTTTTTATGACAAAAACTTGCTCTTGATCTGACAGCCTTAGAACATCGTGTAATCACTTGTACAATCCAAATGCATGTACAGATACCTAACATTTGCAATAACTAATGACTTGAAGTTAAAAACAGACAGCTAGGCATTAAAAAGACCAAAACAAATTTTATGAAATGTGTTTTTATAGTAACTTTACAATTTTTTTTGTTTTCCAAATCTAAAGTTTTCAGCACTTTTTAGTACACATTTTCTGTGTAATTAAGAACCGTAATCAATCTATTATTAATCACATTTAAATCTGCTTCAGGTCAATCCCCCTCCATATAAATAATATCTTGAGAGAATTTTGACTAATTTTCCAATACACCTGATCATCGACACTAGTATTATCATATGATTTCTTTTGCTTTTCTACCATTAATTTTATTTGTGATCCCTATATTTCACTATGTAATACTGCTATGTAACTTGACATAATTACAGTGCTTTTATTTTGTCCCATCCAACCAAATCTACTGTTCCATCTATAATACATTATTTCTCATAAGGGTATAGTTTAGAGGTTATGACAGCTATTCCAGGATTCCAAATACTTGAACATACAACCAAATTCCTTGTCTAAGATTACATGATTTAATAGGTATTTTTTCCAGTAAGAAGAACCCCATGCCAGGGACCTATTTCCCATAAAAAGTACTCTAGTCCAGTTTAAGAGTTGTCTTAAAATATCCACTGGTTTCACTACAGGTAAAGACTGGTTAGCATTTAGCTGTAGCACAAGAATTGTCCAAGAGATTCTCAATAGATAGTATCCTCCACTTCAACATCTCCGTGGATTAGGTGACACATACAGCTTCCAAAAGCACATACCTTAGGCTTCTGTGAGAACCACCAGCCATTTTGCCTAAGATATTTCAGTTTCCTTTAGAATTACCATATATATTATTCCAGTTCATTTCAGTATGTGGGCTTTCTTCTACCTCTGGATTTGAGCATTTTAATGTATACACTGATTACAAAACACAGTTTATTTGGACCACGTTATTTTTCCAAGCAGCTTGCCATTCTTGTCCATATAGAATAGAATGCATTCAAGATGTCCTATGAATGCCAGAATAGCGTCATTTTCTCTTTTGTATGTATTTTCTCATTAGAAGAGAATTTTAAACAATACTCCTACCCCACCCCAAATTCAGCTAAAACTGTCATTTCAAATGGGCCAATTCTATTTGATCCACCAGACCTACTGCTGTCACTGGATACTAACTTCTCCTGTGTTGAAATCGTAACTAAATATGAAACCCCAGGGATCAGGACATATAGATAATGAGTAGTAGTCCCCCTAAGTGGGCTTTGGTTTCAGTATAACATAGTATTCCCCATAACCACTCACATGAAATTGCTGACACTTTATTCTCAGGAATGTAGGACCTCCAAGTTATATCCATTCTTGTGTCAGTGATTCAAGTGTATCAATTTCTTCTCCAACTCTTCCCAGCTTTCTACCCACAATGGCAGGCCAAACAGTTAATATTATACCTAATGTTATGAAAGTGAGTCATGCAGCAGACAACCTTCTAGCCCTGTATCCTCATACCCTTTGTATGCCTTCATCACCAAAATTAATGGCCACACAATGTTCATTCAGATTACAATTAGTCAGTGTTCTCTGGATTTGACTGGGTAAGTGTTCTCTGGATTTGACTGGGTAAATATTCCTAACATGGGTTCTTGATATCCTGTGAAACAAGAACAAGAAGACATAGTCAGTTTAATATTTTTCCATATTGTCATAGTCAGATCTCCCACCTGTTCATTTATTTTGAGGTTGTGAACCCCATGCAGAAGCATGTTTAATAGACGGGCTGTTATCCAGATCATTCTTCATTCTTTAAAAAAGCAGAATTTTCAGCAAACATTCCTGTAAGAGAGATGTCACCAAAGTGTAAACATTTCTTTATTACATATTGAAACTATTACACAGATATTTTTCCTTTCCCCTCAGCATTCCTGCATCCTACAAAAGTAATTTTATGACACCTAAGGTACTTATTAGCCATCCTAGGAAATACTGTATTACCTGCTTCCAGTAGACTTTTACAGGAAATTTTCTCCAATGCCAGGCCATTTCACCCACACATTTGTAAAAACTTGAGTTCCATAATAGGAGTTGTGTCAAGAAACCTTGGCCTTCCTATCAATCATCTTTCTCCATTAACATTTTAATATTTTTTAATTGAAGTATATTTGATTTACAATGTTTCAAGTGTACAACTTTAATATTAAAAGTAGGCATTTTTGTGTCCAATGTTGGAGAACATTTCTCTTTATAAAATTCATTTAAACTCAGAAAAACTAGGTATATCTGCCTTGTAATTTTCACATTCTTGGAAGTTCAAGGAGACACAGTTGTAGGTTCCCCTAGCTCCCTATAAAACCATCAAAATTTTGGTTGGTACACCAACAACTCCCTCCTTTTTTCATACCATTTTTATATAAACATTTAAGGACTTCCAAATGTAAGAGCCTGGATTGTTATTCTTTTTCTTATTTTGATTTCCTTTTGTAAAGCCATAAGCTTCTTATCTTGAAGTCATATATATGAAAGAAGAGATGACAAATCTACAACTGCCTTTGCTATGTCTTCCTGAACTCCCAAATGAAAAGTCACAAATCGTGCCTACAATGGTGTATTAGTTTGCTAGGGCTTGCCCTAATAAGATACCACAGCCTGGGGAGTTTAAACGACACTAATTTATTTCTCATAGTCCTGGAGGCTAGAAGTCATGATCATGGTGTCTGCAGGTTTAGTTTCTTCTCAGTCCTGTCTCTAAGGTTTGTAGATGGCTGCCTACTTTCTTTGTCCCCACACAGTCTTTCCTCTGTGTGCACTCATCCCTGGCAACTCTTCTGTGTCCAAATTTCATCTTTTCATAAGAACTCCAGTCATATTTGACTGGGTTTTACCCATATGACCTTGTGTAACCTTAATTATTTCTTTAAGGGCCCTATCTCCAAGTATAGTCAAATTTTGAGGTACTAGGGCTTAGAACTTCAACATCTGAACTTGGGGAGGAACACAATTCAGTTCAAAAGAGCTTATGAGGCACTTTTATTTGTAGCATCCATCACAATCTTAAAGATGTACATCACAGATAAAAGTTGCTTCGCAGCAAGTAGTTTGGAGAGAATAGGTATGAGATTCAATGTCCCCCTTCTGAAGGACTATATCAAATGTACTTTCTCTTTCTCTGCTCAGGAACTGCTGATGTATAAACATAACTTTTCAAAACCAGAGAGTCCAAGATAGAGTCTACCCCATGACCTTTTAATATCCTGGTCACAAAGGCATTTTTCTGTATAGGACAAGCCCCAGTGACAGAGGTCTCTGGGGGTCTTACTGAAAACAGTTAAAAATCATGGAGCTCACTGATTTCAAAAAACTATATTGACAAAGTACCATGAAATTGACCTAAGAGTCAGGGTTACCAAAACCACTGTTAATAATTATATTCCATGCCTAGGCCAGGGGTCAGTGCCATACAGGTACATCCCTTATTTCAGCAAAATAGATCAGACTATTTCCAGACCCGCTACAGTGAACCCTCACAACACACCAAAATAGAAGACAAATTATAATCACAAAACACCTAATTAACAATATAAATATAAAAGAGAAAAGACAAAGAAAACAAGGAGTAAACAGAATACAAAGAGCAAAATGACAAATTTAAACCCATGTAAATCAATAACACATAAAATTTAAATGGTCTACACTGCCCAATTACAATACCGAAACCATCGAAGTAGATGAAAAGCAAAACCCAATTATATGATGCCTTAAAAGAAACCTACTTTAAATATAAATGCATAAATAGGTGAAAACTAAAGAGATGAAATACTATATACCATGCTAACACTAATCAAAAGGAAACTGG
The DNA here is from genome assembly GCF_011762595.2 of Tursiops truncatus. NCBI lineage: Eukaryota > Metazoa > Chordata > Mammalia > Artiodactyla > Delphinidae > Tursiops > Tursiops truncatus. The sequence goes on along the minus strand of NC_047038.1, from coordinate 54,909,695 downwards.
AATGACTATATTAGTATCAAAAAGTAGATTTCAGAACAAACAATACAGTAGGGATAAAAACGAGTATTTCATAATTAGGGATAAATTTACCTAAAGGTCATAACAAATCTAATGTTTATATAACTAATAACTTTAAAATCAGTGAGAAAAAATCCTGTTAGACCTATGAGAAAATATAGATAAATCCTAGTTATAGTCGGATATTATTAAACCCCTATTTCAATAACTGATAAAATAAGAAGATAAAATTCACTATGGTTATAGAAAACTTGAACAACCCTGTCAACCAACTTTATCTAATTTGTATTTATAAAATACTCAAGAGCAGAATACACATTCTTTTCAAGTATGTAAAGAACATTTACTAAGATATACCATAATGTGGCATACCTCAGATTTAAAAGGAATCAAAGCCTACAAAGTATGTTTTCTGAATATAATGATATTAAATTAAAAATTAGTAACATAAAGATATCTGGAAAATTCCCCAATATTTAGAAATAAAATCAAACACTTCTATACAACCTATGGGTCATAGAAAAAATCAAAAGGGAATTTAAAAGCATTTGAACTAAATAAAGATAAAACACAATATGTCAAAATCTGTGAGATGCATCTAAAGCAGTTTTCATAGAGAAATTTGTAGCACTGAATCATATGCTATAAACAAACAAACAAAAAAGTCTCAATGTCCTTAACCTCTGCCTTTAGGAAACCAGAAACAGAAAACCAAATTCAACCCAAGGTAAATATAAGAAATAATAAGGATCAGATTAAAAAAATCAGTGAAATAGAAAAATTTAAAAAGAGTCAGTGGGGGCTTCCCTGGTCGCACAGTGGTTGAGAGTCCGCCTGCTGATGCAGGGGACACAGGTTCATGCCCCAGTCCGGGAAGATCCCACATGCAGCAGAGCAGCTAGGCCCGTGAGCCATGGCTGCTGAGCCTGCATGTCCGGAGCCTGTGCTCCACAACGGGAGAGGCCACAACAGTGAGAGGTCCGCGTACCGCAAAAAAAAAAAAAAAAAAAAAAAAAAAATATATATATATATATATAATATTCTAATTTAGACTATTATAAGCTAAATAAAGGATTTTTTTCTTGTCCAGCTAATATACAAATTAAATGATTCATCAATCATGTCCCCAACTTATTTTCTCTAGAACTCCTGAGCTTCTTATAAAATTCTAAAATTTGTATGTATGAGTAAATATTTTTTTAATTGACTGTATTTCTGAGGTAAAAATCGTTCATATCAGTAGCTCCTATAATTTTCAAAAAAGAGAAGTTCATAAGTTCTCAATATTAAAAAATCCCTGAAACTATAAAAAATATAGAAAAATGTATTTATTTTTTTGGCAGGCGATCTAAAACAAAACAAAAGAAAGCAATAAATTCAAAAGCTAGAAAGAAGACAACAAAATACTAAATCAAAACTTCAATCTTGTAAATAACCCAATTTTGGAGAAAATATTTAAATTATAGATCAGGCAGAATACATAGAGAATTCTTATAAATCAAAAATAAAAATACAAATTAGAAAACATTTGAAAAGCACATGTCATAAGAGGAAATACAAATGACCAATAACCATATGAAAATACGCTCAACCTAAATATTAACAGAGAAAGTATAATTAAAACAAAAGTAGTTGGAACTTTTCATCAGTCAGATTAGCACATATTTTTAAACATGTGATGATGCAAATGCTGACAACAGTGTAGAACAATGGGAGCCTTCATATACTGCTATGGAATTTGCAATTTTTACCACTAATTTGAAGTTCAATCTGTTAGTATATATATTCATCTTCTGTGGCTGTTGTAACAAATTACCACAAACTTGTTGCCTTGAAACAACAGAAATTATCTTACAGTTCTGGGGGCTGGAAGTACAAAATAAATATCACTGGGCCAAAATCAAGGTATTGGTAGGGAAATATACCTTCTAGAGGCTCTAGGAGAAAACCATTTCTTGCTTCTAGCTTCTAGTGGCTTCCAGCATTCTTTAGCTTGTGGATACACCACTGTAGTCATTCAAGGCTAGCATCTTCAAATTTCTCTCTGCTCCATCTTCACATCCTCTCCTTGGGTATTTGTATGTAAAATCTCCCCTTGTTCCCTCATTTTAAGGATATTTGTAGTTGTATTTAGGACCAATCCAGAAAACCTAAGATAATTTCCCCATCTCAAGATTCTTATTTAATGGCATCTGCAAAATCTTTTCCCTGTATAAGGTGACATTTATAGGTCCTAGTTGATAGGAACTCCAGTCACTAAATTTAGGAGGCCAGAGTCCCTGGAATCATCTTTGGCTTCCCCATCCCTCATGTTCCTCATTTAATGTGTTGGTAAATCATTTTGGCTCTGCCTTCAAAATAATTGCATTCGTCCATTGCTACTGCACTGGTTTAAGCCATCATCAGTACTTACCTGGATTAATGCAATAGCTTCTTAACAGGTCCTTCTGCTTGTATTCTGATTTATAGGCATTCAGTTCTAAAACACAAAGACCAAGTCATCCTTTAAATCCTTGAGGCAGGTCATGACAATATGCTGATTAAAAGCCTGCAAGCGCTTCTTTTCTCATTGAGTGTAAAAACAAAGTCATACAGTTGTCCATAAGCCCAACATAATCTACCTCTTACCCCAAAACTCTGACTTCCTTTCTTACCACTCTCCCCATTCACTCTACTCATTTCACTCTAGCTATACAACCATCTTTGCTGACTCTTCATCATTTCAGGCATATCCTTGATTTAGAACTTTAAATTAGGTACTTCTCTGCCTGGAATTCACTGACACCAGCTATCCACCTGAACAACACCCTCGCCTACAAAAGCCCTTACTCAAATGTCACTATGTGATGAGGCCAACCTATAGCATCCTATTTAAATCTGAAATTCCTTTCCTAGCATAGCACATATGATTCATCTTGCCCTATTTTTTTCACCTTTTTTCCACAGTTCTTTCCGCTTTCTAACAAATGAAAATTTAACATCTTTGTTATTTTAATTAATTATCATCTAATTTCCACTGGCTGAAAATAACTTCCATAAGGGCCAGGATCAATTTTGTTTTACTGACATATCCCCAAAAAACTAGAACAATGCTTGGTACAGAGTAGGCTTTTAATACGTGTATAAGTAAATGAATTGCTCAGTTCTACCACGTGCCTTATAGTGACATGTCATACAATTTTGTGTCTTCTTTTTAATAATGTTTTTACTCTTTAATTCACAGTTGTAGCTTCTTCTCACATTTGAACATTTCTTTGATGTAAATCTCCAATGAATCAAACTATCAAGGAGTAGCATTCAGAGAAATGTCTTTTTTTAAAGCTTCATATGTGGTTCTGTAGTAAACTATTACTTCTGTAGAATGTGTGAAATTCTATGCTGATTTCCTCTTTAAATAACTATACATAGAGATATCAAAAAGTACTTTGGAATTTTTCTTAGGGAACTAAACATACATATTTGGACAAGAACATCAATGAAATTATCATTAGAAAGAAAAGGCACAAAACTTTAAGATATAGAAAACTAGTATGTGTGGACTTTTGAATTTAATACTTTTATCACTGATATTTTACTTTATATACTTACCTTATATATTTTATGTAAGATAATTCAACATATATGGGCTATATGAATAACATGGGTGTATACTATTTCAGACATAAATAATGAGGAGGGAGGTTTTTTCCCAAGGACATCATAATTCCTTGGAGGGAAATGCTTTGAAGAAAAGTCTCGTATGAAATGGGAGATCTTACAAGAGAGGTAGATTCTGTTGCAACACCAAAGGTGATAGAATAGGTTTTATGTAAGAGTATGAGATAAGCCTACATATCAGAAAACTCATTGTTAAAATATCATAATTACAAGAGAGGACTAAAGACATTCTAAGAAGAGAGAAAATAAGTGTAATAATCATTGAATAGAGAAGGTCACTATGGCTTAATGATTAGATGTATCTATTGGATACATATTGGCATAGTGAGACAAGAAAGGAAATTTGGACCAGAATTACCTAATTCTGAAATTAATCTACTATAAAACAGTACAAGACTTTATTTTTTTCTTATAGTTTTAGAAACAATATTAAAGGTAGAATTTTGAGTACTTCTTCATTATAAATCCTTTTCTTCTCTCCATAAACATATAATTATTTCTCTGAACAAAAGCTTAATAATTACTGACAACTGTCAACTCAGTAGCACATTTTTGTATTCTGTTTTTAACTGTCAACAAAGAATGGAGAGGTTTGAGCAATGATATTTCATGTAAAATTATATTTTTTTAGAATTGCAGGCTCAAATCCAGAAGCAACCGCCTTGAATTGAGAAAATTAACCATATCCTGGAACGAGTTTCTACTTACTTATTGTGCAAATTGTTTAGCACATTGCCCAGACATCAAGAGACATGACACACAAGTATCAGTATATGTCAACATGTGAATGAATTGAACATTTTCCTACTGTTTGTAAAAGTTTAGCAGTAAGGAAGGATTACTGAGAAAAGGACAGTATTCCATTGCAAAATACACAAACAATATTACAGAGTAAAGGCCATTTCCCTCCCTCTCTTTCTCCCCTCCCTATCAATCTAGTGCTACAGCAATAACTGTCATATTGACAACACAAAGACTTTCAAAGTAGCAGAGGGTACTATCAGTTTGTTCCTCATTTTTTTTTGGTAAACTTAAATACTCTGTATTTTTGAGATCAAACGAGTTTAACTTTTTTAAGTTATTGAGCTAAAGGATCTTTTGTTGAGCTCTTGCAACTCACAAAAGTTTTTGTTATAAAAGTGATAGCAGCATTTCCTGGAGGGTAGCCACTGGCATTAGGACTAGAAACCTACACAACACTAGCTGTTCCAACTCTTAAAAAATGGTTCTGCAAGTTATCAAAAAAGTATTTTGAAAGCATCTGGGGATACAGTTTTATGGGGACAAAATTGTGTGCAAGAGAATTGGCTTAATCAACACCCAAGGGGAGAAGGAGAATAGTGAAAAGTTCTTTGCCAAAGGCACAAAGGAGAAGAACATCATATCTCACCTTGCTGGAAGGCACAGGGAAGAGAAAGTGTGGACACTGATACAATGATTTTTATCACGAACATACACAGATATAGCAAAGCATGCAATTACATTACTCAGCGTTCTCCAGAGAAATAGAACCTATAATAGAAACAGAACCTATAGGAGAAAAATTATATATATGGAGAGAGAGAGAAGATTATATTTTAATGTATTGGCTTAGCAATTGTTGGGGCTGGCAAGTCTGAAATACATAGGGAAGGTTGATAGGTTGGACGTTCAGGAAATTGTTAATGTGGCATTCCTGAGTATGAATCCCCCAGGGCAGCAGTCTGGAAACTCAGGGAGGGTTCCTATGTTGCAGTCTTGAGGAAAATTCCTTCTTGAGGAAACCTGTCTTTACTCTTAAGGCGTTTGACTGATTGGATGAGGCCTACCCATATTATGGAAGATAATCTGATTTACTCAAAGTTCACTATTGAAATGTTAATTCCATCTGAAAAATTAACTTCAGAGCAACATCCAGACTAGTATTTGACCAAACAACTGGGCACCATAGCCTAGCCAAGTAGACACATTAAATTAACCATCATAGCAATTAAAATTAAAAAGATTTAAGATTCAAAATAATAATTCCTGAATTATACAGTTTAGTAGAGCCAATTTGCCTAATAATCCACCCATCATTTGAGTCAGCTATTCCCACTCAACTCTATTATTCAGTCTTGGAACAGCCAGTAATTCAAAGAAAATTTCTACTATTATCTATAAAAAGTCAAGGGTTGATTCCTACAATTTGATCCTCAGATTCCACCTTCTCCCACTTGGATTCACAGACTCATTTTACCCAATCTCCCTCTTAGGTTTCTAATCTCTATTGCTTTAACTATTTCTTGACAAGAGAACACACCATGAGCCTTATAAAGACTAGGCTTTTGTCTTTCTTCTTTACAGCTCCAACCCAAACACAGCCCTACCTCAGAATGGATGCTCAGTACATTACTTGATGAAGATTTTGTGGCCTGCCTAAATTCTGAATCTTTTGCGTACCTCCGTTACTAAGTTATTATAGCATTAATTTTTATTTATTTTAAAAACTTGTATTGAAATTATGCAACAGCATCAATTTGAATCCTTTTTCAAAAACAACTTTCTTTACTCTTTCAGATGTAAACTGAAACCTACATGAGGCATCGTTTTGCATTTATTTATTTATTTATTTTTGCGGTACGCGGGCCTCTCACTGTTGTGGCCTCTCTCGTTGCGGAGCACAGGCTCCGGACGCTCAGACTCAGCGGCCATGGCTCACGGGCCCAGCAGCTCCGCGGCATGTGAGATCTTCCCGGACCGGGGCATGAACCCGTGTCCCCTGCATCGGCAGGCAGACTCTCAACCACTGCGTCACCAGGTAAGCCCTGTTTTGCATTTTTGGGGGACAGAATGAATTTTAAAATTTTACTGTGCACTTTCATTATGAACAATTTCCTCTAAATAATATTTTGAATCATAGGATACTTACTTGAAAAAAGAGTCAGGAGAAAAAAAAAGGCTCTGCCTTTTTAAGAGCAATTCCCTTTATTTTAATTTTGAAATATCTCCCAAGTACCAATTTTTATTATGTATGTTATATATATATTGCATATATTATATTATGTATATTAAATAATATAAAATATATGTAATATACATAATAAAAACATTTTTATATTACAAGTATTATACTTATTAATATATTTGCAGTATGTAATATATGTACATTATATATAACATATATTTGTTTTTAGTATTGAAGGATGAATGTGTGGGTGTAGAGGAGAAGCTAAGGAAATGCTTGTATATGAATTCACATTAATTACACTCTGACAAAGTTAACTGCATAATACTATACAGTGACTACAGCACACACTGCTATATTTAAAACAGATATCTAACAAGGACCTACTGTATAGCACAGGGGAACTCTGCTCAATATTCTGTAATAATCTAAATGGGAAAAGAATTTGAAAAAGAATAGATACATGTATATGTATAACTGAATCACTCTGCAGTACACCTGAAACTAACACAGCGTTGTTAACCGACTATACTCCAGTAGAAAATACAAAATTTTAAAAAAACTGCTGATAAATTTCTCGTGACTCTTGCATTTCATGCACACTTCTTAATAACTTTTGAAAATTCCCACTGTGAGCACTGATATTTATCTATCTCTGGCCTATGCAAAAAATTAAATCAGTATAAAACATCAGGTTTAAGAGGTATATTTTATTTCCTTTCTTCATGATAGGTTTAACACAAGTATTTAACTAATTGCTGAAATTGAAAGGACTTTTCTATCATGTAAGTTTGGAGAGCAATAAGAGAGAAATCTTGTCAATATATTAGGATGTTGCCTGACTTAGAGTTAGTATTGGTTGAACAGTATCTTTAACATTATTATTATAGACTTATATTAGAATTCTTTTGTTAGGAAGTAACACAAAAAAGTGTGGTCTAGCTTAAAAGCTGAAAGTAACATTGTCATAAAGATTTAAAGGATTTCATTGAAAACAAAGCAGGTGTGCTCATCTGTCTTCAGAAACCACAAGAGCCCTGGAAAATGCCATGGACTTTTTGTCTATCTCTTTTTTCTGTTTATCCCCTTGTGCCTTCTTCAGTCTTTTCTCTTTGGGCATTTTCTCAGCTCCTATACATATGGCAAAATATATAGCTCATTCATAAATATTGTTTATATTATTTGGTTATTCTGTGTCCCAGTTACAAATTCTTAGTTAAGAGACGTTGATTGGCCCTATTTGGGCTAAAAATTTAATCCTCAACTAAGAGCTACTGGGGCTTCCTGCTTAGGGTGTTTGTCGGAGTCATTTAAGCAGATGAGACAGATACATAAAGTACCCAAAGGCATATATTCTATCATTTGTACTATAGACACAGAAAACTCCTGAGCTGAAAAGGTCCTGTCCTTCAGATTCTTTACTTCTTCTCAAGCCAAACACTGTTAATTGTCACAGGAGATGGGTGAAAATTATACCTCTTTAAATTTAATAATGAAGATAGGTAAGGAAGAAATTCAGCAAAAAATTCAGTGTAGTATAACAACACAGTACCAGTTTTGTGCCAGTGACATTAAGCCTCATTTTAAATAAAATTCTATGTAGCCAATCCACGGCTAAGCCCCAAGCCCAGATTTCAGATTTTGAATATGTCTTTGTCATCAAAATTTACCTCTGAATAGAATGATTGTTTGCTCTTTCTCTGTCTTCATGCAGATAGAGCACATTTTCCCCTTATTAATTGTGTACTTGTGCTATTTTTAATTTTCAGCTTAATTTTGCTCCTCTTTTTTGTCAGCTCACTCAAAGAAAAGATAGAATGGAAGTGAATCACATTTTTGTAACTGAATTATGACTAACCTTGATTTTTTCTTCTTTTGTAAATTGGATTTTAATAAATGAGATGAGCACCAACTTGATGTTTCTTGTGTCTTTAATAAACCATCTATCCTATAAAATTCAAAAATCTCACACACAATGTAATTACACAGAAAAGAAAAAAAAACAAATCAAAAACGCAGACAGTGGACAGCTCAATTATGCATTACCAATCCACAGAAAGGAAATACCTATTCCAAAAGAGTGAGATATTATTTCCATTCCTCAACTTGTCTTCACAGCTAAGCTGCAGGGTTATTGCATGTATCATAATTGTCATGGAAATTAGAAGAGGACAAAGTAGACAGAATGACTAACCAGCTCACCATAAGATGATGCTAATGCAAGAACATACAGAAAGGATAGTTTCAAATATGATTTCAAACTTCATTATGGTTATAGACTGTGTTGAGTGAGATACTCGTGATCAGGCTTACCAACATCAGCATTACTGACATCTAGAGATAGATAATTCTTTAATACGGGGAAATGTCCTGTTCATTACAGGATGTTTAGCCGCATCCCTGACCCCTATGCATTAGATGGCAATAGCATCTCCAATTTCTGGTTGTTACAACTCCCCACCAGTTGTAGCAACCAAAAATTCCTGTAGACATTGCTAAACTTATCCTAGGGAGGAAAATTAATCCATTGTAAAACCACAGGTTAAAATTAATTCCTAAAATTAATCTCAAAAGTTGAGCCATGTGACTATGTGTTAATCATAACATTATGAAATTAATGTTATGATTAATTATGAAATTATTATGAAATTAATGTTATGTTAGAAATTTCCAAAAACAGGTATGATGTACACATCTTCAACAATCACTATTTATTGAGACAAATAATATGCATATCTAAGTCTACCATAAATCTGAAAAATACTACAATAAAAAACATCAAAATTTATATGAGTCCCCCAGCATACATGAAAAACTAAAAAACTTCTGTAAGTAAACTTTAAAAACCAGAGAACATGCTTTTTCCAGTCTGTAAACCAGTGTGTCAGATATTTCAAGAAAGAGAATGCAAAGTAGCCACACTTTTTTCACTTTATTATCAGTTTAGAAAGATAAATGACAAAATATACTCTAATTGTATCAATTAACCACAAATTGAATGAGTTTTGTTTGAAACCATTTATTTTCTACTTTATAAAGAGGGCAGTGTTTAAACAATAATTCTTCTAATGACATGAAAACCATGAAGTAGAGCTTGTTTATAATTATAATTCTGGACTTCAGAAATTTTAATCATTAAGAAATTATATGTCCAGAGATTTCATGTTATGGACAGCTTGGCTGTTTTAAACTTATTATTCATTTTGCTTTTTTTGTTCCTAGAGAATTTCAATTCTGAGGTGACATGGTGAAGAAGACACTGTACATTGTTTAGAACAATTTTTAAAAGTTTTTCCCTTCCCTAAAAACACAATAACCAATCCAACCCAACAGAGATTGAAGATCTATTACTAGCTTCAGATATACATATATATATATATATTTATGTAGCCAAATGAGCATTTTTCTTCTGAAAAAATAAGTTTTTCTTAAAAAGGAATGCAAGCCTTGTTTATGAATTAACAACAGATGATTTTATGATTTAACATTACAAAGGACCAAGGAAAAAGGGAATTGTTAAAAAGATAATCTATTTCTTTAACTGTAGAAATTCAAAGAAGCTGAAGAAAACACAACAAATTTTTTTTCAAAGAACTTATAATCCATGTACTGATTTCTTTTTATTTCTTTTATGTAAACCACATGTCACAGTGAATTATTCAGTATGTTCTCTGGTTAGGCCTTTTTTATTAACTTTATATAAATCTTTGGACAAAACTAATGACAATTCAAATTAGTTATGACTTGGAGAATTAGTCAGCAGATAAGAACAGTGTCTAATATGTATCATGTATTGTGTTAATAGCATAAGTAATCACTGCAGCATGGAGACTGCAGCATGGGGGATGGTTGCTCATCTTAGAACAAAAAATATCAGTCAATTATTTATAACTAGGAGGAAAGATTTTTCAATTAGCATAAAACCTGAAAGACTTCTCTTTCTACCAAAAATCCAGGGGCTGTAAACCCCTTCCATCGGTCCAGTACTACAAAGATCAATACCTTATATCATAATTCAGACAAGAAAATGATTTTTAAAAAAAGAGATGAAACAACACTCTGAAGCTGGCACTTTAAAGAGTACAAATTGAAAATTTTATCATAGTTAATAACTGTATTAATGCAAAAGAGGAATAATTAGAACTATCAAAACAAAACTTACATTTGAAAGATGAAAGAGCAACAACTGCAGAAAGAGGGAGATTTCTCTGCAGTCAAATAAAAATGCTTTATAAAAATAAGAAGGGAATAAGGCAAGAAGAAGGATAAAGAGACCATTATGTCCATGCCACTTTCTCACTTTATCCCAGCTTACCCTTCCCCTTCCCCATGTCCTCAAGTATGTTCTCTATGTCTCTATTCCTGCTGTGTCTACCTAGAGGGGTGGGATAGGGAGGGTGGGAGGGAGATGCAAGAAGGAAGACATATGGGGATATATGTATATGTATGGCTGATTCACTTTGTTGTAAAGCAGAAACTAACACACCATTGTGAAGCAATTATACTCCAATAAGATGTTAAAAAAAAGAGAAGACCATTACGTTTTTGAAGTAGCTATTCCAAATTAAATTATGTGGCTCACAAAAGAGCGTGGTGTCAATGAATTATCCAGAATCCGATGAGATAATGAAGACTGACCAGCTTATAAACACATCCTTAAATCACATCTAACTGAGCTTACAATTGAAATAAATTGTATTAATTTTAGATTTGATGTTTTTTGATAAACATGTATGTACACACAATAATATATATACGATATATCCATGTATATATACATACATGCACATAACTATATACATACACACATACATATATACATATATAATTTCTTAAACAGGTAAATTGTATATTCTAACTTGATTGCAAGTATTTGATAAAATGTGATTACTAAATTTTAATAATGTCTGCAAAAGACACTAAACAGATATTTGAACAAAGTACACTAGTAGCAGCCATTGCAGTGAAGATTGTGGTACCCAAAATGGAAACTTCAAGTAAGTTTTATCCCACAGAATATTGCATAATAAAACAATCTTTTCTGTGTTTTCTATATTATATCAGTGCTTCTTTCCAATTCTATCACCACCTACATCAGCATCACCTGGGGAATTGTTAGACATGTAAATATCAGGATCCATTCTGCTCCTACTAAATTAGAAACTCTGTGGCTAGTGTCCAGTGATCTGGGTTTTTAGAAACTCTTCAGGTGATTTTGACACATATGACAGTTGGGAGCCAATATCTTGTAAAATACTTTGGGACATACTAATCCCCCAAAAAATATTGTAAAGAAGCTTGATGCAAAACAGGCAGCATCACATAAAGTAGCCTGCAACAAACATGATAGTACTGCCTTTCCATAACTTTCTAACTCATGGCTTTTAGCATATTTAACTTAAGGAGCTCCTCCCCAGTAAGGAGGGTTCTTAAATTTTTCTATAGGAAGTTGTTATTGGGAGGAATCTTTATGAAGTGCCCCAAAGGTAACACTGTAAAAAAAATCATGACATATGTTGGGCATCAATTCCATTGAGCAGATGGCTGGGAAGAACACTTTGACAAAATAATAAATTTTCCACTCAGGAAAAGAATAGGCATTTAGTGCCATTCTATCGGAATCCAGGCAAGTTTAATTTTCCATCACTGTTGTGACCTCTCCCGTTGTGTAGCAAAGGCTCCGGACGCGCAGGCTCAGCAGCCATGCCTCATGGGCCCAGCCGCTCCGCGGCATGTGGGATCTTCCTGGACCGGGGCATGAGCCCGTGTCCCCTGCATTGGCAAGCAGACTCTCAACCACTGTGCCACCATGGAAGCCCTGATTTCCCATGTTTTTGAGGACAAAGAGATCAGCTGGAGTGGACTCTGAGCCAGCAAGGTTCAAGCAGTGGTTACTCTTCTTGCCAGCTTAACTGGATGACATCCCAGGCTGAGATCTCCTAATATCGGGCTGTTCGTTTCTTTTTTAATTATCCCCTGAATACCTATGATGTCTGTTACATACATTTGTCACAAAAGCCCTTTATATTCAGTCAAAAGGCTCCCTAATGATCCATTAAAATCAGCGCATTTTAATGCACTGACTCATTAAGAACAGCAAAAATGACAAAAATTATATTTCCCCTTCTTTCATTACCAGAAGTATTAAGTCTTCAAAAAACACATTTAGCTTCAGCATGGACTCATTCTGCACTAGAGGAAGTCACTTTCATTCTAGATTGGACAAAGTCACTCTTTTAAATTAAGCAAAGGAAAAGAAAAATTTTGTACACACTACTACATATAAAAGAGAAAACGGACAAGGACCTACTGTATGACACAGATAACTATACTCAATATTTTGTAATAACATTATAATATATAATAACATGTAAGGGAAAAGAATCCAAAAAAGAATAGAGGTATATATATATGTGTAAATGAATAACTTTACTGTATGCCTGAAACTAATACAACATTCCATTCTTCCCATCTTTCAGATGCTAAACATTTCATATTTGAATATGCCTGTTGAGACTAAAAACATTTGCAATACATAAGTAAAAAATATGTCTTACCCCTTTAGAACTGTTAATATTTTTACTATCTCCCCAAGTGATTAGTTTATGCTTCCTTTTCCTTCCTGATTCAAATATAGCTTCTGAAGGTTTTTTAATAATATATATATATAATAATAGGTTTCTGTTTGTTTTAAGTTTCTAGAGTTCATCAATATCTACCCCTCATTTCTGGATTAAGAGATGAATGACAGTACTTCTCAAACCCCTTGCAGTTGGTGGGGCCATGTGACAAATTTTAGCCTTTGGACCATGAATAGAAGTGATATGTGTTTCCGCTGAGACAGGCAAGAGCTTGTGTGTAATGTTCCAGATCCTGTTTCTTTGCCACTGTGGTTACAGAGAAAAACTTACTCTGAAATTATAGAGTCACAAGACCAAAGCATTCTGTATTGCTGGGGAAACACTGCCTAAGAGATGCCCTTGGACAAACAGTACAATTTTTACAAGTGAGAACTAGATCTTTATTATATTAAGTCATTGTGATTAAGGGCCTGCCTGCCACCACTGCTAGGTCACATTATGACCTAGCCCATCATAACTAGCAAAGTGTCGACATTGAAGAAAAAATTTAAAAGCAGTAAAACATTATAAAGAAAGAAAAAACATCCCAGGCATGTGATACATATGAATTAAACAACATTTTTTCTTTACACACTATTTTGTAATCTGCTTCTTTGGTTAACATTGACTCATGATCATTTTCCAAGCCATTAAATATTATTCCACAACATAATGTTTAATGACTGTATAGTATTATACGACAATGATCTATGAAAATATATTCAATCAATTTCCTAGTCTTAGACAATTAGGTTGTTTAGAAACATTTTTCATTGCAAACTATATCAGAATGAACAGTTATAGCTATATCTTATATCCACAATTACTTCTATAAAATAAATACCTAGAAATAAAATTTCTGACATGAATGTTAAAAAATGCCAAGACTTTTGCTAAATTACTTGTCATAAATGTAATTTACACGACTGCTGACATTATGAGCATTGTTTTCACTATTTTAAGTCACTTTTTAAAAATTCCTTACTTCAATAATGCTAATTATATAAGAAATTGAACACTTTACTTTTTCCAAGTGCAAAAGTGTTTTAACTTTATATCTTATGTATATTTTGAAATTTAAGTAAACTTGTCAAAAACTTTTCAGGGATGTTGGGAATTGGATTCAATTCAACACCTATATATTAAATACTAACCATGCGTTTGGTCATCCCCAAAGCACTGAGTTATCTAGCATTAAATTATTGTACAAAAATTTCAACTCAAAATCTTCAAGTAAGCTTTCTTAAGGTAGACATTTTAAAAATTGTGTCAGCTAAGTTCTAAGTCACTTACAATTTCAATTTCCTCTTGAGAAATTATGTCAGAATCTCTAGCCAAGCAATCATATGTATAACACCTCTGAAATTTTTTTGAAACTTCTTTTTTTCTTGAATTTAAATTATATGACTGGCAATAAATTTAGGTTTATTTTTATCATGGTTTCTTAGGGGTCTAGTATTGCCAGCTTCATTTCATAAACATTATATATAAAATATATAATCATTATTCTTCCCATTCTAATTTTTAGGGAAAAATCCTGATTGTTTCAGTTTGGATCAAGTCCTCCTCCTCCTCTTCTTCCTTCTCCACTTCCTCCTCCCTAATAATTTTACTAAGTCTTAGCTAAATAAATTCTTTGAAACAGTTCCTGTTTAAATGAGGAAAAAAACTTTACAAACCCATAATCATCACCACCACCACAACAAAAGTAATTATTTAGCACTTCAACATTTGTTCATTGGAACAGACTCTATTTTGTTGTGGGTAAAAGGAGACTCTGAAGCTACACCCCTGGATTCAGAAATTGCTTCTTGCTGGCTGTTACTTTAGGAAAATGTTCTAATATCTCTGTACTTCAGCTGTGCAACTATAAAATAATATCTATGTTATAGGTCTGTTGTGAGGATTAAATAAGTTAATAGTAGACCTCTAGAGCCTGGCACGTTATATTTACCAAAAAAAAAGCTTTACTATACCTATATAAACAGAAAAATATTTTATTTTTCTGAGTATGTATGTCAAATATCCATCAATTGTTCTACATAACATTGAAGATTCACAGTAATAAGAGCCAAAAGGACAAATGATTGCACAGAAAGAAGAAAAGTTAAGGAGTAGACAAAATTCTACAATATTCTAGAGGTCTTTTTTCCTTACCCTTTCCCTGCAAATGTGAATTTTGAGGTCAGAATATTAATCTACCAATTGAATAGATAAGCGCTTTCTTGAAAATGTTAAAATATTAATTTCAGAAACACTGTGATATGGGTGTCGATAATTTTTAACATATGAATCAATATTCTCTAGTACAACCAGAGAGATAGGAATCAATATATATTAGTTTAATGTCAAAGCTAGACATGCAGTTTTAAAAATAGGAAATTGCTTTCTGAGTGGAAAATAAAATTATTTTTTCTTAAAGTGGAAGATCTTTTCAGAGTCCAAGTCATGCCCTGGTGATTCTTTTAGGTTGTACCACATCTTTTGAGATTTTGAATTGTTACTTATGTTTTTCATTTTTGCCACTTATACTATTCATTTAAGATTTTTATTCTTCCCTTGACACAACACTTTCTTTTTTACAAACTGCTCCCAGTGGTAAAATATATATAATTGCTTGTTAAAACGGTTACATTGTTTGTGAAGTGATAAATTAACAAATCATATAAGCCACATTTTTCTTTAAGATAATTTGCATTACAAAGTAATCTCACACTTTAACTTACCATTATAACAGGGTACAGAATGGAGGTTTGGCACTAATTGTGACTACTACTTTAAAAAAAGAGGAAAATAATCTTCTTCTAAATTGAGCACATACACAGTTGCCAACATCAAGGCCATATGCCTTTCTCTAAAAATTAACAAGATTTGTAAGAAGAGACTACACTATCACCGGTCACTAATTCAATGCCCACCCTCCCTGTTCATACAGAGAAATAAACAAGGGAAAGGCAGTTCAGTAATAACATTTTACTCTTTCCCTGCCCAATTGCAGTTGGGTGAGCCTCATTCAATATACTGCTTTAAAGACTGCAAGGCAGTCAACTTGATGGTCTGCTCTTGTACCTACCTATGAATTGGAGAGAAATATCAAGTTGAATGTAGCTGCCTGAGCATAGCAGATTGCACTTCTTCCATTTGAGATATATCAAGAATGTGTGAATACTCTGTGAATCAAGTGTTAAGTACTGCAGAATCTAGCTCATCTGGAGCCATTTTATCAGTACCTGACTCAGGACTGCTGTATCCTTGCCAAAGAGGCTCTAGCAGCAAGAGACAAAGATGGCACTTGTAGTTGAGGCAGGAACCCTGAATGGAAAGCACTAAACCAGACGTTGATGAAGGACTAGGGCAGTGGAGAAGCCTTGAAAAATTCAAACATACTTCTGAAAAATGTTCCAGCATTTGGATGATTGCCTCACAGAGAGCACTGACAGTCAATTGTTATTAACCAGAGATTCAGAAAAAAAAAAAAACAAAACAAAACAAAAACCAAGAGATATTGTACCCATGAGTGCCCCTTAGATCTTCAAGATACGGGCAAGGGCACAAATAAAGGGCTAAATGATATATATATATAAAAATGTTATCAAGTCATAAATCAGGGTAACAAATTGTTTAATAGCATCTATTCTATTTTCCTACCTGATAAATATACCTTCATAATGATAAAATTTTAAAATATGGATGAGTCTATGGACTTCACAAAAGAAACTGAGTTTAACTATTATTGTGCATGTCTAAATATTCTATAGATGGCAAGTTATGTTTAAGTGGGTAATAAAATAAAACACACACATAATTCATAATTTTTGTATTTATTTGATATGATCTATTTTGTTTGGCTCTTTTCAGTAAAACAATAATTATGTTATTATAATCAAGATTTTCACAACTTATTTTCAAAGAATAATAATAGTATAAAATAATTTAAAATAAGATGTAATTGTCTTGAGTATAAAAATGTGAATAAGTATACAAATGTAAATTAAAAGTGAGTAATTAAATCATATGCATATATTTCAAAAGGTTATTTTTCTTTTAAATTGTTCACAATTCTCTATTAACTTTAAAAGACTAAATACAAACTATCAATAATGAATATAAAAACACTTCAAAATTATTTTAAAAACGTTAATTATATGTTTTTAAAAAAAATTCTCTTCAATATTTCAAATAATTAAAAGATAAAATTATCAGGCTAAGAAAGTTTTGCCAAGTTTAACAAATTGATATCTTATTAATAATGCATGTTATGTTTAGACACATCCACATCCACATATAATATAAACAAATTATATGATATTATGCATTTTTTAATGTTAAAAATATTTCTTACTATTTGTAATCATTGACAGTGTCTCACTAATTCTGAAATCACAAATAGGAATGCCAAGAGAAGCAAGAAAACAGAAATTTGTCACTCTTGGGGCAGTGGGGGTAGAGGGGAAAGGGGAATTCATTAAGCAGTAATCTATTGCATTCATGCTATCTGAAAGAAAGGATGTGACAAGTTAGGTTTTTTTGCTACTGAAGCATTTCCATTATGCAAATATCTGAAATTCAAAGTATTCATTGTATGACTCTGACACTGGAAACAGAATTTACAAACTTTCAAGGCACTAGATAGAGGTACTTTTTCTTTGAAAGATACACAGCAAGGGAGATAGAGAAGTGTTTCCTTGAGTTCTCAGCAGTGTTAGGAGTATAAATGCCTTGAGGTTACAGGTCTTGCTGTGTCAACATCAAGCCAAGATTTTGTATAAGCAAGCCATACATATTCTTTTTTATTATTTTGTGCATATACTGTATGGCATGCAAGCCACAGGACAGGTGTCCTGCTTGTTAAGTTCTAAAAAGGGTGTTGATTTTCCCCTTTTCCTTTGTTCCTACTCCCTGATCCCTACACTACAGTGGAGATTGAGAAATGGAATGAGTGCAAGAACAATCAAAGTTACTCCATCCCCAAAGTCCATCAAGGCACAAACTTGGTTGATAATTGGACAAACAGAAGCAAAGTTGGAATATTTTGTTACAAAGGTGTAGGAAAGAAGATGTAATAAGTCATGGTTCAAAGCAGGGAATGGTTCACTGTAGAGATCTTCTAAAGATTCACTTATAAACCTTACTAAATAGCCAACATTTAAATATCAGCATTTGGACAGACTGCATGTAAGAGGCAGAAGAGAAGTGCTATCAACCACTATTAAGTAAAAATCAAAACAAAATAAAACACATATTGGATATTTTCCCTCTCATCCCTGCTTTCCTAACCCCAACTGTCTTCAACATAAAAGAAAGAAAAGCAGAACGGTTGCGAAAAAGAGTAATGCCAAGACTAGGCAAAGATCAGATTACATCCCTTTCTCTCCTTTTTGGCTGATCTTGAATCCATGATCAGACTTGAACTTGGGGAAGGTGGGTTTGAGTTTAAAGTTGTGATTTAAGCAAATTGGTCTTTTACATGACATGAAGAATTTTCAAAGTTAAAAAAAAAAAGTTATACCATTTGCTCAAGATATCCTTAAATAGCAGCAAAGGGAAATCTGATAATGTTTGAATAATTGTAGAAAAAATCATGTTTTCTAAATATACCCTACTTAGCCCAGTCCATTCAATAAAGTAGTTACATACTTAGCTAACTCTCTGACATTTAGACTTTTCCTGATATTTTACTATTATTACAATGATATAATGAACATCTTTTTTACTCAATCTCAATGTGCTTCCCTCTATATTTCCTTGGAATATATTTTTATAAGTGTGAGATATATATGTATATATATATATATATATATATATATATATATATATATATACACACACATACATATATATATAGTGCCAAATAGTACTTCACCAAAATGTACAACGGCTTAACTTTTAAAATCCATTTGCTTTTTATAATTTTAAGACAACCCTTTATCATCCAAATTTAATTTTCTTGTAAGGAAGATGAACACAATTTCAACAATTTTTTATATAGCCAATTTAGGGGCTCAGTACTAAATGTACAAAAGTAGCTCAATACAAAAACACAGTGAGTCAAAGGAGATCTTAAGTTACAAAGAAGTCCAAGAAATACCATGATGTTTGTTGTAAGCCACGCTCTAAATATCTTCCATGTGTTCTAAGACCTTTGATCTGTGGCTGATACACCCTAGGGTGACATACACCCTGATGAGAGGTGTACTTCCCTCTCCCTGAATGGAAGTGACACCTGAATGTTGCCTCTGACCAATAGAATATAGCAAATGAGATGAGGTGTCACTCTCATGATTACGTAATTCTGTATAGCAACAGTGAAGGGATTCATCATCATCATAATCATCATTATCATTACCACCATCATCACGTCCCCAAATATTATTATTTTAAATGTTTTGTCATAAAATTCTTCAAAGAGCTTATATAGGGACAATCATTTGAATAATGAAATATTTTCTTTGAATTCTGAGTATTATTTCTGACAAGTCTTATTCTATTGATTATTATCTATGTTAAAGCACTAGTAAAGCATTGTGCAAATCATTGCTATTTAAGTAAAGTTTAGACAAAGAGATGAGGCAAAGTAATGTAGTCATGGGTCTGTTTTCTTGTGGTCTTTGTCCCTATGTTTACTTTCATGATTCATGATGCCCTGTGTATCTCTCTCTTTGTAAACCTCACTAGGCAGTTTGACATAAAACCTGAATTAACCTCTTTTGGACTCTTGGAAACTTCAAGTTATCCATTTTTACTATGTTAGTAAAAGAAAGAAGTTTAATCTTCAACAATATCTATATAGTTAGACTGCAACTTTCTAAAGGGCAAAGGAACTTATCTTTTATTCAAATTAAGTCAATTAAACAAATGATGGAGCAATGTGTGAGGTTATATGAAAAGTGCTTCCATTAGGTTTCTGTATCTCTTGGCAAAGCTCACTATCTGGTGTCAAGACAAATATAAAACAACATCAATAACATTCATTCCTCAACATTTCATTCTGTACCAAAATAACATTATTTAATGTATTTTTAAACATATTCTATTATTGCTCTCAGAGTGTTAATGGTGGGTAGTTTAAACATGATACAAAAATTCAGAAGAAAAAATGGTTTATTTTCAATTGATAGGTTAAAAATCATATTAAAGCTGTCATACTTTTTGTTTGTTTGAAAGGGTTAGTCAAGAGACATTTTTATCTAATGTTTAATTGAAGACAAACACAGTATTGTCACTCAATATGAAATATTTCCAGAATAAATTTTCTGTATTCATTGGTTATTTAACATTCCTTCATAAACTTCCCTAGGTCTAAAAAAGTCTGAGATGATTTTCTGTAATATTTAGCCATCTTGATGATTTCGCCAAAAGGATTCTAATAAATTAAGGGAAGAAAAAATTTTAAATAGGGTTTGAAATAGGAGTTAACAATAAAGTGAAATAACCAGAGACAGACAGAGAGAGAGAGAGAGAGAGAGAGAGAGAGAGAGATGGGGTGGAGGGAGGATGGGGATAGATTTAAAAATTCCACATAGGTAGTTCAGCTTACAATTGTTTTTCTCAGGAAAAAAATTTATATTTTAAAGATGCCTCTCCCTTAAATACATTGGAATGCATGCCCAGCTGTGTGCATATACCTACAGAAACACATACATACAAATATACATACACATAGAGGGTTATTAAATATAATAACAAATCCTGGGGATAGCAACTCAGGGGGAAGCACAGAAGTTTTCACTAAAATGAGATCTGCATTTTTCTGCTTGTCCATATGGAAACCCCATGAGTGTCAGTTTTCTTTTAATGAGACCTTTGCTCTATGAAGAAAAGAATAGTCAGATAATGAGAACCACTCTGCAAATCTGACTGTGTTTCAATATGAATTCCTACAAGGGGTAAAAGAACAGGCCAGCTGCTTGACTTGCAATCAAGATCAGGACACATTTCTCTCTCTACTATTAACTCTGTGTGGGACCTTCAGTTACACATTTAACTGCTTTGAACCCAAGTTCACGTAAAATCAATTTAATCAATATTTTATGGAAAAGTTAGAAATTACATATGGTAGTCATGGCTTCTGTGAGGGATAGTTTGGTAAACAGGATTCAGCCCCTGCCATTTGTTTCAGGTAGACATGAAAAACGAGTACACAGTAACACTAGAACATGGAAGAAGTAGCAAAATAGGCCCCAAAGGCCTTAAAGTGAGATTGCGCCAGTCTGAGTACAAATAAGCAAGAAACCCAGTGTTGCTAGAGGTAAGAGAGAAATGAAGAAGAGGAGTAGGAGGGAAAGTCAAAGAGGGAAATTTCATCAGCTTATATTGGGACTGTTAAGTCTTATTCAAACATTGGTACTTTTATTGCTGGGTGAAATAGGAACGTAATTGAAAGCTAAAAAAGAATAGTATGCTCTGATGTGTGTTTTAACAGACTCATTCTTAATGTCATCAAAGACCTAAATTGAAGAGAATAAAAAGAAGACTCATTAAGATCTATATTTCATAATATAGTTAAGAGATCATGGTAGCTTGGACCAGCATTTATCAAAAGTGGTGGCTGTGAGCTGTGGTCAGATTCAGAATCCACTTTGAAGGCAGGATGACAGGATTTGCTGACAGATTGGATTTACTTATTGAGAGAAGAAGAGTCAAGAGTACTTTTAAGGGTTTTTCCAACCTGAGATATTAAAAGGATAGAGTAGCCAATAGCTGAGATGGTGAAGACCGTGGGAATTTTGTCTTAATAGACCAAAAAGGATTTCAGATGGGGAAGATAGGAATGAGTATAGAAAAGAAGATTCTAGGCAAAGAGAAAAATTAGAGTAAATATGGACTAAACGGTAGCATGGTAGGAAAGATAAAAGTCCAGCTTGTTTTAAAGCCTAAGTGAGCTATTACATCAAAAATGTATAATGCCTGTGGAATGATAGTATCTGATACTGATAGTACATTATGAAAGACCACGAATATTTGCTAAGGATTTCCCACTTTTTGAAAGCTACTGAGAGCAACTGGATTTTTGAATAGGAAAGATCATGGTATGAATTTTGGAGAGACAGTCCCTGAATACCCTATCTGAAAGAGGCCAAATATTTTCGCTGACACCGATTCTAAATGTTGAATGTATAAATAGTATACATATTTTAAAATATTGATGTGTATTGACTACCTGTGTTTATTCCAATCAAGAATGTATACATAGTACCCTTGAATATTGGACAGAAATTTTTAAAAAGAACAATTTATTCCTATTTTTTACACAAATTGTTTAAATGCTCATACAGTTCAGCACCAATGTAGAACCATATATCTGAACTGGACACTTATCTTTCATTTTTTGTAAACTGTTTCCATATGTACTTTATCTTTCTTTCTGCTGGTGTGATAAATCATTTTCTTACAAATATATCATACATATTGCACAGATTTTCTGATTCATCTCTTTCTTTTAATTTGTCAGGTGTTCATAGTCACTTCCATTAATTTGTTGATAGTTTTTTGTTTTGTTTTGTTTTTTGTCTTTAGGTTTATGCTTATTGTTACTAGAATGGGCATGTGTATAATAATAAAGTCTGGTGGACCTAGCTTCTCTGTCTACACTCTTGTCGTGAGTATGTCTGTTTCTCCAGACATGAAAGTGAGCACTGACTCTAGGCAAGTTAGCCACAGGAAGGCTTTGATAGAATAGAAAGAAAGGGATCAGGGATAGGACACAGGATTCCATTCATGTCAAAACAAAGAGGGCTTTACTTTGAACATCAAAGCTAACTCCAAGATCCTTAATTCTGTACAGATTAATTATCTTATTTTAAGCTGGTTCTACATGCCACTGCAACAAGAACAGGAACCTTCCCCATTCTCATTCTTTCAATTTAATCATCTGAGTGGTTTTAATACTCAACTCCTTTTAAAATCTCACTCAAAATGGTTGTGAGATTCATAAGATGTCTAATATGTTGATGAGAGAAGGGAAGATTAAGTTGTTTCAGTCACTGAAACAACCTTGTTTCATAAGGAGAATTTTAAGTATCTTATAAAAAGATACTTACCTCTTACTTATTGACCTCTCCCCAACATGAATCGTTTACTAATAGCTGGTCTAGCCAGAACTTTCCTCATTCAAAAAAGTGCAATAATTAGTCTAAAACTAAAATGGGATCTGTGCATATATAACAAGGAAAAAAACAAAACCAAAAAACAAATGAGATGAATAGGAAAAAGGAAGGGCAAGAAAAGAAAAATTAAAATGTTGGCAAATGAAGATCATCAATAAAAAATGGTGTCACTAAGCAAAAATAAAATTTTTGACCAAATACCAACATAAATTAAAAAACAAAACACCTTAATGAATCAATTCCCTTTGTACAATAAGAGCACTGTATACATATTGTATTAGTTCTTCATTCATTTAATATTTTTTATTCATGTGCCATTCCATGTTTTGCTAAACACTGTAAGATGTATCCCGATAATCATGCTTAGTTGTAGATTACTCATTCTAGTTGTTGTATAGTAGTCCATTATATGAAGTTACAACAATTAATTTATTCTATTGTTGATACACACTTAGATAGTTTCTGATGTTTGACTAGTATGCTGTGCTGTCATAAACTTGCTGTCAGATGCCTTTTTTCATGCTTAAAGATGTTCTCTTTCTGTTCGGTATGTGCCTAGAAGTAGAGATCTTTTAATATATACTGTCAGTTTTCCAAAATATTTGTACCAATTTACATTCATACTAGAAATGTATAAAAGTTCTAGTTGTACCTTGATCTTTTCAATACTTAGTATTCTCTGCTTTGTATTTTATCTGTAATGGTAGTTGTGTGATACTATTGCATTTTAATTTGAACTTGAATTTCTATGATGACTAATAATTTTGAGCTGACTTGACAGAATTACATTTATTGTTGACTCTTAGTGTATATTTTCATATGAAGTATATGTTTATATGTTTCAACCATTTTCAATTTTTTTATGTTTTTCTTACTGATTTTAGGTGCTCCTTCTATATCATTGATGACTTTGTTTTCAGATATATATATTAAAAATATCTTCTTCCATTCTGTGGGCTGCTGAAGTTATTTGGATTTACCAGGAAATGAATATTAGTATTTTAATACTATTTTATCTGAAATAAACTATTTTTAACTAATAAAAGTTGTAGATGAATGATAAATTCTTATAGTGTCATTAATGCAATTAATTATTTCAATTAGGGTAAATTTATTTCAGATATAGATTTTATGGAAAATGATACACAGATAAAAATAATGTCCAGATTACTTTTTTAGTAGCTTTGTTTACATACCATAAAATTCATCTATTTTAAGTGTACAATTCCATGACTTTTTTTGTATACATTCAGAGCTGGACCATTATCTCCACTCTGATTTACACACTAAATGATCTAGGTTCAAACTCTCTTCATTCAGTTCAGTCCTTCAGACTAACCCTCTGCTAATCTTTTCAAAACAACACTTTAGTAGTTTTGCCCCTTTTCTCAAAATATAGTTTATAATTAATATTCTGGTTTAGTAGTCAACAAATATTTATTAGTTTTATTTACATATCATAAAATGTATCTGTTTTATGGTAAAATTCAAAAATTTTAGTACATTAATACAATTGCTCAATATCATCACAACCCAATTTTAAAACATTTCCATCAGGGCCAAAAAACAAAATCCTTCTCCCCATTTACAATCATTCCCCTTCTATAGATGATTAAAGCTATAAAATTCCTTTTAGTCACTACTTTAACTGCATTACATAATTTTTGATACTTTGTATTTCTTTTCAGTCAGTTTATATTCTAATTCCCTTAAAATTTCTTTTTGACCTATGTTATTATTAGAAGGGTGGCTTTTAATTTCCAAATATTTGGTACTTTTTAATATTTCTATTATTGCTTTAACAATTTAACTTTGTTGTAGTTGAAGAATATACTTTTCATGACTTCAGTTTTTAAAAGTTAATTTAAGTTTAACAGGTAATCTATTCTGATCATGTTCCATGTCTCCTTCAAAACAGTGTAATCTGCAGTCATTGGGTGGAGTGTTCTAAATATGTCATTTTAATAATATTGGTTGACAGTGTTGTGCAAGATTCCTATCTTCTCACAGAGTTTCTAGCTAGCTGTTCTATCAATTCTTGAGAATGGAATTAATTCTTGAAATCTCCAACTATTATTGTTACTTTGTATGTTGTAGCTCTGTTATTGGATGGGTATATATTTATGATTGTTATATCTTTGTGACTTATTGACTCATCATTATGAAATATACTTACCCATCTCTAAGAATATTAAAGTCTTTCTTTTTTTTTCTGATATTGTTGTGACCAGTCCAGCTCTCTTATTATGTCTGTTTACATGGGATATATTTCCCCGCCCTTTTACTTTCAATCTGTGGGTTTCTTTCAATCTAAGTTTTGTCTCTTGCCAACAACCTATATTTGGATTTTGATTTTTTTATACTGTCTGACAATATCTACTAGTTCAATTGGGTTGTTTAGAATTTCACATTTAACATAATTATTGATACAGTTGCATTTACATTATGTATGTCTTCTACATTTTTGGTGTATTTATAGGCTTTCTTAACGACTGGCTTTTATACTAAATAAATATTTTTAATGTTAAATTTTAGTTCCTTTTTTAAAATTATATTTTTGTGAGTTATGTTCTCATGGCTTCTCTCAGGGCTATGACATGAATCTCAATTGATTAAATTCACTTCATATTAATGCTAACAATTCCAGTATAATATAGAAACTTTGTTCCTATATAGCTACAGTTCCCCATCTATATATAATTATTTAGGTATATCTGTATGTGATATAAACCCAACAATTCTGTGTTATAATCATTGCCTTACAAAATTTAATAATTTTAAAGATATTAAGAGAATATATAAAAATACTTATAGACTCATTTATATTAACT
The DNA here is from genome assembly GCF_011762595.2 of Tursiops truncatus. Classification (NCBI taxonomy): domain Eukaryota; kingdom Metazoa; phylum Chordata; class Mammalia; order Artiodactyla; family Delphinidae; genus Tursiops; species Tursiops truncatus. The sequence continues at coordinate 54,883,537 of NC_047038.1, read as the reverse complement.
GAATAATTTATCCTTTATGGTTTTTTTAATTTCTTCTTGTGATTTAAATATTGTCTCATGTAATTTTTTTTTAGCCTGAAGAATTCCCTGCACATTTTTTTGTAAGGCAGATCTACTAGTGACAATTTTCAGTCTTTGTCTAGGAGTATCTGAATTTTACTTTCATTTTTGAAGGCTATTTTGCTGTATATACATTTCTGTGTTGACCGGGAGTTTTGTTTACTTACTTTTCTTCCTGTCCTTTGAATATGTTATTCCTCTGTCTACAGGTTTCCATGGTTTCACATGAAGTCATTCATTAATTGTATTGAGTCGTCCCTGTACATGGTGAGTTAATTTTCCTTTGCTTTACACAAATTTTTCTCTTTCAACAGTTTGACTATGATTTCTTTAGATGTGGATTTATTTGCAATTGTCCTAATTTAGATCTCTCTTCAAGTGTACATTAACATATTTTATCAAATTCTTGATCATTATTTTTTAAAAAATGTTTTTTCTGCTTTATCTCTTTCTCCTTTGGGTGGATTATCACAGAGTCCTGTTATTTTTACTAAAGGTTCAATATTTATTCAAGTGTAGACAGTTTTCATATAAATATGTGGTAGTTTTCCAGAGCACTGAATGGTTGTTATTGTCAATTTTGTCCTGTTATATAGCTGTTTTTAGGGAGAGGATTTTAAAATGTCTTGGCTGTAGCAATAGCTAACATGAACCCCTAAAAATGTTTTTAACTCTTTGTACAAAGGAATTCTTTGGTTGTGATATACATATATGTACATTTCTATATGAGTTTAAACTGTCAAACTGAAAATGATTTCACTTGAAGATTTACATGATGAGGAGAAACAATATTGAATGAAGTTTTTGATGCATTGTGGCTAAATGAAAATTATGAGGTACTATAATAAATATTAAAAAAAGGAAACTAACAACAAAAGTGAATCATTTGTATTAAAGAAAGCATGGTAGTAAAAGATGCCAATGAACTTATTAGAAAGATACAATCTTGAAAATATTATTTAGTTTAGTTAACTCTGAGTTTATTTATACCTTATATATTGATGGTATTGATTAGTAGATGTGGTAAGCAGAATTCTAAAATAGTTACCACAAAGTTTTATGCTTCATGACTGCTATATTACATAGCAAAGGTGAATGAATCTTGCAGATATAATCTTACAGATGTAATCAATTGATTTTAAGTTATTTAAGAGGTAAATTATCCTGGTTGAGCTGACATAAGCAGATTAGCCATTGAGAAGCAGGTCTAGATATAAAAATCAGAGGCAGGGAAGAAAAAAAACACTTTTCGTTTGGCCTTGAACAAACAAAGTATTATGTCACATGGCAGGTAACAGTGGGAGGCCTTTAAGAGCTGAATTGTTCAGTCCTATAATGGAAAGGAACTGAATTATGTCAACAATCACTGGATTACTACCCAGGCTGACATATTGTTTCCAGTCTGTGAGAACCTGAACAGGTTACCCAGGTAAGCTATGACTGGACTTCTGACCTATAGGCCCTATAGGATAATAAAGGGGTGTTGTTGACAGTCACTTAGTTTGTGGTAATTTTTAATGCAACTGTAGCAAACTAATACTGTGGAGATTATCAAAGTAACATTTTAGTTGGTATCTCGTGCTATGGTGACCATCTGTTTTTTCACCCTTCTTTAGGTGAAGGCTTGGTAAATTTTCTTTGGTGTTTCACTTCTACCCCACCATAGGTCCATGTTACTCTGTTGGATCTAATTAACCCTTCTTCACTACAAAGCTGCATTCTGGGTTGAGTAAACAAGAGTAACATATATTTCATTCTGCAACTGTGAAGAAAGCTGCTTGTTTCTGCTGTGGTTTATAAACTAATAATATAAAAGCCTGATGATATAGGTGATCATGTTTGCCACTACAAAGGCAGATTTTACATTGAAATGAAAGCAACACAGAGCCAAAGGAGAGATTAGATATATTTGAGAAAGCTCCTGTGTCTGCTCATTCCTGAACATAAGTGTGACACTGAGAACGCCAGTTACACAACCAATCAAATAACAAATTCGTTTTTCTTAGACTATTCTGAGTTGTGTTCTATTTTGTACAGCTGCAAAAAGCTTGACTAATAAAGAAATAATGATTCAAAGGAGAAATTGAAAATGAGAAAAATTTAGTCTGAGAATGTGAATTCACTGGGTATGATTAATATATGGTACACATATCGCTAGTTTCCTTAATACTCTTTCAGCAAACACTGCTAATTGATCTCTTTCCTTTGGTTCTTAGCACAATTTTAGATCCTCATTACAACTCTCCAGATTTAGCATAAAATTTGTAACATATTCCATCCTTTACATAGTTATGATAATATTCATGAATAAAGGAAAACTAGCTACCATTACTTGTCTGCTCCCTATTTTCTTAGTATTAATTAGTTTATAGACAAAATAGACATTTTGGACAGTAAAATATAAAGATATCAGAAGAATATTAGGAATTATTTTATTGGTGTCTAAAAGTGTCATAGTAATGTGTAAGACTTTGTCATTTGTTAAAATAATTTCTCATAGTTCTATGGCAATAGATGTGCATGTTACTGAATAGTACATTACAGAATTATTAAAATATCTAACAATAAAATAGAAGCAATGTATATGCTATAAATTAAAATAATCAGTCAATGGAATTTATAAGTTCCAAGTAAATTCTAATAGAGTTTCCATCATTCAAGGGAACATGTCCTTAGTTCTTCGGTGTCAAAGGGCCATAGTCTAAGAGTTGTATCTCAGAGTTTTTGCTTTGATTACTAGGATATTAAACTGGCAGCTCATGACCCAAGTCCCCCAATTTTTTTAACCTAGTCCTTACATGAAAAAACTGACACATTTATTAAAAATATGAGCTCATCTTTAGAGAATAAATTAATATTTTAAATTGCAGATATATATTTACTTTCTATGCAGTTTTCATCCAGTGAAGAACTCAGAAGATATATTTATGGAAAAAATCTAAAACTGAATAATTCTGCAGAGTTGTTCACTCTTACTTTTCACTTAGTTTGCACTTAATATCATTGCAAATTAGAATAATTCCCCTACAGTCATAGATATAAAATTGAAATTATTTGCATTATAAAATCACCTTTAAATATCTTAAAAGATGGTTCAAGGCAAAAGGACCCTATTAGCTCTATAAAGGGTGATAAATGAGACCGTGTGCATATTGTAATCATGTAATTGAAAGGGTGTACTAGGTCTTTGCTTGGAGGACTGTTGAATCGGGACCTTAAAATAGGAGAGAAAAATGAGAAGGGATTCTGGGAATTCAATTTGCTTGGAGGAAAAACAAGGAAAATTTAGTTAAAACAGTTATGCTTAACTGCAATTTAAAAGTGATTCCTAGATTTAAAATCTTAATGTGTAATGTGTGCTCCAATAATTCAACATATACACATTCTCCAATGCATCATTAAATATGTTAAAGTGAGTTAAAACAAAATGGAATTATTTTAAGTTGTAATTATTAAATAATAAAAATAGCTCAAATTTTGTTAACTCCCTATATACACTGTCAAACCTAACTTTCCCTATTATACTAAGAGGTCGGTATTTACTACTATGTGCACCTTAGAGGTGAGAAACTGAGGCCTGATATTAAATAGGAGATAAATTATGGAATAACCTAATAGAATAAACATGCAGTCTCTAAAAATGGCATTATACAGGTATATTTAATTTATGAAAATATTTCTAATAGGTAAATAAAACAAATTAAATAATAATGAGTTTTGACATTATGAATAAGATTTGAGTCTTTACTATTTTTTTATTTTCTAAATTATCTATAATTGACTTGTACATCTTTTCTAAACAGGAAAACAATTTCATTTATTATTTCATAAAAAACTGCCATGGGGATATTTTTTAAGGCATACAAATAAGAGCTTTATGCCTACTATATTCTAGGTGCCGCTTTAAATGTTTTGTTCTTCTGTTAATTTTCTATACCTTGGAATAATTTGATGAAGTAGATACCATCATTTTTATGATTATCATAATTTTACAGTTGACAAACTAAGGCACCGAGAAGTTAAATAACTTGTTTAAGACCACAGCTAAAATACGGCAATGGAACTTCAAAAATGAAAACACTTTTAGTCTACTTGGCTAATCCACTATCAGCCAGTACTAACACATTTTCGATCTTTATCTCCACTCTGGTTTTCCAGACACTGTTTAAATCAGACTTGAATACCTGTCTTTAAAATGTTTCTTTCACACTTGCAAGTGGCAGAGTACAAAGTGGCAATCTCTGGTTTGGGAAGCAATGTGATGCAAGACATGCTCCAACTACAAAGAAAATCTATATGAAAATTAGAATCATCATTACATTTTCTTCCTTCCTGCTGAACTCTGCAGTCTCTTATAGCATCTCAGTGGCACTGCCTAGAGGAAGCGTAATAACATCATGAGTCTAAGTTGACTGATGTCTCAGCCCTTTTAACACAATCACACTTTCCATTACTTAGGGACTTCATTTAATATTCTCCACTGTTAGAATCATTGTAACATCAGGAGGAGGCAGAATTATCAGTTACAGATAGGTATATGCTCATTTCTCAAGTTAGTTTTCTTTCTTCAAATTAAAGAGCATTTCATATATGTGAATAAAAATGCAGACCCTATTTTATATGTTTAAATTGATTTTGAATTTTCAGTTTAGAGTCATTATTTCATCTCTTAGCAGGTCATTCAATCCAACTTATGATATGATTAAAAGAGCAAAATTGCCAATAAATTATAAGTCCTTGGCTTTGCAAAGTCACTTAATGTTTTATTTTTGTTCATGTTTATGAGAGCTAGTTAAATGTGAAGCTTGGTTTTGGAGCTGTTAATTTATGAAGTAGAAGTCTACAGATTTTTAAAGAACAAATAGCATTGTTATCAGATATTTAATTCACTAAAATTAAATATCATTAAACCATTACCAATTTATTGTGCAAGCATAAATTAAAAAATATATTTTATGCCTGTCCAAAAAGTTTAAAAGAAAATTTTTAATGGAGACATATTTTGATTAATGTCCAGAATAAATTCAACTATTAGTTCTGAGTTTACTAGTTAAAATCAATCCCTCAATCAATCAGTCAATAAACATTGAGTCAATCTTGTCTTAAACACATGTTTATATGAACTTTCTCTCATAATATTAAATCTCAACTGTGCAAATAAACTACCTGAAAAATACACAAACCAAAAATTTAATTTTTGTAATTTAAGTTTAATAATATCATTATAGATAATAATTTCTTGAAGGTTAAAATTTGCCTGTCAATTATCTTTATTTTCAAGAAGATGAATGAAAATTTTAATTAAATAGCTAATTCCAAAAAATGACATGATATTTTATTTTAGTTCCACTAGCAATTTTCTTGAAAGTTTAAGATTAGTATCTTCAAATTATCAACCTCAATATTTGAAGTAGAAAAAATATAGCAAAAGGTAATGTTTAAAACTTGACCTAGAAAATGTTAACTCTTTCTGAGAAGGTTTAGAATGTACTTTTGACAAGATTTAGATGTATTCATTTCATAATGAAATACCACAAATAACCTTGATATTTCATCATCATACAAAATAAAACATTCTTACACTTTTCCTTGTTCAATATTAATCATATTATATTTTATATCATTAGCATGAATCTAAAGAGAAATTTTTAAACTGATCCAGTATAATTATAATAGATGCATATGACATTAGAAAAAAGTAAGGAATATCACATTAAATAATACCAATGTTCCATTTCACCATATTTTAACCTTTAATGGTTGGGTCAAAAACATTTGTGGGTAGGAAAAAGAGGAAGAATAAATTGTTATAAGATTAAATCAGGGAAAGAGTGAAATTATGTAAAATGAGATTTTCTTATTTGAGGAACCCACAAAAAGGTTGTTTGGTAGCCCCGTAGCCCCATATAGAAAACAGTGAGAGTGAGTCTGCTTGCAGAAATGAAACTAATGACCACCAAGTAAATAACCAGGGCCTTACTCTATTCCAGTAAATATTGAAATCAGAAGCTAAAGGCAAGTCGTAGTTCCTAAAAGATGCATATTTACAACAAGGTGTCTTACCATATAATATTTATCTTTTTTCACTAATTATATCATTAGACAGAATAGACATAATAGATTAACTCTCATTGAAATGAAAATCAATTTTTCAGGTGGTCAGTCCCTTACTTTCTCATCACCTGGAATTGTCCACATGGCTGCCTCATAGCGTGACATCTGGATTCTCTCTGGGTCAGTTAGAGAGGGTGAGGAAGAGAATAAGAGAGAAGGATGGTCCAAGATGAAAATTTCAATGTTTTATAAGCTAGTCCAATAAATAATACCCTATCATTTCTTTTATGTTTTATTTATTAGCAGTGAGACACCAAATCCAGCCCACAGGCAAGCAGAGGGAATTACACCAGGGCATAGATACCAGGAGGTATAGATCACTGGGGGTCATTTTACAGGGTGTCTGCCACACTAATCCCTATGTCTGCTTCTACAAATCCACCTAACAAAAATCCAAGATTATAGCTTGACATAATTTAAATATTACACATAATGTTAGAGAAAACTGAAGAAAGCATCACAGGTGAATTACCTCGTCTTATCTCTGCATTTTACAAATTAGAAAACTGAGAACCAAAGAAGAAACAAGTTGTTCAAAGTAGAGCTAAAATAAGAATGAAGTTCTGATGGTTCTCTCCATTAAACTATCCTAAAATTTGTCAACCTCTAAGTTGGCAAAAATTGACAACCTCTTGTCAACCTTTCAAAAACTATTTTGAAATCATTTTAGATTTACTCAATAATTGTTAAGATGGTTTAATGAGTTCCCATAAAACCTTCACCCAGCATCCCCTAATACTAACATGGTCTGTAATGCTGGTAAATACTTAAAACTAATAAATTAACATTTATTAGACTTTATTCACATTTTATTAGCATTTAAATACTTTATTCAGATTTTATTATATTTTCTGCGACCGTACTTTTACTATTAAAGGATTCAGTCTAGGGTACCATAATGTGTTTTGTCATCTTATCTCCTTAGTCTCCTCCTGTCTGTGACAGAATCTCAGCATTCCCTTGTTTTTCATGACCTTGACAATTTTGATGAGTTCTTGCAAAGTATTTTGTTGAATGTCCCTTGATTTGGGTTGGTCTAATATTTTCTTATAATTAGACTGGGATTGTGCTTTTGGGAGGGAGTATGATACAGCAGTGGTGAAAAGATATTCTCATCACATAATATCAGATAGTATATGATACCAGCATGACTTATGACTGTTGATGTCAACCTAAATTTCTTGGTTAAGGTGGTGTCCACTAGATTTCTCCACCATAAAGTTACTACATTTTTTCCTTTCCCCCACTCTATTCCTTAAAAGCAAGTCACTATATCTAGCCCACTCTCAAGGGGAGAGGAGTAAAACTATACCTCATGGAGAGAAAAGTATCAAATAATTTGTAGACATTGGATAAAACTGCCAGATCTATTAATTAATAGTTGAGGGAAGTTATTCTGAGACTTTGCAAGTATATTGTTCCTACTTAAAATTTTTCACAGTAATTTTAGCATTCATCCAGGGACTTGCCCATAGCAATTATTACTGTCATATTCTAACAGTGATTTTCTGTTTTTCTCATTCCTTCTACATTAATTATGTGAAATTCTTCTGTAAAAAAAAAAAAAAAGGTGTTCTTTCTCATCCCTTTATTTACTTATTCAGTCATTTATTCATAACAATATGGATTCATAGATTTTTATGATTTGAGTGATAATCTAATACCCTTATTATTTATTTTGTTGCTCAAATTGTCACAGCTTGGGATATTGGGACGTTGAAAGGTTGGCTCCAATATCTTTTTGACATATTCCACTTTTTTAATAAGCATTTCCTTACTTTCTGACACTACATAACGTATCGGGTTTATCTTGTATAATCCCTGCCCCAGCCCTAGAATCAGCTATCACTTCAGGAAAACATGGTTTATGCTACTGAATAAAGGTATTTGCAAACTATGATGTAGTGCTGAATGTGCTGATTGTTATTGGGGTGTCAGTAATTCTAGGCTTTCTCAACAGAGTTTGAACTATATGTATGTATAGTAATCCATATAAAAATACACACATACATGCATGTATGTGTGTATGTGTGTGTGTTTCTGTACATATCTATCGTATATAAAGTAAAATTTAAAAGTCTTAATGATATTTGATACTCTGACTCTAAGCTAGCACCACAGACTCCATCCTCCCCTTCCTCCTGAATTAACTGTATTTTTTTTCAGTTACTCTTATGTTTCGTCTTTTTAGCACTTGAAAAATAACAATTCCATTGAATCCAAAAATTTGTCAGATTCTCTGGAGCTAATGTAAAGAATAATGAATTCTAAATACATTTTACTCTGTTTTCTTGTATGAGCTCATTTCTTCACTTCCAGCCCACCTCTACCACACACACACACAAACACACACACACCACAGACTAAGAAATGATTAGAGTAAAAATGTAATTTATAAATACAAGAAAGTTGTGACATTTTACTAACCAAATGTAGGTGTCAATATTTATAAACATATTATGTATACAAAATTAGAGTGTCTGAACTAAAAATAAATAGTTATGAAGCTGCTGTTGATTGTGCATGCTTTGACTCTTGACTGCCTGTCAGTGATCAGACTTTAGATATATTGAGCCTTTGAATAAATATTGTTTTAACATCCTAGGCATATAGAATAAGATGATTTTTTGTCATTAAATCCTCTGAAATTTAAATATATTTTGTCTAATTCAAGTTGTCCAATAAATTGAGTGGCACAAAACTTATGTTTCGGAAATAGTACCAATTCTCATCTATTGAAAATAAAGCTTGCAAAGAGAGAGGCATTAAAATATATTCTTACGGGGCTTCCCTGGTGGCGCAGTGGTTGGGAGTCCGCCTGCTGATGCAGCGGACACGGGTTCGTGCCCCGGTCCGGAAGGATTCCACATGCTGCAGAGAGGCTGGGCCCGTGAACCGTGGCTGCTGGGCCTGCACGTCCGGAGCCTGTGCTCCGCAGCGGGAGAGGCACAACAGAGAGAGGCCTGCGTACCGTGAAAATATAAATAAATAAAATAAAATAATAAAATATATATATATATATTCTTACAAGAACTATGAAAGTACTGAACGAATTAAACAATAAAAGTTTACATGGTGTACAGATTTAATTTTGAAAGTCTACATGTGTGCTTTGGAGTATCTCTACATGTATAAAGAATTTTTGATGTAATTCTACATATTTAATTTATATTCTATACTGGCATGGAATCAAATAAAGGAATTTTATGATTTTGAAGCACCTATGTTTGGCAAAAAAGCATACATAGAAACATTTAAGTGAGTCATGTATGGAGTCAACTTAATTTAACCAGTTTCATCTTGCAAGATATTCGTTAAAAATATGAGTGTTATGAATGAAGGCAATAAGACCATACCTATAAATCTGTTGGTGCTGAAATACCTTCACCTGTCAATACAAAAAAAAAATGGAATTGAAACTATTCATCATTTTTTAAATGTTTGGTTAGTTTTTACCAGGTACTGAGAGACACAGAGAGAGAGAGGGAATTATCTCAATTAAAAATGGTATGGTATAAAGAAGAGTGGCAATTAAATATATCAGCATTTTCAATTTTATTAAGTAAAAAACAATTTGGGGGGAGATTATGGGTGATTTTTAAAAAAAGAAAAAGAGAAGAATTATATTTTAAAAAGCATTTTGCAGAAAAATATCAGTTGCAAGGCATACTAGGTGGCTAGGGAATTGAAATGTGTGAATATGTAACAAGAAAAGAGAATCTGCTTATTTCACTTCTAATGTAAATGACATTTTTTGCTTTAATTGATATACTTTTGTAGCAATGTATATGTAATTAACATAGATATATATTATTTTAAGTCATTTAGGAATAATTTTATTTTCAAAAATAAATTTTGAATGGTAGTTGACCACCAAAATAAAATGGTAAGATCAAATCATTCAGTCAGTGAATAAATACCTTAATAAAAATCTTCACCAATAAGAGGTCCTGGTTTGAACAATAAAATATATATCTGCTGTATACATAAGCATTAACTTTCATCTTCTTAATATAGCTATAGGTCTTTATGATTCTCCTTGCAATGATTAATATCTTCCCATAGATAGTTTTATTGTTGGATCCGTCTCATTATTACAAACTTTACTCAAAACGTCACCTCCTCCTTTCATCAGTCACATTGTGTCTTATTGTATTTGTTTTTCATTGCTAGTCTTCTTATCTGAAATCATTTTATCGTAATTATGTTTTTGTGTATTGTCTCCCTTCACTGCCATGGAACAAGGGCAGAGACTTTTTCAGTACTATTCCATGCTATGTTGCTCTACCTGGAATTAAAATTACCTGGAAGAGAACGTAGAGGTTGCTCATCTACTCCAGGGCATCATTATCTATGTAAATAAATGGAGAATTTTCTTCAAATATTATTGCTGATTAGTCCAATCACTAAGCAATAATTTCATAATGGTTTATATTCTATTTGCATCCCATTTATAGATATGTCACTGGAAACTGCAGATTTCAGAAATCTTGCCTCTACCACACCCTGATGTTTTTACACCTTTGTGATGTTTATTTCCTCATGCTATTCCCTCTGCTCACATGGCATTAACCCATTATTCTCAACATTTTGGTCTTAAATTAATCTTACTCCTTTTCTAAGAATTTTGGTCTTAAATTAATCTTACTCCTTTTCTGAAAAAAATCAAATGAAGTATCACCTCCTATAAGATGTTTGACTCTGAAACTGTCTAAATGTCCTTTCCTCCTACTCCCTAATATTCTTGGTGTATTTCTAGCATGATGTTGCATTTCATAGAAATGCTCGGTGTTTTGTTCATCTTTCTTTGTCCAGTATCTAATGCACAATAATTGTCCAAGGCTTTCAATAAGTGCTTCCTTCAAAATGAAGTTAGGCTGATTCACACCATGTGAAAACAATTTGGCATTCCATGTCCTCTTAGAAATTATGAAATGTCAAGGGATAATGAAAGTAGCATTTTTTTCAAGTTTCCCAAAGATACAAATGCCTTTTACATCAAAATTATTTTCCTATTCTTATCTATTGTTATTGGGATAAAATCATAACACAGACCTAATGAGAATTAGATTGATATATGGCTAAAGCTAACTGCTCTCGCTCAGTGGTATCTGGTAGTTAGGGCATTTCTGCTCTTAAGAAACCTATAAAGTGAGAGTTAAAAATAATAGCATTTCTGTCCCCCAAACTTCCCTGAGCTATTGGATGTCATACACTATTTTGCCACATAGTACTCTAGTAATAACTCTAATGAATCCATTTTATTAAGTTAATGAATATACTTTACTACAAACATAGATGTCCATTTCTGACTTGGTCTGACTTCCCTCAACTTCATAGAAGATTTGGCATAATATAAAGCACATATTATGTGCTTATAGGAGAAATAATAATGGCTCCCTAACATGTAAACGTCCTATTCTTTTGAACCAATGAATATGTTAAGTTACATGTACAAGTGAATTAAGCCTGCAGATATAATTAAGGTTGCTAATCGACAGACCTTAAAATAGAGAGATTATCCTGGGTTACTCAGTGGACCCAAAGTAATCATAAAGGTCCTTAATTATAGAAGAGGGAGGAACAAGAGTCAGTGTCAGAGTGATGTGATGTGTAGAAAGGAAAAATAATTTTTTCTCTGCTCTTCTGAGTTTTGGTTAAGACTCCCTATAATAAAAGACAGATTAGCAAAAGAAAAATCAAACAGAAGTTTATCATATATACATGGGAGATACCCAGAAAAACTGAGTAACTCACCAAGATGGCCAAGCCACCACCTTAAATAACAATTTTATTGAAGAGATATCTTTTATAGGTCTTTTGCCCATTTTTTGATTGGGTTGTTTGTTTTATTGTTATTGAGTTGTATGAGCTGTTTGTATATTTTGGAAATTAAGCCTATATCGGTTGCATAATTTGCAAATATTTTCTCCCAGTCCATAGGTTGTCTTTTCATTTTGTTTATGGTTTCCTTTGCTATACAAAATTTATAAGTTTGATTAGGTTCCCCTTGTTTATTTTTGCTTTTATTTCTATAAAAGCCTTGGGAGACTGATCTAAGAAAACATTGCTATGATTTATGTCAGAAAATACTTTTTTTTATGTTCTCTTCTAATAGTTTTATGGTGTCCTGTCTTATATTTAAGTCTTTAAGCCATTTTGAGACCTAAATAGACATTTATCCAAAGACGTACAAATGGCCAATAGGCACATGAAAAAATGCACAACATCACTAATTATCAGAGAACTGCAAATCAAAACTGCAATGAAGTATCACCTCACACTGGTCAGACTGGCCATCATTAAAAAGTTCACAAATCATAAACACTGAAGATGGTGTGGAGAAAAGGGAGCCCTCTTACACTGTTGATGGGAATGTAAATTTGTAAGCCACTATGGAGAACAGTATGAAGATTCTTTAAAAAACTAAAAATAGAGTTACCATATGATCCAGAAATCCCATTCCTTGGCATACATCTGGGGAAAACTCTAATTTGAAAAGATACATGCACCTCAATGTTCATAGCAGCACTATTGACAATAGCCAAGACATGGAAGCAACATAAAAGTTCATCAACAGATGAATAAAGAAGATGTGATACAATGGACTACTCAGCCATAAAAAAGAATGAAATAATGACATTTGCAGCAACATGGATGGGCCTAGAGATTATCATACTAAGCAAAGTCAGAAAGAGAAAGAAAAACACCATGGTATCACTTCTATGTGGAATCTAAAATATGACAAAAATGAACCTCCCTGGTGGCGCAGTGGTTGAGAGTCCACCTGCTGATGCGGGGGACACGGGTTCGTGCCCCGGTCCGGGAAGATCCCACATGCCACGGAGCGACTGGGCCCGTGAGCCATGGCCGCTGAGCCTGCGCGTCCGGAGCCTGTGCTCCGCAACGGGAGAGGCCACAACAGTGAGAGGCCCGCATACCAAAAAAATAAAAATAAAAAATATTAAAAAATGAAAATAATGACAAAAATGAACTTATTTACAAAACAGAAACAGACTCACAGACATAGAAAACAAACTTATGGTTACCAAAGGAGAAAGGGGAGGAGGAATAAATTAGGAGTTTGAGATTAGCAGATACAAACTACTACATAAAAAATAGATAAACAACAAAGTCCTGCTGTATAGCACAGGGGACTATATTTAATATCTTGTAATAACCTATAATGAAAAAAAATCTGAAAAAGAATACATATATATATATATATATATATATATATATATATATAAATAACTGAATCACTTTTCTGTATACCAGGAACTAACACAACTTTGTAAATCAACTATACTTCAATGGAAAAAAAAAAAAAAAAGCTTTGCAAGGAAAAAACAAAACACAGTAGGAAGATGAAAGAAAACAAGATATTCGGTTATACTATGTTTATTTCACAAAGGAATTCAGTAACCCCTAAACTGAGAGGTTCCAGAATCTTCAGATTTCTATCTGCAATAACTCTTGTTGTCTAGGGTTACATTTTATTTATAATTTTTGGACATTTTTGTCAGTGAACAATAAACATCAACTTTAAGATAAAAAAAAAAAAAAGAAAGAAATGCTTTTAACATTTTGGAGTAAAAAAACCCACCATTTTCAGCTAAAGAAAAAAGGAAGATGTTGAAGGCAGGGCAATGCCAGTTATGAGACCAGGAAAAGCAAGGTAAACAAGGATGAGGTTTGTTATATAGATTTAAGTTCTTCTCTATTGATAAGATTTTCTTGTGATTTAGAGTTGTCTTTCTCTCTCTGGTACAGAGAAGGAGACACTATTATAAATGAACATTTCCTTCATAAATATAAATGTCCCTTACAAAAGCATAACTTCTACTCTGTTTTCAGAGCTTCTCCTGTGTCTGTAGTTTCTCAATAATAATCAGCTGAAGATAATCTCTATGCCAAAAGTGCATATTCTGCTACCCTTCAGTTGTGGAAAAGACTCATCTACCTACTGCCCTATTGCTGCCTTTGAAGATGGAAGGGAACTATGAATTACTGAATTCAGACAGCTTTCAGAAACTGGAAAAAGCAATAAAACAGAGTCTTTCCTAGAACTTCCAGAAAGGAATCCAGTATGCAGGCACCTTGATTTTAGCCCATGGAAACCATTTTGTGCTTCTGATGTCTGGAACTATGAGATAATAAATTTGCATTGCTTTAAACCACTGAGTTTTGGGTAATTTGTTACAGCAACAATAAGAAACTAATATAGTATTTAAAACAATAGTCATTAAATATAACTCCCATTTGAAGTCTCACTATTATTCAGTTGATTTTTTTTTTACTTATATGTTGTCCTGTTAAGTGCTTATCAAATGTAGAATCTATTTTCTGCTTTTTTCTTTGCCAAATAACATCAATAGTCAATAAATTTTAAATAATTGACACAAAAACTTTTAAGGATAAGCAGCCTTATATTGATGATGCTTTGTTCTGAATTACTGGTCAGAGTTAAACTGTTATTTACATTTTAAAACAGCTCTCTTTCTCTCTCTCTCTCTCTCTCTCACACACACACACACACACACACACACACACACACACACGCACACACACACACGCACACAGGCACACACACACACACACACAGGCACACACACACACAGGCGCACACACACAACTTTGCCAAATATTAGGCATTCTTGTTGTTGATACATACATATATGGTGAGGAAAATGTTGTAAATGTGGTAAATTATGGCCAGTTAAATTGCTGATTTGTAATTCAGAAACTGGTAAATTGAACATAACATGACTAGTCAAGAAAAATAGTAATCTTGTCCATCAACTTTCCAACAGTGAAATAAAATGCTACCATCCACGGAAACAGTCGAGAGTATTTCCCCTCCACTCTACCTCAGAAAATGACAATTTAACGCCTCAGTAAAGTGAGAATTTCCCTTTCTCCTCACTAAGAGATACAGAAGGAGAAATGGTGAGATACAACACAGCCATGTTTATTTTGGCAGAAAAACACAGCTTCAAACAGTAACAAAAATTGCTATCACTGTCTTTTAAAGTAACGGTACCTGTTACCTGCTCCTTTTCCTCAAGAGCAATAGATTTTTATATCCATTTTTTTCCCTCGCTGCTGGCTGACAAATGCTGTGGGCAGAACAAAATTCACATCTCACATTCCTCCTCACCCCTCCCTGACAAAGATGCACATTCTGTATGTTTGATGTATTATTTCCTCCACAGAAAACAATTGTGCCTCAAGAAACAAAATATGATACAAAAGGCTCAGCTTTGCCTGGCAGATGAGTAGCAAAACTTTATGAAAATGAGGCCAGCTAAGGAAAATAGTAGCAACTCTATACACATTGGGATAAAACTGTTTTTTAAAAATGCATAATTTCTAGGTGGCCCTGGAGGTAATTAGTAAAAACAAAATTTCTTTGAATATACACATTTGTTTTGAAAACTGGCCCCAATGCAAAAGGCAAGGAGAGATTGAAGAAAGAGGGTGACCACTACAGATTGGTAGGTGGCAGGGCTAATAACAAGGCAACTAACAAGATGCATAGATCTCTTCACCCGCTCTCCAGAATCTTAAAAGTTTGTATAGAGACCTTAACTGGGTTCAGTCACATATACTGTCCAGATGGTCTCAACAACGCTTTGCTCTCTCATGGCTGCATCCTTGCAAACGGCTTCTACTGTGGGAACACTGGCAGAACGTATATTCTAAGGATGGGGTGGTGTGAGGAGCCTTGATTGCTCAGGTTCCAGCTCAAGGGTCAAACAGAGGTCACGTCCTCTGGATAACTTCCTCCAACACCCCACCCCTCGTGACTGGCTCTTACAATCTTACACATCTCCCATCTTCTGCAGTGTGCCCTGAGTGGTCAGCAAGGGGTTTCATTAACATGGAGTGACTTTTTGGCATCTATCTCTCTGCATTGGAGGCAGGCACCACAGCAACAATATAGGCACATGAAAGAGAAACACAGATTAAGATGATTCCCAAAATAAGTAACAGTGCTTAGGACAAACTGGAGTATCTTGGCTTTCATTCCTGCAATGAATGTGGTCCCATCAGGGCCTTCAAAGACAGGGGCATAGATGGCATGTTTTACTCCCAAATCCCTTAAACATTATTATACTTCCTCTGTATATTTCCAGTGTTCTGCATCCTCAGCGAGACTGCTCTCATTGGACCAAGCCTCCCCGAAGGCTACAGCAATCCAATCTACAAGAGACTGAGTACCTTGAACCCCCAGAGCACCATATAGGCAATGTTGGAGGGCAGAGTATGTGGTGACATTCCTCATTTTTTTCCATTTCCTGCCCAATCGGAGAAATGCCATTGCCCCCCCCCCCCGCCCCATATCCCATAACTGTACCAACCATACCTATGTCCTTTCCCTGGCTTTTTGCTGGAACTTGGCAGCTATATCAGTAAGCTCAGTGGGTATATATTCTCTCATCATGAATGCCTCCTGAATTGGGGGCTGCATCACTGGCTGGTGTTTTTGCTGTGCTTTTGCTTTCCTCTGTATGAGGGGTCAGATGGCAAGGTCTTTTCTACCATTTCATGGTCAAACCCTACAGCATCCTCCCCTTTGCTCTCCTCACTATCCCAGGGATTCCACCCATTAGTGTCCCAATCAGGCTTTGTCACAAGCGCTTGGACCTTAATCCATTGCAGCTTGCTCCCTCCTAGCTTTTCAAAATGGCACTCTAGAGTCTCCAATTTACTATCCTGCTCTCCCACCCTGTCTGCCAGCCCCGAAGCCAGCAGAGCGGTGGACACCTGCATGTCCTTCTCTATCCTAAGCTCTTCCTCTTTCTAACTGAAGCTTCAGCTTCTCATTGGGCATCTGTGTCCAGCTGACCCGCCCACAGTAGAGGCCCACCCCCTGCACAGCCATTCTTCTTTCTTTTCCCCAGTGAAGTGCGTTATGCCCAGTTCCTCAGACAATTGCATCAAAACAGCCAGCATTTTGGGGGGCACCTCCAAACTCATGCAGCAGTCCACAAGTATCTAACATACGGGCCATCCCTCTCTACATAGAGGTCAATGGTCAACTTAGGATTTCCCTTATGGATGCCTCTTTCCTAAGCCCCATTTCTTGGTATCCTGGCTGGCTCAACATTTGTTGGTTTGCAAATTGGCCCCCATACATGGAGGGCAAGGAGAGACTGAAGAAAGAGGCAGGGGTTCAGATTGGTAGGTGGCAGGGTAAATAAGCAAGGAAACTTTCAAGATGTGTAGGTCTCCTCACCCTCCCATCAGAATCTGAGTTTACATAGAGGCCTTAGCTGGGCTCAGTCACATGTACCATACAGATGGCCACAACAACACATTGCTCTCTTAAGGTCATGTCCTTGAAAATGGTTCCCTCTGTGGGAAGAATGGGCAAAATGTGTATTCCAAGGTCAGGAGAGGTGGTAAGGAGCATCTGATTACCTTGGGCCAGATTGTGGATCAATCAGTGATCATATCCTCTTGATGACCTCCTCTAACAAAAATAATATAATGACATGAAAATTATTAAGATTTTTTTATGACAAGAGTCCCTCTGACAATCTGATGAAATTTATGACTGCCCTCCCTGAAAATCACACATAGTTTTCCACACACGTACACACACACATACACACACACACACACACACACACACACACACACACATTTGGTGGATCAATTATACAGTTGCTCTTGGAACCAGAGTCTCATCTATGGACTTTCTAAGTAGCCAGCAAACTTAAACTATGACCCACTAGTTGAAATAAGTGTGTGTTACTGTTGTTATTTTTATTACTCTAATAGATCCAAAATGGTGTGCTATACTAGTACACTAAATTCTAAGTAAATACATTAATCTGAGTTATGTTGTATCCTATGAGTTAGTTTCAGATGAAAAACCAGAAAGCAAAGGAATCACCTGATAGCGGCTCAAAACATTTTGTCAGTATCACAGTAGTGTTTTTTTAATGTGAGGCAAGGATAAGCAAGGTGGAGCTGTTGCCCACAAAGAAAGACCAGAGGTTGGAAATTTCTGAGGTCCTGGATAAAAGGAGAGAAACATTGCTTGAGATGACTTGAATAATGCTGGGGTAAAGTCTGACTCATAGTTGGAAATATCAAGATCATACCCAGATTGTAAAATAGATGCAACAAATATGAACAGAATACAGAGAAACTATGTTCTTGAGAGTGTTGAAAAGGATCCAATGAGGCACTACTTAGGGATTTCAGAAAATAATTCATGGATTTGTCACATGTTATTTGGTGCAAACTATGATGCCAGGCAGGTCTATATAACATCACTTAACCCAAAACATCTAAACTGTGGATTGGGACAGTATAACATAAGACAGGTTGTGAAATCAATTTGACGTGCTTCAGCTCTGCCACGTAAGCACTTTCTTACCCTGAAAAGATAATTTGATCTTGCTAAGTCTTGGCTTTCTCATTTGTAAAATCAGTCATACTTGCACCTACATCACAGCATTATTCAAATATGAGTAGAACAATGTATATAAAGGATTTAACATAGTGCCTTGTAACATAGAAGGCAGAAGAAAAATGTAGCTATTAATATAATTCACATTAGAATGCTAAAACTAATCTACATTAAAGGAGATTACCTTTTTAATCCATTTACAATTATTGGGCTAATTTTTGTGGCAATCATAAACCTTGGTATATTCTTAATTTCATTCACTTATTCAAGCTATATTTATTCAGAGCTTGTAATGAACCAGCAAGTTTCTAGGCACTGGAAATATTCTAGTGAAGAAAATACAGTCCCTGACTTCACTCTCTTTCATTATATTATATTTGGGAAGACAAATAGTAAACAAATACATACAGAGAAATGTAGGATGTCACACAGTTATGAGTGCTTTTGAGAAGACTAAAGCATCTAAAAGGGGTTTGCAGAGTGAGTGTGAGTTTGGTAATGCCATTTTGTTTAGAATGTTCAGAAAAAAATCATTGCAGCCTTGGAGCAGAGGAATAATATGGTCTGAAGTATTTTTAAAGGATTATACTGGCTACTATATTGAAAATAGACTGCTGGGACATCAGTTAGGAGGTTATTGCAAGAAATACTATGTAGTTTGATGCCATCTTAGACCCAGGTGGTAGCAGTGAAGGTATTGAGAAATGATAAATTCTGGATAGATCATAAAAGTAGAGCCAAAATTATTTGATTATATTGGTCAGATATTTGTGTGAGAGAGAGGCAGGGAAGTATCAAGAATAATACATTCAGCCACCTGGAAAATATGATCTTTAGCCAATTAATTAACTTATATTAATGATGACTTGTCTATAATCAAGTCAGTATCCTTTAAGTTATAACAAAAAATAACGTTATCAATTAGAAGTAAGCAAGGTTATCATAGTCAAATTAGAAAATAAATTCATGAACTTTGGACTATTACTGCGAAGAAATTTGTGATTGTTTACAAACTTTCTCACAGTGTAATTGAGAGATAAGACTATTCTTCTTGCATATCCTTGGATGACATTCTCTCTTATTTTATGAAAGTTTTTTAACTGTATTTGGAATATAAAAAAATTTATCTTTATAAAAACTTAACTAAAGTTTACATAATCAAGTTGAACTAAGAGTTTATTTTTCTCTTATTCAGATAAATTATTATCTCACATTTCTTTGGAAGCATGTTGGAACATAAGCATCAGCAAAAGCTTGTGACAAGCTATTAACATTAAGCTTTCTTTAAGAAGAGAAATCAGTGGAAAAAAAGATGTTATCCAGAAACAGTGAAGAATGTTAATTATTGATTAAGAAGGAACAGTCTGCCCCCCTACAAAAATGCATTTAATGGTTACTTATCCTATTATCTTTAGGGAAATGTATCTCAGATATATCCAAGATTGCCCTCTGCCAATCTCAACTTGTTCTCATTTATCGATTCCATCCTATTAATAGTATTAGGAAAAATCATAATGCGTATGTCTGGAAGGAATAGCTAATGTATTCCGTGAAATTATTTGGATGGAAAATTTATTATTAAGCTCCTACACAAGCCAGTGCTTGCTTTATTATTTTCTAACAGATGAAAAAAATATATTGTTCCCCTTTTGCCTCTGTAGTCTTCTCTTTTAAATAACTTTGCTTCTTCCATTTGTATGGAGATTTCAATTTAGCTCTCAAATCTCACATTCAAGATTCCGAAGAGGAATTGCTATCACTTGTTCTAAATATTTTAAGCTAGACAAAAATATGAGAAAATCTGACATGGACAAATAAAAGTGCACATGAAGATAAAAGAAATCTTTTAGAGCCATCATTCCATTGTCTGTCCTGGTATCCTAACATAAAGTATTTGGAAAATCTACTTGCCTTGGTATTCACAGTACGTTCTTTATTTAATTTTTCACTTTCAGTATGATTTCCAAAAGTTGGGGTGGAAATGCTGATTTTTTTAAACCTACCAGTGGAAAGATACTAAATGCCTGACAGCAGCAAGAAAGTTCAGCACTTTACTGGAAATGTGATATCCCACTAGAGAAGTACACAAAAATACCAACAGATTTGTCTCTGAAATTTTAGGGAGTCTGACCATGTTTCTAGCATGTGCTTACTTCCTTGTGCTTAGAACTGCTCTCATGGCTCTGAGAAGAACATTTGCAAACTCAGTGGCTTTCATGATAATAACTTTTCGGCCTTTCTACCCTCAAACATTTTTAGCAGAGTGTGCAATATCTGCTATTTTCAATCATGAGTGTACTCAGTACTGCATCCTTTTTTTTTTTTTTTTTTTTTTTTTTTTTCGGCACGCGGGCCTCTCACTGCCGTGGCCTCTCCCGTTGCGGAGCACAGGCTCCGGACGCGCAGGCCCAGCGGCCATGGCTCACGGGCCCAGCCGCTCCGCGGCATGTGGGATCCTCCCCGACCGGGGCACGAACCCGCGTCCCCTGCATCGGCAGGCGGACTCTGAACCACTGCGCCACCAGGGAAGCCCAGTACTGCATTCTTTTGTATGCATACTGCCCTGTTTAATCCTAGAGGCCCTTCCTTGTTATATAAAAGTAGTATCCACAGGGACTTCCTTGGCAGTCCAGTGGTTAAGACTCAAGGCTTCCAATGCAAGGGGGCGTGGGTTCAATCCCTGGTCAGGGAACTAAGATCTCACATGCCATACAGATGGAAAAAAACGTGTCCCCAAAGCAATTTTTGTATTAATCAAATATGAACAATTTATTGTAAAGATTTTGCTATTTTTATCTATTTTTATTTGCTTACTAAAATTTTTATGTACTCACTAAAACGTTGAGTCTTTTCATCTTGCATAAGTTTATCTCTGCATATATGCATATTTGTATCACATGATAATAATACAAATTTAATACAAAAACTGTTGTTTATTTTATGGAAAATTTCATACAATTTCACATTTTGCATATTAGAAAATTGAGATCCAAGGGGAAGTGTCTTGACCTATTTTCAGAGTGTTAATATTTTAAAAGAACTATAAAGTGTTTGAAAAAAATAGAGAACATTTAAAACATACTTCAGTCTGTTGAACAAAAATCAATAAGTGATCCTCCTCTTTGTATAATAACAACACAAATGTAAACATTATAAATGTAGTATTTAGATTAAATGCAGATTTTTAAATATTTTAATCATTTAAAATAACTCAGGTGCAAATTAATTTTGACATATTTTAATGTAAGAATGAGTATGCAATTAATTCATGAACATTTAGATCACTGTAATTATGAAATTAAATAATTATTTCATGACCTGACATCTCCTCTAGACATATCTTGATATTTTTAGGTTAAATTGAGCATATGAATAACATAATAGTTCAAGCACTGTGACTTTATACTGTGATGTGTAGAAACAACTTTTACCTCATATTCTTATTTTAGCTCTGGAATTAATTTTAGAAACTTAAGGAAAAGTGGGAGTTTTTTGTTTGTTTTGTTTTTCCCCTTCAAGATAGTCCTTTTAAGAAACGTATTGGCTTAGAATGGTATTTTGTAGATTCTAGTAATTTATCTGTTTACTTTTTGTCAAACTTAATAAACTATAAAAGTTAGGCTTATTTGGTGGTAAGTAACAGAATAAACAAACTAATCAAGAAACTCTACCTACCTTAAGAGATAATAAAATTTATTGTAAGGATTTCGTGGTCAAGGAAGAGATCTGACTTGTAGAAATGGAGTAGCCTCTCTCTTTCTCTCTCCCATTTATGTATTCTAATATCCCTCACATAACACTGGTTGAATCACTGTTCACTCACTTATTTTAGATTTCTCAGAATGATAAAATTTAGTCATGCTTACAGATTTGACTTTTTTGATGGCTAATTTTATGTGTCAATTTGTTTAGGCCATGGTGCCCAGTTGTTTTGTCAAACACCAGTCCAGATGATGCTGTAAAGTTATATTTTACATCTGACTAACATTTAAATCAGTAGATTTTGAGTAAAGCAGATTGTCTTCCATAATATGGGTGGGCCTCATCCACTCAGTTGAAGGTTCTAAGAGCAAAGACTAGGAATTCCCAAAGTAGGGCTTCCCTGGTGGCGCAGTGGTTGAGTCCACCTGCCGATGCAGGGGACACGGGTTCGTGCCCCAGTCCGGGAAGATCCCACATGCCGCGGAGCAGCTAGGCCCGTGAGCCATGGAGCTGAAATTGCACGTCCGGAGCCTGTGCTCCGCAACGGGAGAGGCCACAACAGTGAGAGGCCCGCGTACTGCAAAGAAAAAATGAATCCCCAAAGTAGAAGAAATTCTCCTCAAGACTGTAAAATGGAAAGCCTACCTGGATTTCCAGCCTGCTGGAAATAGATTTATCTATCTGTATACTGTTGGTTTTCTTCTCTGGATAACCCAAATACATCTAACATAACTTGCTCCCAAATACCAGTACAAAGCTATTTCTGACCATTTTTATAAGCATTAAAATTTAAAGAAAAAAATATTGTTTCATTTTATTTTTTTATAAAATGAGAGTATCAAAGCAATAATGTTCAATATTCAGTTTCTAAAAGGAAACTTCCTGAATTAAAATTTTAAATTCTCTACTTATTGGTTGTCTATTTTGGATAAATCATATGACCATAAAAATCTCAGTAATCTTATTTTATAATAGCAATAATAACAGTAATACAAACTTTGTAAAGTTGCTAAAACATTTAAATGAAATAATGCTCATAAAGTGATTAACACATTTACTGGAGCAATAAAATGAACTAGATAGTTTTCAGTAACTATTTACTCCTATTATTTTATTATTATTAATAATACTAAGATTATATAATTTGACATTTGGACAAGCATAAATACAATAAATAATTTATGTATTGTATCAAGGCTTCTTTTATGTGCAATACACATTTTTTTCATTTAAAAATATTTCAGTAATCTGCCTTTATTTTACAAAATAAAAATTTAATTTTATTAATTTTACCACTTTAATTTTACCAATTATTCTTACTTCAACTTATTCCTCAGTTAATGAATTGACTGATCATAAATGTCCATGCTAAAGTATTTGTCTTCTTATAGAGTGTGTAATCTTATAGTAAATATAAAGTAGAAAACTCTGTCTCAAAAATCATCATACTCTATTCATTTACTATAAAAGAAATCTAGGTGTTTCAGATGTATTTTGCTAAATATTTTTCTCTTTATGCCATTTTGTCTATCTTACCACACCATTATTTAACTAAAAAGAAACAATTTTGCTCAATTATACACTTAAAATTTTACATAAAATAAGAATAAAAAGATAGATTTCATTTGGCTTATACTTATATTAATAATTTCAAAGATCATTCTTTGGTCACTTACTTTGCTTTTTATCATTAAGGTGGGCTTTGTTTTTTCTAGTCACTAAGTTTTAAATTTTCTTGTTTCATCTCTTGACCAAATGATGTTTTTCTTAATATCAGTTAGGGTCACAATGCCTAAATTACCATTTTCACAGTTAACATTCACCCCCAAATTACCTGTAATATGTCAAATCTACAGAGCTAAGATTATGTTGAAAATGGATTATAGGCAGGCACTGATTCTAAAACTGTCATTCATCTTCTCTAGAGAGCTCATTAACCTTTAAAGGTTTGTACATGATTCCATAATTATCTTGCAGTGAGATTTTTATTTCTCTTCTATTTCATCAGGTTGCCCCTTCGTATGGCCCACTATGAGGATGACATTTTTTTTTTTAACTCCTTGACTTGGCAAAGCATTTGGCAGCACAGTGAAGTAATGTATAAAACAAAGACTCTTTCATCACATCCATGTCTTTTACATTTCTTTAAGACGTGGGAACAAGGAAATATCATGGCTTTTTTATGCTTAAAGAGTCATATAAAATGACTAGAAAAAGAAGGAACAGTAGCATTATATTCAACTTTCATAATTATTTTTCCAATTTATTGAAAGCCTAATCATCTTATAAGGTTCATTCATGTTTTAAATCATCTATAAATTTTACTCACTTGTATCTATACACTACACTTCTGATTTGTTCTTCAAACATTAGTTTCCAACATGAGGATGCTCTTTTAACACACTGCAGCTCATCCAAATATGTTCTAATGGAAGACTTAGTTCCCTACTCAGATTAACACAACAGTAGATAAGACATTCTGTAAAACCACAAATGGTAGTTTTGGAAGAAACATTGCATGCAGAGAAGGCAATTCAATTTACAGAGTAAGCGTCCATTTGAATAAGAACAAAACACTGTCCCTTCTATGATGGAAGCAGTTCAATGTAATTAACCTGCTACCAGGGAACTGACTGACTACCTCAGTGTATGGTGCCGTTTCAGGGATTTAGCATTGGTCTCTGAAGCTAGCAGACTGGGCACTCAGCAGTGGACATAGTCAAGAGTCCTTGGTGCTACCATGCCTACTTTGTTTATGAGTCCATTTCGGGATGACAGGGGTGTCTGTGGAAAGAGACTGACTAGTATCCACAAGATGAGTCACTCTATCCACTTGATTATTAAAATCCTCCTCTGCTGAGGTCAGTCATTGGTCAACATTCACATGGGAAACAAATATATTCACTTTTTTGCCCATTCAGGGAAGTATATCCAAATATCTCTTTCTTAAATTTCATTGTTACTAATTTTCATGTTTCTTCTACCTTCCTAATGATCTAGCCAAGCAATTGGCCATAGTCCAGGAATCACTATGTAATCACACATTTGGCCATTTTACATCCAAACAAGTGATCACTTTTGCATGTTGATATGACTCATAAAAGAAATACAGAGGTCATGCTTTCTGCCATCATATCAAATTCCCTTACTTGCTCCGCTTAATTCTGTGGCTCTTATTACCATCTGACATGCTTAATATTTAATTTACCAACCTGTTAATTGTTCTGTCTTCATTAGAATCTAAATTTCATGCTGCAAAGAATTCATGTTTTGTTTTGTTCATTACTATGTTCTCAGTAAAGTTTGGTATGTAGTAGGGGTTCAAAACCTTTATTCAATCAATGAACCACACTGTTTTAATATCTATCACTGTTTTCTAAAAGTCTCTGTGTTTTTTGTTTTACCTCTTCAAGAGAAAGATCTGATAATTCCTCAAGACAACCCTTTCAGGTAGGTGCTCATCTAATAAATTGGTTGCAATCCCATTGAGTCAAGTGCCTACTCTGATTCAATCAACTCATGGCCATAGTTAAAGCAGTAGTTTACATAGTGCCTAGAATGCTACCAACTTCTGCATAGTTAAGTAGACCCTTTCTCCAGAAGATTCTGTTACCAGGTAAAAATATATTAAAAATGCTAGTTGACTCTTAAATATGTCTTTTCCTTCCTATTCTGTGTTTAAAGAAACTCATCTCATTACAAAATAGAAAGATGGGTTCTAGAAGAATCATGGGAAGGAATAGTGACAAACATACTCAGCTGCATATATTATTTTTAAATCCAAAATAAGAATTCTCACAGTTCCCTTATAAAATACTGAAATTCTAGGGATTAATTTAATGATGAACATCTCCAATAAAATCATTAATTTTCTCCCATTAATTATTTAGGGCAAAAAAGAAAAACTTTTTATCTTGATACTCCTTTGAACAGAATGAGATGATCTCTTCCAGGTATCTTGTAGGAATTTATGGAAATGAAATCCTAATATTCTTAAAAAAGTTGGATTAATTTTTTATAAGTCACTTATGAATGTATAGTGCAAAACTTTATAATACTTATACTTTCAGTATTCCTTTTAAATAAGAGCTAAAAATAGTTGTTATAATTTTAAATTAATAGTAATATTAAAGTATGTTTTATTTACATATTTGTGCACTTAGGATTGATAGAACAAATTACAAACAAGTTAACATTTAAGAAATAGTAAAGTATCAATTAGTCATATTCCATATTTAAGATATTTCAGTATTACTTATGTTACTTTTAAAATGTGTAATTGTCAGTGTAAATAAAAGGTATTTATTGAATACCTACTATATGTTGGATACTGTTTGATGCACTAAGGAAACAGCAGGCTGAAAACAGACAAAAAACTTTACTCTACATGAGAGTATTATTCTTGAGATGGGAGTGATAAATAGACAATATAGATAGATGGATGAATAGATAGACATCTTCAGAGAGCATTAAGGATATTAGAAAACATAATGCAGGAGGATGTGGCAAAAAAATATATGAGAACTGGCTTGCTTTTTTATGTATAAAATAGTCCAAGAAACTCTTCCTGATAAAATAACGTAGAACAGAATTTGGAAAGAAATGGGTGAACAAAAGATGAAGATATCTGGTAGAAGTGTCTTCCAGAGAGAGCAAACATGGGTTCAACTAAGACTCAATCATGTACTATACGCTAAACATTTTAGTGGAAGACTAGAAAGACTGAGATCTCAGTTTTTATATTAAGAATAAGAATACAGAATTTCCCTCTCAAGGTACATAATTATGGGAAATTACTAAATCTATGTGATGAGGATTTTGCCACTTAAAGGCTTGTTAATGTAGGGGGTGAAAATAAAATAGCAATTGAATCTCTTTTTTAATCTAAAAATTTTAAAATATCATTTATTTAAAATATTTTTGAGTATCTAATAAAGTACATTTTTAAGGATGATGAGTGATATCAAATAAGACATGTTTCTTGCTATTATGGGATCTAAAATATCATTATGAAGATGACCTGTATACAGATGGTTATATAACTACACAGAAAACTATATAGATGCAAAATAGTGGCTATATATAACAATTGTATTGAATACAAAGAGAACACATAAAACAAGGATAGTCAGGGAAGAGTATATTAGGAAAAGTGACAATGTCCAATAGTGTTAAGAGAATGCAGGTTCTTTAAGAATTTTCTTGAAGCAATAATTTTCAAAAGAGGAGAAAAACATATATGTCTTTTATTCGCTAAATCAATTTGTGTAGTTCCAGGAATTATCTTAAAAGTGAGAGGTAGGGGCTTCCCTGGTGGCACAGTGGTTGAGAATCTGCCTGCCAATGCAGGGGACACGGGTTCGAGCCCTGGTCTGGGAAGGTCCCACATGCCGCAGAGCAACTAGGCCTGTGAGCCACAATTACTGAGCCTGCACGTCTGGAGCCTGTGCTCTGCAACAAGAGAGGCCGCGATAGTGAGAGGCCTGCACACCGCGATGAAGAGTGGCCCCCACTTGACACAACTAGAGAAAGCCCTCATACGGAAATGAAGACCCAACACAGCCATAAATAAATTAATTAATTAATTAATAAATTAATTAATTATTTTTTTAAAAAAGTGAGAGATATTTTATGAATTTTTATAGAAATTTCCAAACACTGCCTTTCAAAAATTGGTTTAGAAATTGATGAAAGTATAGGAAACTTAGAAAAAAAATCATATAAAGTTAATCCTTCTGTTTGGTTATAAAGAGCAAACAGAAAAACAAGCTTAATTGTAAAATATTTGCCAATATAGATTGACCCAAGCCCATGTAAGCCTTGTAAATACACATTTGAATGTAGAATTCAATGTGAATTCATGGGTAGCTCTCTGTGTCTGCCCACATCTCCATATCTTTGGGCTCCTTGATGTTGAGGACCAAATGTTAGTTACCTTTGTAGCCACAGAGCCTGACAATAAAGTCTGCACAAATTGACATTTAATATGCTTGTTGAATGAATGAATATAATACATCTCATAGTGGAGCTTAAAACTAATTTTGATTTCATATGTGTCCTGACTTTAATTCACTCCTCTAATTATGTGAGATAATATTTCTTCTCTAAGGTTGGATGGTTTTTCAAATGAAAACTTGTATCCACCTCTCACATGTCAACACTTTTTAATATTGTTTGAAATAAAGTAGAATGAAAAAGGCTGGGGTGTGATATTTACACCTTGGATAAAGAAAGGGAGGCCTGGGCATTTGAGAAGTTCTGTTTTTGAGGGACTTCTAATGATACTTTAAAAATATATATTTGGCTGCTTTTACCATTTCAAGAAATATAAGAAGTATAATATTCTATATATAAAGATAAATACTTGGTAGGTTCAAAATTATTTTTAGCAGAGCTAAGTTTACACTACAGTAAAATCAAATGTTGGTAGAGTAACTAGTAAATTTCAAGTTAGTCACTATAGACAGAGAAAAATAAGACAAAATTCCCGCATTTAATAAACCAGTTTTTAAAGGTTATTTCGGGGAGCACCATATCTATATCTAGAAAAAAGTTAGAAAATAACAAAATGTTCATACCAATAATTAACTTATCAAGAGATATAGAAATTAAACAGATATTACATGTTTTAGATGGAAGTAATTGGAAAAAGATTTGACAAAATGAGATGGCCCTTTAATTTGATTTGCAAGGATAATAATTTTGAGGGGGAAAATATCAACATATATAGATCAGAAAAATCTCCCAATAACAAACTCTAGTATGGAAAAAATCGTATCTATCAGGTCATATAATAAACTTATACTGTATTTGAAAATATTTTCAAACTGTGTTATGTTGTCTACCTCAAAATTCTCCCTCCTATGTTATATTGATTTGGGCCTAAAGTATTTACAACAGTATTAGTGTATGGATATATACTAGAGAGGAGCAGGCTGGAGAATTCATTCATTCAAAAACTATTAATTTGTTTTTCTAGACATTGGAACACATCAAGGAACAAAGAATATCTCCCTGCCCTCTTAGAGTTTACATTTTAATAATATGTCAGAAAAGTTCTTCTCTAAAGATTCATATAGTAAATATTTTCAGCTTTTTGAGTCCTATTACAAATGATCAGTTCTGCCATTGTATCACACAAGCTGCCCTATCTAATACATAATTATATGAGCCTGGCTATGTTCCAATAAAATTTTGTTTACAAAAACAGAATTTGGGTTTGACTTGACCTATTAACACATAGTTTACTGACCTCAGTTCTAACAGTATATTTTATAATATGCTAGAAGATGACAAGTCATAGGAGAAAACAGAGAAGGACAGTTTAAGGGAATGACGGTTGGAGAGTAGATTAAAATAGTAAATAAAATTGTCAGGGTGGACCTCATTAAGGAAGTACTGTATATGTAAAGAGTTGAAGGAAGTGAAGGAAGAAGCCATGCAGCCACCTGACAGAATTGCTCCAGGTGGATGGAAAGCACAGTACACAGGGGTATTGCCTGTCTTGCTTTGGGATGAGCAAGGAGGCCAGAGTTTCTGTAGTGGAGTGACAAAAGGGTAGAACAGAAGATGCAATCAAAGAATTGTCTGTGTGCAAGACTATGCACATCCTTACATGCCAATGCACAGCTGCTTGCTTTTATTCTGAGAGAAATTAATGATAATAAAAAATAAATAAAAATGTATGCTTATTCATTCACAATTTTAAATTATAATAATTGTATTTACTTCTTTAAATTGCTGAAGGAATATATTAGATATTTGTAACTAATTTAATATAATAACTAGCATATGGTAAATATTCAATAAATGTTAACCGATATCATTATTATTGTTGTTGTTTTTGTTATCATCACTTGATATCACAGTGGGTATAAAAAGTAAATCTGGTGAGAATAACAAGTAAAAAGAAAGAGTCCAGAGGCAGAGAGGTGACTGTTAAGACAGCAATTATGTTCTTCCTTTCTCTTGGTAAAGTGACACCTAGCTGGCCACTAGACTTATGGCAGAATGTTTGCAAAAATGATGCAAATATTTCTCATCCTGTATTTATGCTCAGTTAAAACATGGCATTAAAGCTCTTTCTTTTGACAGATGAAGTCAATGTATTTGTCTGTTTCTACACCCACTGAATATGGACTGCTTTTCTGATTTTTTCTGGCCAATGGAAAGCAGCAAAAGGGACTTGCCAGTTCTGACCTAGAACTCAAAGTCAGTGATCCCCTTGTGAAGTCCTGGCTAGCCTAGAGAAGAATGATAGACACATAGTCTCTCCATAGTCCCAGCTGATAGCAGGCCAACCACCAATTATGTGAGTGAGGCTACTCAATCGACTGGAAAACAAGAGCAAACCCAGTTGACAATTGGGAATTACACCAGCAAAACCACCAGATGACCCGTAGACTCATAAGCAAAATCATATGGCATTTGTTTTAAACTCCTGAGTTTTAGAGTGATTTGTACACCAGAAAGAATAGCTGATAAAGTTGACATGTAGCTTGTAGATTTCTTGAAATTGAGAAAGGAGAGACTGTACTTCAAGAAATAGAGTTCAGAACAATTTTGGAAAAAATAAAAAATAAAAGGTGGCATGTCAATTGAGTTATATTTTGGAAAATCCCTGGACCAATTTCCCAAGTATGTAGACTGAGACCCTGGGCAATCCAAAGGGAAGAACACAAAAGTCAGTGCATTAGCAAGGCCCTCATGCATAATCAAAAGGAAGAATCAAGCCTTGTTTTTTGTATGTAAGATAAATGGGTTTTACCCACTAAGGTTGCTTTATATTTCTTGAATTTCCTTCCTTAATGTCTTGCTATGCTTGTTTTTTAATAAAAATTTTGTTACTAAGCTTTGAAATATAAATTTCAGATATTCCCATGCAAGTTGCAAAAGTAAGATTAAACCATCCAGCAATGACCTGAGAAATTACTTACATGATAGTAATTCATGAAAACATTTAAAGTTTCTATGTATTTATTTATTGACTCAAACTATGCATTTATCTGTATAGAACTCTTTCTTTTATTTGAGGCCAATATTCTAATAGACAATTTGTGCATGTTTTTGGCTAATGATGAAGAAAGTAAATAAGATACATTATCTATCCATCTATCTATATTCCCAATTCTGTGTAGAGATAAACTATGATTTTCTGGAATCAAGTATCTAAAAGAATTTTAGGTACAAATCTATAGCTTCCTCACACAAAATTAAATTATCAACAAATATATATTAAGCACTAATCATATTCAGGGCTCTCTATTATAGGGGTAAAGGCCCAGTGGAAATAATAGTTTAAACAAATGCGAAAGTGATTGGTACTCTCCTAAGACGAGTTTGGTTATCTCCCTAAAACATCAACAGTAATTTTATTGTCTCTCACAGTTTCTGTGGATCAGGAATTCAGAAAGGGTTCAGGGGATGGCTTTGGCTGTCCCTCATGTAACTGCATTCAAGTAGAGGCCAGAGCTGAAACAGCTGGGGGAGTTGGGGCTGGAACATCTGTATATTTACCAGGCAGCTCTCTCTCTCTCCCTCTCTCTCTCTCTTTCTCTCTTATTTAGTCTAAAAGCCTATCTGTATGATCTCTCCTCATGGGCTAGTTTGGGGTTTCTCAGACCATAGCGGCTGCAAGGTTGTAGGGCTTCTTATATAGCAGCTCAGGGCTCCAAAATATATCTGATCAAAGGAGGCAGAAGCTCCACTGTTGTTTATGAGCTAGTCTATAAGGTTAAGCAGTATCCCTTCCACTATATTCAGTTGGTTACAAGACAGCAATAGATACACTCACATTCAAGGGATGAAGAGTTCCCTTGATCCAGTGTAAAAATGGCAAAGTCACAATGTGGGATGGAGGTTACTGTTGTTGCCTTCTGTGTAAAATACTGCCTGCCACAGGAAGCAGTGCAATTAGTCCAAATATTATGAATAGATGTCTCTTTCTCTCTGCACAACCAAAGTAGGAATTGTTTCTCCAAAGGGAGTATTGAATATTATCACTACTTCAAGATCTCATACCCTCTTTTTAAATAAATAATATATATTTTTTAATTCCAATTTTCTAGCTACTTTGAGTAGCTAAACTGAATTGTATTTCAGTATTATGGAACTTCCTAGATACTGGCACTAGCAAATTAACAAGCTGCTCAAAAATGTCTGAGTGTTTTGGAACAGGAACAATAGATACAAGATAGACTATAAATTTGTTTATTGAAACAATTACATCAAGATTAAAAAATATATTTTCTTTATTTCAGGTAATTATAAAAATATCCTATCTTCATGGTGGATCTTATAATAATTGCCTTGGTTATCTGAACTAGCACTTTTTTCCTGTCATGAAAAACACTTGACTATGATAGTCCCGTTTATGGAGTTTAATATCTGTGGAAAATAGGGACAAATTAAGATGATAAATGTAGTAATTTTTGTTTATGTTGTCAATTATAAAATTTCATGTGCAGAAGTGTGAATATGTGTCTTCAAAAGAAATAATTTAAAAACACACTATTCTAATTTTTAGTTTAAGAAAGATACTGTTAATATTATATATGGAAAACATTTTTTACTGTTTTCAATAAGTACTCATATCAGCATAAACATGCTATGTTCCAATTATGAAGATATTTATACATAATTTAATAGTAATATCTTAGCACTGTTATTTCTTTTCACTGAATATCAGTGCAATTTCCTTTGTTTCCCAGAAGGAAAACACTGTCATAATAGAGGTAAATGCTTTTTAGGGAAAGGTTTATTGTGAAATGTTGCAAACTATTTATAATTTGAAATCTCAATCAAATAACAAAAGGATATATTTAAACAAGTCTTCATCCAATTCAGCTTGAACATTTTACTCTTACCAGAATAGAAGCTCCATAATGGCTGGGACTTTTGTTTGTACTACTCACTGATACATCCCAAGCACCTAGAGTTATGTCTGTTCTACAGAAAACTCGTGAAGCAGGTGTTTTGGGTCACATCCTTTGGGCAATCTCTGATTTCAGCTCAACTGTGCCAAAGGTACTGATTTACCTTGGCTCTAAGTATCAACCTCAAGCATATCTGTGAGTTTTTCCACACGTGCCCCAGGACCCAAGGCTTCTGAAGCTCTAGACCCTGGTGAAACTTCTGGCCCAGAAGTATGGGACAACTCTCTGATGTCAGCAAATGGAAACGGTTTAGATCATGCCTGAGTCTTTCATCTTTCAACTGTGTGCTTCTGGAAGGCATTCAGTATGTTTTCAGTAAAACACACTATCGTAAAGCATTTGGGACCACCTTCTCACACTTCACCCAAGTCCTAGTCTTAGGTACTTTATATTTTAGGGCAGGGTACCTGAACTTAGTAAAGACTTTTGTTTTGTTTTGAAGACGTATTTAAATTACATATGAAAATCTTCATTTTTGGAATACACTTCCCTGGTCAAATTGGGTCTTCAAATTCACATAAAGAGAGAGTTCCATAAAACACCTACTCTAATAACTGCAGTAAAACAGTTTGGGATAAGTGATTTTCTTTGACCTTTCAAAAGAGAAAGAAGTTTGAAAGAAGAATGGCAAAAGGAATTTGCAGTTTTCTTTTCTCCAGTTATTTGGAAAATCATATTATACAGGTCAGCTATTCAGCAATTGAATATAAATCAACAATATAGCATCTATTGGTTAAACGAAAGTATAATTGCTACCTCCCTCTTTACATTTGACTGTATGTGCTCATTTTTAAAGCAAGTATTAATTGAACTCATCCTTTTCCAGACACTGGGATGTATAGATAGCACCTGATCCTCAGGAATTAATGACTGTGTGAGACTGAGACACATAAATTGTTTCTTCACCTCAAAACATAATAAATCCATATTCATATTTTATGAATATTTACCCAAATAAAACAGTCAGTTTTATAAATATAAATGTATACAGTTATTTTATGTGTGGTTTATTTAGAAAAATAAATAGGTAAAAAGTACAACTTACTATGCAATAGAGGAATAGTACTTACACATGTAACTAAAATTTAGCTCAATACAGAGGAAATTCACTAGGAAGAACACAAATATATTTAGATATAGATCATGGACTGAAAATTAAAAATTTTCATTGACAGAAGGTGAGTAGTTATTGAAACCAAAACGAAGAGGCTTTATTGAGATTGAGTTTATACCTCAGTATAATAGTTGTATTTCAAGACAATATTTCCTCATTGGGACTGTAGATTAATTCTCCATAATGAATATCAATAGATTAATTCTTCCATACTAAGTGTACAAATCAAATTTATTTTATTGTTAAGAATTGTTTTATACATTTTTAACCATTGTCTTACTGTTAAGAATATGAAATAATGTGTTGACTTAAAGGTGAATCAATTGATTTGTCAAAGATCATAATTCTCTCTGGATGAAGAAAAGAGGGAACAGATATGGTAAGTCTAAAAATGTTTTCAAATTTCACTAGGATTGGCATATATTTGAAAAAGTAACAGTAACTGTCATATTGTGCTGTGATCACTTGTTTAGCTGGCCACATAAAATTATTTCTAGGTGCCTACCTAGCATTCTCATGTATAAATTTCTTTGGCACATCAGAATAAAAATAATTTCATCAATCTCTGTAGTAAATTGTGAGTGTGAGTGTGTGTGAAATTGTATACACTATTTGTGGAATGTTGAGTAACTTACACTCTGCTATTTGCTGGGGATACAAAAATGAATGAGGTACAATTAGTTAGTTCAAGATTTTTATAGTCTAGTGGGGCAATGCAGACAAGGTAATAGGAAATTTTGGTGGTTGAAATGTTATGATCTGTCCAAATATTAGATGCTATGGGACTACACAAGAGAGACATTGACCCTCATTTCAGAATATCTGCAGGACAATTACTGGAAAGAAAGTGGAACCTAGGGGATTTATAGATAAGGACAAAGTGAAAGAGAAGAAAAATATAGTTAAGGATAACTGAACATTTTTTACAAGGGTTGGAAGCAGAATTATGAAATATTTGGTGAGTTAATAATTCAAAACAGTTATAGCCAAGAATTTGAAGGGTTGAGTGGTGAGATAAAAGGATAAAGAAATCAGAGTCCAATTGTAGATAGGTTTCTAAGACAATTTAAGATGTTTTTACTCTATCCTGAAAGCAAAGAAGAAACATCAAAGGATTTTAAGGCAGGAAGCAACATGAACAGATTGTATTTTAGTAGCAAGTATTTAGCATTTAGCATCTATACTTTTATCCATAGAAATATTTTATCAATTCTGAGAAGGGATATTCTGATCTCACCTTGAATAATTCTATTTGAAATATAAAGGGAATTTTATCAGTGACTGGAACTGATATGTAAATATTTCTTTCTCAAGTCTCTTACTATAGTTTAAGTTTATAATGACTTGAAATATTCAAAGTACTAAACAATTGTATTTTGACACTGTAAACTTTTACTAAAGTCATACTACAGCTGTATCTTGAGTGATAATTCTCTTCCCAGCTCTATGCTAGATGCCATGTTAAAGAAATAAAGCCATTAACAAATATCATGCACCATGATTAGAGTATATAGAGCTATACAGATAACTTGTCAAAAGGCAAATGTCTGCATTATCTAGACTTAGGGATGCATCAAAGGCAAATGTTTCAAGTCAAAAAGTTTACAATTCTCTATGAGTTTAAAATTATATTCTAGAGAATGTCACAAGCAAAACCAGAAGAAAAATAAAATCAACCTTAAGTTCAGAGCACTGAAATGATTTCTTTTCCACGTCTAAAAGCAAAAATCAAGAGAGAAACTTTTGCCTATTTCTAATAGGTATTTTTAAATGGCATTATAAGGTCCTGGTGACATCTTAGGCTTAGCGTGTTGCTTAAAACTGCCTACTGTTACACCTTACACAACTGCTATATTATATATACTCCATATATATATATATATATATATATATATATATAAATAATTTGAAAAGAAAGAATAAGAAAAGGAATTAATTTAAAAATTAAGGAAGAAGAGAAACAGAATTTAAAGTGTTTGGTGCATATAAATGGCTTTATGAATCAACATTAATGCATATGGAAAAGTATTTTCTCTTCCAGGAAAACTCATTGAACTATGAGAAAGAAAAGATAATTGTGGAAAACATTGTTTTGCTGTATTTAAAGTCAGTGTAGGATAATAACAGAATCCCTTCTCTCTTTCCTCTTTTTCCCCTTTAGGTATTGCATTAACAACTTAAAAATGTACTGTTTTCATGAAACTTTTATTCCTGTGCTGTTAGCACTGCTGAGCAAGTCTACTTTCAAATCAACAGGAGGGTCAAGTACAGAAGAGATACATGAAAATGTGCTAGGAAATAAAAATTCACTGCATATTCTATTTGTTTGTTTGTTTGTTTGTTTTTATTGATTTTTTTCTTTTTTACATCTTTATTGGAGTATAATTGCTTTACAATGGTGTGTTAGTTTCTGCTTTATAACAAAGTGAATCAGTTTTACACATATATATGTTCCCATATCTCTTCCCTCTTGCATCTCCCTCCCTCCCAACCTCCCTATCCCACCCCTCTAGGTGGTCACAAACCACCGAGCTGATCTCCCTGTGCTATGCGGCTGCTTCCCACTAGCTATCTATTTTACATTTGGTGGTGTATATATGTCCATGCCACTCTCTCACTTTCTCACATCTTACCCTTCCCCCTCCCCATATCCTCAAGTCCATTCTTTAGTAGGTCTGTGTCTTTATTCCTATCTTACCCCTAGGATCTTCATGACAATTTTTTTTTCTTAAATTCTGTATATATGTCTTAGCATACAGTATATGTCTTTCTCTTTCTGACTTACTTCACTCTGTATGACAGACTCTAGGTCCATCCACCTCATTACAAATAGCTCAATTTCATTTTGTTTTATGGCTGAGTAATATTCCATTGTATATATGTACCACATCTTCTTTATCCATTCAACCAATGATGGACACTTAGGTTGTTTCCATCTCCTGGCTATTGTAAATAGAGCTGCAATGAACATTTTGGTACATGACTTTTTTGAATTATGGATTTCTCAGGCTATATGCCCAGTAGTGGGATTGCTGGTCATATGGTACTTTTATTTGGAGTTTTTTAAGGAACCTCCATACTGTTCTCCATAGTGGCTGTATCAATTTACATTCCCACCAGCAGTGCAAGAGTGTTCCCTTTCCTCCACACCCTCTCCAGCATTTATTGTTTCTAGATTTTTTGATGATGGCCATTCTGAGTGATGTGAGATGATATCTCATTGTAGTTTTGATTTGCATTTCTCTAATGAGTAATGATGTTGAGCATTCTTTCATGTGTTTGTTGGCAATCTGTATATCTTCTTTGGAGAAATGTCTATTTAGGTCTTCTGCCCATTTTTGAATTGGGTTGTTGTTTTTTTGTTATTGAGCTGCATGAGCTGCTTGTAAATTTTGGAGATTAATCCTTTGTCAGTTGCTTCATTTGCAAATACTTTCTCCCATTCTTAGAGTTGTCTTTTGGTCCTGTTTATGGTTTCCTTTGCTGTGCAAAAGCTTTGAAGTTTAATTAGGT
The DNA here is from genome assembly GCF_011762595.2 of Tursiops truncatus. NCBI lineage: Eukaryota > Metazoa > Chordata > Mammalia > Artiodactyla > Delphinidae > Tursiops > Tursiops truncatus. The sequence continues at coordinate 54,845,673 of NC_047038.1, read as the reverse complement.
CCCATTTGTTTATTTTTGTTTTTAATTCCATTTCTCTAGGAGTTGGCTCAAAAAGGTTCTTGCTGTGATTTATGTCATAGAGTGTTCTGCCTATGTTTTCCTCTAAGAGTTTGACAGTTTCTGGCCTTACATTTAGGTCTTTAATCCATTTTGAGCTTATTTTTGTGTATGGTGTTAGGGAGTGATCTAATCTCATACTTTTATATGTACCTGACCAGTTTTCCCAGCACCACTTATTGAAGAGGCTGTCCTTTCTCCACTGTACATTCCTGCCTCCTTTATCAAAGGTAAGGTGAACATAGGTGAGTGGGCTTATCTCTGGGCTTTCTATCCTGTTCCATTGATCTATATTTCTGTTTTTGTGCCAGTACCGTACGGTCTTGATTACTGTAGCTTTGTAGTATAGTCTGAAGTCAGGGAGACTGATTCCTCCAGCTCCGATTTTCGTTCTCAAGATTGCTTTGGCTATTCGGGGTCTTTTGTGTTCCCATACAAATTGTGAATTTTTTTGTTTTAGTTCTGTGAAAAAGGCCAGTGGAATTTTGATAGGGATTGCATTGAATCTGTAGATTGCTTTGGGTAGTAGAGTCATTTTCACAATGTTGATTCTTCCAATCCAAGAACATGGTATATCTCTTCATCTATTTGATTCATCTTTAATTTCTTTCATCAGTGTCTTATAATTTTCTGCATACAGGTCTTTTGTCTCCTTAGGTAGGTTTATTCCTAGATATTTTATTCTTTTTGTTGCAGTGGTAAATGGGAGTGTTTTCTTGATTTCACTTTCAGATTTTTCATCATTAGTGTATAGGAATGCAAGAGATTTCTGTGCATTAATTTTGTATCCTGCTACTTTACCAAATTCATTGATTAGCTTTAGTAGTTTTCTGGTAGCATCTTTAGGATTCTCTATGTTTAGTATCATGTCATCTGCAAACTGTGACAGTTTTACTTCTTCTTTTCCCGATTTGGATTCCTTTTATTTCCTTTTCTTCTCTGATTGCTGTGGCTAAAACTTCCAAAACTATGTTGAATAAGAGTGGTGAGAATGGGCAACCTTGTCTTGTTCCTGATCTTAGTGGTAATGCTTTCAGTTTTTCATCATTGAGGATGATGTTGGCTGTGGGTTTGTCTTATATGGCCTTTATTATGTTGAGGAAAGTTCCCTCCATGCCTACTTTCTGGAGGGGTTTTATCATAAATTGGCGTTGAATTTTGTCAAAAGCTTTCCCAGCATCTATTGAGATAACCATATGGTTTTTCTCCTTCAGTTTGTTAATACGGTATATCACATTGATTGGTTTGCATATATTGAAGAATCCTTGCATTCCTGGAGTAAACCCCACTTGATCATGGTGTATGATCCTTTTAATGTGCTGTTGGATTCTGTTTGCTAGTATTTTGTTGAGGATTTTTGCATCTGTGTTCATCAGTGATATAGGCCTGTAGTTTTCTTTCTTTGTGACATCGTTGTCTGGTTTTGGTATCAGGGTGATGGTGGCCTCATAGAATGAGTTTGGGAGTGTTCATCCCTCAGCTATATTTTGGAAGAGTTTAAGAAGTATAGGTGTTAGCTCTTCTCTAAATGTTTGATAGAATCTGCCTGTGAAGCCGTCTGGTCCTGGGCTTTTGTTTGTTGGAAGATTTTTTTTTTTTTTTTGTGGTACACGGGCCTCTCACCGTCGTGGCCTCTCCCATTGCGGAGCACAGGCTCCAGACACGCAGGCTTAGCGGCCATGGCTCACGGGCCCAGCCACTCCATGGCACATGGGATCTTCCCGGACCGGGGCACGAACCTGTGTCCCCTGCATCGGCAGGCGGACTCCCAACCACTGTGCCATGAAGGAAGCTCTGTTGGAAGATTTTTAATCACAGTTTCAATTTCAGTGCTTGTGATTGGTCTGTTCATATTTTCTATTTCTCCCTGATTCAGTCTTGGCAGGTTGTGCATTTCTAAGAATTTGTACATTTCTTCCAGGTTGTCCATTTTATTGGCATATAGTTGCTTGTAGTAATCTCTCATGATCTTTTGTATTTCTGCAGTGTCAGTTGTTACTTCTCCTTTTTCATTTCTAATTCTATTGATTTGAGTCTTCTCCCTTTTTTTCTTGATGAGTCTGGCTAATAGTTTATCAATTTTGTTTATCTTCTCAAAGAACCAGCTTTTAGTTTTATTGATCTTTGTTATTGATTCCTTCATTTCTTTTTCATTTATTTCTGATCTGATTTTTATGATTACTTTCCTTCTGCTAACTTTGGTGTTTTTTGGTTCTTCTTTCTCTAATTGCTTTAGGCACAAGTTTAGGTTGTTTATTCGAGATGTTTCCTGTTTCTTAACGTAGGATTGTACTGCTATAAACTTCCCTCTTAGAACTGCTTTTGCTGCATCCCATAGGTTTTGGGTGATCGAGTCTCCATTGTTCTTTGTTTCTAGGTATTTTTTTTATTTCCTCTTGATTTCTTCAGTGATCACTTCGTTATTAAGTAGTGTATTTTTTAGCCTCCATGTGTTTGTATTTTTTACAGACCTTTTTCTGTGATTGATATATAGTCTCATAGCATTGTGGTTGGAAAAGATACTTGATAAAATTTCAATTTTCTTAAATTTAACAAGGCTTGATTTGTAACTCAAGATATGATCTATCCTAGAGAATGTTCCATGAGCACTTGAGAAAAATGTGTATTCTGTTTTTTTGGGTGGAATGTCCTATAAATTTCAATTAAGTCCATCTTGTTTAATGCATCATTTAAAGCTTGTGTTTCCTTATTTATTTTCATTTTGGATGATCTGTCTATTGGTGAAAGTGGGGTGTTAAAGTCCCCTACTATGAATGTGTTACTGTCGATTTCCCCTTTTATGGCTGTTAGTATTTGCCTTATGTATTGAGGTGCACCTATGTTGGGTGCATAAATATTTACAATTGTTATATCTTCTTCTTGGATCGATCCCTTGATCATTATGTAGTGTCCTTCTTTGTCTCTTCTAATAGTCTTTCTTTTAAAGTCTATTTTGTCTGATATGAAAATTGCTACTCTAGCTTTCTTTTGGTTTCCATTTGCATGGAATATGTTATTCCATCCCCTCACTTTCAGTCTGTATGTGTCTCTAGGTCTGAAGTGGGTCTCTTGTAGACAGCATATATATGGGTCTTGTTTTTGCATCCATTCAGCCAATCTGTGTCTTTTGGTGGGAGCATTTAGTCCATTTACATTTAAGGTAATTATCAATATGTATGTTCCTATTCCCATTTTCTTAATTGTTTTGGGTTCACTCTTGTAGGTCTTTTCCTTCTCTTGTGTTTCTTGTCTAGAAAAGTTCCTTTAGCATTTGTTGTAAATCTGATTTGGTGGTGCTGAATTCTCTTACCTTTTGCTTGTCTGTAAAGTTTTAATTTCTCCATAAAATCTGAATGAGATCCTTGCTGGGTAGAGTAATCTTTGTTGTAGGGTTTTCTCCTTCATCACTTTAAATATGTCTTGCCAGTCCCTTCTGGCTTGCAGAGTTTCTGCTGAAAGATCACCTGTTAACCTTATGGGGATTCCCTTGTGTGTTATTTGTTGTTTTTCCCTTGCTGCTTTTAATATCTTTCTTTGTATTTAATTTTTGACACTTTGATTAGTATGTGTCTTGGCATATTTCTCCTTGGATTTACCCTGTATGGGACTCTCTGTGCTTCCTGGACTTGATTAACTATTTCCTTTCCCATATTAGGGAAGTTTTCAACTATAATCTCTTCAAATATTTTCTCAGTCCCTTTCTTTTTCTCTTCTTCTTCTGGAACCCCTATAATTCGAATGTTGGTGTGTTTAATGTTGTCCCAGAGGTCTCTGAGACTGTCCTCAGTTCTTTTCATTCTTTTTCCTTTATTCTGCTCTGCAGTAGTTATTTCCACTATTTTATCTTCCAGGTCACTTATCTGTTCTTCTGCCTCAGTTATTCTGCTATTGATCCCATCTAGAGTATTTTTAATTTCATTTATTTGTTGTTCATCGTTGCTTGTTTCATCTTTAGTTCTTCTAATTCCTTGTTAAATGTTTCTTGCATTTTGTCTATTCTATTTCCAAGATTTTGGATCATCTTTACTATTATTATTATGAATTCTTCTTCAGGTAGACTGCCTATTTCCTCTTCATTTGTTAGGTCTGGTGGGTTTTTATCTTGCTCCTTCATCTGCTGTGTGTTTTTCTGTCTTCTCATTTTGCTTATCTTACTGTGTTTGGGGTCTCCTTTTTGCAGGCTGCAGGTTCGTAGATCCCATTGTTTTTGGTGTCTGTCCCCAGTGGCTAAAGTTGGTTCAGTGGGTTGTGTAGGCTTCCTGGTGGAGGGGACTAGTGCCTGTGTTCTGGTGGATGAGGCTGGATCTTGTTTTTCTGGTGGGCAAGTCCACGTCTGGTGGTGTATTTTGGGGTGTCTGTGTACTTATTATGATTTTAGGCAGTTTCTCTGCTAATGGGTGGGGTTGTGTTCCTGTCTTGCTACTTGTTTGGCATAGGGTGTCCAGCATTGTAGCTTGCTAATCGTTGAGTGAAGCTGGGTGTTGGTGTTGAGATGGAGATCTCTGGGAGATTTTCGCCATTTGATATTATGTGTAGCTGGAAGGTGTCTTGTGAACCAGTGTCCTGAAGTTGGCTTTCCCACCTCAGAGACACAGCACTGACTCTTGGCTGCAGCACCAAGAGCCTTTCATCCACACGGCTCAGAATAAAAGGAATAAAAAGTACAAAGAAAGAAAGAAAGAAGTTAAAAGAAAAGAAAATAAAGTAAGGTAAAATAAAATAGTTATTAAAATAAAAACAAATTATTAAGAAAAAAATCTTTTTTAAAGTAAAAAACCAAAAAAACAAACAAACAAAGAAAAACGGATGGATAGAACCCTAGGACAAATGGTGAAAGCAAAGCTATACAGACAAAATCTCACACAGAAGCATACACATACACACTTATAAAAAGAGGAAAAGGGGAAAAAATAATAAATCTTGCTCTCAAAGTCCACCTTCAATTTGGGATGATTCGTTGTCTATTCAGGTATTCCACAGATGCAGGGTACATCAAGTTGATTGCGGAGATTTAATCCACTGATCCTGAGGCTGCTGGGAGAGATTTCCCTTTCTCTTCTTTGTTCCCACAGCTCTGGGGGCTCAGCTTTGGATTTGGCCCCGCCTCTGTGTGCAGGTCGCCAGAGGGCGTCTGTTCTTCATCCTGAAGGAGCCTCTGATTCAGGGGCTCCGGCTATCTCAGGCCGGGTGGGAGGGAGGGGTACAGATGCCAGGCGAGCCTGCGGCGGCAGAGGCCAGCGTGACGTTGCACCAGCCTGAGGCACGCCATGTGTTCCACGGAGGAAGTTGTCCCTGGATCACGGGACCCTGGCAGTGGCGGGCTGCACAGGCTCCCCAGAAGGGGGGTGTGGACAGTGACCTGTGCTCGCACACAGGCTTCTTGGTGGCAGCAGCAGCAGCCTTAGCGTCTCATGCCCGTCTGCGGTCCACGCTGTTAGCCGCGGCTCGCGCCCGTCTCTGGAACTCCTTTAAGCAGTGCTCTTAATCCCTTCTCCTCACGCACCAGGAAACAAAGAGGAAAGAAAAAGTCTCTTACCTCTTCGGCAGGTCCAGACTTTTCCCTGGACTCCCTCCCGGCTAGCCGTGGTGCACTAAGCTCTTCAGGCTCTGTTCCCGCTTCCAGTCCTCTCCCTGTGCTCCGACCAAAGCCTGAGCCTCAGCTCCCAGCCCCGCCTGCCCTGGCGGGTGAGCAGAGAACCCTTTCGGGCTGGTGAGTGCTGGTCGGCAACAATCCTCTGTGCGGGAATCTCTCTGCTTTGTCCTCCGCACCCCTGTGGCTGCGCTCTCCTCCGCGGCTCCAAAGCTCCTCCCCTCCACCACCCGCAGTCTCTGCCTACGAAGGGGCTTCTAGTGTGTGGAAACCTTTCCTCCTTCACAGCTCCCTCCCACTGGTGCAGGTCCCATCCCTATCCTTTTGTCTCTATTTATTCTTTTTTCTTTTGCCCTACCCAGGTACGTGGGGAGTTTCTTGCCTTTTGGGAGGTCTGAGGTCTTCTGCCAGCGTTCATTAGGTGTTCTGTAGGAGTTGTTCCACGTGTAGATGTATTTCTGATGTATCTGCTAGTGTTGGAGGGTCTCCTGTAGAGGCCTGCATATTCTTTCATTCAATGAAATACTAAAATCCTATGTGAGATACTCTTGGTAAAAGGTTTGGTACACCTATAATATTGTGATTCAAAAGTTTTTGATGTATAAATTAGGCAAATTTGAAAGCTTCATTAATTATCTATGTCCTTTGAGTTTTGTGTGTGGGTGTCTGGGTGTGTTTATTTTTAATTAGTCTACATATACTTACTAGCCATTTACTATATATCATGCACTCTGCCAGTCACTGGGGGTAGAAACAGGACCAATCAGTAAGTATGTTGTTGCATCATTCTTTCCTTCAAGACAGAAGAAACATTTCCTATCCCTATCATTTATTTACACAGGGAATGGAAATGTCACCACTTCTGTGTGCCAATCTTTGGGTCCCTAGTTGCCCATGTTTTTCTTTTAATGATTACCCTTAAGCTACAGAGCCATTTTCTCCCAACACAAAGAGATGGGAGGGGCATAAGGAGACGTCTGGGTGGTGAGGATTTCCACATCACCATCCTACTCCTCACATACACTCGCTGCAAATGGAACAAACTAAGAGTCATAACTAAGCTCCAGAGCTCCCTTCTGGACTGCAATAGTGCTGAAACTGGGACTTTGTCACAATTAACTTGACTTGTTGGTAACATTTCCTTAATAAGTTGCATGCACGTGAATACAAATATCATGTATTATTTCAGGGAAACCAGACCTAAATTAGTGTTCAGTTGGCATTTTCTATTTCTTCTATAAAGTTTGAGAGACTACTAAAGATAAGGCATAGCATATATATTCAGAAATTCTTTGCAACACATTCATTCCTAAAAATGTGAACTCCAGCTATAAAAATCAATGCAATTCACATATCACAATAAAGTAAATATATCTGGACCTTGTTTATACTTCTATACCTATAAATATCTACAAGGTAGAGAGTTTGTTACTGTATTTTTCTTTACTTCAGAGATGATTATCATATAACCTTGGGGTGGACAATCCCAAAAGACCTTGGTCTGGGGCCCTCATCCTGTTAGTAATAACAGAAAGTCAGATTTTTTGAATGAAAAGTTTTATAAAATGATTTCACTGCCCAGATTAAAAAAAAATCACTTATTGCCTAAAATTTTTATTGTTCCCTTTTATCTAAAAAATGATTTATTCAGGAGAGAGCATGATAAGACAATTTGGTTATTTAATCTCTAAAGACAACTTTTGTACCATGTAAGATTCTAGCATAGTTTAACTCTGATTCTGATTCATTTTGTCTCCATCTCTCTATATTACAGCTGCTTATAAACAAACAAACTAAAGAAAGGTAGGGTCTATTGAAAATAAATGAGGTAAATTGTATGAGTTTTTTTAATGATATAAAATAATAAGATAATGTTTTATTCTATATAATCAATATACAATATTCTTGAGAGTTTCTTTTTATTTAAGAATAGTTGATTTACATATTGTGATAGTTTTGGGTTATAGTAAAGTGATTCAGTTATATATATATATATATATATATATATATGTTTTTCAGATTATTTCCCATTATATATTATTAGAAGATATTGAATATAGTTCCCTGTGCTATACAGTGAATCCTTGTGGCTTATCTATTTTATGTATAATAGTTCGTATCTGTGAATCCTGTACTCCTAATTTATCTCTCTTCCCCCCTCCCTTTCACCTTTGGTAATCATAAGTTTGTTTTCTGTGTCTGTGAGTCTGTTTCTGTTTTGTATATAGATTCATTTGTATTATTTTTTAGATTCCACATATATGTGATACAATATAATATTTGTCTTTCTCTGAGTTTATTTAGTATGATATTCTCTAGGTTCAGCCATTTTCCTATAAATGGAAATATTTCATTTTTTATGACTGAGTAGTATTCCATAGTGTGTGTGTGTGTGTGTGTGTGTGTGTGTGTGTGTGTGTGTATATATATATATATATATATATATATATACCACATTTTCTTAAACCAATCATCTGTTGATGGGCACTTGGGTTATTTCCATGTCTTGGCTATTGTAAATAGTGCTGCTATAAATATTGGGGTTCATGTATCTTTTCAAGTTAGAGTTGTCTTCTTTTCTAGATTGCTGGATCATATGATAGCTCTAACTTTAGTTTTTTAAGGAACCTCCATATTTTTTTCTTTAGTGGCTGAACCAATTTGCATCCCCACCGACAGTGTAGGAGGGTTGCCTTTTCTCCACACCCTCTCCAGCATTCATTATTTTTAGATTTTTGATGATAGCCATTCTGACCAATGTGAGTGACATCTCATTGTGATTTTGATTTGCATTGCTCTGATAATTAACAATGTTGAGCATCTTTTCATGTGCCTATTGTCCATCTGTTTGTCTTCCTTGGAGAAATGTCTATTTAGATCTTCAATGGAACACAATAGAGAGCTCAGAAATAAACCCACACACCTTCAGTCAATTAATCTATGACAAAGGAGGCAAGAATACATAATGGAGAAAAGACAGTCTCTTCAATAAGTGATGCTGGGAAAACTGGACTTCATGTAAAAAAGTGAGATTAGAACACTCACACCATATGCAAATATAAACTCAAAATGGTTTAAAGACCTAAATATAAGACATGATTCTATAAAACTCTTAGAATATAGCATAGGCAAATATTATGTGACATATATCATAGCAATATTTTCTTAGATCAGTCTCTCAAGACAAAAATAAATAAATAAAGGAAAAATAAATGAATGGGGGACCTAATCAAACTTAAAAGCTTTTTCACAAGAAAGGAAACCATCAACAAAACAAAAATATAACCTATGGAATTGGAGAAAATATTTGCAAAATATGAGACCAAAAAGGTGTTAATATCCAAAATATACAAACAGCTCTTACAAATCAATATCAAAAAACAAACAATCCAATCAAAAAATGGGAAGAGAGTTCCTTTATAGATTATTTTTTCTAATTCTCTCATTTTCACCTCTGTTTTAAGAACCATATTGGGACAGATCAAGGTTTGTTTTATGAAAGAGAGTGTAGAAAAACGTTGAATAGATTTGGAAAATACATTGGATGAAGAATCAGATGATCATGTTTTAGTCACATTTTGACTGCAAACTATAAGACCTTGAGTGAATCACTAACACCCAAATATAACAGCAGAGAATCACTAGCACTCAAATATAACAACAGAACATAATGAGTATAGACTTCTTTAAAACTGCTTTTATATTTCAACCTATCATCTCTATCCCCAGTCAGCTCAGACACTCTGTGTTTTGCTTGAGTACCTCAAAACAGAGCCTAAGGCAACGGCTTGTATAGTTGCAGTTTTTTAGGAATATGATCCCAGGTGCAGGAGGAATGTATCAAAGGGAGAGAGATGAAGGAGGAGAAAGAGAGAATACCAGAATGCACTATCTGATAGGTAACTTGCTTGGGCTTCTGGGTACTCAATCCCTTGGGAAGGTTTGAGAAGCTTAAGAGATATGACTCAGGACAATCCACCTAGAAAAAAGTAGACAGAAGCATCCATTGTCTCTTATGTTCCTTTGACCATAGTTTGACCCCTAGGGCACTACACTTCCAGGTTGCCTATGCTGAGTGCTAAGTCACTTTCTGCTGGGTTCCATTGTTATAGCACAAAAATATCCTGGGGCTGAAATAAATAAACATTGTTTTAGACAGAGATGATACATTTCAAGATGTATCAACACAAATTTGGTCATAGTACCAATGACTAGAATACAGGGTGAGGTTGTGTATTCAATGTAGTACATAAGCAATATCTGAGATACACTCCATTGTTCTGTAGGTTTCCTCTTTGTTATTGCATGAGTTTTATTTTTGGATATTGTTAACGTATTTCAGGTATATTTTTGTTCTTCATACCATGTTGAAATCATTTTCTTTTTGCATAAATATTGGACTGTAAACCCCCTGTGTATAAGATCAAAGGTTATGTTGTCCTCCCTTGCATCTTCATTAGTTAAATCCTATGCACTTGATATAATTTTATTTCTGATTGAATTTACAAAAAAAATCAATGAATGATTTAAACTCCATATTCTTATCTGAAAAGTGAATGGGGATATTTGTAACAAGCCTGAGATTACCCTACTTGTAAACATTGCAAAGTTCTTATTATTTTTCCTTGGATTTCTTGTACTTAAGAGACTAAGGAAACCTTTAAATTTTCCAAATAACCAGCATGACAAACCTGACAGAATTGACCAGTGTTTTAGTAACACTGTTAAAAAATTTTTAAAAATTATAAAGGTAAATAATTTTGGTTTTTATTTAAAAGAATCAAACATTAAATTATGTATTTTGGTCTTATTTTCCCTCAATACTGGACCATTTATTTAGGTAACTATTAAAGCAAATCTAATTCTCTTCTCTTTACTACTGCACAGTTTGTTGGCTTCACTCATTTTCATGTTCTGCTGCATCATTCCTAGACCCAAACAAGTCTTTATGAAATGGTACCATTAAGAATTGTGTATATTTAATAAAAATTGTGTTTATAGTAGTTTTAACTGCTATAGGCTTCTTTTTAAAAAGGATTTTTTGGTAAATTTGAGTGCCTTAAAGTATTCTAAGAATGCTTGACATTCCAAAGGTAAGAAACGAGAAACTCAATTTAGTTCAATAAACTGAGTATTTCCTGCCACCCAAATTTTGTGTTGATATAGTTGTTCCAACATGTTTCATCTAGTATTCTGTATCAGTATGTCGATACAAGTAATCTTGTTACTTTTCTACGTTGTTTCTTTGCTTGTTTGACAAGTAAACAAGCCCCATCACTAAAGACGGAATTTGTGTCTAAATATAGCTAATTATTAATTGAAATTAGTGCAAAACTGTAAGAAAGACAAAAATAATTACTCTTCATGTCTTCTAAAGAAACTACCAAATTCCGTATACAAGACTATAACTTAACATTTATGTAATTTTCATTAAGAAATCTTTTAAGTGGAAACAAAGACACCATTTTGCTTTTTTCATTTATCCTATAATTTATATCATAGAAAAAAAAAGGGGAGATGGAAAATAAAACACATTAGCATATTCTAAAGAGTTTTCTAGCTTAACAGGTTGAATTTTAGAGTTAAAATTAAGATACTAGTCTACAATTTTCCCAAATAATAGTGATGGCTTTGTAGAAAAACAAAATAGATTAGTCTTTAAACCTGTGTTTGGCAGGTCACATAAGACCTAGTTAAAAGTGAATAGAGTCAGAGAGAAAGGATATATACAAACATGTAAATATATATGACAAATAGGAAACTCAACCATAAATCCCAGAGTTTGCCAGCATCTATGAGTAATGGTCCTTACAGCTCATCTGGGTGCTTAGCTGGAATGCACTGCATCTCTAACTTTTTTTTTTTTTTTTGCAGTACACGGGCCTCTCACTGCTGTGGCCTCTCCCGTTGCGGAGCACAGGCTCCAGATGCGCAGGCTCAGAGCCATGGCTCACGGGCCCAGCCGCTCTGCGGCATATGGGATCTTCCCGGAGAGGGGCACGAACCTGTGTCCCCTGCATCGGCAGGCGGACTCTCAACCACTGCGCCACCAGGGAAGCCCCATCTCTAACTTTTTAGGTGTGGCCATGTGACTCAGTTTTTGCCGATAGTCAATAGAATATATGAGTGAACCTGATGGGCATCACTTTCAGGACGGTCCCATACACACTTTCCTTCCAGAATTCTGGCCCTCTTTCTCCATTGGCTGAATGAATGCAGAGGACACTAAACACGCTTAGGAGGGTGGAGACACAAGAAAATGGAAAAAATTTGGCCCTGTATAGAGCAGAGCCCTGGCCCCCTGGATGCTTCTTCCTCGTATCTACATTGGATGGTACATTAAATGAGAAGTATATTTTTATGGCAATAAACCAGTGAACTATCAGAATATATGTTGCTGCAAATAACTCTAATAAGTTACTGCCATTCCCTGACAAAAATGCACTTAGATTTCAGCCTGGTAGAATAGATGTGTGAACAGCATATATCTTTGAAAATAAACCTAGAGTCCCAAATTCCACCTCCCACTACTCCAAATAGACTCCTTTAATCCATCTTCCATAGATGGCCTATAGAAAGATTGGACAACAATGTGGATATCAGCTATCATGCCCATACAAACTCTTTTCCACCATTCCTTTTTAAATAAGATAGAAGGGAAATGGAAGGCAAATATGAAGAAAAGCATGTTCAGATGACTCTTTGCTCAGAGGTACTAAGCAGAGAATATCCTGCATAATCACATAAGCAAGTCAAAAGATAAAACTTTAGCTGGCTTTTTAAATTTGGGTTTGCACAGTACGGACGCCCTGTACAATTAGGTCTTAGCCTCTATAAGGATGTTTGAGGTTTGACATATTGATGCCTAAGAGGATGCACTTGGCCTTTATAAGGCTGTTTGAATAAATTGAGCAAGAAGTGTTCCCTAACATAGAAGGCTACTTTGGCTGATATAATCTTTTGAGTAATCTGGGTTTCATAGGTTGAGCTCATTGAATGATAGCTATGGTACAAGGTGGTTCTATAGCTGGCAACAACAGCAGATTTGCAGAAGTTGAAAGGAGAAGTATTAAAATATAAATCAAATCATACCATAAAATATAAAATCCCTGACGACTTATAAGAAGATGCTTACTTTCAGCTTTCAGAGAAAGAAAGGGCAATAAATTGAAGAGAATTAACTCAAGCTTAACTCAACTAAACTAAATTAACTCAAACTTAAAGCTAGGAGACTTTTGGAGAAAGAGTCTGGTATTAGATTCTATGCCAATTGGCAGAAATTAAGTTTTGAAAGATATCATCACTAAATCCTAATTTAAAAAATAAAATATGAGTAAAAAAAAAAAGAAATTTATTTGATATTGCCTAATGTAAATATGTCAGAAACTAAATTTATCTTTTTACTAGGCTTATATTTTTAAATACCATCTTCTTTATGATCAGAGCTTATAAAACCCATGTACCCTAAATTTAAAAAATCAAATTGAATTAGAAGAGCCAAGGGACAGAGAACTAAATGTTGCAAGTAAAGTTGGTGTTCAAGAAATGAATACGTTTAACATTCTGCTTGTGAAAACAAGTAGCTTATGGAATATATGAATACATTAATTATGTTAATTTTATCTAACTGGATAAAATTAAAGCTAAAATTTGAATTCAGAAAATAATGTAAGGTAGCATGGCAAATGGATATTTTTCATTATTTAGTATTCCATAAAATATATGATACAACAAAAAGATGTGAAGACCTGAAAAGAAGATAAAAGAAGAAAGACATATGAGGGTAATTTTGAATAGGAAAAATGTCATAGTTCCAAGACAATCATTTGTTATTCAATTGCAAAAACTGACCATAACTACATACATCATTTATCATGTAAACTTTTATGTCATTCACTGTCTTTATGTTACATAACTATATTTTCTACCAAGGGGAGAAATTGGTTAAACTATAGCTGCAAAGATACTTGTTGAATATTACTCTTAAAATGAGGTTTTTATTTTTTTATAAGTACAAATGATAAAACTATTACATATTTTCTATGTCACATTATTTATCAAATGAAGAAATTATGAAAAATTTAAGTCTTCTTACTCTGTAATTTTATTTTTGCAAAATTTGCATGCAAAAAAATTATTGCAAAAAAAGAGTTGCATTCCATTATGGTAGTATGAATTGGCAGTGATTAGTTTATCCAATCAGATTATAATAAAAGTGTGAAAAACCTATGCAATGGACCCAAATGAAGAAAGTCTACTTGTAAATGTAACAAATATATATATATATATAGCTTCCTTTTTACCCATAAGCCGCTACATTTTTCTTTTTAAAGGTCAATCAATGACAGGATGAACTTTTTCTTTTCCAATATTGAAAAGTAGCAATAAATTGCTTTTACTAACCATAGTGGAACTGTATACTCTTGGATAAGTTTTAATTCCAAAAATCACAGTAAGTGACCTTCTTTATAATATCACTATTGTTTGTCTAGTTCCAACGATAGTCTTGTGAAAATATCCTCAAGTTTTCACAATTCTGATATTTCTTGTCAAATTGTCAGTCACAAAGTGAATTTACATTAAAGCAGATTTTTCTTCAAGAACTTTGAGTTAAAAGTTTAAATACAATCCAAAGCGACAGAACTCTATAAAATCTAAGTTGTGTCATACAGATTTTTAAAAATTTCTATAGGTAAACACTTGAGGAAATTGTATAGCACAAATACATACCTAATCCATTTAAACTTTACTAAAGAGAGTTTGGAATATTCTATTTCCAAAGTGTAGACTCATTCCTTGGTCTCATCATATCGTCTTTCAAGTAACATGTGGTGAATGCAATTTGTAAGATTGATACTGTCCAATCAGTATGGACTATCTGGAAACACACTTCAAAGGAAATTGCACACTATCTATGTCAGAGTTGATAAGAGTTTACAAAAGTAATTTAGCTTATTTATTGGCAGATGTATTGTCCTTAAAAGAAAAAAATGTGAGCGAGAATCCCAACTAGTCTTGTCTAAGTTAATTTCCCCTAAGGTGAAATTGCTTTGGATGATTTTCATCAGGTCCTTTAAAAATTTACCCCAGTGATTGTTAGATATTCTCATGCATCAGAATTGCTTATGGAACTTTTGGTTAAAAAATGGATAATTGAGCCCCCAAACTGAATTTAGTGAACCTAAAATGCTGAAGTCAGTGGGAATGACAAGGGGTTTGAAAAAAAGATCCCACAGCTGATTCTTTTTTTCACCCAAGTGTTAAAATTGCTGATTAAAAATAACAAATAACAATATCAGTATTACATTTAAGCTGTTTATTCATCTTTATTTGCTCTGGAAACAACTGAGGTCAGTAGTAATTTTTTCTTGAGTCAGTATTATACTTTTCAACTTACTAAGAAACTGGGCTTTTTGTTTGCCCTCAAATTAAATCTGATCCTGGTTATGAGGGAGTTACAGCCAGAGACTTAGAGGCAGTAGCATGGGCTTTTGAAACACATGGACTTGGCATTTAAATCTTGATTCCTGTATTTCAAGCTATATGAAATTTGGCAAGTTATCCAACTTCTCTGAGACTCAGTTTCCTCAAGATAATAATAATGTTTATCCAGTAGAATTGTCATGGTAACTAAAAGAGATAATACATATAGACCAGTTATCATAATAACTGCAGCTAATAGTCACTCAAAGGATAGTAATTTCCCCTAATATTTTATACTATGATTTTTCTGCCCTTGGAAGCAGAGCTAACCAGGCATTCCAGGCTTAATACAAAACATCTCACCACATTAATTTTTACTTTTTTTTTCAAAATATCCATTTAACTTGCTGCCTCACTTTCTACTGGAATTTATTAAAACATTAGCCTTTTAGCAAGAACTTCCTTAGTCATACTATCTAAGATTATATCCCACCACCTCCCTCTCCTTTTCTCTAAATTATTTTACTCCATATTTTTTGTCATTGCCTTACATTATAAATATTTTACTTATTTTGTGTTTTTAATAACTCTCTTATGCTTAGAATATAAGTTCATAAAAGCAGATGATTTTGTCTATATCTGTCACTGCTGAATTCACAGGACCTCAAAGCATGATCACACATCATAATTACAGAATGTTTTTCTAAGGAATGAAAATGATAATTGAGAAGCGCAGTATGGCACATATTGAAAGCCAGTTTGAGGTCCTGGAACCATAGTTTACACTGATATACCAAGAATAACTTATTACCATGTGCTTCCTCAACTTTCATGTGCTCATGAATTATAATGATATCTTTTAAAAAATAAAGTCTTATCCAATGGGTTTCAGGTGGCACCTATGATTCTGCATGTCTATCAAATCTAATCGATGCCAGTAATGCTGGTCCTCAGACCTCACCTTGAGTTATATGACTACAAACTATTGCAGGTTTAAGGAAGTCAGAGAAAACAATAAAGAAAATTATGTAAGAATATGCAAATCAATTAAAGAATACTTGTTGTCTTTCAGAAACATATGTAGCTTTTTCTTTGAGTTATAGTTTGGATTTTGCATTGATAAATGCCATGTTACTTACTGAAAATGTCCAGACACTAAGGGAATCTGTGAATGGGAGAATGCTGCAGCTAGTTCTGCTCAGATAACTCTTCAAATGCTGGGACTCCGTGTGTGACATCTAGTTTCCTATCAATTAAGTTATAGCAAAGATGTGGTCAAGCTGATTTTTACTAGCCATAACTTATCCTCCATCTGGGCATCTCAGTCAGTCCCATAGTATATGTAATCTTTTTAAAGTTTGTGAAGTTCACCAAATGAGATAAAGGATAAAAGAAATTTCCAGATTTCTAAACCCAAGAGCAAGAATGACAGTGTGGAATGAAATATCAAAATCTTTTGCTATTATATATACATGATTCAGTTTGGGTAAAAAAATAGATATGCTTTGTTGGTATTTATGAAACCCTAGTTCAAAGGTGACTGACAAAATAGTAAGTTGTAAGAATTGATGTTAATGAACTTTGTGACAAATATCAAATTATTTGTATTTTAAACTCAAATTTAATAAAAATGGAAAAATTAAGTGCATAAACTTAAAAAAAAACAATGCTTTGAATTACCTGGTTTAGAAGAGAATGAGAATAGACCATGATGACTTTTTCACATTTTTGACATACTGTGACAAAACAAATTGTTTTGGAGAAAGGTAGGTAATGGAGCTTTTGAACAACCATTGATTTTTAAGGTAGAAAAAATATCCAATAATAATAAAGTCTAATAGTTTTATTTTCTCTTTAATATTGATTTCCTTCAGTATTGATTTGTTTTACCTAATAACTTCTAAAGTCTTTTGAGCTATTATTAGGTCGATAGGATAGGTCCATAGTTAACCTTTAAAGAGCAAGCCACTTTATCTGCATTGGCAAGTCTCCTAGTATTTTATGCAGGAGGCTTTGAATTCAACAAGGCTAAAGCAATGATATTTAGGCAATGCTAAAGGTTAATGTGCCTAAGCTTACAATGGAATAGTATAGCAAAAGACAGTTGGAAATCATATCACACCTGTGGGATAATGTAGAAGTAGAAACAAGAAAGTGTATCTGTTCCTAGTAAAATATCACAAAACAAGCAAATATTAAATTGTCTATTTTATTTTTATAAGAAACACAACGCTGTGTAAAATGAAGGGGTGTTGAGCCCTTATTCTCTGAGATTTCTTAAGTCAAACAGGTAAGATTCTCTATGTCATCCTCTAATAAAATGAAAGTATATTTATCTATTTCCTCTTATTTCAGTTTGTAACAAGATGCTTCCAGAGGGAACAGGATAGTTCCTTTACTTCCTACCTTTGTATTTCCATCTGCGAACAGATGCCTAAGATTACATGGTCCAGAATTACATGGCAATGAACGTACTGTCTCTTTACCACTATGAAGTCCTTTTTGCTTTATCCTCCAAGCTCTAAGTAAAAGTGATGTATTTTTTTTTTATTTACAACAAACTTCACAGCCCTTTTTTCATTCTGAATCTTAACTTTCCAAGTTATTTCCAAGCTATTTCTATGGGTAGTAGCAGGGATGAATCATGATCCTCAAACTCAAGTATATAGCTTAACTTCTCAGTCCATGCTTCCTTTTTGATTTTCTGGAAGTATCCTTGATCTCAGCCTTTCCTATTGTATTCTATGGCTGTGGTTGTGCCATAGTTCTGTGCTCTTAGTGTCAAAACCTACATAGGTAGAGGTCATGAAGGCACTGACTTCTCTGTGGGGCTGTCTGTCTACACAGATTGCTTTTGGTGTATTTTATGTCCTTTCACATAATACTTAAGAGTTGGTTTATTCTGATTTTTTTATTAAAAATATTTTTTTCACCTATTGTCCTAATTTTCTATTCCAACTTCCTTAAATACCCTGAATTTTACATACATTTCTTAGAAGAACTTGGTGTAATACCAGGTTGTAAGTTTATAATACAAATTTGTAAAACTTTAAATGCATAGCAATAGTCCTCTTTAACAATTTACTAAATATGTGTTTTATGTAAATTTTATTAAAGAAATATATATGCTGAATATAATACATCAAAAATAAAAGTGTCTCTACTTAACTTCAAATCTTTAACTACTTAAGATAGAGTATGAGCAATTATCCTTTGTTAAAACAGTATAATAAATTTTGCATGGTAATATGACATAAAATGATATTTCTTTTAAATTAGAAGGTGAAAGAACAATAAAAAATGAGCAATTATTTCTTTGGGACTTATAAAATTAAAACTAATTAAGGAGTTGGATTTAACTATGTAGAGTGTATTAAAACAATTGATTCAAAGTGTCTTCATTACAGTAATTCATGTAAATAGGAATCTGTTTTTTGACAAGCAGCTTAACAATGGCAAAGGAAATCAACTTTCTAAAAATTAAAGTGTCTTATATTGTAGTATTAGATATTTGATATATAATTAGATATTTATTTTTTTAAGGCACTGACAGTCACAGAGGGACAAAGAAATTGCAGGTGAAAAATACCTCCTTAAAATGGTCCAAGATCACCACTGAAAATGGAGAAGCTGAGTAGAAAGTGCAGAGGGCTGAAGTAAATTTTTAGAATCATGTGGCCACTGTATCTTTTGAATCAATATGTATTAAAATTATCTTCTCTTCATATTTTATTTACATGTTAATTTATTTATTCCTTTATTATTATTTTAATTTTGTTGGAGGCAATTTCCCTAATACCATCAGGTTATTTGCTCATAGATTTGCTTGATGTAGAGTTTAAAATATCTGTGAAATAGGGTGAGAGATGTGTCTTAATACATGTCCTTATTCTGAAGGAACTGGCTCTAGTGTATATCATTCATTATTCCCCATCCTGCATGTGGGTGTGGAGATATGCGTGCAATATCCCCAAGGCTCAAACCAGCAATGGGATAAATATGAGAGGCTGGGTTTCTGACCCCTTCATTCATTTGCCTCCTTGACTCTTCCCAATTCCATAGGAGTAAAAAAGATTTCCTCCTCCCCCCAACCTCCATCTTGTCCTGGGTAAGTTAATAGGAACTTAAGGCACAGACTGGCTGACAATGTTAATTTTGTTAACTTGGGAGTCAAACTTATAATTCACCTTCTGCTTTATTCCTGTTAAAATGTCCCAATAATAACCCTTTGTTCCCAGAGGCAGATTTCCGTAAAGACCAAGGACATTGTTTCCATGAAGACAAGGACTTTGTCTTGGTCACTGATTTAAATGTTTTCTTTGTCACCCAAGTATAGTAGAGACTTCTATTGTTCACATATACCCTGTTCTCTTCCTGGGCACATTGGTTCCCCCCACCACAAGGCATGGCAATGCAACTAATTTAAACCAACTGGTGTAGACAAAAGTGATGTGTCTTTTCCAGGGGAAAATATTTTTTGGTTTTATAAAACCAGTGCTTTTTATCCCGTTTTAGCAATCATGGAGAGAAGCTTTGTTGAGATGGTGATGTTACAAGATTAAAAATGCATCATTACACACTCTCCAATTGCCTTAGAGATTGGTATAAGTGAGAACAAACTTTTGTAGTATTAAACCACAAATATTTGAAGTTTTGTTATTGTTTTTATTAATTTTTCACAAAATAATATAGTATATGCTGACTGTCATTGCAAGGGTCTAAAATAGTCTTGACACAAATAAGCATGTTAGTTTGCTACGGCTGCATAACAAATTGCCACAAACTTGGTGGCTTGAAACAATATTCATTTATTGGCTCACAGTCTATAGGTCAGAAGTTCAGATTGCATTACTGAGTTCTCTGCTCAGAGTATTGCAAGACTGAAATCAAGGTACTGACCAGGTTGAATTCTCATCTGGAAGCTCTGGGAGAACATTCACTTGAGAGCACATTCTGTTGGAATAATTCAGTTTCTTGTAACATGAAGGTCCCTATTTCTTTGCTGACTGTTGATCAGGATCAGAAGTTACTATATTCTTACCCATGTGACCCCCTCCATCTTCAAATCAGGAATGGTGCATCAAATACTTCTTGTACTATGGATCTTTAAAGTCCTCAAGTCCCTTTTCTCTGGCTTTTAAACACATATTTAAAGGGTCCATGTGATTAGGCCAGGCCCACCTGGATAACCTTCTATTAATTAACTAAAAGTCAATGGATTAGTAAACTTCATTACATCTACAAAATCACTTTTCCCATGTAATATAACCATAGTAGTTATAATTCATTATATTCACAGGTTTTACCACACTCAAGGGAATGATGAGGTTATATAAGAGACAGGGTCTTTTAGGGGTCATCTTAGAATTTTGCCTACTACAAACTACCTAGAGATTTTTTGTTGGAAGAATAAATGAAAAATAATGACAGAATAAGTTTATGGTCATATATTAAAAAAATCAAACAGGGAAAACAAACCTGCAGATGCACACACACACATACACACACACACACACATACACACATACATATAAAATGCCATTAGAATGATTACTAAAAACCTATTCTGTACTAAGTAATATTGCATAGAAACCCCTACCTGTGGATATTTACAATTAATTTGAGGACATAGAAAATACTACATTATGTATAACAATTATCTTTCTGATTTCATGATCTGAAAGTCATTTCCAAGACCGCCTACAGGTTCCAAAATGGTCTTTCCTGTTAATAATTTAGATCTTATATGAAAGTCACTTCCAGAAGTCCTCCTGAAACCCCACAGACTCAGATTCTGTGAAGTTATATCATAGTGCTCTGTATAACTAGTTTTAAAACTAATTCATCACACTCTTTGCACATGACTTCTTAAACATCTGCTCACAACTTTATTCTTGAACTTTAGCACATTATATTTATTGGATAAATCAAGTTTTGATTTCGTAAGCCTTGCTTTTTGCCCTCTTTCTTAACTTCCACAATATTAGTTATTCTATTATGAAGGTCTCTATTATGCTGCAATTGTTTCAAAAGTGCTATTTTTATTCTCTCAAATAGATTATATGTTCTTTGAAGACAGACATTATTTCTTTTTTCTCCCCTCTAGCTTCCACAGTATTCAACATCTTCATTAACAATTTAGAAGTGGTCCCTAGGGATTTTTTGTTTGATGGATTGATGAACAAGATAGAATTTAACAAACCAAATTTCATGGATCAAGATAATTACCAAATAAAATAGAATGTAAGTTGTTAATTATGGAGTAGAATGCAAAATTGATAAGAGAAGGTAAAAAACCCATATAAGCTAACGTTATTAGGGAAGAGATTTTGTAGATTTGTGTAATATAAATATCTATAAATCAGAGTAAAGGACATTTTTTTAAAAGTCATCCACTTTAAAAGGAAAGAAAAGAAAAAAACGCCTGGTGCCCAAAGCTGGAAAAATTGAAAGAACAAAATAATTAATGTAATACTGGATTCTAACTCAAAGCATAAATCAACTATATATGTACCTATATTGGTATAAATAAATTATTGAAAAAATAAATAAATGAGGAGAAGGGACAAATCTTCCTTACAGAAGATATCCAAATAATATACACAGGTATTTTGCTCCTTCCAGTAAGTGGCACTCAATTCCTTCCTCCTTGACTGTGAGCTGGACTTAAGGACTTGCTTCCAAAGAATATACTATGTGAAGAAAAAAAAATAGTAAGTTTATAATGAGGAAACTTAGAAGACACTACTATAAACAAGTAATTGACAGTAGTAAATCATATCAATATAATATATTCCTGACATAATGTGGTGGACGGACACTTCGCCTCTGATTTCTGCCCCCAAACCTATAACACTATCTAATTATGAGAAGTTAAAGGACATTCTGCGAGATAAATTATTAAGGTTCTTCAAAAATCTTCAGGTCAGGTCAAGAAACATATGGGAAGACTGGCAAACTGTTGTAGACAGGAGAAGAACAACGAGACATGAAAATTGAATGCAGTGTGATAACCTAATCTGGATGGTAGAGCAGTAAAAGGACATTATTGGGAAACTGGTAAAATCTGAATAAAATCTGTTGTTTAATTAATACTAATGAAATAATGTTATTTTCTTAGTTTTGAAAAATGTTTATGTAAGATGTTAACATTAAAGGAAACTTGTTGAAGGGCATATAGAACTTTCTCTACTGTCTTTGCAACTTTTCTATAAATCTAAAATTATTCCAAAATAAAAAGTTTAAAAGTTTACTAAAATTATATATCCATATCTAACCATATCTATGTATTATTTTATATATAGTGGATATTAATATAAAGTATCCATAAATATATATTTATATAAAATATATTTTTAAATATAAAAATATAAGTAACATGTTTCTATATATATCTATGTCTAACTCAGGAACTTTCCATCGAAAACCAAACTATGAAGGTATTTAGTTAGTATTCTTAATTCTGAAAAAAAAATCATTCTTAGGTACTAGATAACTGTGCCTTTAAAAACCAATGGAAGGGCTTCCCTGGTGGCGCAGTGGTTGAGAGTCTGCCTGCCGATGGGTTCGTGCCCCGGTCCGGGAAGATCCCACATGCCGCGGAGCGGCTGGGCCTGAGCCATGGCCGCTGAGCCTGCGCGTCCGGAGCCTGTGCTCTGCAACGGGAGAGGCCACAACAGTGAGAGACCCGCGTACTGCAAAAAACAAAAACAAAAACCAATGGAAGCAGATGCTCCATAAATGCTTATTGATAATCATATTTTTCTAGCCTTTTGTTAAAAAAGACTCACTCATAACAGCTCCTCAGTAAAAGTACATGAACATACATGTACACACTTATACATACATACAGAATTAAATCAACAAAACATAGGAGTAAGAGCAGGAGCTCTGACATCAGATTCACTGAACTAGAATCCCAGTTTCTCATAGCAGTAGTGCGCTCATTAGCAAGGTCCTTGTTTAAGCCCCAGGTTCAGTAACTGTTAAAAGGGGACAGGAATATTTCTTACATCACAGTATTATTCTGTTATAAATGGGATCATACATGCAAAGTGCTTAGAATTGGTACATAGTAAGCACTTGTTCAATGGTTAGATATTAATATAATTATTTTTGGCATCTAATCCAGGTCTACCATGAAAATGTTTTTTTCCATTTCCTCACAGAGTAAGATAGGAATTAATATGCACTGAGAAACTATTAAATGCCACGTCTATGCCAAATAAATTCTCATTTCATTCTTTTCACAAACAAATGAATTGGTACATCTCCATTACAGGCATGAAGAAACAGTGATTTAGAGAATTTAAGTAACCTGTCCAGATTTAAAACAGCAGTAGAGAAAGAAGCTGGATGTTTAATTTAGCCTGCTTAACTCCAAAATCCACATTTACTCTGGCAAGTTTACTTTACTGATAATTTTTATTATTTATGGGTCTGAGGTAATTAGTTTATAAGAAAACTAAGATAAAACCATGACTGTCATATAGAATACCCTCTTAATAAAAGTCTGTTTGTATTTTTAATTTGTAACAGTTAATATAGCCTAAGTAGAAAGAGTAGATTATTTTTATACGAAACTATATTCTTATCTGATAAAATAGTCTTTCAGCTCCATAAATTTGTTTCAGAAAGTCTTAATATTTCTAATTGTCTTCATAGCCTTGTTTTGTTGTATTAGAAATAGCTTTTGGAGCTTGCATTCTTGTCATTTACTGAATTCTTCCCAGTTTTAAAATCTAATTATATTATCCATTAAAAAATAAAGAATACATAGCAGAAAGCATAAATACATTTAGGTTAAAAGTTGATAAAAACTATAGATTATGAAAAGTAATTTTTCCTAAAAAATACCTTATCTTATAGAAAATACATAAATATGCCATTAAATGGATAGTTTGTATAGCATACATATCACAACTAATAAGATTATTTAGAAAAAATGGAACATTTTAATGATAACAGTGGTTTGTTTTGAGAATGCATGCAAGCTTTGGAGGTTATGGCAGAAGTAACATACTGGACAGTAGGAGAGCTAGATCTCCAAAGTCCTTTCCAGCTCCTAAATTCTCAAGTGCTGTATATGATTGGGTAGCTCATGTTTTTTCAAGCATTCTTTCCCAAGAGTTTCATCCAGGATGGTATTCACAGCAGGCAAATACTTGTTCTGCAGGATATGCTTGCACCTCCAGGATCTGATGCTCCTTCCAGTGTACTCCTGGATTACCGGTGATGTTCACAGGATGTCTCTCCCACGTGTTCAAATACAAATCCTTCAACTACAACATAAAGATGCCATTTTCTTCTCTTTCTCAGGTTCCCACTAGAGAAATTGGATGCTGAAATTTAACTCGCTGGTAAGCCCAGCAGTGGGGGCCATTAGAGAACTCTTCAGCATCTCCAGGCTGTGGGAAAAAATTTTCTGTCAGTTTTGTATTATGCCTCCTCACGTGGGAACCATCCTATTTATATCTCTGACATCACAGAGCTTATTATTCAAACTGTCACTTTGCTTTTAACCAATTTTTCACCTCCCCCCAAATTTTTGTCTCCCCATTTTTCATGATTCAAACATACCATCATGACTGAAGAGGAGAAATTTATATGTCTCCTATGCAAACACATAGGTGGTCTTTCAAGATGGGGGACACTAATAACTGAAAGATGGTTTTATTAAGTTTTTCTTGTATGCAAGAGCCAGGAGAAAGCTGAATTGTCTGTGTAAAAATAAATAAATTTAAAAATATGAAGTACTTAGGAAAAATACTATTTTTTTCTCTTCTCAGTTACTGTTAAGTACATTTTGTTTCTCCTTCACTCTCCCAGTTCTGCCAGGGTGTCATGCCATGCCCACCACCTAGTATTTCTGGACACATCCCCTCAGTGGAATACTGCTTCATCTGCAAAAACTGAAAGGTAGATGCAGGATAGACAAATTACCATGCTACTCTATTTTCCTATTTCTTTATTCATGACAAGTCCATCACTCAAGAAGCTTTGCGTGTTTCATATTGATTTTTTGAAGGATTAGAGTCATTTAATGAACATTTTATAAAGATTTAGAAAAATTAAAATTGTAGGCAGTATGACATTTTTATTCTCTTAAAGGCAACACCTTAGGAGATTAGAATAGAGGTTTAAGCAGTGAAATAACACGACCAAATTTCATTTAGAAAATAGAAATGGTAATAGAGAAATGATTGTATTAGTGAGTATAAGAGTGAAGTTAATGAAAAATAACTTCATTCGTAAAGAAGATGCATATTTACAAGTAATCAATATATCAATCAGTACATTTTAAGAATTTATTACTACTACATATTTTTAAAAAATATCTAAGACCACAAAATCTATTCCCAGAAACATGCACAAAATTTCACAATTTTAAGGTTGTATCTATCTCATTTTCCATTGGAATTAGAATGACTTTGGCTGCAAGTAAGAGAAAATACCAAATTAAAATAATTCAAATAAGAAGAAAAATTCATTGTCATACTTAACATTAAGTTCCAAGGTTGGTGATATGGTCTTTCAAAAATATTACAATGGACGTCAGTACTTTTTGTCTTTCTTCTCTACCATCCTTGGCATGTCAGGTTGCATTTGGACTAGCCCTCTTTATGGATACAAGATAGATGCATCAGGTCCCAGAACAGCATTCAGAGCTGGCAAGGTCCAGCTGAAGAACAATGGTGATTTTTCTGTGTGTGTCTCTTTTACCAGGGAAGAAGCCTGCCCTGGAACCATTATTCCCCTCTCCAGACAACTTCATTCCATGTTTATTGCTAGGATTGGTTCATACATCCATTCTTCAATCAATCTCTTAGAAGAGGAATTAAATTTTTATTAGGGAGTTAAGATGATTCATATATAGCTGTGCTAAAATTTAAACAAAATTGAGACACTTCTAGCCAAAAACAAAGAAGAATAAACAGTGAGTGAATTGACACTCAACAGTTAAATTTAAGCCACATAAAGACTGAATATTTTGGACACTAGTTTAAGAAACCCCCAGCAGAAATTGTAAAGAAAACCATGGAGCCCATATTTGTATAGCACGCAGAACAAAACTCACATTTAAGGGATAAGCACAGAAGGAGAAATGAGATAGAGAATTGATTTAAAAATACAGTGATGAATAGAAATCAGATGGAAAAAGGTCTCTCAACCTCAAGGTGAAGAGTTTCAAGAAGAGGGTGGTCAAGTGCTTTAAATGCTTCAGATATAACAATAAATATGTGCAGAAGGAAGTTCTACTCAAATACTGCCACATAAATACAATTTTTACTTTTTTACATTGTTAAAAGTAAAAATTTTCACCTCTGAACTACCAAAGAAATATTCACTCTATTTCTAGGAACTCAATTCTCCCTGCTCCTCTATACTTTTCAGTATTTGGTGTCAAGTGCATTCCCAGTTATGCCCGACTTTAAGATTTACTTACACCGTTAGTCATAGCAGGAATACTCTCCCCCCCACCTTATTATATTTATTTAAACACCAGTCATTCTTCAGTGACTACTGTGAGTCCCAATTCTCTGTATACTAAAGCCTAAAATGAGTTGCCTTTCTCAGTGAAACTTTCTTTATCCACTGCAAACCATGTTATTCTCTCCAGGGTAGCATAGAAGTTGAGAATTTAAAGAAGACTGACCTGATTTTGAATCTCTCCTTTGATTACTGTTTGGATGATGTTAGTCAGTTCAATACATTGTCCTGGTCTCAGTTTCTTTCTTTGAAAATTAGGGATTCAAAATTCCTGTTTTCTAGAAGAGATGTTTTATAGATTTCAGTTAGGTACTGTACATAAAGTACTTGAAAAAACACATGGCACAGTAAACTTTCAATAATTGTTATCGATAAACAAAATACTGTGCATTTAATTTACCACTTTTCAGTTTTCTATTATTTATCTCCCATTTCCTCCAAGCCCTCACTATCATTTTCACAAATGTAAGTTCATCTCTTTAGCTAAAATGTATGGATTAACACAACTAAGGGAAGTGGTTCTTATGCTTCACTGTGCAGAATAATGACACAGAGTCTTGGTTAAAATGGAGATTTCTCTTCACTGCCCCATAAAGACTTTGATACAGAATAATTATGTTTGTGGCCAGAATATTCATATTTAGCACATTGTCCAGATGATTCCAGTCAGGTAATCCATGGATGGCATGCAAGGAAGCACTATCCTACAGTTGAATGGGATAAGGAACAAGCTTTGACAAAAACTCACTAGGAGGAATAAAACAATGAACTCAAAATTTTTCAAGTGTGCTATACTATAAGTCACATAGTCTTGAAATTAAATGTCAAGAAGATACTCCCTCCCTTTTGTATGTGAAATTGTATTGTAATTGCTAAAATGATGTACAAATTTGAGTTACAATAATTCTAACCTATTTGAAGAAAGTCATAGTTTTTACATGTCTCACAATAGTACTTGAAACATAGCAGATGATCAGTAATAATGGATTTATCTATTGATTTACCATCACAAATAAAACAGCTCATATACAAGTGTGGACATATGCTAAAACAAAGAATAACAAAGAATTAAACAAAGAATTGTGTAAACATCCCAGTGTAAAACGCTCCTTTAATGTAATCTTTAGTAGTTTGCTTGGTTTCCTTTATAAATGCATAGTAATAGCCTTTCTAACACTTCTCTAAAATATTAATAACCATTTTTATAAGTTTTTTAAACTAGTCATAGAAGCAATGACGATACAAAGTTGATATGGTGCGTATCATATCATACTCACTCCTGAGACACATTATTCCCTGCATTACATTTGTTTAACTCTCCAGGGCTACATTTTTCCAGTAATGTGCATGGATAGGTCCATTATCATCCAAGGTAGTTGAACATTAATGAATCACTCAGCATAAGAAAAATAATGTTCCATATCTTTCTGCATTTTCTAGGAATTCATCTAACAGTAGCTGGGTAAGTATAAAAGAATCTTCCCTGAATAGTTATTTTTATTTTTGATGTGGTTTGGATACATGCATTAGTGTGTAAAGTACAATTAAATTAATTGGATTTTTAAGAGAGTGTCTCCATTTGAGAAATGTGAATTCTCATTCTATTGTTTTCTTTGAATATGAAAAATTAACAGTGATATATTTTATTTTCCCCTTTTCAACTGTGCTGTGTGTACAGCCAGATGAAAGGAAAACAGGTAAAATCTCTGGAAGTCATGACAAATGCAGGAATGGAATTAGTGTTTAATTAATTGGACAGAACTTCTTGATTTACATCACTCTAATATTGAATAGGATCAGTTTAAGGAATAACTACCCTTATAATGTGACTTTATTTTTTTTGACATACTGTGATCATGAGATCCCCAGGCAATATACACATCAACATATTTTTCAAAGAAGAATGATATGTGACATTTAGTTGGCTAAAGAATGCAGTTTCCTAATATTTACTTTGAGAATTTTCCAGATACCTCATGGGGATCAAGATTTCTCACTCTCAGAAATTTGGAAAATTTTTCCAGCAAGAATGTATTTACGTATCCCTGTGCTTGATGTACTTCAAGGATGGCCTTCAAAGATTTCTGCTTCCTGGTATTCACACCTTTGTGTAATTCCATCCTTTTCAGTGTGAATTAAATTTTATAATTCACTTTTTTTTTAATTTTAGAACTTTTTTTAATTATCCCACTTCCCCTCTTCCCCTCCTTCCAGCCCCAATTCTAAGCACCTACTAATAGACGTCCTGTCTCTATTGAGTCCCTATTCTGGACTTTCATATGAATGAAATCATATATTATGTGACCTTCTGTCTGGTTTCTTTCACTTAGCATAATGTTTTCAAGGCTTATCCATGTTGTACCCTGTATGAGTGCTTCATGCCTTTATATGGCTGAATAATTTAATTGTATGGATACCACATTTTGTTTATACATTTGTCAGTTGATGGACATTTGAGCTGTTTCCACATTTTTGTTATTATGAATAATGCTAATGTAAACATTCATATGTGAATTTTTGTTTGGACATATGTTTTGTTTCTCTTGGTCATATACCTAGGAGTAGAATTACTGATTATATTTAAGCTTGTGAGTAATTGCCAAATTATTTTCCAAGGTGGCTTCGTTATTTTACATTCTCATACACTTCTGAGGGTTCTGATTTTTCCATGTACTCATTAGCATTTGTTATTGTCTGTCTTTTTTATTTTAACCATCCTAGTTTGTCTAAAGTGGTATGTTACTGTGGTTTTCATTTGTATTTCCCTAATGACTAATGATGGTGAGACACCTTTTCTGTGCATATTGGCCATGTGTATAGCTTCCTTGGAGTAATCTATTTTTTAATTGGGGTATAGTTACTTCACAATGTTGTGCTAGTTTCTGCTGTACAGTGAAGTGAATCATCCATATGTATACACATATCCCCTCCCTTCTGGATTTCCCTCCCATCTAGGTCACCACAGAGCTTCAAGTAGAGTTCCCTGCACTATACAGCAGGCTCTCGCTAGTTATCTATTCCATACATAGTAGTGTATATATGTCAATCTCAATCTCCCAATTCATCTCACCACCCCATTTCCTCCTTGGTGTCCATAAGATTTTTCCCTACATCTGTGTCTCTGTTTTTGCTTTGCAAATAAGTTCATCTGTACCATTTTTCTAGATTCCACATATATGCGTTAATATACGATGTTTGTTTTTCTCTTTCTGACTTACTTCACTCTGTATGACAGTCTCTAAGTGCATCCATGTCTCTACAAATGATCCAATTTCATTCCTGTTAATGGCTGAGTAATATTCCATTGTGTATATGTAACACTTCTTCTTTATCCATTCATCTGTCGGTGGACATTTAGGTTGTTTCCATGTCCTGGCTATTGTAAATAGTAGTGCAATGAGCATTGGGGTGCATGTGTGTTTTTGAATTATGGTTTTCTCAGGGTATATGCCCAGTAGTGGGACTGCTGGGTCATATGGTAGTTCTATTTTTAGTTTTTCAAGGAACTTCCATACTGTTCTCCATAGTGGCTGTATCAATTTACATTCCCACCAACAGTGCAAGAAGGTTCCCTTTTCTCCACACCCTCTCCAGCATTTATTGTTTGCAGGTTTTTTGATGATGGCCATGCAGACTGGTGTGAGGTGATACCTCACTGTAGTTTTGATTTATATTTCTCCGGTAATTAGTGATGTTGAGCATATTTTCATGTGTTTATTGTCCATCTGTATGTCTTCTTTGGAGAAATGCCTATATAGGTCTTCTGCGCATTTTTGGATTGGGTTGGGTTTTTTTTGATATTGAGCTGCATGTGCCATTTGTACATTTTAGAGATTAATCCCTTGTCTGTCACTTCATTTGCAAATATTTTCTCCCATTCTGAGGGTTGTCTTCTCATCTTGTTTATGGTATCCTTTGCTGTGCAAAAGCTTTTAAGTTTCATTAGGTCCCATTTTTTTATTTTTGGTTTTGTTTCCATTACTCTAGGAGGTGGGTCAAAAAAGATCTTGCTGTGATTTATATCAAAGTGTGTTCTTCCTATGATTTCCTTTAAGAGTTTCATAGTGTCCAGCCTTACACTTAGGTCTTTAATCCATTTTGAATTTATTGTTGTGTATGGTGTTAGAGAGTGTTCTAATTTCATTCTTTTGCATGTAGCTGTCCAGTTTTCCCAGCACCACTTATTGAAGAGGCTATCTTTTCTCCATTGTATATTCTTGCCTCCTTTGTCAAAGATAAGGTGACCATAGGTGTGTGGGTTTATCTCTGGGATTTCTATCCTGTTCCACTGATAATTCAATTTTTTTTTTAACATCTTTGTTGGAGTATGATTGCTTTACAATGGTATGTTAGTTTCTGTTTTATAACAAAGTGAATCAGTTATACTGATTCATATGCACACAGAGACAGAATAATTTTTTTAAATATAGTCTATCAGCATTCTCATCTGGAGAAGATTCCATAATGTGAAATATTGTGGATGATACAAATATATACACTACTAGATTTAGATTGGACTTATGAGTGTTAATTATTCTTGAATGTCTCATTTGCTATTTTAAAATAAGATAGATATCATTTTTTACTGAGGTAAAATCTATTTGAAGCAATTCCATCATACTATTTTATTCAGCCAGTTTATATTAAAAATAAAAAATAAATAAGCTAATTGCATAAAGTAACAGAAATTTTCATATAATTAATATAATGCAGTATACAGAAAATGGACTATAAAAATTCTCATGGAGATATTTTGCAACAGTCTAATGTGAAGTAAAAATGAATTAGTTAAATATTTACATCAAATATTCAGAACTCTTTGTTTTATTTTATTTTGTGTTATTGAAACAAAGTGTTGTCTGGACTTGTATAAAGAATAACAATATTTTAAATGGAGAAGACTACTTTGAACTATATTCATAATTAGCTCATTAATGTGGATTATCTTGTAATTGTCTTTATTTGGAAAATTAATCAATTTTTAAATAGTATCAGTAAACTTCTAAAACTTTTCTCACTTTGATCTGAGGTTGGGAAATTGTTTGGGAGAGTGCTTCATCACTTCTTGTATAAAAGCTGTCTCTGAGCAGATGGCAAGGTTATTCAACTTTTTCTTTGGAAATACTTACCACTGCATTGATGTTGATATAACTCTACTGTAAAAAGTTAGTTTCACATGCTCACTTTACACTGAAAAATAAATAAATGTTAATATAGTATATTGTTCTCTAAAATGTAGGAAAAATTGGGGCAGGCAACCAAAAGATACATTTTGTGTTTCTGAAGTAATAACATGCACCTGTTAGACTAATCTTTTCAAAATATGAAATAAAATCATATGAGTTTATAAAATAATAAAACTAAATTTTATACAAAGAGACGTGATTTATCAGAGTATTACAATAAATGATTCCATGTATTTTTTTTGAAATTACACAATCTAAAACTTCATATTTGAGGATAGAATTAATTTTTAAAATATTATCTTTATTGAATTACTTAATTTAAAATTTTATTATATTGCAAAAATAAAGCTAAATTGAAGATCTTTTGTCACTAAAGTTAGATGTTAATCATATATTTTGCTATGCTATTATCTTTACTTTAAACAAATAATTTTTTGAAGATCACTGCCAAGTGTCTTTATTTTTTAAATTAAATTTAATTTTTAAAAAATTGAAGTATAGTTGATTTACAATGTTGTGTTAGTTTAAAGGGTACAGCAAAGTGACTCAGGCCATTTATATACATATATATATATATATAAAATTATTATTCAGTTATATATATATTATTTTTCAGATTGTTTTCCATTATAGGTAATTATAAAGATATTGAATATAGATAATTCCCTGTGCTATACAGTAGGTTCTTGTTGTTTATCTATTTTATGTATAGATAGTAGAAGACATACAGATGGCCAACAGGTGCATGAAAAGTTGCTCAACATTGTTAATTATCAGAGAAATACAAATCAAAAATACAATGAGGGGTTTCCCTGGTGGCGCAGTGGTTGAGAGTCCGCCTGCCGATGCAGGGGACACGGGTTCATGTCCCGGTCTAGGAGGATCCCACATGTTGCGGAGCGGCTGGGCCCGTGAGCCATGGCCACTGTGCCTGCGCTTCCGGAGCCTGTGCTCCTCAACGTGAGAAGCCACAACAGTGAGAGGCCCGCGTACCACAAAAAAAAAAAAAAAAAAAAAAAAAAAAAAAAAATGAGGTGAGGTATCGCCTCACACCAGTCAGAATGGCCATCATCTAAATGCCTACAAATAATAAATTCTGGAGAGGATGTGAAGAAAAGGGAACCCTCTTGCACTGTTGGTGGGAATGCAAATTGGTGCAGCCACTGTAGAGAACAGTATGGAGGTTCCTTAAAAAAGTGAAAATAGAGCTATCATATGATCTAGCAGTCCCACTCCTGGACATATATCTGGAGAAGACAAAAACTGTAATTTGAAAAGATACATGCACCTCAATATTCAGAGCAGAATTATTTACAATAGCCAAGACATGGAAGCAACCTAAGTGTCCACTGACTTATGAATGGATAAAGATGTGGTACAATGGAATATTACTCAGCTATGCAAAACGAATGAAATAATGCCATTTATGGCAGCATGCATGGACCCATAGATCATCACACTAAGTGAAGTAAGGCAGAGAAAGACAACTATCATATGATATCACTTACACGTGGAATCTAAAAAATAATGATATAAATGAACTTATTTCAGAAACAGACTCACAGACACAGATAACAAATTTATGGTTACCAAAGGGGAAAGGGGGGAGGGATAAATTAAGAGTTTGGAATTAATAAACACTACTATATATGAATAACTTTTTAAATTTGGCAAAATCACAAATTTTTATGCTTAGCTTCAACTTTAACATTTATGTGAATATTTCTAATTTCTCCTCTGCTCCTTCCTACTAGTGTAGGACCAGATATTAGCTTAACTAATGTATCATTTGACTTTTCCCATATCATAAGTTAAAGTTTAGCATCCAAAATCTAAATGTCTTCCCAGTGGCCACTTCATTTTAGTTTTAATTTATTAATGCCAATGGGCAGTAATCTCTTTAAATATGTTATGGTGTTTTATGATCATAAAAATTAATTCAGCTAGACAGTAGAATTTCTTAGAAATTCATCTCATGAAAAAATAAAATATGCTTACATTCCTGTGCTATAGAAGCTATATTTTTCTATTCATGATGTAAAGTATCACTTCTCTACCTTTTTATGATCGTACAAATTTACATTTTTTTCTATAATGCCAATCAGAAAAGATGACATAACACCTTTACTCCTATTTATATCATTCCAAGTATATCCCTTCTAAGCTTCCACAAATCTTTCTAGAGAAAATACCCACATGCATACAAGCACACACATATGCACAATTAAATGAGGGTGTTTTATTTTAGTAAAGGCAACATACAGGACATAAATCCACAGGTGCAAGTAGTCAAAGCATGCATTATATAAAGTTGGGAACCTTAGGAAGGATTACTCATATATATAGTGTACAAAGGATGGCTTGATTTTTCCATCACACTTGTACAATGGAATATTGTCTCAAATATTGTTAATTTTAATCTGACCAGCTGATATAGTGACCATTACAGACATTACATAATATCTCTGCACCACCGTTATAAAGAAATAATTGGTAGGTTAGAGCATTCCCCCTACAGGGGCCCATACACATGAAGAGGGCTGCCCATCCAAATAAGGTTCTAGGAGTGCAGGTTCATAGTTGTAGTGGTCACATATTTGCACAATATAAATCACATTATTTGTGTATGTTGAAAATCCTTCCCTGGATTCCTATTGTATTTAGGTTTAAATCTAAATCATTTAGCATTTTACTTGCCTCCAAGCCTGGTATCAATTTAGCAATCTCATCTGTAGCAGTTGACTCATCATTTTGTGTGTTCTGACTACACTGTTTCTCAGTTCCTTGAAAAAAAAAATTTCCTTTCTTACCATTTTTCATCTGATATTTGCTGAATATTTAACCTTCCCCAAACTCTGACCCTTTGCTTATTATAGATAATCCCTGCTCATCATTCAGATTTAAGCATAAATGCCATTTTTTAGAGAAGCAGAGAACTCATTACTGTCTCCTAGGCACACGATTTCTTAGAATACTACAGCTGCCTTTCACAGTATTACCAGAAGACTTATAGCCAGTGTTTCCTAAAGTTTATTTTATACTTTGTTTATTTACAATTTAACCTTAGCTTTATCTTTCTATCAGAAAATATTTTTCTATATATTATGTCCTCAGTGTTAAAGCTTGAACAACTTAAAAAAGAAAGTTAAATTTTTACTTTTATGTTAGTTTCTTGATAGTCATAGTAGAAGACACATGACCTTTGAATTGCAAGTGCCATATATTTTTGAACAATAAAAAGACTTGGGATTTCAAAGCTTGGCTTTTTAATAATAACTATTAAGTGCCTGAATAAAAATTTATCTCTTAAACAAGAGAATCAATAGAATTGGAAAAAATGAGGAATGACATAAGAGCAGTTTCATACTCCAAATGTATTTTGGAGTGGATTGGAGATGACAGAATTGAGGAGTCATTTGTGTGGTTCACTAATAATGGCACCATATACATTGGCCATATCTAGTGTCAAAATTGTAGAATGAGAGATGTGGAGTTCAGTAGTTATTTAAAAAAAAAAATTTAAGGTGCAAGATTTCCAGACTGTGGAGCCCAGTGTGGGGCTCAGACCCATCACTACTTGGGGAGAATCTCTGTAATTGTGATTATTCTCCTGTTTGTTGGTCTTATACTCAGGGGGTGTGGATCTTGATCATACTGTGTCTCCAGCCCTCCCACCCACATCATTGTTGTTTCTTCTTATAACCTTCATGGTGGAAAAATTATTCTTCTAGTTCTCAGGTCATTCTCATTGGCAGTTGCTCTGTAAATAGCTGTAATTTTGGTGTGCTCATGGGAGGAGGTGAGCTCAGCCAAGTGTTTATATGCTTTACTAAAGAACACTGAACCTGACCATATTACTTAGAAAAATCAGGATAACTTAGGTTTTAATAGCTTAAAGGAAAATTGGATAAATCTCCCTGCACTTGGACACTATAATTACAACTTCTCCTTTTTCTTTTGTATGTGGAAAGGAAGCAAATGCCCTTGGGGTTTTGCTCACCCAAAAACATGGGGACCACTATCGAGTTGAGTAGGGTATAACTGACAACTATAGGATACCCTCTTGCCTCAGAGCTATTCCTGAAACTGTAATTTGAATGCCACAAAAGAAATAGTTATAAGATCCCCTTTAACCACCTTGTAACCCATGCAGGAGAAGCCCTCCTAAATTTTCATCACACTCAATGCATTTTGACCAGTTGCCTTACCTCCTATGAGATTCTCTTGCTAACTGCTCCTCAGTTAACTGTTTCCCTCTCTAATAACTTTATCCCTACCATTCTTCTTCCTTCCTCTACAAAGGAGACTACTCATGACTGTTTGACCCGGACAGGTCACCCTTTGACCCCTCATGCTGACTTACAGGAAAATCCTTTGGATAATGCTGATTTTTCATGATTCACTGATGGTTCTCATTTGAAAGATGAAAGTGGCAAATATTATGCTAAATAAGCAATATCAACTCTTTTTGAAGTAATTGAAGCAGCACTATTGACTTTGGCTACTTCAGTCCAACAAGCCAAGCTACATGCACTCTCAGTGTCATGTATTCTAGTCAAAACAGCCAATATTTACACTGAAAATATATAAGCCTTTGGAGTGTCTCAAAATTTTGGAATATTATGAAAATGTGGCTTTCTTACTTCCAACAGGGATAAAATTTTAAATGGCTCTTATGTCCAAAATTTATTAGATGACACACTCCTACCCTTTGGCTATTAAGGTCCCTAATGATGTTAATATTGATTATAGAGAAAGGATGTTCAGTTTCTCCCTCTTGAATTATCCCTCCCTCCCTCCCTCCCTTTAAATTGAATATCATGGTCTAGTAGAGACTGAGTCCAATGAATAAATACATGTGTCTCCTTCAGTCCATTTATCCTTTATCTTCCTGTGACATTGTACAAAGCAAGGGAATAAAGTTGACACATCAAATCCTGATTAGATGAGAAAATCCTACTTAGATTTTGCAAATTTCCTTCAAACTTCTATGATACACAGAAATAGAAATATTTATAAAAGCTAAAATGGTGGTTAGAGAGAAAGGATGTTTAGTTGCTTTTATTTTAATTATATATGCATACCTCTCACAGAATAAAATGTGAAAGATGAGTCAAAGATTTTTATTCCACCTTTTAAAATACAAAGAATCTGGTCAAATCAAAGTTGAAATAGAAGAAATACATGTAGTTTCAGCCAGAAATGACCTCTCTTGCCTATCCTGTTATATCAGGATAGCTGTAAAATTAACCTTTCTTTGGAGTTTTGTTTACCTAGTTCTTATAAATTTTAACTTTTTTCCAGATCTTTCAATCTAAAAATACTTATGGTATAATTTTAGTCTTAATTCTTAGAATACATGATATAAATGTTAACTAATTGTATATTTATGAATATATATTCTCCCTTAACAAGTTTTTCTTCTTTGTCCTAATTAATGTTATCTAGAAATAACTGTGGTACATAGCAAAAATGATCACAGATTCTTCCCTTCTCTTAAAGATGTGGAGATATTTCTCCACTCATCTAATCTGGGTAGGACTTATGACTTACTTTGGCCACAGTATGGCAGAAGAAACAATTTATGAGTTCAGATCTAAATCTCAAGAGGCTTTGTACAGTTATATTCACTATCTCTCGGAACTCTAGTAATAAGCACTAGACAACCTTACTTGAGGATGAGAATCAAGGCGGAGAGAGCCTCCGCATTGCCTCTTCATATAACTCTTCCATAGAAGGTCTTCAAAAAACATCCAACCTCAGCCTAATGTCCAGCTGATCACAGCTACATATGGAACTCCAATAATATCCCTTATGAAGAATCAGCACATTCATGAGATTTACAAATTGGTTATGACACGAAGGATTTCTCACCTGTCTGATATATACACACTCCATCATCCCTGGTATTCTGAATTTGGTGGATTTTCCTTCCACAATTAGGTGAGGTTATATAGCACTGTTGACCTTCAGAAATTATCTGTGTGAGCCTGACCTAATCTTATGAGCCCTTTAAAAGTTTTCTCTGGCTACTCTCAAAAGAGGATGCTTAGTAAGATCAAAGCATGACAGGATTTTGACTCAGGGGAATTGCTTCATGGCTGAGTCAGAAGGGGCTGCATGGCAAAGATTCAAGAGCAACTTCTAGGAACCGAAAGCAGTAACCAGCTAATAGCTAGCAAGACAATGGGAACCTTGGTTCTGCAATTACAAGGAATAGAATTCTTCCAACAACCTGAGAGATTTTGGAAGTGGATCTTTCCTAAGTAAAGCCTGCAGGTGAGGACACAGCCATCCAACACTTCGATTCCACCTTGTGAGACCCTGATTAGAGATAGAACATGCTGGACTCCTGACATACAGAAATTGTACCATAATGACATTGTGTTATTTTAAGCTGCTAAATTCCTGGTTATTTGTTATATAGGAATAGAAAACTAATTCAAGTGTTGTTTTAAAATGCTAAACTGTTTTTGATTTTTTTATTATAAAACAAAATTTAACTGATACACAGAGTAGAAATCATAAGCTTGCAGTAGTTGGAGGCTCTGCTGTTGAGTTAGCTAGATGAGAGCTACATCTCTGATGTAGGACTATATCCTCCTACAAACAATGAATTTTTAAATATTCATGCAGAGGTAGTAATTCTTTTCTCTTACTTCTCTTTTAATGAAGCAAATATTCCCTTTTTGAGTATGTTTTTCTCAATCATATCAAAGAGATAAATAGTTAACATAGTTAATAGTAAAAGAAAAGGCAAATAGTTAACCTGTTTTTTAAATGATTTTCTTTTTAATCCTCAATATTTCCTCTGAAGGCAACCATAGTAACTGTCATTCTAGCATAACCTGTCGGTCACTTCAAAAGATTTGAATCACTCATTTGCATATGTGGCTTGTGCCTCCATTCAACTTCTTGCTTCTCCTTTGCCTTTCAAGTATCAGCTTAAGACAGTAAGTTAAAAATAGGTGATCAGTAAAAAATTTGGTAAATTAATTGCAAGGTTTTTCAGAAAAGAAAAAAATTCTATGAAATAATATCTCTTGGCTTTCTTCCAAGAAACAGCCACTAATCATCTATGTACTATAATGGAAAGTAAATGAATATCAATGATTTTAGCCTATCCATGCCTTTTGTCTTGAATTACTCCAGAAAATGGACCACAGTAAGACTCAGTTGCAAGCATATGTTTAACAAGGTTTATTAGGGCTAATCTGTGAGAGATCCTCATAGCCAAGACTTTCTCCTCAATATGTCCAGCTTTGCCTATAAACCTCCATTGAAACAAATCTGGGGGGCACTAAGAATAAAGACAGTGAGAAATTTAAAAAATATTATATACCTTCAATTTAGAAGCGAGTCCCAGAGTAAATTAACACAGGTAAATTGGGATTATAGAAAATTCTGGGAAACTATCAAATATCATTTATAATTTTTGAAGCTAACGATGATTTAAATATATATATATATATTTATATTTCTTGTGTTACATGAGTATGAAAAATTTCCTCTTTTAATGTCTGTTACTATACCCTAGGAATATGCTTGTATTATTACTAATTACTCTAGCCTGGAAATATGCCTTTATCCCCAGTTTACAACCTGATGTAAGATTTCAAATTTATGAACTTAAAGTTCTTTATAGGGGCTTCCCTGGTGGCGCAGTGGTGAAGAGTCTGCCTGCGAATGCAGGGGACGTGGTTTCGAGCCCTGGTCCAGGAGGATCCCGCATGCTGTGTAGTGGCTGAGCCCATGCACCACAACTACTGAGTCTGCGAGCCACAACTACTGAGCCTGGGTGCTGCAGCTGCTGAGCCCACACACCTAAAGCTGATGTTCCACGGGAGAGGCCACCACAATGGGAGGCACCACAGGGAGGAATGCCCCCCCCCCGGCTGCAACCAGAGAAAAGCCCACGCAGCAACAGAGACCCAACGCAGCCAAAATAAATAAATAAATAAATAAATTTATTTTTAAAAAAAAGTTCTTTATAGGAGAATTTCTTTGTTAGCCTAACTATAACTGTGAATAACCTGCTAAATGCTCAGGATAAGAAAATCAGAGTTAGAAAAAGCTAAATGGATACTTTTTTTTGTAGACAGACTATTATTACAAATAAGTTTTAACTGTAATTAACAATGGAGAGAACCATCTATGGCCCAATAAGCAAAAAATAAAACAGGTTACTTTTTCTGAGTCATTTAAGGTTATGCCTTAATAATTTGTGTCATTACATTTCCAGATGCATATCTTCTAGTTGTTTTTATCCAAAATTGGCTCCAAAATTGTTGTAACATAAACAAGAGAAATGCACGTTCAAATCTAAGGAAAATGTAACCTCAAATCCAACTCAGAATTTTTTTCCAGTGATATGTTTAAATAATTAATGAGAATGAATTATTAGAAGACAAGAGAGCACATATCATAGTTTTCAAAATTTATTAGGAAAAATAAAAACTAAGGAAAATCCCCAAATGCTTCCTAATTTATGAGATTATTTTCTTAAAATGTCAGGTCAAATAAAGAACGTAGTTTCTGTCATACTGAGGAGACTGATCACTATTGACTTTTTTTACAACACGTGAGAATGCTCCAAATAAAACCTCAATAATTTAGAAAAATGCTTTAAGAAAAATTGTAGAATCATCATTCTGAAAATGAATTATCTAGGATGGACTGTGACAGAAGATCAGCAAATAGTAGGGTTTAGAAATGAGGCAGAAAGGTTTTACACTCTGGGTAAGCACATTATTTACAGATAAATAATAATGATGATGATGGCAGTGCTAGAATTACTAACCACCTCTTCAAAATCCACATCTATGGATTATCTTTAAACAAACAAACATCAGAGTGTCTGGCCACACTGACCATTAGCATTTTCAGATGACATAAGTAAACTGGAACTGAAGAGCTGCTTTGTTTTTAAAGACGGCCCTGCTCACATTTATCAGCGCCCTCAAACTCTCTTTTGAATCATTTTGGTAATTTTTATTTCTGCTTGTCCCCAGATCCATTTGGGTAGGTCATTCTTAAAAGAAAATCCCTGGACCAGGAGTAAAGAGACCTGATTTCTAGTCCAGTCCTTTGGTCTTTCCTTCACCCAATCCTTCCTTTATTTCTTCTTTCCTCCTTCCTTCCATTCCATTCATTCACATATTCAGCAAAAAGGAATCGAGCCTCTCCTGTATGCCAGCCACTGCACTTGGTGGTGTGTATGCAGCAGCGGATAAGACACAACATCTGTCCTCAATCAGACTACAGTTCAGCCAAGAATAGAGACAGGTAAGAAGCACAAATAACACAAAGTGATGGTTGCCATGTCACCTTCCAGTGTTAAAGGTTCAAACAAGGGACAAAAGTCAGTATACGGTGGTCAAAGAATATCCAACTGAGAAAGAGATGTATAAATAATGAGCCAGAATTAGCCAGATGAAGATTTGAGCAAATTTCAGCCCCAAAATAGCAGTGTGTACAGGTGTAATGATAAGAGAATAGAAGGCATTTTCAGGATGTATGGGTTCAGTGAAAGACAAAGTGTGCAAGGAAGAAAAGAGGAATAAGCCATTATAAAGAATTCAGATCTTACCCAGAGGGCATGGAGAAATAAACCAAGGACTTTAAGTAGTAGAACAACAGGTCAGCTCATTAATAACTGTGTTCATAAATTCCTAACAAACAAATGTTCACTTGCCTCATATGTATTCTGTGTTTTCTACTGAACAATAGCTTTATACTATACTCCACAGAATAATATGAATACCACCATTTTAGAAAATTCCTGTTTATAAAAATTTATTTCAATTGTCTGTTTTGTTTCTTAAATGCTATTGTAATTTCTTCCCTATTAGAACCTGAATAATGTTGCCTTTTGGAAGATCATCTAACATCTAATATGTGCTAGTAAGTGTCTGTTGAATTACTACAATATAGTATGGTATTTCCAGGATCCAGGATCCAGAATGATGGACTTCTTTACTTCTGATATTTTAATTTATTTTCCCTAGTGTGTGGCTTATCTCCTTCCACTGGCACTTAGAGTTTTAAAATATGTTTATTGTAGTAAAATTGTTACAGAAGAAAACATTAATTATGTGTGTACCGCTCAATGAATTTTTATAAAAAGGATATTCCATATTCAAAAAATGAAATACTCTAAACCCTTTAGAGGGAACCATCCTGTTTACTCCTTTATCCCCAAAATAAATTATTATTTTAACACCATAAATTATTTTGTCCATTTTGGAACTTCTTATAAATGTAGTCATATAGTAATTTATTTTGCTAAACATTAGATTTAAGTGATTCATCCATATTGTTTATGTATGATACTGCTGCATGTCTTGTCACTATGACCTTAATTATTTTTTCCACAAATAAAACTTTTCATTCCCTATTGCAATCTTCACATTGCTGCTCTCACTCCAAAAAAGCTCCTCTCATAGTCATTTGAATGATCTCTTTACTCAGGTCTCTGCCCAAAACCCGTTCCTTAGCAAATTCCCTGAACATAATACCTAAAACATGCCATCAACTAACATTACTATATATTTCCTATCCCTGCTTTATTTTTCTTTATGCATTCTCTGTACTTAACATTGCATTATATAGCCATTTATTTTTGTTTGTTGATTATTTACCTCCCTCTTTAGAATATACCCTTTTGAGGACAAAAGATTTTCTGTATTTTTCCTGCTATATTGTCTTCCCAAAGATCATTTCCATACCCTCTCTGAACCCACTGAAACCCATGCCCAAGTAAATGAATGAAAATGTTAAAAACTGTAGTTCCAAATTTTTCCATCTCATTCTTTATCAAAACTCCACTCTATCATAGGTGGCATCTCCAAGCGTCGG
This sequence comes from Tursiops truncatus, assembly GCF_011762595.2. Classification (NCBI taxonomy): domain Eukaryota; kingdom Metazoa; phylum Chordata; class Mammalia; order Artiodactyla; family Delphinidae; genus Tursiops; species Tursiops truncatus. The sequence continues at coordinate 54,803,070 of NC_047038.1, read as the reverse complement.
ATGGCAGGACAATGAATGCTCATGATTTTCATGCCCAGAACTTCAGGAGGCTGGTTTTAGAAAGCAGAGATCCAGAAATCAGAGCGTATAGCAGTAGATAATAGTGGCTAATGGAATACAAGTATGCATAGATGAGAAAAGGCAACATGTGGCCTGAAAATAGGATAGAAACAATGGGAGAAAACTGAATTGGTCCCTCTTAGAGTAAAACTTTGTTGACAACAACTGATATAATACTTTAAAAATTGTATTTTGTAAGTTATTAGAAGAACAAATACCAAGAGGAGGAGGAGGTAAAAGACTGAAAGGGATACAGAGATTCAGAAGGTGGTAGAATGGTAGAGTGACCAAAATGTAAAGGGCAAGAAAAATGCTGTCAGCATCATGTAACTGGGTTATGGTGCTATTATAATATTAGGGCTATAATTTGTCTTGTGGCTTGGGGTGGAAGGTATACATAGAATGATTAATATAGGGTAGGGACACTGCTTTAAAATTAGAAAACTTAAGTTTGAATTTTTTATTGGTTTGGTGGCCAAAGACATATGATGTTTCCTCTTTCGGCCTCATTTTCTCATTTTTGCCATGGCATAGTGACCTTTTTTTTTTTCTACTATAAATTCTGGGAGGTCATTTTCAACTTTGTGTCTAAAATTCCTGTATGAATAGGGAAAGTCAATGCCTATCCTCTCTTCTAGTATTTCTTAGATGCAAGAAATTCTGTTATATCAAACTTAATATCTTCCACATAAGCCTGAAATATTAGAGTTTCCCCAGGGGAATCAGTAGGCAACGACAGATAGAGCAGGGTGTCATTGCCATAACAGTGATGAATCAGGCTATTCTGTTGGAAAATTGAAGTCCATGATAGATAGATAGTAAGGAATTTATTTGGTGAGCAGGCACTCTCTCATGAAAAACAGATATCCCAGTCAGACACACTAATATTCTGTGTTCTAAAACCTTAAAACCTATATTTTTCCGGCCACTCATCCCCAGGCTAAGTAAGATGTGTAAGTGAGAGTGGATTAAAATATCATCTTGAAAAAGACTGTAACTATTTGGCTGATCTATTTAAAATTTGTCAATTTAAATCCTTCATTTTAAAAGGTCAATATCAGAAGGAAAAAAAGACATTTGGCTTTGTAAAACTTTTACTAATTAATAGTCTTTTTCTCTGTTGGTTAAACAGACCCATGTCCACTGTGAGATAGTTAGATAGATAGAGATAGAGATAGAGATAGATAGATATGCAATTAAGTAAATTAGACTAAAAATCCACTAAGGAGAGTAATAAACTTCATAGGTAAAAGTTTCTTAACCTTTCCTTTGTGACAAAAGAACATCAATTATGGTGGCCACACCCATGTATAATCCTCTCGCCTTGCGTGTGAGAAGGACTTGTAATTTGTTTTCAATCAACAAAAGACGGAACATGTGATGGGATGTCACTCCCTTCTTCAGGATCTGTCATATTGCAAAGGTGTTATGATTTCACTCCCATGGTCAGATTATATTATGAATGCAACAATGTTAAGACAGAGAGAGAGAGATTCTCTTCTTGGTCATGAAGAAGTAAGCTGCCATATTGTGAGAAAACCATGTGGCAAGGAGCTTCAAGTGGCCTCTAGAGGTTGAGAGTGGCCTTCAACTAACAGCCAGGAAGAAAACAAGATCCTCATTTCCGCAGTCCCAAGGAAACTTATGCTGCTAACAACATGACAGCTTCGAAGCAGATTCTTCCCCGGTCAATCATCCAGATGATCATGCCACCTGGCTAACATCCTGACAGCAGGCCTGTGAGATCCAGAGCAGAGGACTCAGCAAAATCATGCCCAGGATTCTCACCCACAGAAATTGTGAGATAGTATGTAGTTTTTAGCTCTAAGTTTGTTGTCATTGTTTATGCACCAAAAGAAAATTAATACACCCATTGCAGTAAATACTATTTTAAGTATATCACATTGGCAGAATGTAAGGTGAAAGGATTGTATAGAAACAGAATATAATGATGGAAAGTTGTTTGCATCTGCATCTGAAACTATTTCATTAATCCACCCAACTTATTGTCTGCTCCTGGTCCAACGTCACGGTGTATTAGGCATGTGATGAGTTATGTCCAAGTAGAAGATATTTGTTCATTGTTCAAAGATCTTACAGAGTGGTAAGAGGACAGACTTCCAATTATGGAAGAAAAGCTGACTTACCAAAGAGGAAATTTGGACAAATGGTAAAGTATAATTGAAGTTGGATTGTCATTTACACACAAATATGTTATTAGTTGGCCACCATTGCTTGCAAAATGTCACAGACCTATTTAACAGGACATTCATTGTAAGTGATTATCTTAAAGGCATGAACTCCAGTAAAAATGTCTGTTGCATGCAGCAAAAATCCTGTTTAAGTTTTTTGCCTTTTCTTTTCATTTTAAAGGTGAGACTCCAAGTTAAATATGACAGGAATCCCTAATAGTGTATAATAGATATGAGGGAATGGCTGATCAGTCTAAATATACCAGCTGTAGCCTGTCCATACATAATGAAAACAAATCACTTACTGTCTCCACTTTGGTTAATTCATTTGTATTTTTTTAAAATATTTTTTTCTCATACTGTACAAGTGTTGGGAAAATCATGCATGAGTCTTTTGACCCCTGCTCACTCACAGGTCACAGAAGAATGGGTCTTGGGTCTGGAACAATTCCTTACCAAGAGATAAAGTGCCCGCACAGCCTGTTCGGGGCTTAGCAACTTGTGTGGGAATATCTTGTCCTGTTTTATACTCAATAAGAGTTCCTATGCTCTCCTCACTCATGTGCCTCAGTGGCTTTCTGACTTTCAGTATTTCAGATTTCATGGGGGAGGAAGAGGGGTCCTTCTACTGCAGCACTAGAGAGTGCGTATAGACCAATTGCCCTGTGTCAGCTGGGGATGGGCAGGGACGGAGTGTATGTGGGTGCTGCTAGTCATGAGGGACAAATGCACTCTATCAGAGTTGATCTTACTCTGTCTCTTCCCTATGCGAGTAAAGGCATTGTTCCATCCAGTGCTTGCCTATGTTGTGTTTTCCTTGGAGATTCTGATACCAAGATGTAGCGGGTAGACTGATTTGGACGTCTAATCCTGGATGGTGGCATTGTGATGATCTTTACTATCCTGCATGTAGTTGAAGTCCTTTTCTGGTATGGTAACTTGTCCATGGTGTTCTGCTCAACCATAAGAATATCAAGATACTGGGTTTACCTTTAGTCTTATTGTATGGTATATTCTTATCATTTTCTGAGGCATGAGTTTGATAAAGTGGTTACTAATAAATTAAAATTTACAGAATGTGTTATTCAGATAATTTGTAAATCTTAAAACTCAGTATAATGTAGGAACCATATTCTCCAGGTGTATTGACAAAAAACAAACAAACAAACATATAGACATCAACAGGTGAACAAATCAAGGGAAAGAAATGTATCTTGTTCATCTTCACATTCCAGTTTCTAGCACAGTGATATACATGTTTAAGCATGTCAGTAGTTATAGAAAGAAAAAATATTAAGGATATAGGAAGTGTAATGTGAAAAATTCCAGTCTCTGGGGCAGATGACATGCACAGTTTTAGAAGAGAGTGAAGTTGCTTGATGATCAGGTTATAGGGAGTGCATTAGGAAAGAAGTGCAGATTTAGGTTATAAGATGATGGTGGCTGAATAAGGAGTGGATTTAAAGGTGAGAGGTGGCATTCCAGGGAGAGGAGATCACAAGATTAAAGCAATGAACTTGGTTTTATGTATGACAGTAACCATACTGACTGGTCTAAAGTGGGTTGATTATACACAGGAATACACCTTAGGGTAAAAAAATCAGGAAAATCTTGACAAATCTATTTGAGATACAGTTTGATGTACCAATCAGTGAAAAGCAATAGCACACCCATGGGAATAAGTTACATGAAAATAATATTATTGAAGGAAAAAAGTACCTATGAGATAATCTGTATTAGAATCCAGGCTCTTTCATTTTCTTGCTGTGTACAATAATCGATCACTGTGTACTTCAAAATATGTTCGGTTGTAAAATAGGATTATTATAAATAAATAAGCCCAATACTTAGTAAGGGCTCAACAATTATAAACTCTTGTTTTTCCCAAAGTAAATAATCCAAATATATATGATAAAATGTATCACATGCTATATAAATTATAAACTATTATATTGTTTTTCCAAAAATAATCTGAATATATAGTATTACATATGTGCATATAGTTGTTTTTCAAGAATAGGGTTTTCTTGATTTTATACTTTTTTTATAGTTTCTGATCTCTCTAATGAATAAATACTTATGAGGAGAAAAACAGTTTGGACAAAAGAGCATTACTCTAATAGCTGGATAGATTTTATTAGAAGATATAAGCAGCTTTAAACATTCTGCAAGGTTATTCTAACTCACACTTAATAAATGGCATTTTCCAAAATGTTTCAGTTGATCTAAAATTAAGTTTCAAAAATGTTTGTCAAGAAAAAGTAAATTATAAATTCACATCCTCTCACTTGTAAAATCATTTTCAAAAGGTGAATTTGTATAAACATAATGTCTCTGATGATATCATTTCCATTTTATAAACATGCATAAAGGAACACTGCATCTTTCTTTAATTCACACACTTTGCCTCATCTCCTAGAACGTGTAAATGTAGTCATACACCAATTCTACCATCACTGCCTTTGGTAGGAAAGTAAGCCATAGCCTTCATATCTGTGCAAACCCTAGAAACTGAATCTTCAAGCCACTGACTTCTGAATTAAATACCAATCTGGATGACAGGCTTGGAATGGTCTGTCTGGATTAAGCTCCAGTTGTACCATAGGAACCAAATATTTCCTTTGCTGTGTTGAAAATTTTGAGCTATGCTCTATGACAAATATCTTTTTGATTAAACACCCACTCACATTTGTCAAGGTTCTGTCAAGTGAAAATTTCAGATTCTAAGGGGACTCTTATCCTCCAATTATTTTGTTCAGAACATTTGGTGTTTTGATTTCTGGGAAAGTCTGCTTTCCTGCAGTATGAATGAGTCTTTCCAAGTGCTGAGATTATTAGTACCAACAATAATAACTGAGCCATCATGAAAGGGGGACATATGAATACGGATGGATTCTCAGTCCTCGCTTTATAAAAAGTACTCTTCTATGGAAACTGAGGAACCATCACAGCTGTGAAACTGAAATTTTTGTTTTATTATTAGAAATTTCAAGAAAATAAAATCCCAACATAATAATCCAGGGCTTTTTTAAAATTGTAAGGAAAATCATGTCACGATTCTGCACTTGCCCACTTAGAGTGACTAATTCCGTAAAATAAAGAAAGCTCCCAATAAGCTCTTGAATTAATGTTAGCTAGATATAGATGTATAAAAAAGGAAGTAACTCTCAAATCCACAATGAGGCAAAAAGTATAGTTTTGGGTTCTTGTTGATTTGACAATTATTTTCAAGTTATGCATGATGATTAGAAATGGAAGACTTCTTTTGTTTATGTTATAGTCATCTGTAATTTCTTGAATTCACTTCCAGGGTTTCTTTTTTAGTTTTTATTTCCACCAAGTATTTAAATGTTATATCTAAATACTTGTTTTGTATAATGTATATGTGTATAATGTATATTTATATAATGTATATATGTATATACATTACATAATGTATAATGTTTTCATACTATCTTTTCAGAAAAGAATACATCCACAAAGGCCAACAATATATTCATTTATATTCATTCAGTCAACAAACAATATTCTGACTATATGCAAACCTAACCTGTGTTAGGTTAAATAAATATACTAGGGAATGAATCCTGTGGCTCTGGACACCATAGAAGCTTATATTCTGATAGGTGACATAGAATTAAATGCTCAATCATAAGATTAGCTTTTTGAGGGCTTCCCTGGTGGTGCAGTGGTTGAGGGTCCGCCTGCCGACGCAGGGGACACGGGTTCGTGCCCCGGTCTGGGAAGATCGCACATGCCGCAGAGCGGCTGGGCCCGTGAGCCATGGCCGCCGAGCCTGCGTGTCCGGAGCCTGTGCTCTGCAACGGGAGAGGCCACAACAGTGAGAGGCCCGCATACCGCAAAAAAAAAAAAAAAAAAAAAAAAAGATTAGCTTTTTTATTAAAATAATGATAAATGTATGAAGTGGAAGTATAAGGTACATAACAGTTTGTGATATAAAATTTTGATATAATCTTGGGGATCAACAAAGGCTTATTTAAGGAAATAGTGCTTGAATTTTTTTTGTTGTTTGGTACAGGGTCAGAGGAAGCAGTCTGGATGGCAGGTGTAAAGTTCTTTCAAAGAACCTGAATCAAACAGTAGTATGGTCAAGGCAAGGAGTTATTGCTTCCACCCAGAAAATGACATGAGAAAGCCACATTAAAATGATAGAGATTTTCTGTCAAATTTCCATCTTTCAGTGATACTTCCTTGTATGGTTCCAGCAGTTATACCTATCCTAAGCAACTAAGAGTCCCTCTTGATATCTGCTTCCCTTGGATGTAGTTTCCATGGTAGTTGGTTTACTGTAACCCTAGGTGAACACAGTCCCTGCTTCTTTTTTGAGTAAATACAGGCTCTCATCATGAAGTCTGGTCCACTAACACTACTCTTAAATGATCAATTCTGTTCTATTCCTTCTAAATAGCAATTTTGAAGAGAATCCAAATTTTCTTCTCATTGTCCTACCATAATACTAAACAGAAATTCTTTAGAAATGTTTTCAAAACACTATATTGGGGCAGGCTTTACACATTCACAATCTGTGGGCTAAAAACGATTTGCAAAGATGTTTAATTTGGTCTATACAGTGTTGGCACACACAATATTAAAAAATAATTACTTTTTAATATTTTTAAATGTATTGATTTAGTAAAAGACCAGAATAGTCAACATAATGTTGAACAAGAAGTACCAGGTTAGACGACTGATACTAGGTAACCTCAAGACTCACTATAAAGTTACAGTAATCAAAGCAGTAGGGTATTTTCAAAAGAATAGACAAGTGGATCAAAAGAACTGAATAAATAGATTAGAAATAGATCCATATAAGTAATCAACTGATCTTTGAGAAAGGAGAAATGGTAGTTAAATGGAGCAAAGATAGTCTTTTCAACAAATAGTGCTGGAACAACTGGGCATCCACCTGCAAAAGAAAAAACAAACAAAAAGAATCTAGTCACAAACCTTACACTTTTCATAATAATTAACTCAAAATGGTTCATTATTGGGAGATTGGGATTGACATATACACACTACTATATACAAAATAGATAACTAATAAGGACCTACTGTATACACAGGGAACTGTACTCAGTACTATGTAATGGCCTACATAGGAAAAGAATCTAAAAAAGAGTGGATATATGTATATGTATAACTGATTCACTTTGCTGCATACCTAGAACTAACACAACATTGTAAATCAACTATACTCCAATAAAATTTTTTTAAAAAATAAAATTAAATTAAACTTAAAAAATGATTCACAAACTGAGCTTCCCTGGTGCGCAGTGGTTGAGAGTCTGCCTGCCGATGCAGGGGACGTGGATTCGTGCCCCGGTCCGGGAAGATCTCACATGCTGCGGAGTGGCTAGGCCCATGAACCATGGCCGCTGAGGCTGCGTGTCCAGATCCTGTGCTCCACAATGGGAGAGGCCACAACAGTGAGAGGCCTGCGTACCACAAAAAAAAAAAGATTCACAGACCTAGTATAAAACACAAAACTATAAATCTCCCAGAAGGTAGTATAGGAGAAAATCTAAATGTCCTTGGGTATGGCTATGAATATTTAAATACAACACCAAAGGCATGAACCATGAGAGAAAAAAAAATTGTAAGCTGAACTTCATTAAAATTAAAAACCTGAATCTAAAAAAAAAGGGTATAAATGAACTTGGTTTCAAAACAGAAGTAGAGTCACAGATGTAGAAAGCAAACTTATGGTTACCAGGGGACAAGGGATAAATTGAGAGATTGGGATTGACATATACACACTACTATATATAAAATAACTAATGAGAACCTACTGTATAGCACAGGGAGCTCTACTCAATACTCTATAATGGCCTATATGGGAAAAGAATCTAAAAAAGAGTGGATATATGTATATGTATAACTGATTTACTTTGTTGTACACCTGAAACTAACACAACATTGTAAATGCACGATACTCCAATAAAAAAAAATTTTAAGGATATCTGGGATTAAACAATAAAAATAAGAAAAAATAGTAAAAAAAATCAAAAACCTGCTCTGTGAAATACAATTTCAGAAGAATTAGAAGATAAGTCACAGATTGGGAGAAAATATTTGCAAAAGACATATCTGATAAAGGACTATTATTCAAAATATACAGTGGACTATTCAAACTAAATGATAAGGAAACAAATAATCCGATTATAAATGGACAAAAGACTTGAACAGACATCTCACCAAAGAAGATAGATAGCAAGTAAGCATATGAAATGGTGCTCAGCATCATATATCATTAGGGAGTTGCAAAATAAAACAGTAAGGAGATATCACTACACATTCATTAGAATGAATGTAATCCAAAACACTGAAAACATCAAACGATGTTGAGGATGTGAGCAACAAGAACTCTCATCCATTCATTGTTGGTAGGAAAGCAAAATGATTGAACCACTTTGGAAGACAGTTTGACAGTGTTTTACAAATGTAAATATACTTTTGCTGTAAATCCAGCAAATGTGTTCATTGATGTTTACACAAAGGAGTTGAAAACTTGCATCTGCCTTAAAACCTGCACACAAGTTTATATTAGCTTTATTTATAATTTCCAAAACTTGGAAGCAACCACCATGTCCTGCAGTAGAAGAATGGTTAAAGCAAGCTGTGATACATGTAGATAATGGAATATTATTCAGTGCTAAAAATAAATGAGCTATCAAGTTGTAATAAGATGCGGAGGAAACTTTGATGTATATTACTAAGTGGAAGAAACCAAGCTAAAAGGCTACATACTGTATAATTCTAACTATATGACTGGCATAATTGAAAAGGCAAAATCAGTGGCTTCTGGGGTTAAATGAAAAGAAGGGATGATGAGACAAAACACTGAAGATTTTTAGGGCACTGAAAACATTCTGTATAATACTATAATAATGGATACATGTCATTATACATTTGTTCAAACCCACAGAAAATATAAGATCAAGAGTGAAAGCTAATGTAAACTATGGACACTGGGTAATAATGATGTGTCATTGTAGGTTCCTCAATTGTAACAAAGGTACCATTGTGGTGGTGAATATTGATAGCAGAGGAAATTGTACCTGTGTGGAGGCAGGGAATATATGGGAAATTTATGTATAATCTGCTCAATTTTGTTGTGAACCTATCTACGCTGCTTTAAAATATGAAGTCTACTAAAAACTTACCTAACACAAAAAGTAAAAAAAAAAATTGCTTTCTGTCAACTAAAAAAAGAGATAGATTTCACATAGCTATTTGGACATTTTGTGAAAAACAGAACAATACTAGATTCTCATAATTATTAGATGAATATCAGCCTCTGTGCCCTTTAGACAGGGACCTTGCACTCCAGTTCACTACATTTCAGTATTCTCTATTGATCCTGGATACTGAGACCAAACATCAGATGCCATTTAGTCCACTCAAGTCTGTTAAGAAATCTATACAACATCTATAGGCAATTAAATTTACAACTCTCAGAATAGGAAAACAGACTTTTGTCAAGTACAATTGCACTTGTACTTCCCTTATACTGAATGGTTTACCAATTGATTCTCTATTCACTTATGCTATGTGATCCTAATACTGTTTGTGTCTCCAATTCATGTTTACATTACAACTTATACTTACCTATGCCCTCAATATTTCACTTCATGTAATTGCTTGAGCACTGGTATACAATGGTTCTGATCAAATATTTTAATTTCTCTTCACATTTTTCCCTACCCAATCACCTGCTTTATAAGTGAGGGTTTCTATGACATATACACCACAGCATAGTGTTTGATATATTATAGTCTTCCAAGATAGTTGAATAAGTTAAGTTTAAAAGTAACCTTGAACTGCACTATCTTATTTTTTAATTTGTCACTTATCATATAATAAAATATGAATATATCTACTTTTCAAAATTTAATGATTATTTTGAAGCCAAGAGTGCTATATTTCTTATATAAATGATTAAACCTAGAAGTGCAACAAATGCATTGCTCAGGGTTAACAAATTGGTAACCAACAAATTGGCAACTAGGATCAAAGATCTGGGATCAAGCCCCTGATATTCTGAGGTCAGAATTTCACTGTAATGGAAGGTGAAGTTAGGATCACGACATTACAAAAGAACAACCTGTTCTTTTCAATTTTCTCTAATGGATTGAATAATGAACCATATGGTGTTTCACATTATGAAGGTAGTTATGAAATATTTTCTTTTCTCTTTGAGAGAGGAAATGAGAAAATCCTTACAAATATGAATGTAATTAAGATGAAACACACTATTACATTTTACTTATTTTGCATTTGATTATAATTCTATGCATGTCAATTAAACATTAACCTAACACATAAATAACTTTGTCTTAATAAACTATGGGCTATAATTCTAATAAAATAATTTACATATAGACATGAATTGCATAATGGAAACTACAAATCTCATCTATTCATTAGTGGCTCTGATAATCGCTGATGTCAAATATTATTAGTATCTTTTAAACTACCTTTTCAAAAAGGAAATGCCAAAATTATTATTATTATTATTACTACCCTGATTTCTATTTTACCCTAACTGCTATATTAGAGTATGTTTCAAGATTGATGTGAAGAGTTGTATAAATATTATCTAATTTACCTTCAAACTGGAGTAATGATGTATGTTTGAAAATGGTTGCATGTGGTCCCAAATACGGCTAAAACTAAATCTGCTAGGGGTTTTATCACATGATTTTTAAAAGGGCTTTCCAGATATGTTCAGATTGTTTAAACTCTTTAATATTCTTATATTCAGTTCATCTAAAATTAAACTGGTTTTGCAATGTATTCTAGAAACAGGATCATTATAATCTAAGAGAAAAAGCTAATTTGTAGTTAATTTTTTAAAACTGTGGATTACATAGTCTTAATCACTTTTACTGTGTCATGGTTTCTTGAAATGTTTTTTCCCAACTGCACTTTTGTGAGCACTTTTGCAAAGTAATCAGATCAATAAATGTAAAGTTTTTGCCTATTTTCAGAGATTAAACACTCAAGTTTTGTCCTTTAGATCAAAGTTCCCAAGGACAATTTTGTGGCATATGCAAAACTGTTTTCTTATGGGAATAAAGAGAAAGTGACAAAAATAATAACATTTTGAAAATTTCACCCAAATGTGAAACCTGTGGTTGAGTTCTTACTTCCTTTACAAGTCTCAAAATTTATAGGAACCTATATATTATGAAACAATGCTTTTGGGATATAAGTAAATCCTCTAACTCAGCACAACCCCAGTGAAAATTCTGGACAGTTAGATATATGCAATTCTTTTGTTCTTTCTTCTCAACAGTTATCCCCACTGGTACAGTCAGTGTTTCATTTCAGCATGAAATAACATCAGATAACACTGCACTCTGAAAAGCAGGTAAAATGAGGACTTTCAAATGAGAATGAATTAGAAATTATCCCCACAGTAGCAGCAGAGTTAAAAACATGAAACTGACAAATGTACTACATACAGAGGGGGTTTACAAAGAGTTTTCCACTCCAGCTTCTTATTCTTCGCAGAGATTATTAGTACTGGAAAGTGTCAGGCAGCAAATGGTAAAACTGGCCATGACAGATTTATGATTTGAAGCAAAACCAACTGTCTAGTAGATATCCATTTGTTGATAGCTCTTAAATATAAAAACAAATAAGCAAGGAATTTTCTTAAATTGTCTGAGAAGTTTCTGTCTCATTAGGAGGGTGAATGGCGGGGGTGTCTTCTTTTACTTCTCTGTGATACTGAGAATTTTCAGAGGAGTAGTATTTTTTTTTCAAATACCTGGGGAAGAAGTCACGAGAATATTTTGTAACGTATAAAATCTTCTCTGCTTAATATTTATTCATATGAAATACTAAAATATTTTCCTGGAGGATATACAATTTATTATGGGTTTCTCTTTCTTTTCAGCTTTATTGAGATATACTTGACATATAACATTGTATACATTAAGGTGTACATGTTATGGGTTTCTTTTAAAAACTTTATTAGACTTTCTCTTAAACTGTGATTTACCTATTTTTTAACCCTTTGGTATAAAGGAATAGTAATTGAAAACCAAAGAAAATTTGTCCTGAGTATTTGTTTTGTAGTTGATTTTTTTTTCTGATAGCAACATTATTATTCATTCTTGTCGTTTCAACAGTTTGAGGAGATATAAACATTTACATATCTGCAGGATACAACAATTTAACATAAAATATTTTAACCATAAAACATAAACAAGTTTGATTCACCTTCATTTTTAATGAGTTGACATTTTTTGCTTCTATCACTACAAGTGTGATTGAATAGCCTAACACATCTCAGTTCAGATAATGGCTTTTACTGAATTCCTTCTCTGGATCACACACACAAACACACACACAGAAGGTTAATGCCTTTTTGGAGTTTTTCATTGAATTATATAAAATTAAGCCAGTATTGCAATTAAATGTAAAATGTAACATGATTAAAGAAGCACACAGTATTCTGGGAGCCTAGAGTATTTTACTCAATAATCTAGTGTACAATGAGGGAGAGAGTCCTATAGATTGTGAAAAATAAGCCAATACATAAATGATATATCAAATGAGTTCACAAATTAAGAGTGAGTGGGGAAATCAGGTAAAGAGACCTCAAATGAAGTTATTGTATGAAAAGTATATAATGTAAATAAAATAAGCTATTATATATTGTGTCATATTTTAATATTATATATCATCTATTCCTCTAAACATGGTAAACCAAATAAATAATCTGTATGTCCTAAATCACTGTATCACCATGATTTATTTAACAACTACCACAAGCACCATACTGCATTCTATATTCACGTTGTTTATTTATGCCTCATGGCAAATTTATGAAACAGATGCTTTCTTCACTCTAGAGAAGATAAAATTGAAGATGCTCAGTGAGATTAAAATCAAATGTCCTCTAAATGGCAGAGCCAGTACCCACTCCGAAGGTGTCTAACTCCAAAACTCAGAATGTTAAACATCAACTTACACTTCATTGCTTTTTATTTTCACTATGTAGATACACAGGACCAAAATTTTGTAGTTCTTAACAATTATAAATGTACTCAATAGATCTTCACATTTTCTTAAAGTACCTGGAGCACATATAAATGGACTGCTTTTACCAGAAATTTGGCTTGGTAAGTTTGCCATTATGGAATTTTCTCCAGATTACTTGGTGGATATTAACTGGGGAACTTTATCTACTCTTATGTACTTCCTTCTGAAATACTATTGAAATTTTTATTTTTTACTGAACTAGTTCATGGTTCTCACAGCTAGCAAAGACTTTAAAATATCTACATCTGATATCCAAGTAAAGATTACGCCAATAGATTCACTTAACAGTTGCAATCTTTCAGAATCTGACCCTGCTATATTAAGTATAGACATATACATCTCTTGTTTCTGGATTCTCACAGCACCTATTTAAGCTAATAAATTGTTTTGATGCCAAGAGTATATATCTAAGAGAGTTAAATTTAGTAGTTCATGAAAGGTCTCTATATCCTGAAAAATTCAAGTAAAGCTATTCTTTATTCTTGTTAAACCTACAAGCTATGGAAGACAAGTTTCCACTGATTTTAATAATTTTAATAATTTTAATAATTTTAATAATTTCACATAGGTTAACTGAATTTGAGGGAAGGGTGAAGAAGGTAAACAAAAACAGTATATTGTCACCCTATCATTTTCAGGAGACTATACTTTCTATTTATCACCTGGTTTAAATTCTCAACCAACACCCTTATATAACATTTTTTTGTTTTTAATAGGAAGACTACAGGTTAGACAAGTTAAGTCACCTTAGGTCCCAAGTGGGAGCCAATTAAGTCTCAAAATACCTGGAAAATTCAGTTTGATTTAACTGATAATTTAGAAGCACAATAGAAAATAAATTATGGAACACTTTTTGGAATTCTTATTGTATTTGTACATATGTGACAGACCAGTTTCATAAAATTTTGTTCAAAACTCACAAATATTTGATAACAAATCTTTTCTTTGGGGGTTAAATGCAAATACCAGCCTCTGCCAGCAGGTTCCTCTGCTAAGGCCCAAAAGCTCAAATCTAGATTTTACTGTTTCTAAGATTTCTATGTCTTCATCCAAACACAATATTTCTAAGGCCTATAGACAGGCCTATAAAAGTGAACAAGAAAGGGGGATTATTATTTTATAGCAGTTATAAATAGAGCTTGGAGAAATAGTGAATAGCTGCCTCAAGAAATCTTATAGATTTCGCCCATTTTTTAAAGGATTGATTCCCCCCTCCTTTCTTTTTTCTCATGTACACACACTGACTTTGCTGACAATATTTTATGTGATGAATGAAAGTACTTTGGAAAGATCTAAGGTGTACTAATAGTGTGTTATTCACATTAATATGAAAACTATATATTACTTTTAAAATAAGACATTAAAAATAATTATAAACTAATTGCCAAGTAAGACAACAGGTCACTATCATTCATTTATTAAAAACAGAGCTTAAAAATGTCATCACACATTTTTGTAGATGATCCTGGTGTCACCCTTTCTTCCTTCTAGCTCCAGCTCAGCTGCCTGTGTTCTGCAAGACAGCTGGTGTAGATGTGGCCCACATCTTCTCAGGAACAAATGAGACCCCTACCAGAGAGCATATTAAATATCTTCACCTTTTAAAATAAAACATTAGAGTCGTCATTTATTTGTACATCAGCCAAAAACAACAAATCATAAATATACCCAAGGAAAGAGCAGACTATTGAATGTTTGCTTCGTTGTCCATTTGGATTGGACTCATAAGCTTTTTTATTTCATGGGAAGGAAGGGTTGTCCTTGGTGGAATTCTTCCTGAGCCACAGCAGGCATCTTCTGTTGTAATGCATTCCTGTAAACCAAGCTGTCTGAGTAATGATTTTCTTTATTTCTGAATTTTATTCATTTCTGCTTTTATTGATGTTTACACCCTCCATATATCTATTAAATCAATCTCTATTCCTATATATTTGGATTGTAATTAAACATTGTCCCCTTTCCTTGGGATCTCAATGTCTTGGGTTCCCAAGAACTGTCCTTGATTTATAACTGTGTTCTTTTCTTCAATGTTTTGCCCTTGAAGTAGGGTAATCAATTTATGATGTTAATACTAACAAT
Source organism: Tursiops truncatus (assembly GCF_011762595.2). Taxonomy (NCBI): domain Eukaryota; kingdom Metazoa; phylum Chordata; class Mammalia; order Artiodactyla; family Delphinidae; genus Tursiops; species Tursiops truncatus. Next base: position 54,787,663 of record NC_047038.1, on the reverse strand, counting down.
AAAGGCAACATTAAATGCAAAGGGTAAAACTTTTTTGAAAAGTGATTTGACAATAATTGTAGAGTCTTAAAGTGTTCATATATTTTGACTATTAGTAAATTATCCCAAGATAATCATTCAAATAAGAGGAAAAGCACAATATCTGAAGAAATCTATTGCAACTTTGTCTCCAATGGTAATAACCTAGAAACGGCTTGTCCTTGAACAATATAACATGGCTAAAAATTAGGTTACATCATTTAAATGCATTTGATGAATTTATTTAAATAATATATATGAAGATAATGCAACTGTGTAGAAAATATTTATGCTGTGATAATTTCCACATAAACCATAAACTAATACCTACAGACATAAACACACATATATGAACAGTGAAATCTATAATGGAATATTGGAAAAAGTGGTCTAACAGGGTGCAACTGTGATTAAGGTTTTTAATTTTAATTTCTGTTGGTATAATGTCAGTTATGTATATTAAATGGAATGATTAATGAATTCAATTGGGTATATCACTTTAGAGAAACAGTCATTAAGCAAGTCTTAACATAGAGTGTGTACAAATTAAACACTGACTACAAAGTTTATCATCTAAAACATATATATAAAACAGTAGCAAACATACAGGCAACTGAATCTTAACCATTGCATGAAATACATTCATAATAAAACATCAGAATCTGTAGTAGTTTATTCATAGTACACGTCATTGAAGAGCTCATGTTGGGGGCTTCCCTTCCCTGGTGGCGCAGTGGTTGAGAGTCCGCCTGCCGATGCAGGGGACACGGGTTCATGCCCCGGTCCGGGAAGATCCCACATGCCGCAGAGCAGCTGGACCCATGAGCCATGGCCGCTGAGCCTGCACGTCCGGAGCCTGTGCTCCGCAACGGGAAAGGCCACAACAGTGAGAGGCCCGCGTACTGAAAAACAACAACAACAACAACAAAAAAAAAAACATAGACTGAGTGCTTTACACAACAAACATTTATTTCTCATAGTTCTGGAGGCTGGGAGGTCCAAGATCAAGTTGCCAGCAGATTTGGTGTCTGATGCCTGCTTGCTTACTGGTTCAGAAACAGCCATCTATTTATAGTATCTTCACATGGCAGAAGGTGCAAAGGAGCTCTCTGGGGCCTCTTCTATAAGGGCACTAATCCCATTTTGAGCTTTCTACCCTCAAAACCTAATCACCTCCCCAATGGCCCACCTCCTAATACCATCATCTTGGGGTTGAATTTCAACATGTGACTTTTTGGAAAACACAAACATTCAGACCCCAAGTCAAGTTTACTTGCCCTGGGTATAGAAACTGAAGTACTTGAATGTCTGTTATGGGTCCAAATATTCCAGATTATGATTATTCAATGGTGAATAAGACAAACAAAATGATGGTCTTATGAAACTTATACTGTATTTATGGGACATATTATAGAGAAATGCACAAGTAAATAAACACTACAACTTCAGAGAGTAGTAACTTCTATGAAAAATAAAACTATACAATTTATGGAATGGTTCTCTTTTAATCTTAGAATTAATAGGCTAAAATCCATAAAGATTTTACATTAAATAATAGTTATTACCATCAAAAGGACATTATAGAGATTTAGAATATCTTTTTTAACTTTTAGAAGATTATGTTCAGTTGCGTTTACCTCTGATTACAGCAAAACTGACAATTGGTTACATAAAAAAGAGACAAATATATTTAAAGATTATAAACTTAAAAATGTCTATAGAATGAATATAGAGAGAATCCTCAAAATTGTTTTATATATTATTAACTTGTAAATATTTTGTGCATATCACAATGTGGAGTGGACATAATTTGAATCATCTATTTTAGAGTTTGTGGTTTTAATATTTCTCCTTTTTCATTAGGCAAATAGTTTAATATTGGTTTATAACAGTCATATATCTAACCCTGTCTCTGAATTTATTGTTAAGTACTGCATCATTCATTTGACATCGCAAAATGTACTACAACCACCTCATTTTAATAAATGTAAAATATATTCTATCTTCACAGGTTTTATATATAACACTGATTCTTGTGTAAGTCAAGTGACTACAGAGTCATGAGACATTGTGGTTGAATTTTTACTATGACTAAAATAAGATGTACACCGCAGTGGTGCTTCACACCTCTTATGTGGCAACTCAGAGAACCAGTCTCGCTTGTTCTTTCTGAATATGGGTTTGGGGTGTACACTTTCTGAATTTTAATCCTCATCCTGCTATTTAATTCCAGAGTAAGCTTGAGCAAATTCTTTTTACCTCAGTTTTCTCATGTAAAATTTGAGTAAAATGTTAATATTTACTTCACAAGGTGTTGAGCAAGTTAATATTTCTAAAGCAGGTAGGATATATATGTAATATAGTAAATACTACATAAGTCTCAGTGATTGTGATGGTTAATTTTACATGTTAAATTAACTGGGCTGTAAGTATGGTTTAAGGAGGTGTGTGCAGGTGTGGAGCTGACAAAAGGGAGACTTTAAATGGTTAATTTTATTTGTCTACCTGACAGAGCCTAGGGATGCTCAGATAGCTGATGAAACATTATTTATGGGTGTACCTGTGAGGATGTTTCTGGAAGAGATTAACATTTGAATCAGTAGATCTAGTAAAGAAGATCCACCTTCACCAACGTGGGAGGGCATCATCCAATCCATGAGGGTTCAAATAGAACAAAGTGCCAGAGGAGTAGCAAATTCTCTCTCTCTTCTTGAGTTGGAAATCCATCTTCTCCTGCCTTGGACATTGTAGCTCCTGTCTCCAGAATCTGAGACTTAAAGAAGTTCCCTCCACCACCACCACCATCCACCCTCATTTGGCCTTGAACTGGGAAACCATTGGCTCCTCTGGTCCTTCAGTCTTTAGGGGACTTAACTGAATTACATCACCACTTCTCTGGTGCTTGCAGCTTACAGACAGGAGATGATGGGACATCTTAGCCACCATAACCATGTGAGCAAATTCCTGTAATGTCTCCTCTTATATCTATATCTGTATCTAGAGTATACATACATATATATATATACACACACACACATATATATGGCATATTGGTTATGTTTTTCTGGAGAACCCTGACTAATACAGTAATTATTATTCTATAATTCACTCTGAGTATCTGATCAAACTTCCAAGGGAAATTATATATAATACTTTGTCATGGTGATGATGCAGAGTTCTGTGTATACTGGAGAATAATGGAATGAGAAACAAACAGAGAATAGGCCAGGCTCAGATCAAAGTTGGTTAGAATACTTAAAAATTAGGTACTTAAAATTTAAATATGTTAAATATATTTCACAATTAAGTTACTACATAGAAAGGGCAACTATAGCTACTACTTATCTATAGGAAAAAGAAAAGAAAAATTAACAATTTTTATAAGAAAAAAAATTAGAAAAAAAGTTTGGCTACAGTGTGAAGGTTAAAAGACTGAGTGCTGAGAACTCAAATCAGGGCTATTGGAATCATCTAGGCAAATGATAAGAATATGAACAGGACAAAGGACTGAAGTGTTAGAAAGAGTGATAACAGAGGCATTTCAAAAGAACATGACTAGAATACAGTATTTTATACTTTCTTACATTCTCATCCCAGAGCATAATGCATGTTAACTAAATTTTAATTGTCATGATGGGTTGTGAGCATTGACTCCCAGAGATGAGAAAGGAAAAAGATTGTAGATAAATCTGCAGTCTCTTCCTGGGCATCTAGGGGACAAATGATGCCATTAATTTAGATTCTGAACACGGGTAGAAGAAAGCCTTTGCAAGAGGAATAAGAAATGAAATTTTTGAGTTTTAGGTAAGTTGGAAGCCACATAATTTGGCATATCATATGTGATGCATGTACTGTGAGTAGCTCTCTTTAAATAGCTAATTTAATTTAATTTACTTCAATGAGCTAAATTAACTTAATTTAGCAATGTGCTGGTGATATAAGTCCTCTAGTACTTTGCTCTTTTACTAGACAAAATGGACATATTTATTAAGTCATTTTAATTTAGTGAGTACCTATTTTAATGGAATATAGTACAAGGCGCTTTAAAAGCCCATACTGCTTCTAATGGGAGAAGAAACTTGAAGAGCTGAGAAAGTCAGGAAGGAAATTTTTGTTTAGAACTATGCTTTCAAGAATGAACTGAAGAGCACAAGGTCAGAGGTGGTGGAAGGGAAGAGGACCAGATGGGCTTCAAGAAAGATAAGTTTGAAATGTAGTATACACTAGGATTATAATGAGAATAGTAGAATTTTGGAGTGTCTGTGTTTATTTTTGTGGTATATTTTTTCTTTCCTATTTTCTCCTTAAATTAAATAAAAGGAAGACTTTCACTTTGATCCATTAAAAAGCTAGTTAATAATTATAATTTAGATGCCAGTGTAGGGAAATAGCTATTTATACAAATTATTACCCTAAACACCTGCTTCAATTTTTCATGTATTATGCTAACAGTGTTTTTGTCTTAATTATAAATGTTAATTAGTGGTGATATAAACAGCAAAAGAAGAGCTGGTAACATATGCACAAGAATTTTACAATATGTGCATAATTTTTTCAACTGATGAACTAAGCATGAAAGTGATCTAAAACACTTATGAACAGCTGCAAATTTTCAAGTGAACCTGAGATTATTCTCTGAGCATCAGACTAGGTTAATAAATGATTGTTCTCTGCTTTCACATATTTTGCTTCTAATCTAATTATTATACATTTATGAAACTTGAACACTGTTGTCTCCATTTAAATGCTTATATTTGGATTCCTAACATGATTTTCCAGCATGTTTTTTGCATTTTGAATTTCACCAATCTTATCAACTCCTCTCCACACCATTTCTTAGAATATTTAGAAATGTCCCTTTAAAAAATCTACCACTCAGATATTGGCAGATGCCTACATTATCCATTCATTTAAAAATGGGGGAAAGGGAAGTGGGAGACTGATGATTTCTGATGGTATAAATAATCTTTTGTTCCTTGTCCTTTGAGAAAAGAAGTCGCAGGTGACAGAAGCATTGTGATTTTCTATTCAATTCACCTATGGTTAGCATAATTCTAAATGAAAGAAAGAAATTAAATTTCTTATATTGTTCTTCAAGTATCCTAAGACAAGTTTCTTCCAGTAGGTCACCTTATCAAAAATTTCTGGTTGCTTTATCATCATCCAAAACTAAATAAACAAGCAAAACAAACAAACAAACAAAAAAAAACCACCCTGAGCAATCTGTAAAAAGAAAAAAATAAAAAAGAGGGGGGTAGAAAATTTTGTCTTATCTATGTAATGACCAAGATATATATTTGATATGTCTTTCAATTGAACAAATTAAAGCCTTTCACTTATTTCTTTAAGAGAGTTTGCACCCTATAGCATTTATTAAAATATGAATAATTGAAATAATGAATATGGTAATTCAATGTTATTATTTCAGCAATCTTCTCTTTATCTCTTACAATGATTTGAGGGAAAATATAGAACTACAAAATCAATAAACTCCAAATACAGTAAGTTAAATGAGGAAATTAATACATAGGCCCTTTTTAAAACAGAAATAGCCCATCTTATTGGAGACAGTGAAGAGTAATAGAAAGCACATTGGAACTTATGAGATCAAGTCTCCAATCCATTGGTCTTCCTGTGTCTGATTTTTCTTTCCCATTGGTTTCCACTCAAATATTACATTTGTACAGTCTTTCCTCAAAACCCAGTTCCAAGTGGTCTCCTCCTAGCTGTACACATACAAAAGCCTGGCATGTACTTGCTATCACATCACTCCGTTTCATTTTTCTTTATAGCTCTTTTCGGTTTATGAAATGATTGTCTTTATTTGTTGACTGGCTTATTAAAATGAAAGATCTATGAGAGCAGAGACCTTGTCTATTATTTTTTATTCTAGATTTTCAGTTCATAGAACAGTGCCTGGCCCTGATTGAATGATTTTGTTGAACAGCAGAACTGTCAGTTAAGTATTGATGAAAAAACAGAAGCTAATCTAATGCTGAAGTTGGATGAATTCATCTCAACCTTGTTTACCCACCCAGACTTGGACTGCTGACAAATTAAAAAGAGAGCTCTAGGGGCTTCCCTGGTGGCGCAGTGGTTGAGAGTCCGCCTGCCAATGCAGGGGACACAGGTTCATGCCCCGTTCCGGGAAGATCTCACATGCCGCGGAGCGGCTGGGCCCGTGAGCCATGGCCGCTGAGCCTGCACGTCTGGAGCCTGTGCTCCGCAACGGGAGAGAGGCCGCAACAGTGAGAGGCCCACGTACCGAAAAAAAAAAAAAAAAAAAAAAGAGAGAGAGCTCTAGAATCCTAAAGTCCTTTACTCTGGACTGCAGACCGTTTTTTTTTCAATTACGTAGATTAAGACATAATCATCATATCATTTATATTATTGGTTAAAACAAAGTTGAGAACAATGCCAGCTATTGGAATCAGGAGTGCAAAAAGCTTGAACAGGTATATGAGGGACTGAAAACAACAAGATAGTATGAAATAGAAAAGGGACCTAATTGGCTTTATGCTTGAAGCCCTGTAGAAATAGCCCATTTCTTAGGCAATTTATATATATATATATATATATATATATATATATATATATACACACACACACACACATATATGTGTATATATATTCTTTCCAATTTTATATATAATCTAAATATATATAATTTCTATATAAAATTTCAGTATGTTTATTATGTTAGTTTTACTTTTTACATATAGTACTTTGTAATATCTTTTATATTTTGCATTGTTATATATAATTCAAACTTAAATATGTATATAATATAATGTTCTTTCATACACAAGGAAAGAGAGAGGGAAAGAGCAAGAAACATTTGAAATGTAAGGATGCTGTTTAGAAGACAGATATAGCTGGATTGTGGGAAAATATATTCTGGGTTTCATGAATGTTAACATGGTAACTCTGATTAATTATATGAAATAAAAAAGCTTGAACTTATGGGAAGATGTCTTAGTTTTCCAATTCCTTCTGTCCCCTGACTCAAAAAGTCATTTGTATCAGGCAAATTCGGGAGATGACTTTTTTTTTCAATTCATCCAATTTTTTTCAAATGTGAGAAAGTGATAAGAAAAAATATATGTATTTTGTGATAAGTTTGTCCTCTTTGTTGTGTAGGGCTTTCTGGGACATGCTGCCAACTTGTGAGGGAAGCTGGCAACAGGACAGATTTTGAAAGTACAGCATAAATTATGTTTCTGTTTATTACACTTTGGAGGTTACCAGAGAACAAGGAAATAGATACAAGGAAGATAAAATGATAGTATGCAATTTGAACATACACTCCGGTTTATTCTAGCCGTAGTTACAAAATGTAATTAGAAATACAAATAAGTAGAGTAGGCAACTTGACTCCAAAGGACAGGTGCAGCCAGGGGAACATAACTACATGACATTTACAAAAGACTTAGAATGAAACTTCCTACCAGAAAGACATTTTACCTAAACTATGGGATACAAGTTTCTGCTTAACAAATATTATTATATTAGCTCTCTCATGCTTGTTTTCTTTTTCACAAAGCATTATATATCTATGATCTATCCATTATGCTGTGTATATATCTAAGTCATAACTTTTAACTTCTTTATAACACTCCTTGGTGTTATCTGCCACGTTTTATCCATCCACTCTCCAAATGATAGACAATTTTCTTCCAATGCCTTTCCCTGGCTAGGAATATTGCTGCAATGAATGACTGTGCACATGTCCCCATATTGAGTTTTCTAGAATGACTGCCAATACCCACGATGTTACCAACAGTGAGACTCACATCCCCACTAACATTTGACATTTTCCAGCTTTCTGATCATTGCCAGTCCAATAGGCAAAGCCATATCTTTTTGTAACTCGGATTTTCTTTCCTCTGCTTACTTACAATTGTGAACATTTTTCATATATTCATTAGCTCTGGCAGCTCTTTCTTCTGTAAATTGAGTTTTTATTACTTCCTTGTAATTTTTAAATATTTTTATTTAGTCTTTTCTTTGTTGATTTGCTGGAGTTCTCTGTCCATTATGGATATGAATCTATTGTCATTTCTAGATATCTAGATTATATTTTCATATTTTATTATATATCTTTTAACTTTCACCATTCATTCACCCTATGAACAGAAAAATAAAAACCTGATATAATCTGTTAATCATGTATGGCTTCATTTTTGTGTTTTTGAAGTTTTGTTTAAAAACCTCTTTCCCACTCCAGGACAGAAAGGTATTTTATGTGTTTATTAATTATATATTGTGTTTAATCCAACTAGAATCCATTTTTATGTAGAAAATAGAACGTGATATTACTTAGAATCTTAGAAAATAATTCAGTATTACTCTTCTCTGTATGCTAATCTGGTTTTTCTAACACCATATACTAAAATTTCTGAAATTTCCCCAGTATACAACATTGGTGCCACCTTTAGAATATTATAAATTTTCACTTGTGCCTCTATCTGCTTTTAGCTCTTTATTTTTTCCAATAGTTTATTTATCTCTTTTATTTTTTTAGCTAAGACAGCTTATTATTGTTGCTGTTGATGTAAATATTATCATGATTCTGACTTTGAAGTTTGAAAGTATGTTTTTGCCTCTCTAGGTAAGTCTTTATTCCTTTTATTTCACAAAGTTGACTTAGTTACTCGTTCTGTATTTCTATGTATGTAAGAGTAAGTTTATAAAGGATCTCACAAATGAAATTGTTATTGTGATTACATTGAAATCATATATTACTTTGTAAAGGTAAATCACCTTTTTATATTATTACGTTATGTCTTATGAATTATCTCTTCATTCTTTTAGATCAGTGACAATTTTGTCCTCTGGGAGACATTTGGCAATATCTGGAGATATTTAGTATTTTGGTTGTTACAATTGGAGAGATGCTACTGGCACCTAGGCAAGGATGTAAAACATCCTACAATGCACAGGGCTTCCCTACATGACAAAGAATTATCTGTTACAAAGTGTCAATAATGCTGAGGTTGGGAAACCTTAATTTAGATCATTATCCCTCCTTTATTAGAGATTTAAAATTTTTTCATGAAATATCTATTAATTCTTAGTAACATAGTTTCTAGATAGTTATATTTTTACTTGCTCTTTATATCTTACCTTATTCCCATTTGTATTTCCCAGCATATAATAGCTGTTGTAGAGAAATGATACTGAGTTGGGCATGTGAAGTTTTTATTGCATTTCTGCAGTCTTGCTAAAATTTTAACTAGCTCTAATAGCTCATTGATTCCATTGGATTTTCTAGGTAAATTATTTTATCATGTTCAAATAAATTAAACTTCTATTTTGCTTTTTTATGGATAAGATTGGCTAGGGTCTTGATTACAATGTAGCAGAAAAAGTAATATTAGTTATCCTTTTCCTATTCCTGATGTTAAAGGGAATGTGTATAAAGTATCCTTAATAAGTATAATGTAATATTTGTAATGTAATATTTGTTATATATATATTTGGTAAGTAAAGTCAACTTTTATATTCTTAAGAAGTCTCCACTCTTTTACTAAGTATTTTTATCACAAATAAGTGATGAAACTATTTGTGTTGTTTTATTTTCCTGAAAGAACTTATAAAACAAAATGGTTTATCTCCCTTAATCTTTTAAGGTTATCAAATATAGTAATACATTATTTTTTTCTGTTATTGAAACATTTCCACATCCCTGGAATTAAGCTCTTTAAACATAAAGTATAAATGCACTATTACTTAATAATTTCCTCTGAATTTTAACATCTATATGTCTCAGTGAAATGGGCCTGTACTTGTTTTTATTTGTTTGTTTTGTCCTGATCTGGTGTTGGAAACATAATTACAGGGCATTATTAAAGTAACAGATAAATTAGGTATTTTTTAAAGATTTTTGGTACACCTTGATTAAAAACAAATTAATTGTACCTTGAAGGTTTTAAAAATGTAACTCTTAAAAATCTATGTTTGAAATTATTGAATGAAGTTCTTGGTTATCTATTTTATTTTCTGTAACATTTATTTATTCATATTCTATTATGCTATAATTTAAGTATTATATTAACCATGGGTCACAGATTTTGACAGTAGGTTCATTATAATTCAGTTCTAAATATTTCTAGATTTCATTTTTAACCCTAGTGTGCTTTTGTAATATGTTATTTTATTATAAAACATGGCTTTTAAGTTATGTTGCCATTAATTTCTAATTGTATTGTCTTATAGCATTCAACATTATTTATGTAATCACTTCTCTGATAGAACATATTACATAATATGGAGACAAACAATAAACATATCCTTCAGGAGAATGACTGCTATAGTGAATGGTCTAAGAAGGCCTATGTGCATGTAATCATTTAAACTGAGACCTAGAAGCTAAAAAATGTACAAGTGAAATCAGGTTATGGACCATTGCACACCTAGGGAATAACTAGTCATTAAGCTGGGAAGAGTAAGTGTTCCTTGAAGAATTCTAAGACTAAATACTAATTAGTGATTGAGCAAAGGGAAGAGAGGAGGGAGATAAAATTGAAAAGATGTTAGCAAGTACCATCTTTTGTATTTCATGTTACATTTGCACTAACCACAGAAAAAGTCATTAAAGAGTTATGTGTTAATAAAGATATAAAATGTTTTATATTTCAAAAACTTTATTTTGACTGCTGCTGTTTTGTGGTAGACCTGAAATATACTGCTTAGATCACCTTTCAGGAAAGAATCATAGCTTCAAGGATTAGTCAGCAAACAGCTTCCAACTGTCAGCTCCTTCAGTATCTCCAGAGAGCCACCTCATTTGAAATTGTAGCCTTCTCAGGGAGTTCCATAGCCCAGGGGCAGAAAGACCTAGATATTTCAGCCAACAAAGGAGAACCTCTATGTGCAATATTCCCTCTAGAATTCCTATGTCAAGTGTTTGTTGTTCATGCATCACAGTTCAGGTTCTTCCTTGGTGCAATCCTGCATCCTCCTACATCTTTTCAGAGGTATTGATTCCTAATGAACACCTTATATTCCCTACTCTGTCTGGGAAACTGCCTAAGGGAAACTAACCTGCTCTGTGTTTGGATAATGGATTATAGAGGACAACAGTGTCTGTTAGGAGATTATTGTAACAGTTTTGGTTAAAAAAGATGGAGGCAGATATGTAGTAGGGATCTACTTTATTGAAATTTACAGTTTTCAATTCCAAAAGTCAGTGTTTGGCTGGAAGAAGAAAATTGACTCAAATTTTTTCCCATTGCGGAGCACAGGCTCCAGACACACAGGCTCAGTGGCCATGGCTCACGGGCCCAGCTGCTCCACGGCATGTGGGATCCTCCTGGACCGGGGCACGAACCCGCGTCCCCTGCATCGGCAGGTGGACTCTCAACCACTGTGCCACCAGGGAAGCCCTGACTCAAATTTTTAACCTGTGTTTATGACAGTTTTTATCTTGAGATTTTGCTCAGAACTGGTGGTTCACATTTGCAAAATTCAAACATTCTGCTTTAGATAGAATTTTTGTTTTAGATAGAATCTAACTTATGTGATGTTCTATATCTTACTCTAGCTTGATCTCCTTAAAGACAAAAGTTGAATACCCTCAATGTTTGGTTTTATGCCAAAGTAACTCCTGCTTACTTTGACCCTCTGTTTTGTGAAATACATTATGTTAACCATCCTGTTTATATTGATTTATTATTACTCTACCAGGGAAGGGAAAGTTTTATACAGTCATTTGCATTTTATTATTTTCCTTTATAAATAGGTAATATCTTTGTATGGTGACAGATAGTAACTAGACTCGTCATGGTGATCATTTTATAATGTATAGGAATATCTAATCACTACGCTGTGTAACAGGAACTTGTATAGTGTTGTTGGTCAATTATACTTCAAACACCAACAAACAAAAGAGATCAGATCTGTGTTTATCAGAGATAGGGTGTAGCGGGGCGGGGGGGGAAGCAGAATTGGATGAAGGAAATCAAAAAGTAAAAATTTCCAGTTATAAGATAAATGAGTACTAAGGATGTAATGTATTGATACATGATAAATACAATTAACACTGCTGAATGTTGCATATGAGAGTTGTTAAGAGAATGGATCCTGGAAGTTCTCATCACAAAGAAAAATGTTTTTTCTTTTTCTTCTATTTTATATCTATGCGAGATGATGAATGTTCACTAAAATTATTGTGGTAATCATTTCACAATGTATGTAAGTGGTATTATCATGTCGGACACCTTAAACTTATACAGCACTATATATCAATATCTCAACAAAACTGGAAGGAAAAATAATAAGCAATATATGACTCATAATTACTTACTTTTTAATTTAACATTTTATATACATGCTCTAAGAGAATTTAAATCCCATTAAAATAATACTCATGTTTCTAGCAATATACATACTTTTAGAATCCTGGTGCTAACAGCATACTGCTCTGGAATAAATTCAAGTCCATGGCTTCTTTGCTTGAAAATACTTTATGGAAAACAAAATCAATGCACTAGTAAGACTCTTGTCAAGAGTCAGTAAGTGGCCAGAAAAAACTGCTTGTGAATATCAAAAGCTGAGTAAAAGTAAACTATGATCTCATGGCAGAGCAAGGCAGTAATAGCTTAATGATGCAATCTCGCAAGACATTCTTAATCATTTTACCATAATATAGTGTCATGTCCATGGCCTTCAAAAGTGCCTTCTCAGAGTTGTTGGTATTAGGCTCACAAAGGTTAGCTGATGTCAGTAATATGCAACAGTCTTCAGCTTCTATAAATATAAGAATGTGTAGGAATTATGTCATAGAATGAGCCCAATAAACTTAACCCAAAATAAGTAAATATCCATCAGGTCTACCCATTGAAATAGCAAGTTGAAATTAAAATAGTAGTGATCCTATAACTTTGAACAATCATAGATAGGGCCTATCTCTGAAGAAGATTTTTCAAAATGAACACAGAATTCCTATCTTCAAGAATATGCATTCCATACTGGAATATGAAATATATTTGTAAACAATCATTATATCAGATAGATGATTATAGATGATCTAAGAGGGTTTCCAATAGCTGTAGGAAAACAAAGTTGACTCTGATGGTCCTCGGAATTATTCTTTAACTACTTAAGATACAGCAACCTGTTAAGCACTTGTGATATAGAGACAGCTCTACCAAGGGGACCAGTTCTGTAGTGTAAAGGAATTGCTGAGAAGTGACTGCTTAGCCAGGGGTTGCATTTGTGAACCTCCTGGCACCCTGTGGGGGCAGTGTTGGTGAGTTTTGGCCAATAGAGTGTAGGCAGAATTGATGTCTAAGTCAAGGCGTGACTTATGAAACCCCTGTATGAGCCTCTACTGCCTCACTCTTACCTGCTGGTGACCAAATGTTAATGATGAAGATTTCCTTAGAAGTCACAATTTTGAGATGGCAGAGTTCCATTGAGTTCCTGAGTGACAGTGGGGAGCAGTTTAGTACACTGCATCATGGAAATTTAAAAACTTACTGATTATAATAAGATTAAGGTCAAGATAAATTGTTAAGTGATTCAACCTGTTTATAAATATATGATTGAATATGTACACACACACACACAAAGACACACAAAATATAGATCTGATATCTTCTTCAACTTTTCCCAAACTAACATTTTTTGTGAAGAGCTATTAAGTTTAAATTTCCTCAGAGATCTTTAATATACCTTGGAATGAGAACAAGTCACCCGTTCCCACTTGCTTTTATCTTCCTCTTGTTCTCATCCACCCTTCCATCCCCTTACCTCACCATCTTACTAACCCAGAGAATTAGAGATGCTTCAGAATAAAAATCTTTTTTTTTTTTACTTCTTTATCTACAGTGACTGGCATAACATGGCCCCTAGTAGTTTGATAAATGTTTTGCTTAAAAAAATGAATGTGTGAATAAATTGAAGAAATAAATTATGAATTTACCTTAGTTTTCTAGTTGTCCCCATTTATCTCTGTATGTTTCTTGACATTTTCTGCACACTGGGATTGCAGATGTCTTCCAAAAAGATTATTTGCACTCCTCTTTACATTGGCAGAAGTGAGGTATGCCTCAAGTGTGAACTTTTAAGGAAACCCAGTGAATTCATTCCACATTGACTATTCCATGGCCCCTTTCTATCTAAGAATCTTAGCTTTCTTCTTCTAACGTTCTTAATAGCAAGAAGAACTTCTTTCTCTTACTGGTGTAGGCAATCGAATAAACTCAGCTTATAGCATAAAAAAACACAGAAGAGGTTCTAGAGTTCTCTGATTTTTGAACTTTCTGAATGAGGAAACAGTTATTGTGTCTGCTTCCTTTCAGTTGTGTATAGTCAATGCTAAACACTATTGCTGCTTCTCAACTAGTAACATTTCCTAAGAGCACTCAATCATAATACCCTCCTTACAATATGCTGCTATATTTTTTTTAAATCAAGACAAGTTATTTTATAGGGCATTAGTATAAAATGTTTATAATATAATTATGTAAGGAGATTACACAAATAATAAAATCTCAGTGGACCACTTCAGATCTGGGGTCAGCAAACCTTTTCTGTAAAGAACAAGATAGAAAATATTTTAGACTTCATAGATCATAATGTCCCTGTCACAACTACTCAACAATGTCATTGTGGTTCAAAAGTAGCCAGAGAAAATGAATGGATTTGGCTGTGTTTCAATGAAACTCTATTTATAAAAATAGGCAATACATTGGATTTGGCTCATGGCCATAAATTGCCAATCCCTGCTCTAGATACTTTTCTTAAACTATGAAATGATAATTCTTAGATACAATTTATAAGTGGTAAAATATATCTGAGCCTAAGGTTCAAGTATATTAGGTTTAATTAGTAGAGTTAGGTTCTGTGATATCAGTAATTTAGGGAAAACATGTATAATTAACAAGATGTTCTGAAAAATAGAAAACAAATGAAGAGAAAACTGTAGGGTTTTTATTTTATCAACACCATAGGAGTGAGGTGATCAAATAACACATATGACATCCTATAAGAAGAAGCATAGCGTCCAGTTGAGAATACTTTGTTTCAGCCTCAATTCTGCTTGTCCTGATTACAAAGCCTTTTGCACATGTTAATGTTATCATAGTGAGAAAAGCTTCAGGCAAATGAATTAAGCATTAATTAAAGAGAGAAAAATACAAGGTATGACAAATTCTACCTGGAGGAAGCTTTGTGGATTTGTTTGAAGAGGTTTTTGGAGTGGAGAAAGTATATCATAAAAAGTTGAAAAATTGAATATATAAGATATTAAACTTAACATGTGAGTTTATGAACATCTTAGGCAGACCTGCCAAGTCCTCTATTGAAATGTTCCCCATATAGCCAGTTTAAGCCAGGTATCTGCATTCACTTTGCCTCAGCTGTTCAACATGGTAATATTACTATATGAGAGGAGTCACCAGGAATGGCTCATTCTCTGTTTGGTGGCTTTGGTAAATTAGCTTGAGATATCAGCAATAGCAGAAGTTTTCTACCTTGTTGTTTGTCCTGTCTATTGCTGCTACCACAGGTCAAGTCATCCCAATGAATATAAGACCGATTGGATAGAAAATCAGCAATAAATAATTAGCTTATCATTTAGAGCTCAGAAATCTCTGCTTCTCATCCAGTTACTCTGCATTAATCTAAAACTGGAAGTCACTAGGATAAAAACCCCAAAATATTAAATTGCGGAAGGGTTAGATTTTTGATTAATGTCCAAATGTATGTGATTCAGGGGAAAGTCCTCTTAATATATGTCTTCTCAAGTGCCCATGCTACCTCTTCTTTCAAGAGACAATGAAAAGCTCTTGCCTGCTAAGTTTTGTTTTTTATATAGTGATGATCAAATAAAGATTCATTTCAGGTTATACAGAGTTCCTCCTTGATAACCTGCCATGAATCTTGGAGGTACAGATAACATTATTTCCCACAGAAATAATATGATCCTGTCTCCTTTCAAAACTTCATGTTGTACCAAAATCTCATTCAGGAAGTGACATGTTGCAGTGGGAACAGTACTGCGTTAAGAATCATAAAAATACCTTTTTTCCTCTTACTGTAGAATCTTGTGAAAATTCTATCACTCTTCCGGATGCAAGTCTCTCATTGACTAAGTCAGCCAGTATTTCATAATATCCCTATGTCCTGGGCAATGTGCCTCTGTCACTGTCTTCAAGAAACTCAACATCCAGTAAAGGACATAAGTATGAACGATATTCTTAACTCAAGTTATTGTACATCCAAGGGCCTTGCAATATATTATCTTTTTAAAAAAAATTTGCAATGAACACAGCACCTGCATTTATTTTACAGATCTTAAAAGTGTTATCCTAAAAAAAATCTGATGAGCTCATATTAGAAAGAAACATTATTTTGGAAGGAAAATCATAATGTAGCTAACTTCACAAAAAAATCGATGAAACAAATATGTTGCCTTCAACCACAGGAATGGTATCATTATGGCAAAATTCAAAATTGAATGAACTGAATAAAGAGCAAAACCCTCCATGAAAAGAAGGCTAAAAGGCATAAATTCATGTTTATAGAAATAAGAGGTTATGTTTTGTGAAACAAACATATATGTAGAAGAAAATTATTAAAAAGTCACTAAGCTATTATGTATTATTATTATTATGAAACATGTTTTCTAGCTGAAATGATCTTTAAAAAACACCATACATAAATATCTGGAAAGCCCAGCATTACATCTATGTATATTTTAATCCACTGTTATAGTCTGGAAGATGCAGTGTTCTGTCAGTTCTTTAGAGGAGAAATGAAATGAGATATAAAATGATCTTGTTAAAGAATCAAATATATGTCTGCTAGGTATCCTAAAAAATCATTGCACAATGTTCTTGGTTAGAAACTCTAAACTCTTATCTCTCATCCTCAAATAGTACAGACCCCAAAGAACTAAAAACACACAAGTCCTAAAAATGACTGATTCCACTTGCTGTAGGTTTTTTCCTTTTAAGTAAGAGTTTCTATCCTGGCTTGAGACTCCCAAAAGCCATAGATATATTATGGAAGTAAATCTGGAAGCATAGCTGTAGTTAGAAACATTGAGTTACTTCAGGGCAATTGTGTTGAAATGGAATTCGCTATGTGTTCCATTGTTTATGGGCTAACAGCATATACTGTACAGACTTGTGTAGACATCATGAATACAAAAGTACTAGTGTAATCTACCTTGTGATGTTCTGTTATCAGGTCTAATTAGGGAGTGTGGAGATTCGGTGTGACATACAATATGGTTTTTTGATTTATAAAATTAATCTCCAAATACAGTTACAAAATGTCATGTTTTCCCTTCAAATTCTCTATGTATTTATATCTGATTATTTTTTAAAGATACATTGTAATAGAAAATCTATGTGCATGAAGAGATATGGGTGGTTGAATGGATAAGAATAGGATGATATTGTGGTAAGCTGGATTTCACATCTACTGATAACATTTAAACAGGAATAGAAAAGTGCTATTAGCTAATTGCCTAAAGAATGGTCCTGTTTGTGTGGGTAAATTTGAAGTCAGAGAGTTTTGCATCCAGAACTGAAAAGTACCCATTTACTTGATTAGCTATAATAAAAAGCATGCAAGCATTCATTCATTTCTACATTATTATGTAGTTTTATAAACCATTCTTCTTGCTTTTACAGTTACAGTCATGAACAAAAGAATCCCAATATCCCTCTTTATATTTTGTGATTATGTGATTTCCTAAAACATTAAATGTTATACAACATATTTAAAAAATTATCATTTTTGAAAAAAAATTTAGAAAACTTACTACCTGCTAGGACCTAGGGAATGAAAGAGAAAGAGAGAAAGATGTTTGCTGCAAAGGAAGTCCCAAGTTGGCAACAGACAGAGACAACTTAGGAATAAATTCAATATTGGACATTAATAATTAAGAGTGTGGGTAGGTTTAAATCTTCCTGGGTTTAAAATTAAAGAACATTTTGTACCTCAGTGTATTAAGAACTTCCTATGCCTCAGGAGTTCTGTTAGAATGTTGAATACATAATCTCTCTGAATCCTTAAAGCCATGGAATAATGAATGATTGTACCCATTTTAAAGGGAAGTAAAAGGAGGTTTAAAGAGCTAAAGTAGCTCAACTAAGGCTTCATAGCCAGTAAGTGACAGACTTGGAATTTGAGCTTCAGGTGATCCTGACAATAAAGTTTATGCTCACAAAACTATTCCTAATATTGATTACTCTTCCTCAGTTTAGGGCAAATAAAGGAGGTTAAATGTCTGGTGAAAGCAATTTATTTCTTCCTGTTGTATAGGGTGGTGGTAGCATGTATCCCCTCTGCAACAAATGCAGAGAAATAACTGAGCACAAAATCTTCTGTACAAAATTTAAGATCATCCTCTGAAGGAAGAAAATCTAAACTCAAATACAGGTGTGAGAGCCTCTCAACTGGTTTGATGAAGACATGTTCTTAATCAAGAGTGTTAAGGGAATGGTTAAATCACCAGTTAGTTGGAACACTGTCTGAACAGGTGCAGCAGCAAATAGCCTGCAAATGAACAGGACTAATTTCAGAAATTTTTGATTATCCTGAATGCAGGTCCTTTCCAAAGTAGATTTTTTTATTAAAATTCCTAGTGCTGCTATGGTTTGCCATAGACATAAACAATGCAAATAGCAAATACAAAAGACCAATTTAGTTGAGTGGGAGTCAATTTATTTGCTTACCAATTATTTCAGATAAAATCTGGGAAAGATAAAGGAATCTCTAACACACTTTTGCTCCCAATATATCTTTATGATCTTTTTGGAGATATTTATCCCTATCATGTAATATGGTCAATGTCTAAAAGTAAATTAAAATTGCCAAGGGCTCCCTTGCCTTTATTTATTTTATTTTTTTTTACTATTATTATTTTCTTTGGCGGTACGCAGGCCTTGCACTGCTGTGGTCTCTCCCGTTGCAGAGCACAGGCTGCGGACGCGAAGGCTCAGCGGCCATGGCTCATGGGCCCACCCGCTCAATGGCATGTGGGATCTTCCCGGACCAGGGTACGAACCCGTGTCCCCTGCATCGGCAGGTGGACTCTCAACCACTGCACCACCAGAGAAGCCCCCCCTTTCCTTTAAATATATGTCTGCAACCGTCAGAATGGCCATCATAAAAAAATCTAGAAACAATAAATGCTGGAGAGGGTGTGGAGAAAAGGGTACACTCTTGCACTTTTGGTGGGAATGTAAATTGATACAGCCACTATGGAGAACAGTATGGAGGTTCCTTAAAAAACTACAAATAGAACTACCATACGACCCAGCAATCCCACTACTGGGCATATACCCTGAGAAAAACATAATTCAAAAAGAGTCATGTACCAAAATGTTCATTGCAGCTCTATTTACAATAGCCAGGACATGGAAGCAACCTAAGTGTCCATCAACAGATGAATGGATAAAGAAGATGTGGCACATATATACAATGGAATATTACTCAGCCATAAAAAGAAATGAAATTGAGTTATTTGTAGTGAGGTGAATGGACATAGAGTCTGTCATACAGAGTGAAGTAAGTCAGAAAGAGAAAAACAAATACCGTATGCTAACACATATATATGGAATCTAAGAAAAAAAAAAGGTCATGAAGAACCTAGGGGTAAGACGGGAATAAAGACACAGACCTACTAGAGCATGGACTTGAGGATATGGTGTGGTGGAAGGGTAAGTTGTGACAAGGTGAGAGAGTGGCATGGACATATATATACTACCAAACGTAAAATAGATAGCTAGTGGGAAGCAGCTGCATAGCACAGGGAGATCAGCCAGGTGGTTTGTGACCACCTAGAGGGGTGGGATAGGGAGGGTGGGAGGCAGGGAGACACAAGAGGGAAGAGATATGGGAACATATGTATATGTATAACTGATTCACTTTGTTATAAAGCAGAAACTAACACACAATTGTAAAGCAATTATACTCCAATAAAGATGTTAAAAATAAATAAATAAATAAATAAAATGACAAAGTAATGTGTCCAAAATAAATAAATAAATAAAATAAAAATAAATAAATATAAGTGTCTGGGTCAGCCTATTATCAATCTGAATCAGGAAATTTGAGCCCTTGTATGAGGCACCAGAATGTTTGCTCTTGTAAAAGGAATAATATTTCTCCAATGTCATCCATACTCTCTGACTCCTACAGTCTTTAAATAAGATACTATTCATCCTATTTCCTTTTCATGATTTTAACAGTGATAAGGATTCACCCAAACTGATCAGACACTGCAGTGAGAAGAGAGAAGAGAAAATTCTGCCAAGGAACTTTACCTCTCACAGCATGCTTCAAACAGACTACACACTGAAACTGTTCCTGACGTGACTGAATACAACTTAGGGAGAAAAATTTACCTAGTCTGATTGATTTTGGACATTTTCCTTAAGTATTGTACCCAAGACACTCTACACTCTCTAAATTACAGTGTATACTAAAAGAATGATTAAATGAATTGCCCTGACTCTCTTTGCATTCCCATCTCAATTCTCAATGTTAAAACACTCTGTGAGATGCTGGCAGTGTTCTTGTGTATGCACTTGAACACACACACACACACACACACACACACACACACAAGACAAATAATGTTAAACTAGTGGAACCACAAATGAAACATGCAGTGATTAATTATATTTTTATACATTTTATATTTTGTTAACTTGAGCTTCCAAACATCAATGAACTTCCTACCCTCCCAAAAGGGACACATTATTGAACAAAAATGTGAGAAATTTGGGGGGTTATCATTTCTTGGGAATTGCCATAACTGAACAAAGGAAATACTTATAAATAATACCTATAAATCAGTAGAAGTGTATTTTGAAGTCTTTTTGTGGTTGTAATCTTAAACCATTAGAATTATGTTATTCCCTTCCAGGATCATTATTTTGTACTCTATTTCACATGCCATAATTTTAACATTTTTTAAAATAATTTACATGACTCCACAAATCCTACATGAGGAAACCTGAGTATATTAGCATGATATAAAAGTGTGCCCATCTCAATCTGGTTGAATGGGCTAGTGGAAAGAGATTGAATCTTGGAGTCAGATCGACTTAAGTTTAAATTTAGTAATGATATTTAGTGAAAACTGACCTTGAAAAAATGACTTAAAGTCTTTGAGTCTCAGGTTTCTTATTGATAATACAGACTGCAAAAGCCTCTGCATAGGATTTTTGTAGAGAACACATCTCATACAAATTTGGTGTTCCTTTAAAATTGTTTGTTTTCCATACTACTGCTGTCCTCACTCCCTGATTTTTTTACTTTCAACTCCTAGTCTCCAATGCTTTTGCTCTGCACCCTAAAACATACTAACTACATTTTCAAGGACGTGATAAATTGTTCTATATCTCTGTGAAGTTAGTCAACTTTCTTCCTTGGATGAAATAGCCTTCATTATCTAGTAACCTCCACTTTTCCCAGTGTCAAGTTCATATGCCAATACTTCAATGAAAACATTCTTGAACATGAAAATATAAGTAATATTTTATTTTTAATTGTTCCCATGTCATTTTTATATTTAATTTTAAAATTTATCTTATTGAAGTATAGTTGACTTACAATGTTGTATTAATTTCTGCAGTACAGCAAAGTGATTCCATTAACATACATATGTATATTCTTTTTCATATTCTTTTCTGTTATGGTTTATAAAAACATATAGAATATAGTTCTTTGCACTATACAGTAGAACATTGCTGTTTATCCATTCTATATATATAATAGTTTTCATCTGCTAATCTCAAGCTCCCAATACATCCTTCTCCCACTCTTTAACCCCTTGGCAACCACAAGTCTGTTCTCACCACCACCTCTTTACATACCACTATTATATCACTTATGGTATTACAGAAAAAGTACTTTATTTTCATTACATAACTTCCAGTTGTGAAGTGAATTTTAAAATATAGGAATATGATTTTCACTGTATTTTTATTTTTACAAACAAAAACATTCTTTGTACTGAGCAGAAGCAAGAAGAACTACAATCCTGCAGCCTGTGGAATGAAAACTACATTCACAGAAAAATAGACAAAATGAAAAGGCAGAGAACTATGTACCAGATGAAAAAACAAGATAAAATCCCAGAAAAACAACTAAATGAAATGGAGATAGACAAACTTCCAGAAAAAAAATTCAGAAAAATGATAATGAAGATGATGCAGGAACTTGGAAAAAGAATGGAGACAAAGAGCGAGAAGATGAAAGAAATGTTTAACAAAGACCTAGAAGAAATAAAGAACAAACAAACAGAGAGTCACAACACAATAACTGAAATGAAAAATACACTAGAAAGAATCAATCGCAGAATCACTGAGGAAGAAAAATGGATAAGTGACCTGGAAGAAAAAAGGGTGGAATTCACTGCCATGGAACAGAATAATAATTAAAAAAAAAGAATGAAAAGAAATGAAGACAGACTAAGAGACTTCTGGGACAACATTAAACAAAACAACATTTGCATTGTAGGGGTCCCAGGAGGAGAAGAGAGAGAGAAAAGACCTGAGAAAATAGTTGAAGAGATTATAGTCAAAAACTTCCTTAACATGAGAAATGAAATAACCACCTAAGTCCAGGAATCGCAGAGAGTCCCAAGCAGGAGAAACATGCTGAGACAGTAATCAAAGTGACAAAAATTAAAGACAAAGAAAATTTATTGAAAGCAACAATAGTAAAACCACAAATAACATACAGGGGAACTCCTATAAGATTAACAGCTGATTTCTCAGCAAAAACTTTACAAGCCAGAAGGGAGTGGCATGATATATTTAAAGTAGTGAAATGGAAGAACCTACAACCAACATTACTCTACCCAGCAAAGATCTCATTCAGACTTGACAGAAAAGTGAAAAGTTTTACAGACAAGCAAAAGCTAAGAGAATTCAGAACCACAAAATCAGCTCTACAACAAATGCTAAGGGAATTTCTCTAAGTGGGAAACACAAGAGAAGAAAAAGACCTACAAAAACAAACCCAAAACAATTAAGGAAATGGTAATAGGAACATATATGTCGATAATCACACTGAATGTGAATTGATTAATACTCTAACTAAAAGACACAGGCTCACTGAATGGATACAAAAATAAGACCTATATATATATATATTGTCTACAAGAGACCCACTTCAGACCTATGGACACATATAGACTGAAAGTGAGGGGATAGAAAAAGCTATTCCATGCAAATGGAACTCAAAAGAAAGCTGGAGCAGAAATACTCATTTCAGATAAAATAGACTTTAAAATAAAAAATGTTACAAGAGACAAGGAAAGGCACTACAAAATGATCAAGCAATCAATCCAAGAAGAAGATATAACAATTAAAAATACATATGTACCCAACATAGGAGCACTTCAATACATAAGGCAAATGTTAAAAACTATAAATTGATAGTAACACAATAATAGTGTGGGACTTTACACCTCAATTACCCCAATGGACAGACCATCCAGAAAGAAAATTAATAAGGAAACAAAAGCTTTAAATGACACAGTAGACCAGATAGATATAATTGATAGTACAGGACATTCCATCCGAAAACAGCAGATTACACTTTCTTCTCAAGAGCACACAGAACATTCTCCAGGATAGATCATATCTTGGGTCACAAATCAAGCCTCAGTAAATTTAAGAAAATTGGACTGTCCTTATCTGCATGGTGAGCCACAGATTACACCTGTCTCTGCAGAAGACCATCCAACACTAGCAGCCATGTGGCTGACTGGGTCTTTGTGCTCTGGCCAGGTGTCAGGCCTGAGCCTCAGAGGTGGGAGAGCTGAATTTAGGACACTGGACCACAGGATACCTCCCGGACCCATGTAATACCAATGGGCAAGAGCTCTCCCAGAGACCTCTGTCTCAATGCTAAGACCCAGCTCCACTCAGCAACCAGCAAGCTCCAGTGCTGGAAACCCTATGCCAAACAACTAGTAAGACAGGAACACAATCCCACCCATTAGCAGAGAGGCTGCCTAAAATCATAATAAGTTCACAGACACCCCAAAAGACACCACTGGATGCAGTCCTGCCCACCAGAAAGACAAGATCCAGCCTCATCCACCAGAGAACAGGCATCATTCCCCTCCACCAGGAAGCCAACACAAACCACTGAACCAAACTTACCCACTGGGGACAGACACCAAAAACAATGGGAACTATGAACCTGCAGCCTGGGAAAAGGAGACCCCAAGCACAGTAAGTTAAGCAAAATGGGAAGACAAAGAAATATGCAGCAGATGAAGGAGCAAGATAAAAAGCCACCAGAACAAACAAATGAAGAGGAAATAGGTAGCCTACATGCAAAATAATTCAGAGTAATGTTAGTAAAGAGTACACAAAATCTTGGAAAGAGAATGGAGAAAATACAAGAAACATTTTAAAAGGACCTAGAAGAACTAAAGAGCAAACAAACAATCATGAACAACACAATAAATGAAATTAAAAATTCTCTCAAAGGAAGCAATAACAGAATAACTAAGGCAGAAGAACGTATAAGTGACCTGGAAGATAAAATTGTGGAAATAACTACCACAGAGCAGAATAAAGAAAAAAGAATGAAAAGAATTGAGGATAGTCTCAGAGACATCAGGGACAACACTAAACACACCAACATTCGAATTAAAGGGGTCCCAGAAGAAGAAGAGAAAATGAAAGGGACTGAGAAAATATTTGAAGTAATTATAGTTGAAAACTTCCTTAATATGAGAAAGGAAATAGTCAATCAATTACAGGAAGGACAGAGTCCCATACAGGATAAATGCAAAGAGAAACATGCTAAGACACATATTTATCAAACTATCAAAAATTAAATGCAAAGAAAAAATATTGAAAGCAGCAATTGAAAAACAACAAATAATATATAAGGGAATCCCCTTACGGTTAACAGCTGATCTTTCAGCAGAAACTCTGCAAACCAGAAGGGGGTGGCAGGACATATTTAAAGTGATGAAAGGGAAAAACCTACAACCAAGTTTACTCTACCCAGCAAGGATCTCATTCAGATTCAATGGAGAAATTAAAACCTTTACAGACAAGCAAAAGGTAAGAGAATTGAGCACCACCAAACCAGCTTTACAACAAATGCAAGAGGAACTTCTCTAGGCAGGAAACAGAAGAGAAGAAAAAGACCTACAAAAGCAAACACAAAACAATTAAGAAAATGGTAATAGGAATATACATATCAATAATTACCTTAAATGTAAATGGAATAAGTGCTCCAGCCAAAAAAAACATAGACTGGTTAAGTGGATACAAACAAGATCAATATATATGCTGTCTACAAGAGACCCACTTCAGACCTAGGGGCACATACAGACTGAAAGTGAGGAGATGGAAAAAGATATTCCATGCAAATGGAAATCAAAAGAAAGCTAGAGTAGCAATTCCCATATCAGAAAAAATAGACTTTAAAATAAAGACTACTACAAAAGACAAAGAAGGACACTACATAATGATCAAGGGATAAATCCAAAAAGAAGATATAACAATTGTAAATATTTATGTACCCAACATAGGAGCACCTCAGTACATAAGGAAAATGTTAACAGCCATATAAAGGGAAATCGAAAGTAACATATTAATAATAGGGGACTTTAACACCCCACTTTCCCCAATGGACATTTCTACCAAAATGAAAATAAATAAGGACACACAAGCTTTAAATGACACATTAAACAAGATGGACTTAATTGATATTTATAGGACATTCCATCCAAAATCAACACAATACACTTTCTTCTCAAGTGTTCATGGAAGATTCTCCAGGATAGATCTTATCTTGGGTCACAAATCAAGCCTTGGTAAATTTAAGAAAATGAAAATTGCACCAAGTGTCTTTTCCAAGTACAATGCTATGAAACCAGGAAAATATCTGTAAAAAATACAAATACATGGAAGCTAAGCAATATGCTACTAAATAATGAAGAGATCACTGAAGAAGTCAAAGAGGAAATCAAAAAACACCTAGAAACAAATAACAATGAAAACACAACAACCCAAAACCTATGGGGTGCAGCAAAAGCAGTTCTAAGAGGGAAGCTTATAGTAATACAATCCTACCTCAAGAAACAAGAAACATCTCAAATAAACAACCTAACTTTACACCTAAAGCAATTAGAGAATGAAGAACAAAAGCATCCCAAATTTAGCAGAAGGAAAGACATCATAAAGATCAGATCAGAAAGAAATGAAAAAGAAATGAAGGAAAAGATAGCAAAGATCAATAAAACTAAAATCTGGTTCTTTGAGAAGATAAACAAAATTGATAAACTATTAGCGATACTCATCAAGAAAAAGAGGGAAAAACCTAAAATCAATAGAATTAGAAATGAAAAAGGAGAAGTAATAACTGATACTGTAGAAATACAAAGGATCATGAGAGATCACTACAAGCAACTATATGCCAATAAAATGGATAACCTGGAAAAAGGGACAAATTCTTAGAAAATCACAACATTCCAAGACTGAACCAGGAAGAAATAGAAAATATAAGCAGACCAACCACAAGCACTGAAATTTAAACTGTGATTAAAAATCTTCCAACTAACAAAAGCCCAAGACCAGACGGCTTCAAAGGTGAATTCTATCAAGCATTACCACAGAGCTAACACCTATCCTTCTCAAACTCTTCCAAGATAGAGCAGAGGGAGGAACACTCCTAAACTCATTCTACGAGGCCACCATCACCGTGATACCAAAACCAGACAAAGATGTCACAAAAAAAGAAAACTACAGGCCAATATCACTGATGAACATAGATACAAAAATCCTGAACCAAATACTAGCAAACAGAATCCAACAACACATTAAAAAGATCATACACTATGATCAAGTGGGGTTTATCCCAGGGATGCAAGGATTCTTCAATATATGCAAATCAATGTGATACACCATATTAACAAACTGAAGAATAAAAACCATATAGTCGTCTCACACGATGTAGAAAAATCTTTCGACAAAACTCAACACCGATTTATGAAAAAAACTCTTCTGAAAGTAGGCATAGAGGGAACCTACCTCAACATGATAAAGTCCATATATGACAAACCAACAGCAAATATCATTCTCAATGGTGGAAAATTGAAAGCATTACCTCTAAGACCAGGTACAAGACACGGATGTCTGCTCTTGCCGTGATTATTCAACATAGTTTTGGAAGTCCTAGTCATGGCAATAAGACAAGAAAAAGAAGTAAAAAGAATTCAAATTGGAAAACAAAGGTAGAACTGTATATGTTTGCAGATTACATTATATTATGCACAGAAAATCCTAAAGATGCCACCAGAAAACTACTAGAGCTAATCAATGAATTTGGTAAAGTTGCA
This sequence comes from Tursiops truncatus, assembly GCF_011762595.2. NCBI lineage: Eukaryota > Metazoa > Chordata > Mammalia > Artiodactyla > Delphinidae > Tursiops > Tursiops truncatus. Next base: position 54,760,299 of record NC_047038.1, on the reverse strand, counting down.
GGATACAAAATTAATGCACAGAAATTTCGTGCATTCCTAAACACTAACAACAAAAGATAAGAAAGTGAAATTAAGGAAACAACCCCATTCACCATTGCAACAAAAAGAAAAAAATACCTAGGAATAAACCTACCTAAGGAGGTAAAAGACTTGTACTCGGAAAACTATAAGACACTGATGAAAGAAATCACAGATGGCACAATGAGATGGAAAGATATATCATGTTCTTGGATTGGGAGAATAAATATTGTGAAAATGACTATACTACCCAAAGCAGTCTACAGACTCAATGCAATACCTTTAAATTATCAATGGCATTTTTTACAGAACTAGAAAAAAAAATCTTAAAATGTGAATGGAGACACATAAGATCCCACATAGCCAAAGAAATCTTGAGGGAAAAAAACGGAGCTGGAAGAATCAGACTCCCTGACTTCAGACTATACTACAAAGCTACAGTAATCAAGACAATATGGTACTGGCACAAAAACAGAAATATAGATGAATGGAACAGGATAGAAAGCCCAGAGATAAACCCATGCACCTATGGTCAACTAATCTATGACAAAGGAGGCAAAGATATACAGTGGAGAAAAGACAGTCTCTTCAATAAGTGGTGCTGGGAAAACTGGACAATTATATGTAAAAGAATGAATTTAGAACAATCCCTAACACCATGTACAAAAATAAACTCAAAAAGGATTAAAGACCTAAATGTAAGACCAGACACTATAAAATTCTTAGAGGAAAACATAGGAAGAACACTCTTTGACATAAATCACAGCAAGATCTTTTTTGACCCACCTCCTGGAGTAATGGAAATAAACACAAAGATAAACAAATGAGACTTAATGAAATTTAAAAGCTTTTGCACAACAAAGGAAACTATAAACAAGATGAAAAGACAACCCTCAAAGTGGAAGAAAATATTTGCAAATGAATCAACAGACAAAGGACTAATCTCCAAAATATATAAACAGCTCATTCACCTCAATAATAAAAAAAACAAACAACCCAATCCAAAAATGGGCAGAAGGCCTAAATAGACATTTCTCCAAAGAAGATGTACAGATGGCCAAGAGGCATAAGAAAAGCTGTTCAACATCACTAATTATTAGAGAAATGTAAATCAGAACTACAGTGGTTAGAATGGGTATCATCAGAAAATCTATAAACAATAAATGCTGGAGAGGGTATAGAGAAAAGGGAACCCTCTTGCACTGTTGGTGGGAATGTAAACTGATACAGCCCCTATGGAGAACAGTATGGAAATTCCTTAAAAAGCTAAAAATAAAATTACCATATGACAAAGCAATCCCACTACTGGACATATACCCAGAGAAATCCATAATTCAAAAAGACACATGTACCCCAATATTCATTGCAGCACTCTTTACAATAGCCAGGTCCTGGAAGCTAAATGCCCATTGACAGATGAATGGATAAAGAAGATGTGGGACATATATACAATGGAATATTACTCAGCCATAAGAAGGAACAAAATTGGGTCATTTGCAGAGATGTGGATGGACCTAGAGACTCTCATACAGAGTGAAGTAAGTCAGAAAGAGAAAAACAAATATCATATATTAACGCATATATGTGGAGTCTTGAAAAATGGTGCAAATTAACCGGTTTACAAGGCAGAAATAGAGACACAGGTGTAGACAACAAATGTGTGGACATCAAGGGGGGAAAGCAGTGGTGTGGGGTGATAGTGGTATGATGAATTGGGGATTGGGATTGATATATATACACTAATTTGTATAAAATGGGTAACTAATAAGAACATACTTTGTATAAAAAAATAAAATAAAAAAACAAGAAAAACTCAGTTTCAAAAAAAATTCTTTGTTCTAAGCAGAAACTCTATATTTTATGTTTGTTCACTCTCAATAACAAAGTTATTGAGAGTAAACAGTTTATTTAAAACAATTGATTATCCATAATGTGTGTGGATCTTGAATGCTATAGTGTTTTACAAAATAATGTTTTATTTTGAGACTTCACTTAACAAATATACAAAAATAGGATATATTTAATTATGTTTGCTTCTGAATTTTCTACATTTAATTGTGAAAATCTAGTTCCTAGTTTTTAATAAATCATTGAATACTCTAATTTTCTATAAATAATATGAATACCTAATTAATTTAATTGGAAAAAACTCTTAATTTTCAGTTTTTTATCTGACTGTATTTTCTCATAGGTAATTAGTACATCTTAGTTTTTTTTTTTTTTTTTTTCTAGTATTACTTAGAACCCTCTATATTGGAAGAGCACACAATTAGGTCTGAGAGAAGACCATCTTTGCTTGTAATATGAGAGTAAAGAGTTAATAAGACCCTTTTCCATTGTTCTGCTTGGGTAATTGTCCTTTGGTTAACTTTCTAATCTCTGGAAACAGTTAAAGATATTTTGTGTTAATTATGTGACTAGGCAATATTGCTTTTGTTAAAAACTACACCTCTGGGGCTTCCCTGGTGGCGCAGTGGTTGAGAGTCCGCCTGCCGATGCAGGGAATGCGGGTTCTTGCCCCGGTCCGGGAGGATCCCACATGCTGCGGAGCGGCTGGGCCCATGAGCCATGGCTGCTGGGCCTGCGCGTCTGGAGCCTGTGCTTCGCAGTGGGAGAGGCCAAAGAGTGAGAGGCCCGCGTACTGCAAAAAAAAAAAAAAACTACACCTCTACTGGGAGGACTATAAAATCCTGGTAGAGGCTCCTTGGTTTGCATTTCTTTTAGAGTGGATCCCTTTATAAATGGGCACACACCTTATAAATGGGTATATACTTTATAAATGGGTACATAAAATTGGAAGCTATGTTTATAGAGTTGTTCCAAGACATATCACCCTTCATGGTACTTGAGGCTTTTAAGCCAGCGTGGCTTCCATGCCCACTAGTGGATTTTAAGCTTTGCACTTGATCAATAACCTGTAGAGATAATGGCTCCCTACAGCCCTCTATCCTCCTGAGGACTACTGCAAGGACTACCGTTCAGAGAACATTTGATGTTGCCCAGCTGGCAGGCTGTGGTTCCTATGATATTTTTCTTCTGAGTAGACTGGTGCTAAGTGTGCTCTTCTGATTTTGAAAGTCATTGTAGTGGTTCTGATGACTAACACATCACATATTTGCAACTGGGATCAATGTACCTTAATCAAATTATTTAGCAAATCCTGAAACAATAATGGAAGTTTAATTATATAATTGATTTCCCATTCAAGACTATCTTTTAGATTTCATATTTTTTCTTTATTATATTGCTTTCATCTTTGAAGAAATTTAGCATATTGACATTTTTTAAATGTATCCCCAATTTTAATGTCTGTTAGTTCAGTATCCACTCTTGTTATTTTTAAGCATTAAAGCTTCCAAAATATTTTCCTGATTTTGTTATTCAAATGACATGTAAAGGGAAAACACAATGATTAAAATATAGTAGGTATTTTTATCTGAAAAACAGTTTTATTTTCAGTGTTTATAATCTCTCTCTAAAAATTTATTTTATGCTACTACATATTATTTTGATACTTTAAATGAAAGCATTAAACCCTGAGCTTTTTGTATTTTAATCAACTGATTTAGCAAATTCTGAAACAAAAATAGTTTTAGTTACATAATTGATTTCCTACTCAAAGAATGTCTTTTAGTTTTCATATATTCTTCATATTCCAAAAGCAAGTATTATATATAAAATACATGAATTTGTTTTGAATTTACAGGACAGATTATTTCTATTGCTTTAAGAATACAATACTTTTTTTTTTTGCGGTACGTGGGCTTCTCACTGTTGTGGCCTCTCCCATTGCGGAGCACATGCTCCGGATGCACAGGCTCAGCAGCCATGGCTCACAGGCCCAGCCACTCTGCGGCATGTGGGATCTTCCTGGACCGGGGCACGAACCCAAGTCCCCTGCATCGGCAGGCGGACAACCAACCACTGTGCCACCAGGGAAGCCCAAGAATACAATACTTCTTTAACTAAGATAAGCTACCTCTTTCTTTCGGAAAATAGCTATGCCTTAACCGCCCAAATCTATGACTCAGCAGGAGAAAATATTTCTACTTCCTTTTTTTCCCCTAAAAATGCCAAATATTTTGAGACTCTTGGTAATGGAAGGCCTATGACAATTCAGGTTCAAAGTTAGTGATTCAAAATTCTTTCTACTGTAATATTTACTATTATAATGTTTGTAGACTGATTTATGCTTTTCTCATTTTGCAATAGTGAACTCTTTAAAGTTTCTTCCTGATAATTTTTTCAATAAGGGGTCATTTAAAATGGAAGTTCTAATTTTTCTCACTTCTAGTGATGGGATTATAAGACTAGAGCAATCGAATAACCAATCTCCTTAAATCCAGTAACTTGTATTACCACGGAATATTTCTTATGTCTCTATTTGCCATGTAGGAGCAAAGGAAGGTCACTCAGAAATTCAACAAACCTGTGAGTAGGTTCTTATAATTATGACAAATTTGCAGATAAGGAAAAAAAGACTTTATAAATTCAGTAATTTGAGCTGGATCACATGGCTCAATAAGGAGTCAAATCAGTATTTGAACCCAAGTAGTTTTATGATAAACTACACATTTTCCAGTGAATCCAGAATATGTGAATGAATTGTTGGTTTTAAAAAACAAACTTTTAAAAGAATTTGAAAAAGAATAGATACATGTATATGTATAACTGAATCACTTTGCTGTACACCTGAAACTAACACAACATTGTTAATCAACTATCCTCCCATATAAAATAAAAATTAAAAAAATAAATAAACTTTTTAATTTAATTTTAAAATGCTTGTGTTAAAAAGCACAACATAAAAGTGCTAAACTTAATTTTTAAGTGTACATTTAGTACACTTGTTTTAAAACAGATTGTTTTAAAACGGATCTCTAGAATTTTTCCTCTTACATATCTAAAATTCTATACCCATTAAACAATTGAAAGAAAACATTGTGTAAGTTTAAGGTATACAATGTGAGGATTTGACATATATATAAAACATATACATATACTTATGTATTGTGAAGTGATTACTACCATAAGTTTAGTTAACACATCCATCTCCTCACATAGTACTTTGTGCGTGTGTGTGTGTGTGTGTGTGTGTGTGTGTGTGTGTGTGTATAGAGAGAACATTCAAGATCTACTCTCTTATAAAATTTCAAGTATACAATACAGTATTGTTGACTATATAGTCACCATCGTGTACGTTAGATTCCCTGAACTTATTCATATTTTAACTGAAAGTCTGTACCCTTTGACCAGTATCCCTCATTTCCTCCATCCTCTGGCCCTTGGTGACAAACAATCTACTCCCATTTCTATGGGTTTGGCTTTTTACATTCCACATTTAAGTGATATCATACAATATTTGTTTTTCTGACTCATTTCACTTAGTATAATGTATTCACGGTTCATCCATGTTTTTGCAAATGCCAGCATTTCCTTCTTCTTCTTCTTTTTTTTTTTTTTTTTTTTTTTTTTGCGGTATGTGGGCCACTCACCGCTATGGCCTCTCCCTTTGAGGAGCACAGGCTCTGGACACTCAGGCTCAGCGTCCATGGCTCATGGGCCTAGCTGCTCCGTGGCATGTGGGATCTTCCCGGACAGGGGCACGAACCCGTGTCCCCTGCATTGGCAGGCGGACTCTCAACCACTGCACCACCAGGGAAGCCCATTCCTTCTTCTTTATGGCTGATTTATGTTTGGTTCTTTTTACAGTTTCTACCTTTTGTTGATATTCTCATTTTATTCATGCATTGTTTCATTGACTTTATTTAATTGTCTGTTTTCTCTTTTAGTTCATTGAAAATTTTTATGACAGTTATTTAAAAATTATTTTACAGGTAACTCATAGATCTGTGTTTCTTTAGAGTCAACTTCTGGAGTTCTATTTTGTTTCTTTGATCGGGCCATGTTTCTCGGTTTCTTTGAACACCTTTTAATTTTTTGCTATGATGTGGGCATTTGAAAAAACAACCATCTCTCTCAGTCTTGAGTCCTGACCTTGTGCAGGGAAACCTTTGCCAGGCTGGAGGTTCTAGAACCTCTCAAGCCTTTTCTGTTTTTTTCCTTCCCCCAGGGTCTACCTGCAAAATTTACAGTTCTAAGGTGCAGAGGCCCTCATCTGTTTTCATCACTTTCCAAACTTCCGCCAGTCCTGTCAGTGCTCCAAGTCAGAAACCAGTCTCTAGGGCAGCCCCCAGACAAGCCAGAACATTGGATGCCTGGTCCATTCTTTTGTTTACATCCTGAAGGAGGAGCCCCAAGATGAAGTGTTTCCTTCTGGTTGCTCCATTATACTGCATAGGGAGAGGGGCATAAACAGCTGTGCCAAATGCAGATGATATTCCTAAACTTCCTCTGGGTTTCTTTCTTGTTTTTAAAATGTTCTGAGTGTTGTAGCTGCTCAACTGGTCTTTAGAGTCCTCACAGAGGTTTCTGTGAGAGGTGATCCATGTACTGTTGTTAACTTTGTGTCTCTCTGGGGGAAGAAGAGCCTGGAGCTTCCTAATCTGCTATCTTTCTGGCATTCTCCCTCAAGATGCATTGATTTGAACAGAATATTAATCAAGTACTATGACAACTAGTACAAGGAATATGTTTATAATAACTTCTCCAAAATAATATGTAATCTATTGGAGTCTATAAGAATAGTATATAATCTCAATCATTTAAATAAAAAACTACAAGAGAGAAAAGAGAACTAGAAACAGTACTACAGCTTTTAAATGAGGATGATTATTCATGAGTAGAAAAATCACAGATCTTTTCATGGAGAAAAAAAAAACAGTTCAACAAGTATCACAACAGAACAAAGACAAGGGAAGTTCATTTCAAATGAAATTTCAGAGGTGAAAGAAGCATGGATACAGACATACTAAAGCCATGCTTACTAAGAAATAATGATTAATTAACTTGACATGGACTATAAATAAATATAATATAATAAATATAATAAGTTAGCCTTCAATATCAGGCTAAAAAATTTGGATAATATCCTTTAGTAAATGTTTTCTTCACTAAATCATATTTTGAAATATTGAAATAAGACTATGGGGTTTGAGATATTTTATTAATAATATTTGAAGGATATGAAGACAAATAGATTTGTAGCTGGAATAATTTTAATATATAATAATAAAAAATTGAAGAGTTACTAGTAGAAGGAATTTTCTTTCTCTCTCTTAGAAACTAAAGTACAAAATGGACATTCTGCTATGAACTGCATGAGAAATCATGCTATTTCCATTTTGCTTTTTTGGTTATATTAAAGCTTTAAAGAAATTGATACACAGTCCCATATTTGCAGAGAAAAAATATGAATTAGTGACAAGTATGCTCCTTTGGACAAACTTAATCATGATTTCTCATTATTTGTTAATTCTGCTGAAACAATTCTAATTGATTGACCGTTCCATTTAAATGATTACTTACTAAAACCATTGTGTTGATCAGAAAACTTTGCACAGTATCAGGCAGATAGGAAATGTGGTTAAGTTTTAATTATCTAAATGTTGAACTTGCACAAAAACATTTTTTTTCCACATGAGAGACTGGACTAGAAATTCTCAAGTTATGATAAGTTTTTGCAACATTTCTCTTTTTCTTATTCCCTGCATCTGTTACCTTCTCTATTCCCCAAACTTCTGCAAACAAAACATTTTTATTAAATTTCAGAGAATTTTTCTTAAAATTAAGCAATTGTTTTGAAGTTCCATCTACTATTTCAAAAAAAAGGACTGTTTAATAAGTTTTTAGAGACTCATAAGACCTTAAGGCATATTTGTAACAAACTAAAATAGAAAAAATACCATGTATAACCATCTATATATTTGTTTTATAAAAGTTATATTAACATGAAGTTCTATATTTTTTATATCCCCCCACACTATTGTTGACTATTTGAAATCAATGTTCAAATGTCAATCATGTTAAATTATTTTTGTTTTGAGGATTTTTGTTAAATCTGATTTTTAACATGATTGAGTTAATATAAACATTTTTTAAAATTGTGTACCCAGAATTTTAAATGGTAGGTTTCATTTATGAACTTTTTATATTCTTCTATTGGGCTATATAGTTTTCTCTTATATGTTATAAACACAATCTAGACATTAATACATTGCCATACTCAAGGTGTAGCATTTAGCATGTTAATAACTTTTGCAAAGAGTAACATCTTAATGAGTTAAATATATGTGACACTGAATATTTAGCAGGACAAAAAATAAAATGCAGAATCTGCTAACTTTATAATTATTTTTTTCAAGGCAATCATAATCAGTTGTCAGAATACTGAAAGTAGAGATGAAACTCAGTACTAAATAACAGTCACACATTTAATCCCTTCATTTGCGTGGTGATACTGTGAAACACATTAATAAATTTCCATCATAGAAAGAATGCGAAGTATTTGAATGTGAAGTTAAAACTGTGAATTTAATTGGAGTTTGGTGAAAATCTTAAAGTTATGAAACTTTAAGGATTTCTACTTGCTTGGAGGAGGTTGTCTTAGTCAAACATAATTTTGTGATATGTAGAATTCTGAATAAAAATTGTTATTATTATACCCTTATAGCTCTCTTTAAAATAATTTATTAATCAAACTGTTTTTAATATAGTATTTAGTAATCTAACTCATGTTAAAGAAAGAGATAAAATTGCAAAATATAGTTTCTGTTCAAAATGAAAATATCACTAAGCCCATTCTACCTAGAAGTACAATAATTTGATGTTTTAGTTAGCTTATCTTTTTGTTAATTATTCCCAGAAATTTTCCATTGGGTTTTGTTTATTATTGAAAATTGCTTATCTACTCCCATTATGATGCTTATGAACTCATAAAAAACTAGGGGCTGCCAAATGGAGACACATCTCCTAAGTGAAAGAATGCATCTGAAAGATACATCATGGAGGTGTCACAGAGAGGTCCACAAGAAGTCCAGTTCTACTCATCATTTAACTTTCCTTTTAATCATGCTGACTAACAAAGAGGGGAACCACCCTTTTATTCTCCATGCTTTTTCCCACAGCTTCCACGGCCCTTTTGTTCTGGCATCTTCACCTCTCCAGACATGCTGATAAATACTGCTCTCTCATGTGCCTGATACAGTCGAACTTATACCTCAGATTTCCTATTTAACAGCAAAATAAAACTGCTGTCATTCTGAATACTACTGGATTACCTTATACAACTGAGGCTAAATTTTGTTACTTGTATCTGATCCAGAACCTGGGACAATGATTGCCTTCACTTGGATAGCAAATCACTCTATTCTATCAACTGTAGTGTGGAAATGGAGCAGGAAGCAGAACTCTACTTTCCAATAGACCTAGATTTCAGTCTCCAAACCCATAAAACATTTTTTTTAGAAAATGATAATGTTTACTGCAACTTTATGTGTCATCCTAAATTCTTTCTAGAATCAAGGATGTTATAACAACTAATTTTAATATAACAAATAATATATATGTGTGGGTAAGCTAAGTAAGGATGCTGTGCTAGTGGTGGTATTATTCCCCTCTTTAGTTCTATATTGATAGTTGAGGATGACACTAGGGTCCCATGGAAAAGAACACCTAAATTATACCCTGCTGGAAGAACAGCTAAATATCCCTAAGAAGAAGTGATCAAAATCCAAGTTTATGTATAGTAATTATTCATTAATTATTTACTTAAGAAATAAAATGTCTTATTGAACCTCATTACTTTAAACTCCAAAACTTCATTATCACTAAAAGTATTACTTATTTTCAATATATAAAATCATTAAAATTAATTAGCTATTTCAGATGACAACAAATATAAAACTATTTTTAATTATTTACTTTCTCATTATTATGGATTTTCCTATTTATACATGTCTCATGGACACTTATTTTGAAAACCCTTTATTATAGAAAATTTCAAACATATGCATAAATAGAGAGTATTTGTTTTAATTTTATGGAAGTATAGTTGACTTACAATGCTGTGAATAGAGAGTACTAAACTGATGCTTAGTGGAATGTATTATTTGTTTGTAATTCACAGTACAATGCTGTGAATGAACTTCAGTATACGCATCACTCATCAGTTTTCAATTCAAGGCCAATTTTGTTACATCTCTACTCTCACTGGATTTGCTTCAAGCAAATTCTTAGACGTATCATTTTACCCATAATTATTGTAAGATACTTCTTTACAATCAATGTATTCATTAAAAAACATAATAGCAGTACCATTATTAAATGTTCAATATACTAAGAATTGTTTAATATTATCACATATTCAGTGGTCAACTTTTCTCATTATCCTGCAAATGCTTTTTTAAAAATATTAATTTGCTAGAATCAAGATAGATATATACATTGGACAAATCAATACAGTACATTGAATGTAGTTGATATATCAAGAAATGTTTAATATTATCACATATTCAGTGATCAACTTTCCTCATTATCCTATAAATGTTTTTTAAAAATATATTAATTTGCTAGAATCAGGACAGATTGTATACACTGGACAAATCAATATGGTACATTGAATGTTGCTGATATATAAAGAAAATCTCTTAATCTACAAATAACTCCTCACCCCTTTTTTGGTTTTCCTTGCAATCTACTTATTAAAGAAACTGGATCATTTTTCTTGTAAAGTTAGTATATTCTGGATTTCACAAATTGTTTTCCCAGAATGTCATTTGACATCTTCTCCTAGCTACCATACTTCTGTGAAATGGTCAAGTAGTTAGATCTAAAAGCTTGGTTCTATTCAGTTAGATTTATTTGGTGTGTGGGGGGGTAATAATACTTCATAGTGATGTTGTGTCCTTCCATCATAAGGCACATAAGGTCCAGTTGTCTCTCTGTGTGATGTTGATCACCAATATTAGCATTGCCTATATCCATTATTTCTCTAGGAGGTTGAAAAGTTCATATTCTAATTTTATCAAATTTTCCCTTAATATATAGGCTGAAATATGCTAAAGAGTGAGTCTTCTATCATCAAGTTTTCAGTTATGCTGAGGTATAGATAGTGGATGAAAGTCAGTGAAGTGCATAACTGCCCCATTTTCCCTTACTTATCAACTTAGAATAATGATGTGCTGCCTTCATCTCTTTTAAAAGTGAAAGTTATTTTAACTTGTAATTGTCATTATGAAATCATGCACTTTTTATATACTTTATATGTTTCAATTAATTTTAGTCATGATTCTTACTGATGCTTAGTGGAATGTATTATTTGTTTGTAATAATTCATTCATTTCCCTCCATTGGTATCTTTATTTTTTTTCTGCCTTCTCTGTCTCACTGACTTTAAATGCTGCCTCCTGACTTACTCTGGCCAATGGAATGTGAATAGGTTTGACATTTGCCATGTCCTGTCATAAGCTTTTATAGGCAATGGAAGTTTCTGCCACCTGTTGTTTTCTGTTCTCAGCCTTGAAGGAATAGAATGAACACAGATGCACTTCTAATTTTCTATGCTTATATTCAGTGACACTCTCAATAGATTTCTTGAACTTTGTTATTACAAACAAGACTTCAACAGACACCTTTGGTCTACATATGCATGCTATATATCTATATCTATATCTATATATACTCAATCAAAACTTTGAGCATTTAGGGCTTCCCTGGTGGCGCAGTGGTTGCAAGTCCGCCTGCCGATGCAGGGGACATGGGTTCGTGCCCCAGTCTGGGAAGATCCCACATGCCGCGGAGCGGCTAGGCCCGTGAGCCATGGCCGCTGAGCCTGCACGTCCGGAGCCTGTGCTCCACAATGGGAGAGGCCACAACAGTGAGAGGCAAAATTTTGAACATTTAACAGTTGAAGGATTATTCAACATTTCTTTCCAAAAATTTGCACTTATATATACATTCAACTATAACATATGACACCATCTTTTCTCCTGTTCTTCAACAATGCTATATCCCACTTTTTATCTTAATCAATTTAATAGGTGAAAATAGTTTCTTCTTATCATTTTAACTTGTACATTTCTAACTATGGGTCAGTTTACATCCTTTTTAAAGACTGTAGGACATTTGTATTTATTTTGTAAACAATCATCTAATGTATTGGAAGATTCCTATTTTGCTATTTCACAATAGGATTTATTTTGGTGTGCTTTGCAGAAAAATTTTCAATGTTCATAAGGAAAAATAAGTAGATGATTAAATTTTAATAAAGGGAAAAGTATCAAGGGACTTGAACGATTATATATTAACATGTTTCATGAAACTACAATAATGAAGAATTTCAGCATCGAGAGGGACAGAAAGAATAAAATAATATAAGGATCAGATATAGAAAAAAAGTATAGTTAAACATTTAACGTGCTGAAGATGCCTTCTAAATTAGTGGGGGAAACACTGAAGTTTTTAATTAATATTGAAAGAAAGAGATGCACATAAAAATATAGTGAAAATAAAATTAAATATAGAAAAACTTTACATTCAGTTTAACTTTGGCAAATACCTAAATTTAAAATTAAATTAAGAAATCCTAAAAGGAAGAACAGGTTTGATCAATCCACTGATTTTTTTCTCACCAGCGTATAATTATAATCTAGTACTTTCTATTATAATAAAAAAATAACAGAGCTTCACTGACTTTTCATCCTTTCATCCTTCATAACCTTTCTTTCATCTCTCACAAACTCCCTCATCCTTCTTCTCCCCTCCACAGAAAAGTTTTTCAGTAACAGTCACTTTTGGTCTCTACTTCCTTCTCTTCCCTTAACTATTTAGCTTTTTCCATTGAGGTTTTTGTAACACCACTACCCTGAAAATGTTCTTTACAAGATTTCCAACAATATCCATCTGACAAGTGGAAAGGACACTTCTCTGTTCCCAGTTTACTTAGTCTCTCAAGATCATTTCATAACTTTTTTGAAAAACTTTGTTTTAGCTTCATTGACACCATACTCACCAGAATTATTTCTTAGGTCTATGGTCAGTCCTTTTCAGTTTCATTTGTTTGCTCTCTCTCTTCTACCTGAGCTCCATCTATTCTGTTTCCATAGTTTTACATATCATCTACATGTTGAAGACTCCCTAACTCATATCTCCACACTTGGCCTCTCTCTTGAGTTCAAGAATTTTATGCCCAACTCCTCATCTGATATATTAATTTGCATGTCTAGAAGGGATTTCAAAACTTATGGCTAAATTGGAAGCCTTGATTTTATGCTTCAAAATCTGCTGTAATCCAACTCATTTCAGTTACAAAAATGCCACTATTCCAAACAGCTCAAGACATAAGCTAATTTCCAGCTTTGATTCTTTACTTTCCCTCATTCTCTGTATGCAATACATTTGCAAAACTATGATTG